>NC_054848.1:101859941-102464451 GCF_018345385.1 Vulpes lagopus
TGGTAAGGGTCATCTTTAATTGACAAGAGAAGTGCTTTCTAAGGCAGATTTACTGATGGATACATTTGACCAAGAGCCACATATTTGATCAGTTTACCTCCATATAATAGACCTTCTGTTTGTTGTTTTTAAAATCAAAGTAAAGGTGTCTTTCTGCCTTTTGGAACACAGGACACAAACCCATGCCTTTCGTGTTATACAATAGTACTGAGGCATCCCCTCCAGATACCTTACTATCTCCACTCTCTCTTCCCTTTCTGATCTTCTACAACTTGTTTTCCTTCATTCTTCTTGCCTCTCTTAGCTTATGTCTTGTAAGAGCATTCATGGGAATTGTCTTAGCACTATCAATGGCCTCAAGGTTCAAAAGGGAGTACAGGTGTGTACTAGGAGGCCTCCAATAAATACTAGTGGAATTCTTGAAAATCTGCTTAGTCTGAAATTGGGAAAATTCTTTTTTTAAAAAAAGATTTTTCATTTATTTGAGAGAGAGAAAGAGAAAAAGAGAGAGTGAGCATGTGTAGGGGAAGGAGCACAGGGAGCTGGGCAAGCAGAATTCTCACTGAGTGGGAAGCCCCATGCGGGCTGATCCAGGATCATGACCTAAGCCAAAGGCAGATGCTCAACTGACTGAGCCACCCAGGTACCCCTGAAATTCGGAAAATTCTTAATGAATGTTTGAAATCATTAGAATACATTCAAACCATTCTTTATTTCCATATACCACAGATCTTTTAGAGCCAGAATAGAACTTAGAGACCACAGAATTCCTCACTTTACATGTGAAAAAAATCAGAAGAGAGATGAAATGACTTGTCCAAAGAATAGTTATTGAAAAAGGAGCTAACACTTAGATTTCCTATAAAATTATTGGTTTTGGGCAGCCCTGGTGGCTCAGCCGTTTAGCGCCACCTTCAGCCCAGGGTGTGATCCTGGAGACCCGGGATCGAGTCCCATATTGGGCTCCCTGCATGGAGCCTGTTTCTCCCTCTGCCTGTGTCTCTGCCTCTCTCTGTGTCTCTCATGAATAAATAAATAAAATCTTTAAAAAATTATTCTTTTTTTAAGGCTGAAAGGACATGCACTGAATGATTTAGTTTCTTTTTTATGGCAGGAAAACATGTAACATAAAATCCACCCTCTCAACAAAATTTCAATACAGTATTGTTGCTTACTGTACAATATGCACATTTTGTAGAGCAAATATCTAGAGCTTTTTCATCTTGTATAACTTTTTTAAAGATTTATTGGAGGGAGGGAGGGAGGGAGGGAGAGAGAGACAGAGAGAGAGAGAGAGATAGATTGAGAGATTGAGAGTGGGGGGAGGAACAGAGAGACTCTCAAGCGGACTCTCTGCTGAGCATGGAGCCCTATGTGGGGCTTCATCTCATGACCCTCTCAGATCATGACCTGAGCCAAAACCAGGAGTTAGAAGTTCAACCCAGGTATCCCTCATCTTGTATTACTTTATGTACTTTCTTTAATGGTTTGTTGAAGTTACACTTTTAGTGATTGCAACTCCTATGCATTTCTAGATAACCTCTCAAGTTTATGTTCTATGTAGTCATAGTAATACAATCTGGTGTCTTACTTCAAGACATTTTAATGCTTCATTTTAATTTAATGAGGGCTTCAGATTGTATGGGAATGATTACTTTCTTCCACACAGTTTTATATTTAAAGAATAGGGACCTTGATAAATTGTATTCAATTAAAATAATAAACATCTGTTCTACAGAGGCAGCATAAGAAAAGTTAAAAGACAAGCCACAGGCTGGGAGATGATATTTATAAAGCACAAGGGATTAGTATGCAGAATAGATAATATCCTTCAAATCAATAATAAAAAGACTAACAACCAAATAGAATAATGGACAGATGATATGAATAGGCAATTCACAGAAGAAAACTATATGGCCAATAAACACATGGAAAGATATTAAACCTCACTAGTAAACAAGAAAATACATATTAAAACACAGTAAGACATCATTTCATACCCCCAAAATTGGAAAAATGTTTTAAGTGACAATATTGAGTGCTGGAGGATGTATAAAAACAGGAACCTTCATCTACCATTTGTAGAAAGTATAAAGTAGGTGTTATGGACTGAATGTTTTGTGTCCCTACAAATTTTATATGTTGAAATCCCTATGCTCCAGTGTATTAGCGTTAGGAGGTGATAACCTCTGGGAGGTGATTAGGCCATGAGGGTAAGGCCCTCATGAACGGGATTTTTTTTTTCATTTATTTTTTTTCATGAATGGGATTAGTGTCATTATGAAAGAAGCCCATCTGAGCTCTCTAGTCCCCCCCCTCTCTCTTTTGTACCATATGTGGATACATAATTCGGGAGTCTGAAACTTGGAAGACAGTCATTATCAGAACCTAACCATGCTGGCACCCTGATTTCAGAGTTCCAATTTCCAGAACTGTAAGAAAAAAATTTCTGTTGTTTATAAGCTCCCGAGTCTATGGTACTTGTTATAGCAGCTCAAACTATAAGATGGTGGTATGACAACTTTGAAGAACGAATAACTTGGGTGTGTCTTATAAAGTTGAAAGATGCATATGCTCTGCAACCCAGTAACATCATTTCAAGGTTGAAAATCTCACACATACACAGGAGACATGTAAAATGATGTATACTGGAGTACTTTTTGTAATAGTGAAAAATGAGAAAAAACACCTACAAAATTTATCAACAAGGACATGGGTAAATACATTGAGAAGCAGTCATTAATAAGTGAAATACTCTATAGCTGTTAAAATAAATAGGTATGTATGTACCTCAATATAGATAAATATCAGAAATACTGAGTGAAAATGCAAGTTGCTTAACGATATAAACTTGGTAAATATTACAACTCTGCCAAATACTGTTTCTAGGTACCTACATTTGTACAAATACATGGATGGGAAAGGCTCACACCAACTTTAGGCTGGTAGTTCTACCAGGGAAGAAGGGAGGACAACGTGATCAGGGAGGGGCACAAAATAAACATCAACTGCTCAACCGTATTTGTATCCTTAAAGGACTGGAAACAAATATGGAAAATATTATGTTTTATAAATCTGCATGGTGGGTATAACTGTAGATACCATGTTCTTCTCTGTATTTGAAGTCTTTCACAATATAATACTTTTATAATGTATAAAGAAAAGTACATTTCCTTTACAACTATTGACGTTCACTTTGATCAAAAACTAAAGCTAGCTATATGGTAGAAATGTCAACTCTGAGCCCTATTTTGTCACCTATCAGTTTTTGCATTCCAAAATGAGAGTTGGGCTTAAGTGCCCTTTTCATTTTAAATGAAGTCCCATAAAGAGATAAGCATATATAATTACATACCATAAACTTTCACTATGTATATTGTCAAGTGCATACCAGGATCACATTTTCAGTCATTTGTTTGTTCTTCAAAAAGTGATAGCATCTGCAGAATTAGCTCCATATTCAAACTGGTGAGATGACTCACTATGCCCTACTGTTATTTACATACTATGTTCTTTACTTCCAGGCAAACTTTGATGTGCTTGGATTAGGTCCAGACATTAATTGGGAGGGTAAACTGTTTTTAGTTTGAGGAAAATGCAAGGCAGCAGCCCGATTCTTTGCAAATAGGACAGAAAAATTCTTAAAAGTCAACAAGAAATAATGGAAACATACACAGTTGAAAACTCAACTCAGTGAGGAGCTCAGTGAGGAAGAAAATCCTAGGAAGTTTGGGAGGGAAATGACTTCAACTAATTTTAGAAAGTGATTTACATGGTCTAAGAAATGGCTTATAAATAAATGGTCACTAAATCACATGATGAGTGATTTCTGAACCTATGCTAATATCAGAAAATTATACACGCTTGCTGGGGCTTCTATAGATAAAACAGACTTGTGTTGGTGGACACAATTCCCTACTACTCAACTAATTAACCCAGCAAAAATGCAGAAACTCATTAAAAGCATTTAAATTCATGTTAAATGCAAATGTGCAATTATCTGCAACTGTGATAACCAAAATAAACAACACTCAGAACCACAAGAAAGCCCTAGTAAAACATTTGAAATTGAGAACTTGACTTTTAGGAGTTAGAAAAGTAATCAAAGAGTAAAATCAGTTCATGCTAAGGCTGGGTTTCATTTTTACAGTGTATCCAGTAACAGAGCCAATAATACACAAGGTTTGAAAAGCCATGAAGTTCCTTCAAATGTAAGTGGAGGTACCTATAAATGGGCTGATTTCTCAATGTGGATACATACTCCAGAAAGCTCAAAAGCTGTGCAGTGATACTGTCCCCTCTGAAATACTCTTCCCTCCTCATCTTTGTGAGGCTACAATGACTCATTATCTTGGGGCCTTAGCTATCACTTCCATGGGAAGTCTTTCTTTCCACCTTCTCTACCCTCCACATCTCAGGTTCTGTACTCCTGCTTGGTATTCTATTACACTCTGATAATCACCCATGACAATACTTAAACTTTATTTTAACTGTCTGTTGTCTCACTTACTAGACCATAACTCATGAGCCCTGAATCAGTCCTGTCTTGATTCTTAAAATTTTCATCCAGCAAAGCACAGTACCTGGCACATAGCAGGAATTTGACAAATATTTCCTGAATATATTAGTGATGGGTACATAGATAGATAGCCAGATATAAGTATATTAATGTGTTGATCAAATTCTACACAGTGCAAGGTAATAATTTTTTAAAAGTATATTAGATAACATGAAGGTCTGTGTCTGTGTGTTTCTTTAAATTTGATGGTGATGGAGTATATTACTCATGTGCTTATGGAGAGGGAGGGACTTTCTAAGAACACAAATACGAGTATGCCTAAATAATTCCTGAGGAGTCACAATTTTTCAGATTTTTGCCTTTTTGATCAAACTGCTTCCATCCATGTTTCATTTAGTCTTACAACCTCTAAGCAAAGTAGATAAGGACAAATATTATCACTGTCATTTTTCTGGAGGGGAAATGGACTGAAAAATGAAGTGAACTTGCCCAACTGCAAATGGTACCACAATATCCAAGCTGATGCTCCAGCTACTAGAATAGTGTATCCTAGTAAGATCACAAGTACTATCACAATCTTTTTAGAGCTGTAGCAAGAAATATAAGCAAATATCAGACAGAAAGGAAGTCCTTAATTCATAGGGACTAATCCGCTTTGCAGGTTCTCAAAAAGGAAATCTAGTTTCTGAGTTAAAGTTACTTATTGAACTAGCACATACAAGGGGGGATATTAGGACTGGGATGGAAGTTTACTTTTTATTTAAGTTGATAAAGTCTTGCATTAACATTGGTCATTTAGTTCAGTAGAAGAAATCAGCAGGCTGATAAGATGAAATGCATTTAACAAGAATGACTGAGATTTCAGCTAGAAGAATTAAGTATGATATTTTTCCGAACTATAATAAGAAAAAAAGTTGGGTCTGATTCATCTTTGTAATTAAGACCATGTGGAAAATAACATTGAGATTAACACATTGATATTATATTATGTGAGCTTCTTGTTGAGCCTTATAAATGATTTGGTTTGATTACTGGTACACGAAAGCATAGGAATGAGCTGTTCCCCTCCATATTTCTTTTCCTTAAAGAAATCAATACAACTCAGTAAGGTGTTTTCAAACATAGGAAGCAAAGTAGGTGCTGCTTTCAAAGCAGTTTTCTGAGGGTCAGATATGAATAAGATTTTATTACATTTGTAGCCTCATATGACGCCCTTCCACCAAAGAGCTCAAGGACCTCACGGGAACAACCACTTCACTGGAGCTTGATCAGCAGGGATCCGTGGGAGGTGCCTTTGTCCAGATATGGAAGGCAATGGAAACCTTCTCAGACATACTGGAGGAGATCATGCATCCCATTTTCCTTGGCTTTATTAACCTGCTCTCACTGGCAGACAATGTTCAAACTCTAAAGGAAGATTTCAATGTTAAAAATAAATCTACGTGTTTACAGTATTTATTGTAACAAATAACAATGTGCACCCTTTTATTCTAGCCCTTCTAGCTTTACCCTGTCTCTAAGGTACTGGCTGATACTGTTTTTTTTTTTTTTCAGGTCTCTCTCTCTCTCTGATGGGCTACTTGTTGCTCCTCTGTGCTTCAGAAACACGTCAGTAACACAAACCAAAGTTGCCTATACCTCAAGAACTGACATAACAGGATAAATATTAGGGCAGGGTACCAGAATCATAATAATTGCTTTAATTAAATGCCTATCATATGCCAAACCCTGTATTATCACATACGTCACATGCACTATCTCACTTCATTTTCTCCCACAAACTATCAGAAAATATTACTATTGTCCTCATTTTGTAGGAGAGGAATTTGAATATCAGCTCATTAATTTATTTACCCAAGATCTCAAGCTAAGTAAATGGCAGGCTCAGGATTTAAACCAAGGCTCATCTGGTCCCAGAATCATTTTTCTATGCCACACTGCCAAACTGAAACAAAATTAAGTAGTCTAAATATGGTGTCAGGTGGTATGCATGCCTGCAAGCAGAAGAAATTCCAAGTTTTCAGATATTTTATGGCTGAAGAGATGTTGGAGAACCAGAATTTGTTGGGAGTAACAGCTAACACTTGTTGAGGGCACAGTACAGGCACTGTTCTACTAAGAGTGTCACATGTATTGACCCATTTAATCCTTACAGTAACCCTACTAAGTAAAATATGTGGTATTTTAATGCCCATTGCAAAGATGAAAAAACTGACACTGAAAAGCGAAATGACTTACTCAAGGTCACAAAGGTGGAAAGTGGTGGAGCTAGAATCCAAATCCAAGCAGTCTGGCTCCAGAGTATACACGCTTAATCACAACACTATATTAATGAGAAATTGGTTGAGATTAGGAATTGTCCCAAGAAAAAAAAAATAATCACACTGTTTTAGAGCCAGAAAGAAACTTAAAGATTATTTGGTCCAAACTTCTTATCTTACCAATGAGAAAACAGAGGCAGAGCAAGTTTAAACTGGCTTGCCTAAAGTCACATGGTTTACAGGTAGTTTGAGACTGCATTACAGCCCATGTCCTCTCAACCCTAGTCACACGTTTGTTCCATTCTACCACATTATGCTCTTCCGAATACACTCATATGGTAATATAGTAGAATTAAACTGCCGTTTGTGAACCTGCACCTGAGCTACTGAACATGACTGCAGAAAATTCACATAGCTGAGTGGATGGGCTTTATTTTCATTTAAAGTATTCATGATCACAAAGCTCAACTGAGCACTCATCTCTGCCCCGCAATGCTACTTCTGCATTAAACTTGCTTTCCTACTCTTCAAAGTGACTATGATATATCTTCACCTCTCTCCTCAATCCTTCCACATCTTTCCCACTCTTCTCTTGCTTGCTTTTTGCTGATGATCTTGCCTTATATTTTGTGGAGAAAACAAAAGCCATCAGAAAGAGCTCTCTCATCTTCCCACCACCAAATCTACACACACACTGACCTACATCCTTTTTTTTAATAATAAATTTATTTTTTATTGGTGTTCAATTTGCCAACATACAGAATAACACCCAGTGCTCATCCCGTCAAGTGCCCCCCTCAGTGCCCGTCACCCATTCACCCCCCACCCTCCGCCCTCCTCCCCTTCCACCACCCCTAGTTCGTTTCCCAGAGTTAGGAGTCTTTTATGTTCTGTCTCCCTTTCTGATATTTCCTACCCATTTCTTCTCCCTTCCCTTCTATTCCCTTTCACTATTATTTATATTCCCCAAATGAATGAGAACATATGTTTGTCCTTCTCTGATTGACTTATTTCACTGAGCATAATATCCTCCAGTTCCATCCACGTTGAAGCAAATGGTGGGTATTTGTCATTTCTAATGGCTGAGTAATATTCCATTATATACATAAACCACATCTTCTTTATCCATTCATCTTTCGATGGACACCGAGGCTCCTTCCACAGTTTGGCTATTGTGGACATTGCTGCTAGAAACATTGGGGTGCAGGTGTCCTGGCGTTTCATTGCATCTGTATCTTTGGGGTAAATCCCCAGCAGTGAAATACATCTTTTCAGAGAAACCTTCCTTCCATAATATCTAAGTAGTTCTTGGGATACCTGGGTGGCTCAGTGGTTTAGCACCTGCCTTTGGCTCAGGGCATGATCCTGGAATTCCAGGATTGAGTCCTACATCGGGCTTCCTGCATGGAGTCTGCTTCTCTGTCTGTGTCTCTGTCTGTGTCTGTGTCTCTGTCTCTCTCTCTCTCTGTCTTTCATGAATAAATAAATAAAATCTTAAAAAAAATCTAAGTGGGTCCTGCCATTTTTTCCCTTCCGTAGCTGTCTGTCCTTGCACTTACCACCATTAGTAAGAATTTTATATATGTACTCATTTATTTCTGTTATTACTGTGGTATTTACAATATTTAACAGAGTATCTGGCACCAAGCAGTTACTCAATACATTTTTGTTGAATTATGAAATGAATTAATGAATCTCTGGATACCATTGAAAAATACACGAAATAATGATCAAATGAGGAGAGACAGAGTCCTTAGAATAAACAAAAAAAAAAAAAAAAAGGAAGAAGCCAAGAGGTCAAGAGTTCTTTAGGTCCTCTACAATGACTGACATATTGCTAGCAAATAAAGATAGCCTCAATGGGGGAAATAATTCTGACTTCTCTAGGAAAAAAGTCTGGCTGGTTTCATGATCCCAAACATTTTGCCAAATTGTAACCAGCAGATTTTGACTTCCTTCTTGAAGATCTCTTTCTGAATGAAAGAAAAAAATAATCTGCAAAGTTAACCCAGATGAGGGACAGGACCTTGAAGATGATAACCATTTAAGGCTCTCTTTGTCAAATATGTTCCTTCTCACTATACATGCTTGAACAGAAAGTTGGAGTTAGATTTTACTTGGTTATTTTTACCTTGAGTCATTTATTCCTCTGCTAAGTAGTTTATTGATTCTTCAACATCAATTTAGAGCTTGAGTTTACAGTATTCCCATCAGAAACCTTATAGTGCTCAAAATAAACAGTGGTTTATTCTAAGGATGTCTTACCCAAACAATACCATGTCAGCTGTTGAAGCTGTAACTCAGGAAAACAAATACACTTAAAGATAGAAACTAAATATAGATATCCTCTTATACATACACAGTTGGGATATGACTTTTCTAAGCAAAAAATAAGAGAAAAAATCTATAATATACAGAAAATTCAGTAGTATAAGGAGTCTAATAAGGAAAATGATAGAATTCACTATAGCATACTACCTCCTACAAATGTTCTATAATAGTTATTTTAGACAGGAAGCACAAGGTTGCCAAATGTTCTTGTTCTACATTTCCTGTACTAGTTTCACATCCTAGCCTAGTATTAAAAATATTGTCCATGATATTTTGCTTCCTGGCTTCTAGAGTGGGAGCCTCCAAAACCTGCCAACCTTTTGGGATTCAAATTCCAACTTTCATCCTGTAGAAAGCATATCTGCCTACACACACCACCCCCTTCTAGCAAAACGTTGGTTATGCTCAGATGCTATGGGATTAGGAGTGAGGTAGTCTTGAATTACATATCTAAGTATAATCTATGAACTGATGGGCCAGAGAAACACAAGAAAGACAAATATTTTAACAGTTTCACCCCAAGTGTAAGTATTCAGGTATAATGACACATATAGAGAACACAAAATTTCCTTTTCATCCTAGAAGGAAAGGAGGTATTAAACTTTCTTGAGTCTTAGCACTGCACATTGAAAATAACTGCTTTATACATTGATTTGGAGTTGTAACTCATCTGAGACACTTAGGGATTCCCCAAAATGCACCAGAATTCAGGCATATATGAAATTATTACTTTCCATTCCTTTTCTCTGATTTCTTCATAATTGTTTATCCTGATACAGCCCTGTGTTCTTTAAGGGACTATGGAAAAGGCCCCAGCATCGTGGGTAGTCTTTCAAAACTGCATAACCAGGCAGAGTCATTCATTCAACAAATATTTGCTGAGTACCTGCTAGGTACTAGGCACTGTTCTAGAAGCTGGCATAACAAGCCCACAGAGGAGATGCACTGGTTCAAACGAGTTTAAAAGAATAACAGGATAGAAGGCCTTCTGATTTCTAAGGCTGTTCCTTTTTTGTTTTTAATCAGGCAATGGAACAGCAACCATAGGCTATCCATTACAGGTAAGATGTCAAATGGGGAGCCTCTTCTTTAGGTCAACCTGACTTTGGCTTCCCTCCTTTCTACTCCCAGCATAGCACAGCTCAGGACCCAGGGAAAGGAGGTCTGAAAAATGAAGGCAATTTTATTCTGAGTAATTAAGGCAAATGGAACACTTTCTAAAGGCAGGCCCTCCAAACCGTCCCTGCCCTGAGCCTGGGTCTCCACCGCCATTTGCTTTGCATCTTGGGTTTAATAAGGTCCTTCTTCACCTTTTTCTCCCCATTACTCCCATGCAGCACAATCAGGCAGTTCACATATATAATGATCTTTACTCTGGTAGGAGGAAAGCTTAAATTTCTATACAGATCATTTATTCAACAAATATTTAGTGAGGACCTACTGTGAACCAAGCATAGCTCCTGGTATGGGGGATATAGCAGTAAACAAACATGAGCAGTCCTACTCTTATACAGTTTACAATTTAAATGGAGGTTGTTAAAGTAAGTTGCACTCCATTTTGTAATACACACGTAGCTCAGTACTGGTTCAGGTGATCACACAGTCCCTTGTTGTTCCTCCTTTCTCTAGCTTCTACTCTAGAGCCCAACTTTTGCATCTACGTGTTCTTGCTGCTTTTGATGTTTCTGTCCTCCACTTCTATGCCTAAGTCTCGCCTAAATGCTTGCTTTCTGTCAGCTGCCTCCATTGCCCTCTCAGTTCCTCAGTCACAACTCCCAGTAGTTGCGACTATCTCTAATGAACAAAGCTCACCTTGCAATGGTAGCCCATCTTTCTTAGATCCTGGTGACAGTGATTTGACCAAAATGACCAGGGAATTCACTGGGCTCTGGCTTCTCATCTTGGAAATCTCTGATTAGCCTTTCCCTAGCCTCTTAGATGAGTCTCCAACTCCATTTACAAATACTTCTTTTCCTTTATTCCTCTGTGATCTTTTCTTTTTGTTTACTTTGTACCTCTGTTTTTTCCTGACAAATATTTCTCAATGAAGTTGGAAAAGGAAAAAAGTTTGATAATATAAAACAGTATGGCCCAATTTAAATAAATCTATTTTTTAAAATCTGGATTGTCAAAGATAATTTGAAAAAGAAAGCTTCTGGGGCCAGGTACCATGTCTTCCTAAGACTCTGATCTCATATATACACAGTTGCTTCCTGTGGAATTTCTGCAAGCTGTTCTTTAAAATAATTCTGCTGTGTGTTTCTGAGTTCTAATGGGGTTTCAACATTTTGAAAACACAGGAGCAAACAGGAAAATCTTAAAATGTGATTGCTCAGTAGTCAAATAAAATGTTATAAGAAATTTCTCCACTTTTCCAACCCTCCAATTTTTTTCCATATCATCTGAAATAGAAAACAAGTTGAAAATATTTCAGCCCAAAGGGTAATTTTATGAAAAAGATAAACACCTAGGAACAGAGGCTTATAACGAAAGTGTCTGCTCCAAGCAACACTAATGTAATTCAGTAGTTTATAAGACCATTCCTGCCAATCAAAATCTAGAAAAGACAATTTCCTGTTTGTGGAAATAGATGTGATACTGAACAGAACCAAATTAGATTGCAATTAACTTAGCAAAAAACCTGATACACTAGACTCAAGTTAGCTAAAAGAATTTTGCTACATTTTAACATATTTGCATACTAGTTTAATAAAATTAAGATTTCCAAAAGAATTCTCATCCTAGGGATTAGGGAGGGGAAACTGAATGAGTTATATAGAAAAAAGCTATATAGTAAAAATAGCAACCATTCACTTAGAGTTTACTATGTGTAGGGCACTATGTGAAGTACTTTATATACATTTTCTCATTTAATTCTCACCATAACTTTAACAGGTGAGTGTTATTTCAGTTTTACAGATGAGCAACTGAAGCTCAGAGATTAATTTAGATGTGTAAATTCACACAAGTAATAAGGGGTAAAATCCAGACTCAGATCTACTCCTATCTGTTAGGCTATGTTGCCACTCATGAAATATATAACAGACGTATCTATGTAATATATACTTATATATATATAACAGATAAATCTTAAGTGAATTAGCTAGGCATGAAGCAGCATCACCAAATAGAAAAAGAACTTGATCAGGAGTCCTGAGACCTGCATTCTACTCTAGGCTCTGACACTAATTAGTTATATGGCTTCAGATGAGTCCTTCAACATCTCTGGGCCTAGTTTCCTCATCTATAAAACAAGGAGATCAAGCTATAAGTTCTATAACATTTCATTTAGCCCTGACATTCTATTACTCTACTGACATAAGTTATATCATATGTATTACCATGAATGTTTCACCTTTGGGGATAATGTACAATGAAAGCAATGTAAGGAATAGATTCGGCTAAAAAGTGTATCCCTTACACAAGCAGATCTGCTAGAAAAAGGGAGAAGATTTCAAAAGGAGAACTTTTTTGTGTGATTGCAAATGGTGCTGCCAGCACAGTCTTTGAACTCTCCTTCACCATCAGCCAAAGAGAGACTTCAGTTAATCTTCACTAAAGATGACAGTCTGCAAGTATTTGGACCTCCAGGTCGAGGCTAAGTTGGCAAGAACTAAATAGAGAGAAAACCATTTTACAGGGTCGCTGCTAAGCCCAGAATCATGGAATTTCTGAAGAAAGTGTTTATGGGTGACTAAATCAAAGGCCTCGGGTCAATAAAAATGGTTCTAATAATATAAGCCTCACATATTGTTTCTGAAATATCACTGGTGCTTTTAGTAAAGTTAAATTGAGAGGCTAGCTGTGAAACTTAAGTGAACCACAGTTAGTGAATTCCCTTCTCTAGGGGATTGAGCATGTGGGAATTTTATAAAAACTTCACATAACTTTGGCAAGACACATTGGATCACAATCAGTGTAGATGGACTCTGATTTATGATCCTTTGTACAATACACAATGCCAAACTGATTTGTAAGTCTCCAGAAAGAAGGGACACATTCAAAGACTCAGCTTTCTACAGGGATTCCAGCCAGTTTGAGAAGCAACTGATTGAAAAGTCTTAGGTTTTTATGTTTGTATTTCTCCAGAGCCACTCTTGACTAGCTTCTCTCTGCCCCTTTGCCTTCCTGGGTGACAACCCACTGTCATTTCTGCCACAGGAAGTGATGATAAGCCATACCTCCTAGCTGCCTTTCCAGTTCTCTCAAGAGCCATTGAGCAAAGGAGGTTAATGATAGTGTCTTCTCACTTCTACCACTGACAGTAATGGGATTCCTAAAGAGCTCATTTTTCTCATGAAATACTTTATTTTAGAAAGGTAGTCAAAAAAAAAAAAAAGGAAAGGGAAGGCTGAGAGGGAGATAGGGTTAGCTAGTTAGCTGTATCTGTGGATTATTTTCCTGATGGCATGTATTCTTAAATTAAATGAAATCCTTTGTTCTCCAGGTGAGAATGCTATATGAATCACAGATGGCTTTTGTAATTGGCCAATATTAGAAATACAAAGGTGTCTGAATGAATAGATAAATGACATTATCATAAGATTGGAAAGGGAAAAACCATATGGCAAGTTAATACAAGGAATTATTGAAAGAGTTGGAATTTGAAAGTGGGTACTAAATTCATTTGGATTATAAACTGTTGTGATTAGAAAAGAGAACACTGGAGGCTAATCAATTTTCATTAATGGATTTCTTTTGACCTTGTCCAGTGATTTCTGAATTTATTCTTGCAATAAACCCTTGAAATGGCTTCTCTCCATTTGATGGACCAGAGCATTTGTTTGTACTTCACCCAGGCTGATAGCTAGTCCACATAGTAACAGAAGTAAAGCCTGTCCAACTGTGAGGTCTGAATACCCAACTAAGTCCACAAAAAGCCTAGAAATGGCATGGCTGCTCACTAACCAGTAGATGTACCAACTTATATTCACATAATTTTAGAGTTGAAATGGGTCTTTGAGTTTATCTTACTCTTAACATGTATTATTACTCTTAACTGTATTAGGAGGTAGTCATACTAGGATTATATGAGGATGAAAGGAGGTATGTGCAAAGTGCCTCGCACATAGTAGGTACTTAAAATACGTCAATTTCCTTCCTATTCTCCATGTCTAAGTCTTCTCTTTTCCAGGCACAAAATCAAAGTTTCTAACTTTTCTTAATATGACAGGTTTTCCAGCCCCTGACCATCTCTGTTTTATTCTAGTTTGTCAAGTATTTTTCTTAAGATGTAGTACCTGGGATAGAAAGTATTATTCCAGAGGTGTGACCCACGTATACCACGCAGAGTAGAGCAGGACTTCAATCTTAAGGTTCTTTAATCTTGGGAAGAACAGCTCAGCTAAAGGCATATGTGGGCAAGGCAGGGGTTAGGTGTATTCTCTTATCACCATGATTTTTTTTGCTTATTGATTTCCTTTTTCCTGGCCCACAGGCTAATGAGTGATCGATTCCATCAAAACTTCAAGTTACTTATTGAATCAGAGCAGTTGTACTGGCCAGATCCAGTAGCTCTTTCCTGGGACTCTGCTTTCTTAGCAGGTTGTGAAGCATAATAATGCAGCGAATCTAATTCCTGCCACATATACTGATGGGCATTACTGCCAAAGTGTCTCTTCCAATTCATTTTATGTGGTTGCTTTCCTAAGTAACTTATTGAATTAAAAAGATAATAATTTTGGGCAGCCCGGGTGGCTTAGTGGCTTAGTGGCGCCTTCAGACCAAGGTGTGATCCTGGAGACCCGGAATCGAGTCCCACGTCGGGCTCCCTGCATGGGGCCTGCTTCTCCCTGCCTGTGTCTCTGCCCCTCTCTCTCTCTCTCTCTCTCTCTCTCTCTCTCTCTCTGTGTCTCTCATGAATGAATAAATAAAATCTTTTTAAAAAAAGATAATAATTTTAATCTTGTTGGTTAGTACTGATTAAGCACCTCCAGGCATGTAGAAAGGTAGAGCATATGATTTGAAAGTATAAGGCTGGAGTTCAGTTTCCACCTTTCCAACTTCCTGAAGGCAGTACAGAATACTGAGAAGATCACTAAGCAAGAGTCATGGCACTTGAGATAGTACCCTATGTATGCTGCTAACTTACTATATGATCCTGGGTAAGTCATTTAACCTATTTGGATCATAGTTTCCTCCTCTCTAAAAGGAGAGTGTTGGATTAGACAATTTGTAGTGTTTCTTCTGGATCTAAAAATATATAGTTCTATTTTGTGCCTTATAGATAATTTAAAAACTGTATTTTCCCACACCATATTTACATTTTTAATCAGTTATTGCTGAGGACCAGCCCAGACAAAATGAGATTTTTTAAACAATGTTTGTAACTTAAATAGAAAACTGAAACAATTGAATATTTATTCCTAATCTCTTGCTTATGTAATTTTAAATCAGTTAATGAAATTGTGTTTTATAGAGATTATCATTATATAGCCAAGCTGAAGGGGAGAACTCAACATCTGCAGCTGAGGTACAACAGAGACAGCTGCATTATGCAAGAATGTTTATAATGTATTAACCATAGGAAATGGCTTGGAACCTGATCTTGAGTAGACATTACATTCCTCATAGCTCCACTTAGTATTATGCTGTGAGAATATCTAAGAATATACATCACCCATCACCTTGTGTCAGTGATCATAAACATGTCATAAGCATGTTTAAAATTTCTGTTATAACTTAAATCTTAAGGTAGTAATCAAAACTTCTATAGAGCAATGCCTTTTTATTCTTGGTGCATATAAAGTAATTGGTTTATGAGAAATTTCCAATGTGCAGGCTGATCTTTTAGATAGGCTACCCTCTTTTAACAATCTTCTAAGAAGATAGTCTACGAAAGCTGTTACTCTACTTATATTAAATTTATAGATATATTACCCATAGAAGTCTTAAGAAGAAACATTGCTGGTTATACTTATTAATAAAAAAAATCCCATAAAATACTGATAAAATTTGTGGGTTTTGGCTTCTAACTCAAGAAACACCATATTGAGTCATGGGCTGTGAATTCTAGTATCTGAACTCTGACAATGGCATCACAGGACCATTTTAGAGGAGAATACAATCCTTTCCCTGTATGATCATGTTCTTGAATGTTAAGAATGTTTAATAAAGCACACACACACACATACACACACACACATGCTGGCAAAGTGGGAATACCTATAGTATTTTTATTAAAGAGTATATCCTATTTGCTATCACCTATTTATCCTTTTTAGACTAAAAAGGCAGCACACATGAATACAAACAAGAAAACTATGAAAAACCTCAGTTTTTCAACATTTTGGCATTCTTGTTAAATTAATGCAATAGCTGAAAGATAAAACCAAAATAGTGGGGGAGGGGGAAACCTTGGCTCACCACAGCATCATTTATGCTGATACTTCTTTTTTTATGTTGATATTTCTAAAGGTCAGAAGAATTTAGGTCCTGGCTCACTTCCCATCTTTAATTTACTCCAATATGACATTCCTTCCATGATGATGTGATCTCCCAATTACCTTCTCCGTGGCTGGAGGGGAAGGAACAGCAGAATTTCCAAAGGCCGATGTCACTACTCTGCTTTCCCCAGGTGGGATTCTTGGTGTTATCCCTGAACTATGAGAGGCCACTACACAGCAGATGGTAAGAAAAGAGGACCAAAGTTTAAATTAACAACCATCACCACCAACGTTAAGCCTCCCTTTGAGACAACAGGAACTGTGAAATCTGAGTCTACATTTCAGTTGGAAGGTCAACAAAGCAGGGCCTTCTTAGGGGAGACAGGGTTTACTGCCTTTCTTAGCATAAATACACCAAGCAAGAATACATCAAGCAGAAGATAATAGTGCATCCCTAATTCAGTAATTGTAGGACTCTTTCCTTCTCCTCAATTAAACAGTTTACAGGGAGCTGGGATTCACACAAAGAAATTCGCTCCTCCTCCCTCTTTCCCAGTTTGATTTATGCATAGCCCCTGGAGACGCAAATTAATGTCTTCATAGACCAAAAGCCCCAGCTGTTTTGGAAAACCTATGACAAAGCTTAACTAAGGTTCACGCATGCAAACACAAAGCCCCCATAATTACTAAGCTGAGTATTACAAAGCTGGCTTCTCAATCAAGGGTCTAAAGCCAGCCTTATTGCCTCTCTCATTCCCAGCCAGGCTGGCCTGAATACACCTATAGTGCTAATTTAGTACTGCCTGAGGCATTGGAAATCTGTGAAACTCCATTTCTTATAGGCCTAAGTTCTTTGGTTTATTTGTTCTTTTCTTTTTTGGTGGTAAAAAATCAGAAAATGACATGACAAATTTAAAGAAAATTCTAAAAGATACTTCGTACCCTCAATTCTGCCTTAAATGAACAAAAGACAAGCCTCTCCTCCATATTCCACCTCTTGGCAACATGGCCATCATTCACTCACTATTCCCACTTCCTCTCATCCACTCCTTAATCACTCCATTCTCTCCACACCATTTTACTGAAACAACCCTTGCAAATGTCACAGACAGTCTTTATTGCTAAAGCCAGTGACCACTTTCAGTTCTTATTATTTCTAGCTATAGCATTTAACTCTGCTGACCATGAAACTCTTGAAACTCTTCCCTTGCCTTCTGTGAACCCCACCCCCCGCCTCACTCTCCAGATTCTCTTTCTCAATCTCCTTCATGGACTTCTCTCCCTCTACTCATTTCTCAGATGCCAGTATTTCACTTTATGCTTTTCTTCTTATTCCACAACTACAAATTCTTAATCTACACATCATAAGGCTTCATTGATGTGCTTCAAGAGGTCAATGAAGCTCATAAAATTGTGGGCAGAATTGTATATATAAATTTTATGGGGAGAGGATCTATAGTCTGATAACTAAAGGAAGTCTAGGGCCAAATAAAGTATAAGGGCAAATGATCCTCTTGGGGATCCTATAATTCAAATCATAACTCTATATAGGCTGAGAACTCTGATACCTATATCTCCAGTCCAGATTGTTTTTGGTACAGGCATCCCCTGGTACTTCAAATTTAACCCCTTATTCTTACTCAATAATCTGGCTTTCTCTTACATGTTCTCCATGTCAGTAAATAGCACACAACCTGCCTAGCAGTTCAGTACAGAAGACTGGAAGTTATCTATAGTCTTCCCTATCACTTGTTCTCCACATCTAGCAACCAAGTCCTATGGACTCTACCTCCTATCTCAAATGTGAACACTTTATTTCAACCTAACTATCATCATCTCAGCTCAGGTAGATTATGCAACAGCCTCCTTACATATCTACCTAACTCCAGTCAACTCTCCAGCTGCAGATACTGAGCCTTATTTTTTTAAGAGAGAGAAGGAGAGAGAGAGAGAGAGAGAGAGAGAGAGAGAGAGAGAAGGGGAGGGGCAGAGTGAGAGAGAGAATCTTAAGCTGGCTCCACACCCAGCAAGGAGCCTGACACGGGACTCAATCCCATGACCCCAAGATCATGACCTGAACTGAAATCAAGAGTTGGACATTCAACTGACTAAGCCACCCAGGTGTCCCTAGAGTGATCCTTCTAAAAGACAAATGTGATGATGTTACTTCCTGGCTTAAAAAGTCTTCAGTGACTATTTTATCTCTCATAGACCACAGAACTTCAAACTCCCTGACATGGCCAAATAAGGCCCTTTATGACCTAACTCCTGCTTATCTCTATAATGTCATCCATATTCTATAGTCCCCTTAACCAACTCCCTTAACCACCTCCTCTCAACCCTTAACTACTCTATATACTCTAGGCATACTGAACCATTTTCAGTTTTTGCCTCAGGGATTGCATATACTTTAACATCAGCCTGGAAACTCTGCCCCACCTTGGCTTGGGTAATCTCTGCCGGGACACTATTCCCAGCTACCTAACGCTGGATTAGGGGATGCTATGGAAACATATCATTCTGTGTTGTGATTGCCTATTTCTCTGCTTCTCTATCTCCCACAAGGGTTTGGTAAACTATTAAGGCCTTGAGGTCGGGGGCCATATTGTGTCCTTAGCACCTAGCACAGTGTCTGGCACAAAACAGTTAATAAATATATGATGATTAACTAAATGAATTAATAGACAGATGGCAAATCCAGGATGTTGACACTATATTCTTAATTCTCACAATTTTAACCTTTGCCTTAGCATAGGAAACAAAACAATGGACTCCAGAGAAGTCAGCCAATTTAGGCATTAACTCCTTAGGCTTCACTTTCCTCATTTGTATAACTAAGGAAATCTTCTCCATGGTCCCTAATGGCTCTCAGAAATTCTCTAATTCAAAAAAAAAAAAAAAAGAAATTCTCTAATTCACTGTTTCCTTCACATATCTGATTCTCGTGCCCCAAATTCCACTTCAGGCTCTCCATTCTCTTCCCCAAATGCCCCATCTCCACCCAAATGGCACCATGAAAATCTGGTTTGACATAAGGCCAATGTGTGTGTGTGTGTGTGTGTGTGTGAGAGAGAGAGAGAGAGAGAGAGAGAGAGAGAGAGAGAGAAGAAGAAGAAGAAGAAGAAGAGGAAGAAAGGAAGTGAGGGAGGGAAGGGGAGAGGAGAAGGGAAAGAAAACATAGTGAGGTAGTTTCTGGACATCCTTCCCTTTCCATTTCTATCCTCTGTAAGAAATGATTGCTGGTTTCAGAGATCTAATTTTAAGATGTTGACAATATTAAATTACTGTATGGTGACAAAATTCTTAAAATTGTTTAAGAACACTCAGAACAGTAAAAACAAATTAAAAAAAAACAGGTAAGGAAAAAGTTAGGGCCCAGTAGACATAAGTTATTTTAAAATAACTTTAAAAAGTGACTTGACACAATTTGGTGAATAAGGCTTACTGAAAGTTTAAAGGAAAGGGGGACATTTCTTTTGAAGTGACATGCAAACAACTTTTCTGGTCAAGAGAAGTTGAAGAACTATGGTTACAGAAGCACTTGAAGTTACTGCAAAGCTATGGGAATATGTAACAAAAATAACCAGCATAAGAATATAATAATGCAAGGACCAGTCCTCTGCTGGTCCCTGGGGCAGGAACCAGATGGCCTAAAAGACCAATTCTCATCTCTTAATTTCTTTGATTGATAAGGAAAGATGCACTTCCATTTAGTTCCATAAACAGTGACCCCTTTTCTCTTCTGTGGACAAAGTTGATGTACTACCACTTTGCCTCCAGATATTAAACTCATATTTAATGATACATGTGCTTAGTAATGTATGTATCCAAAAACTTTCACTGACAAAAATGGCCTTGCTTTCATCTATTTGTCTTTCAGTTGCTGCACACAAATGCAGCAGGGAAGTGGGGAATTTAAATGCACAGCAGGCAGTTGATGTATTTCTCCATAAACTAGTCTACATATCATGGCAAGAGTAGAAGCAAAGAAAACCTCAGATGCATTCTTCCCCATTAAGAGACAAATGAAACCAAGGGGCAGAGTAGTAAGAAGGAAAATGAAAGACTGAAATGAGATTACTAGTGCATACCCTTTTAAAAACAAATCAAAAGAACATTATCTTTGCCAACACTGAAGATGGGTTAAACTTCTCTGGTGCAAAGAAAGAAGAGTGTCCACTTTCTAGTCTAAAGAAAACCAATAACATTTGCAACACTGTTAGATAGATGCCATTCCACTTCAGAAGTAGTTACACTTCAGTAGCAGATAGAGTTAGTATGTCATGTAAAGGTTAAGAGGCAAAATAAAAATATTTAGAATAAATGGAAACATACAGAAAAAAAAGAGACCCCTAGCAATGCCCACTGTGCTTGCTGATCTTAGATACCATGGAACTATCCAAATATTATCCTATACAAATTCTAACTATATCTCATATATAAATATACAAATAATTACATTTTGATATATTAATATGTGATAGCCAAGCAGAGATCAGAGGGCAGGAAAGCACACAGGGGTCACTGGAATAATGAAGTAGAAGGAAATCTCAAGAGACCATAAGAGATCAGGTTGAGAAATCAGAGTCTAACAAAGGGGTCATTTCTTGAAAAATTCTATGTGGGGATACATTCCCACATAGTAATATTTTAACATGCCAGAAGCAGTCCACATAGGAATATTTTAAAATGAAAAGCTAATATTATACATTCAAGTAAGATTTGTTTTTACAGATACGGAATTTATACATTCAGTTTCTTTTTTTTTGTATTCAGTTTCTTAGAAACATATTTTTAAAATAAAGTGAGGCATCCCTGTATCACCAAGCTTCATGTGGTCTTGGTTTTTTTTTAAGATTTTATTTATTTATTCATGAGAGACACAGAGAGAGAGTCAGAGACACAGGCAGAGGGAGAAGCAAGCTCCATGCAGGGAGCCCGATGTGGGACTTGATCCGGGGTCTCCAGGATCAAACCCTGGGCTGAAGGTGGTGCTAAACTGCTGAGCCACCTGGGCTGCCCCATGTGGTCTTGCTTTTGATTTTTCTTTTATAGATTTGAATATAGGCATGCTGGGTATCCATAAAGCTTAGAATTCCTATTCTGTGGCAGACAGGCAGAGGAAGGAAATCCATATCTCAAAACCAGCAGACTGAGACAATATCCAACAAATCATTGTCCCTATTAAGGAAATAGTTTTGTGCCAAAAGGGATGAGAAAACATTTTTGAAACATTTTAAAGGCCTGAGGCTTTTAAAAGAATGTAATAAATGAGAGGTAAAAAGGTCCTTAAAAGTCTCCTAAAAAGGGTGAGTTGTACTGTCTATATTTGGAAAGGAGTGTGTTTTCACATTTTGGTTAAAAATGAATCTCTGAAGAGCTCAGTGTAAGGGCACTAAGGTCTAGTTTAATGGAGGACAAAGTGTTTTTCACAATCTATCTAAGTATTGGTCTGACATACTTAAGATCTACAAATACATAAATTTAAATAGGATTATTTTAAAGAACCCTGGAGTCTGTTCTTCACTGTCCATATATATTAATATACAAGAATACTTTCTGGTTGTATGTGCAGCTGGTGGCTTCTATCAGAATACAGTGTTTAAAAAATGCTCCAAGTTTGTAAAAATATATTATTCTATGGCATAGATAGATCACTTAAATATTAATTCCATTTGTGATAGATGTTTCCTTGAGTCCAGCTATAAGAAATAGTCGAGTTAATGCATTAGCAAAGTGGTATCTACACGGTGACCTCTAAGAAAAAAAGGCCAGAAGACAGGATCCATAGAAAAATCAGGACTAAAACTCAGACAGCTGCCTATTCTGTTTAACTTAGACATATATTTTAAAGAATAATCTATTTACACTAACAGTATAAAAACCTGAAATAGTAATAGAACACATTTAACCAGCTTTTGTGAAATGAATACCTTAGCTTCTAAGATAAAGGCTCATAGATAATAAACATTTGTTGACTCTGATAAATGCAAACTATTGTCTTGCATTATATAATGTTCAAGGATTCTATTTTGTTTAAGATAAAGGTCACTCTAAGTAAGTCCTAGCTTTAGCATTATTCTAGGGTAGAAAATCAGCTTTTAGTCTGATAAACTATCCAAGTTTCTAACTTACTCAAGCATAGTCTCATACCCTCAAATCATCTAATAATTCCAGTATCAAATCTCTTCTAAAAATAGTTTGGCCACCCTCTATCTAGAAATGATGATCCAGGTTTCCTGAAACTCTAGGCCTTAAAAATGAAAACTGCACTGTACAATTATTGCAATTAAGAATGACTTTACTGTAGTTCTTATGAACAGAAAAGCCATAGTTCTTTATCAATGTCAACAAATAAAAATTAATACCTGAAAAGACTAAATTATAAACTCAAAAAGATTGAATTATGCATAATATCAAAATGTATACCACAGTAGATACATGGCCCTATGAAAATCCATCCATTTCAAAATGAAGGGCAAGGACAGGATGTACTTGTCCTTCATTATAACAAAGTCATCCCTAAGGCAGGAAAAAAAAGTGCAGAGCAAAAAAAAAAAAAAAACCTGTGAAAATTGTGAAAGTAGCCTTAAATTGTGTGTGTGTGTGTGTGTGTGTGTGTGTGTGTATATACACTCTATATATATAGAGAGCATATATATATACACTATATATATGTGTGTATATATATATATATAGTGTGTGTGTGTGTGTATATATATATATATAGAGAGAGAGAGAGAGAGAGAACGAGACTGAAGTTCCCCCTTTGTATTCTAAACTTTTGTTATCATCCTTTTTTATGGGTGCTGTTAAGAAAGAGGTTAACAGCATCCAAATGCAAGAATAAACCGGAAAAACAAAAACAAAGAAAACCCAATTTTGTCTGGCCACCAAGCCAATCCACTCTCGCCCATTGCACTGGAAACAGCAGTAGCAGTAGTGGCTGGTGGCAGCAGAACCTCCCTGAAGCAGTCTTAATTATCTGTGTCAGAGAGGGAGCATTATGGCCAAACTGGACTGAGAGGATCTGTCTACAAAACTGCAATCCCAAGTAACCACCCCTTGAGGAAAGCTCAAAATCCTGGTCAGTAATATTGGTAATCTGGACTGGAGTAGACATTCAACTGAAAAACAGAGTAAACACACAAGAGGGTGGGCAAATGAAGGAGAAAGCTACCATAGCAAGAGCTACTACTACTAATTAAAACAAAACTTGTATCTGTAGAGATGCAGCGAGAAAGGCACAAATGATGGCTCTACAATGCTTACATTTTAAAATAATCAAACAAACAAAAAACCCAACTGAACTCTCAAAAGCAGTTTTAGTACAACTCTTATTTTACAGTCATTTATTTATTTCTTAATCTCAACAACAGACAACTGTTAAGTTTTGCATAATTAAATATGTAAGCTAAAAGCATCTTAGTGGTAGCTATGGTTAGAACTTCCTATATATGTGCCAGTTTCCATACCCAGTCCACTTCAATGACTAGTCAGAGAACAAGAGCAAGAAAGCTGTCTGCACGTAGGTGGAGGGTGGCGGTGCTATGAGAACAGACTAAAAGGATTAGAGTTCATTATTCTGGACAGATGAAATCAATCATGGATAACTATCACCTATACAACAACCACCATTAAGCACTTATGTGTGACAATCACGTTACTAAGTGCAGAGATACGGAGCTATATCCAAGGAAGGATGAAGTGTTGTCAAAGTAGATTTTATTTTTTTTTATTTTTATTTATTTATGATAGTCACAGAGAGAGAGAGAGAGGCAGAGAGAGACACAGGCAGAGGGAGAAGCAGGCTTCATGCACCAGGAGCCCGACATGGGATTCGATCCCAGGTCTCCAGGATCGCGCCCCGGGCCAAAGGCAGGCGCTAAACCGCTGCGCCACCCAGGGATCCCTCAAAGTAGATTTTAATGTTCCTTCTTTCAGTTATATCACCAATTATGTTAGTCATGCAACAGTTGTGAATTAGTAAACAACAGCATGTCATAGAAAGAACCTTAGATTAGAAATTAGAAAATTTAGGTTTTAGTATTAAGAGCATGAATAACTAAATATGTGACCTAGAACAAATTACCCAATCTTCTTAGGCCTATCTAAAGGATCTATAAGGTAGAGTTGTTGGACCAATCAGTGGTTTTCTGTTGTTGCTTTAAGCAGCTACCCTTGTTTCAAATAAAATCTTATAGGAATACTCTACATGTAAAGGGATTGAAAGTATAAATTTTATGCTAGAAGCACAGTGAAGGTCATAACAGTCCCACAAGCCCTCTGCTGGGCCTCCCCCATTTCCTGGAATCAGCCCTAAAGGTACCTATATAGATACCTTTTGAAAATCTATGGGCTGGAGACCTTTAAGGGTCCTCCTAAATCTAATATCCTACAGCTAAGTCTGAAACTTTCCTCAACTACATCTTCAACAACATTTATTCAAGCTAATCCAACAAATATTTTTTGGATGTCTAACATCATTTAAAAAAACAGGATAGTATTTCCACCTTAGAGAAGCTCACCCTCTTGTTGTAGAAAACAAAATAAATAAAATGAGGATGCACTTCAGAGGCAAGAGAATTTTAAGGAGCAGGACACCATCAGGGCCCACTAAATGGAACATAAGATCCATTTCACTTTTTGTAGCTGTATCAACAATGTCTGAAGTAGCAGGCACTCAATAAATATTGAATAAATGGATGGATGAATGGATAAGGTTGATCTCTTACTCATGTTCACTGCAGTTTGACCAAAATGTGTAGAGTTAAAAGCACTTTCCATAATTTAGAGAATTTTTTCTTATAGGCACAGTGTTAAAAGAAACCAAATTTCTTCATTATTCATTCTACTATGTACAGTTACTTACAGTGACTATTTTATTTTTAAAATTCTTTTATTGGAGTTCAATTTGCCAACATACAGCATAACACCCAGTGCTCATCCCGCCAGGTGCCCCCCTCAGTGCCATCACCCAGTCATCCAAACACCCCATCCACCTCCCCTTCCACTACCCCTTGTTCATTTCCCAGAGTTAGGTGTCTCTCATGTTTTATCACCCTCACTGATATTTTCACTCATTTTCTCTCCTTTCCCTTTATTCCCTTTCACTAATTTTTATATTCCCCAAATGAATGAGACCATATAATGTTTGTCCTTTTCCGATTGACTTATTTCACTCAGCATAATACCCTCTGGGTCCCTTCACGTTGAAGCAAATGGCGGGTATTTGTCATTTCTAATGGCTGAGTAATATTCCATTGTATATATAGGCCACATCTTCTTTATCCATTCATCTTTCGATGGGCACTGAGGCTCCTTCCACAGTTTGGCTATTGTGAACATTGCTGCTATAAACATCGGGGTGCAGGTGTCCTGCCATTTCACTGTATCTGTATCTTTGGTGTAAATCCCCAGCAGTGCAATTGCTGGGTCACAGAGCAGTTCTATTTTTAACTCTTTGAGGAACTTCCACACAGTTTTCCAGACTGGCTGTACCAGTTCACATTCCCATCAACAGTGCAAGAGGATTCCCCTTTCTCCACATCCTCTCCAACATTTGTTGTTTCCTGTCTTGTTAATTTTCACCATTCTCACTGGTGTGAGGTGGTATCTCATTGTGATTTTGATTTGTATTTCCTGATGGCCAGTGATGCGGAGCATTTTCTCATGTGCTTGTTGGTGAAGTTTCTGTTCATGTCTTTTGCCCATTTCATGATTGGATTGTTTGTTTCTTTCTCTATAGATCTTGGATACTAGCCCTTTATCCGATAGGTCATTTGCAAATATCTTCTCCCATTCTGTAGGTTGTCTTTTAGCTTTGTTGACTGTTTCTTTAGCTGTGCAGAAGCTTTTTATCTTGATGAAGTCCCAATAATTCATTTTTGCTTTTGTTTCTCTTGCCTTCATGGATGTATCTTGCAAGAAGTTGCTGTGGCCAAGTTCAAAAAGTGTGTTGCCTGTGTTCTCCTCTAGGATTTTGATGGAATCTTGTCTCACATTTAGATCTACAGTGATTATTTTATTAGAATAAAAACGAGGCAAAAAAGTACAACCCATTATATTAGCCCCTCCCCCAACCTGAGTCAGCAGAACAAATAAAAGCAAAATTCTGCCCAACCATTTGAAACATTATTTTGTGGGAGCAAAGAATTAGACTAAATTGTGTGTTGGCAGGAAATATTTCAAGCTTTTGCAAGCCTGTTAACATGGAGGTATTCATATGCTCCAAGTAAGCCAGTCTCTAACGTGGGTAAATCAAGTTAGAAGTGAGGGCCATTTTCTGGTTTTCCTCCTTCTCATCTCCATTAGTAGTGGGAAAAGGCAGAGAGGTCAAGAAAACAACTGTTTGCTTTCTCCTCCCAAGCTTAAATTCTGTCCCATAAGATATGCTTTGTTTTTTTTGAGTCTAAGTCAGCCAGCCGGCACTTAAGTAAAATTAAGACAACTGCACCAATGGCAGAGAATTTGATGGAAAACTTGCTAGAGACAGCTCATTTGAGTAAAAGCTTTGCCTATTTAAGGCACAATATAATTTCTGGAGGAAATATTTCTGGAAAGGGCCAGGTAGGTCTGTAGTCTTAGAGCTCAAGTGTTATCAGTTATCCAGGGCAAGTGTTAAATATAATGAATATTCTCAAACCTGAATTGTGTTTCCCTAGAAGGCTATTACATTTGAAAAGATATTAAGGTGAATTTAAATTCCATTTTTGTTTTGTCACAGCCCTAATATTTTATTATGGCTATTCCTATACTGAATATGTCTTATGAATGAACGTATTTTTATAAACATCCTGGGAAGGCGTAAAAGAGTTTTTCCTCCAATCTCTGGTGCCTGATATGAGTTGCTTAGAGAGATATCAAGCTAAAATATAAACTAAGAAATATTTCATTACTTTCTAGCCTTCTTCCAAGATGCAATGACATCTTAAGGGAAAAGGCTGCATCCCTTCCTCTGCTCAGTCTATGTGGGGCTTCATAGGTAGCTACAACAAAAGCCACATTGAGGGGAGAAATAAGGCAAAGTTATGACTGCAGAGAACAGATGACATCACTGCTCACTGCTTTCTTCTATTCATTGTAACTACTCTCCTGTAAAAACTGGATTTAATTCAAGGTCTTGAGCTTCATTTGGAGAACTTGCATTTGGAATAAATCCAGTTACTCCAGGGACCACATGAGTTTTAATTCACCTGGGGCAGCTGGCCAAACTGTCACTTACTTCCATCATCTAAGTAAAATGTGAAAATCTCTGGTCAGGAGTCTTCAATTTTTGAATTTGCCATTCCCCATCAGAGGGCTAAAGATACCTTCTTTAGAAAGACATTGGTCTTATGTTAAAGTATTTTCACAAAGCAAGAATGTGGCTTAGATGAGAGGAAAAAAATAACAAGAGTGAAAAGTTATTTTCTTCCCCTCACACTCTTTGATCTAAGTTTGGTCTGTATGTGTCTAATCTGGAGGTCTAGTACCACAAAAGTTAGTTGGAATTCTTTAGACTAAGTGCCCAGGATTTTCTATTCTCTCTTCAGTCTTCTACTCAAATCCTTTGTGAAGTATCTTTTCATTCAACCAGTTAAAATATTTATTTAGAGCCTAGTATACGCCAGAGACTTTTCTAAGCATGGAGGATGTGGCAATGAACAAAACACAGCCCCTGTCCTTAAAAAGGTTTTGTATTTGGGGGAGGGGAGACAATGAAAAATATATAGATATAAAATATCATAGAGTGTTACATGATATGAAAAAATAAGTATACAGAGTAAATGCAGAGTAAGTGTACAGAGAATGGTCATTAAAGGCCACTTAAAAGAAGTGACATTTGTGCACAGCTGTTAATGAAGACTTGTCAGGCTTTCCCTGTATTAAAAAAAAATACAGGAGGTCACTAAAATTACTGTTTGGATTTAGAAGTAAGAACAGACATAGAGTTGAGAAATTTGGGAAAAACCATCAGGATATTCAAGGGAGTCATAATAAAGCCGAAAAGATCATCCACTGAAAGTCAACTAAATGATTCAGGGGATGAAAGAAGGCTGTGAGAGGACATGAATGAAACAAATAATTTCAGTTACCATACTGAACATTACAAATGGGAATCTGTGGACTGATACACCCAATTCTAGAAAAACACTTTACAGGTTGTAAATTAGAATAATAACAAGTATATCTGAGTTTCTGGTTCCAGGACAAGCTAAAGTTCCAGGACACGCTTTTCCCTATTTTTTTCTTTTTTTAAGATTTTATTTATCTATTCATGAGAGACACAGAGAAAGAGAGAGAGGCAGAGACACAGGCAGAGGGAGAAGCAGGCCCCAGGCAGGGAGCCTGACGTGGGACTTGATCCTGGAACTCCAGGATCAGGCCCTGGGCTGAAGGCAGCGCTAAACTGCTGAGCCACCCGGGCTGCCCTCCTTATTTTTTCCACTAGATACAGCTAAAAACCTGGCCATTACATATAAAACAATTATAAGAAGACTCTAAATGTTGAGGAAAGAGGGCAGACTGGCTAGAGATTTCAGAACCCAAGGAATGACAAAGTGGTGAGTTCTGTGGGCTTTTTCCTTCATATATCCCAGAATGGATACTGGAGAAGGCACCAACCTAGAGATGCCAGTGCCACAGACAAAACCAGTTTCAAGAAAGCCTGTTCTCTTTAGCCAAAAGACCAAGAAAGGAGCAAACAGCAATCCAGAAAACTTTCAGACTATAATTACCCTATGACAGACAAACAACATAGGGAAAACTTGGGCCTTACCCTTACCCTTGTAAGCAAAAGCTAAGTAGGGAACCTAGACTTCCACCCTCTCCAGACTCTAAGAGGTAACCCAATCTGTTTACTTGGGGTTCTGTAACAGAGAAGGTAAAATGGATCTTTCATTCCCAACCAGCAATGTCAGCAGAGGCCACAAGGTGAGCAGGAATCCAGTGCCATTCCCTCTATCAACCAGGGTGATAGAGGTCTTGAGGGGAGCAAAGGTCTAGAGGGGAGCTGCAACCAGCAGTTTTCACATCAACCAGCAGTAATGGGGTCCCCATCCACTTTTCCAGAGTGTCATTAGAGGTTGAGTAGAGAACCTGAGCTTTTATTTCCATGTGGTAGTACTGAAGTGACTACTTCCCTGCCAGCATAACATCAGAGTAGACTTACTAAAATAGAAGATTTAAATAAGATCCAGGGTCCCATAACATAATACTCAAAATGCCAATGATTCAATAAAAAAATTCACTTGTCATAACAAGAAATCAGAAAGTCTCAAAGTAAAACAGATATCAATGCCAAGATGACACAGATGTCAGAATTATCTGGCAAACATTTAAAATCAGCCATCAGGGAATAAAGGGGAAAGGAGGGAAATAAAGGGGAAAGGAGAAAAAATGAGTGGGCAATATCAGAAAGAGAGACAGAATATGAGAGACTCCTAACTCTGGGAAACGAACTAGGGGTGGTGGAAGGGGAGGTGGGCGGGGGGTGGGGGTGACTGGGTGATGGGCATGGAGTGGGGCACTTGATGAGATGAGCACTGGGTGTTATTCTATATGTTGGCAAATTGAACACCAATAAAAAATAAATTTATAAAAAATAAAAAATAAAATAAAATCAGCCATCGTGAACATGCTTGAAGAAGCAATTATGAACATGCTTTAAACAAATGAAAAAACAGAAAGTCTCAGCAAAGAAATTGAATATGTAAAGAAGAACCAAATGAAAATTTTAGAACTGAAAAATACAATAACCAAAATAAAAAAACTCACTGGTTAGGCTCAATAGTAGAATGGAGATGACAGAGGAAACAATCAATGGACTTGAAGACAGAATAATAGAAATAGCTAATATGAGCAGTAAGGAGAACATAGACTGAAACAACTGAACAGATCCTCAGGGAGCTGTGGGGTAATAATAAAAGATCTAACATTTGCATAACTGAGTTCACCAAAGAGGAGAGTCGCTATTCAAAAAAAATAATGGGTGAAAATTTCAGAAATTATGCCAAAGACATAAACCTATAGAACCAAAAAGCTGAGCTAAACCCAAATATGACAAAAAAATACACATCAACATACATTGTAATCAAATGACTGAGAACTAAGACAAAGATAAGATATTGAAATCAGTGAGAGAGAAACAACACCTTTACCTATAAGGGAAAGGGAATTAGAATGATAGCAGATACATAAGCAAAATTATATATCATGTCCAAGTAGGGTTTATTCCAGGGATGCAAGGCTGGCTCAGTATTTAAAAAATCAATCAATGGAATCCACCAAATAAAAAGGCTAAAGAGAAAAAAAATCACATATTCATATCAGTTGATGCAGAAAAAAACATTTCAAACGTGCAAAAGGAATTCATGATAAAAAGTCTCAGAAAACAGGAAGGGAACTTCCTCAACTTAGAAAAGAATATTTACCAAAAAAAAAAAACATATATCTAACATCTTATTTAAAGGTGGAGGACTGAATACTTCTCTCCTATTATTAGGAACAAGGTAAAGATAAATTCTGTCACCACCCTTATTTAATATCACACTGGAAGTTCCAGCCAGTGCTATAAGGCAAGAAGAAGAAATAAGAAACATAAAAACAAGAAAGGAGAACTAAAACTGTCCTTATTTGCAGATGACATGATGGTTTATGTCAAAAATCTCCTAGAACTAATTTGGAATTCAGCAAAGTCAGATGAGACAATACCAACATACAAAATCAATTGCATTTCTATATAGTAATGCATATGTGAACACCAAAACTTTAAAAATACCACTTATAGTTGTTCAAAAACAAGAGAAATGCTTAGGTATAAATCTAATATAATGTGTACATGACTTACATGCTGAAAACCACAATAAATGATGAAGAAATAAAAGAAGATATCAATAAATGGAGACACCTACTGTGCTCATGGATTGAAAGACCCAACATAGTAAAGACGTTAATTCTCCCTCAAAATGACATATGGGCAGGGGGAGGCACCTGGGTAGCTCAGTTGGTTAAGCGACTGCCTTCAGGCTGCATCATGATCCCAGGACGTGATCCCAGCCCTGCACTGGGCTCCCATCCAGCACGGAGTCTGCTTCTCCCTCTCCCTCTGCCTTTGCTCCCCACTTGTGCTCTCTCTCTCTCTCTCTTTCTCTCTCTCTCTCTCTCAAATAAATAAATAAATAAAATCTTGTAAAAAATTACATACGGGTTAAATACAATGTTTGTCAAAATCTCAGCAAGATTTTTTCTAGATATAGACCAACATCCTAAAATTTATATCCATAGACAAAGGAACTAGAATAGAAAAAAATTTTTGAAAAAGAATAACATGGGAGGAATCAGTCTATCCAATTTCAAGGTTTATATGGCTGCAGTAATCAACAATGGTGCTAGAGCATTAGATGTGCATAGGCAAAAAAAAAAAATGAACCTTCATGTAAACTTCACATGTTAAGCAAAAGTTAATCCATTTTGGATCATGGGCTCTGTAAAATGTGAAACTGTAAAACTTTTAGAAGGAAACAGTAGAAAGTCTTTGGGATTTATGGTGTGGTAAAGATGTCTTAGACATAACAACAAAAGCACAATCTGTTAGAAGAAAAAAATTTGATAAACTATACTTCATCAAAAATTTAAACTTTTGCTCTGTGAAAGACTGCTGAGCAGATGAAAAGACAAGCTACAGACTGGCAAAACAAATATTTGCAAAACACATATCTGACAATGTACTCATATACATAAATATATAAAAAAACTTTCAAAGCTCAGCAGTAAAAATACAAACAATCCAATTAGAAAAAGGTCAAAGGACATGAAGAGACATTTCACCAAAGAGGATATACAGATGGCAAATAAACAGATGAAAAGACATTCAACATCACTAGCCTTTAGGGAAATGCAAATTAAGATCACAATGAGATATTACTCACATTTATCAAAACAGCTAAAATTAAAAAAAAAAAAACAGTGATATCACCAAATGCTGCCAAGAATGCAGAAAAACTGGATCACTCATATACTGCTGGTGGGAATTTAAAGTGGCACAGTCAATCTAAAAAGTTTGTCAGTTTCATAAAAACATATGGAATGTCTCATCCACCATCATGAATTCCACATAGAATCCCTTTTTTTTTAAAGATTTTATTTATTTATTCATGAGAGACACAGAGAGAGGGGCAGAGACACAGGCAGAGGGAGAGGCAGGCTCCATGCAGGGAGCCTGACGTGGGACTCGATCCCAGGTCTCCAGGATCACACCCTGGGCTGAAGGCAGTGCTAAACCGCTGAGCCACCTGGGCTGCCCCCACATAGAATCCCTTTTGATCAAGAAACACATTCACAGCAAATGAAGAGTGGCAACGAGCCCATGCTCATGGGATTCACTGGTTTTACCATGTTCCTCATCATGCTGAAGCAGCAGGTTTGCTACATTGTGAAATGGCCTTTTGAAGACTGAGCTACACAGTACCAACTAGGTGGTAATGCTTTCCAGGATACAGTGTATGCTTTAAATCAATGTCCAATATACGTGGCTATTTCTCTAATAGTCAAGATCCAGGGATCCAGGAATAATTATTAGAAGTAAAAATGGGAGTGGTTTGGCTCGCTATTATCCCAGTAATCCACTAGTAAATTTTTTGCTTTCTGTTTGCTTTCTGGTCCCATGACCTTAGGTTCTGCTGGTCTAAAGGTCCTAGTTCCAAAAGGAAATAAGATTACATTTTCCAGAACATCCTCCAAGATAGACCATATTCAAGATCATAAAACAAGTCTCAAATAAATTTGAAATTATTTCAGTCATACAAAGCATGTTTTTGACACAATAGAATTAAACTAGAAATCAGTAACAGAAATATCTGAAAATATAAATAATACATGTGTCAAAGAAGAAAGCATAGGATATTTAAAAGCATTTGAACGTAATGAACATAAAAACAGACCAGATTAAAATTTGTGGGGGGTATGCCTAGGTGGCTCAGTTAGTAAAAGCATCTAACTCTTGATTTTGGGTCAGGTCATGATCTCAGAGTTGTGAGATGGAGCACGTGTTGGGCTCTGCACTGGCTGTGGAGTCTGCTTGATTCTCTCTCTCCTTCTCCCTCTGGCCCTCCCCACTGCTATCTCCCTCTCCAGAAAAAAAATTGTGGGATAAAGTAAAGCAGTGCCTAGATTGGAATATATAACATTAATATATCCATAGAAACCAGTCAAAAAATAGACAAAAATTGGAAGCAACCCAAATGTGCATCAGCTGGTGAATGACTAAATCAATTATACTTAATTCACACAATGGAACATTAATCAACAATGAAAAGGAACATACTACTGATAACACCCAACAATATGTATTAATCTAAAAAATAAAAATGTTGAGGGGAAGAAGCCAGACACAAGAAAGCACATAGTATATGATCTCATTTCTATGAAGTGTAGTAACAGGTAATTTGTGGTGATATAGGAGTCATAATAGTAGTTGCCTGTATAGGTTGGAGATCAACTGGAAGGGATTATAAGGTAACTTTCTGGTGTAATGAAAATATTTTATGTCTTCCTTTTGGTGCTAATTACAAGGGTATATGCGTCTATTAAAATCACCCAATTGTACATAAAGATCTATGCATCTCATTATGTAAATTTTATCTCAATATTTAAAAAGTATTTCTTTAAATAGAAAAATGTAACTAGAAAACTCTTTTGTCTCAAATGTAGTGAAATTTCTAAAGATTACAAATGAACAAATTCAAGTAATTTTATTTTATTTTTTTTTTAATTTTTTTATTTATTTATGATCGTCACACACAGAGAGAGAGAGAGAGAGAGAGAGGCAGAGACACAGGCAGAGGGAGAAGCAGGCTCCATGCAGGGAGCCCGACGTGGGATTCGATCCCGGGTCTCCAGGATCGCGCCCTGGGCCAAAGGCAGGCGCCAAACCGCTGCGCCACCCAGGGATCCCAAATTCAAGTAATTTTAGATAAAATCACAGACAATACATTTATAATGGACTATTGAAAGAAATTACGTTTATTTTCCCTCCCAGAGATACTTCTAACCTATTTTGAGATTGGTATTAGGTGGACACATGATGATTTTCCAATAAACCCTTCTCAGAAATAGAATACTTGATCAGATGGATGGTATGCCTCATCATGGACATTTTTTACATTTCTACATATGAAATAAAGGCCATCAATGAAAAAATCGAAATTTATCCTTTTAGTTTATGATAAATGAGTATTAAGTACCCTTTTAAAAGTCCAGGATGGCAATACCTTCTTTCTTTCTCCTCAGAGGTATAAAAAATATTTTTAAAATATTTTATGTATTTATTCATGAGAGACAGAGAGAGAGAGAGAGAGAGAGAGGCAGAGACAGAGAAGCAGGCTCTCCACAAGGAGCCTGATGTGGGACTCGATCCTGGGATCAGGACCTGAGCCGAAGGCAGACACTCAACCACTGAGCCATCCAGGCATCCCGAGGTACAAATTTCAATCTTCCCATAAGAACTTATTTTATATGGTAAAGGTATCCCAGAGAGGTAAATGCAGTAACCTAACAAAGCCATCTTGTGAGGATTGGCTGTATTACAGTAATTCAGATGTATATTGATTACACTGGGAGGGATAATATTCCAATGCTATCAAACCCAATAGCATATTGCTATTCAGCATGTTGCTCCTGCATCTGAGATGCAAATTAGTTATTCTGTCCCATAACTATTATATTAGAATTTTAAAGAATTGGAAACAATTCAAAGTTACAGAGAAAAATTTATAACCCTCCAAACTGAAACTGACGTATCCAGAGCAAGCAGAAAAAGTGACCACTCATTCATTCATTCATTCATTCATTCATTCATTCATTCAACATTTATTAAGTGCCTACTATGTGTCAGACCCTTTAGTAGGTGCCAAACACTTAAAGATAGGTAAAATATCATTGCTGCACTGTAAGAAATAATAGCCTGAATGGGAAAAACAGATAAGCAGATAATTATAAAATAGCATGGTCAGGGCAACAATAAAAACTTAGGCATGGGGATCCCTGGGTGGCGCAGCGGTTTGGCGCCTGCCTTTGGCCCAGGGCGCGATCCTGGAGACCCGGGATCGAATCCCACATCAGGCTCCCGGTGCATGGAGCCTGCTTCTCCCTCCGCCTGTGTCTCTGCCTCTCTCTCTCTCTGTGACTATCATAAATAAATTAAAAAAAAAAAAAAAAAAAAAACTTAGGCATGACTAAGGTTCTGAGTAAAGACCAGGGAAGGCTTTCTAAATAAGACAGTACCTGAGCTGAGTCTCGAAAGATGAGGAGTTAGCTAATTGATGAGAATGTAGAGATGGTATCTCAGGCACAATGGACTACATGAGCAGAGGTAGAGGCATGGAGGAGAGAAGCAGCAGAGTGTGCATAAATTACAAATAGATTAAGTGTTTTAAGCAAAGAAGTGACAAGATCTAATATGTGTTTTAAATAGAAAAGTCTAGCAGTGTAGGGGATTCATCAGAGGGGATAAGAAGGGAGGCATGAAGACCAATTAAGAGACTGTTGTAGGTTAGACAAGTAATGATGTGATGCTGAACTAGGGAGGGCAATAGCAATAGGGAGGACAAAAGAGACTATAATCAATGGTCAGTTTATTCAACTTGGCTTTCAAGGTGCCATACTCCCTTGATTTTCCTCCTACCTCTCATTGTCCATTTCTTCTCAGTTTTCTTTGCTGGTTCCTTATCTTCCCCACAACTTTTTAAAAAGATCTATTTATATTTGAGTGAGGAGCAGAGGAGAGGGAGAATCCCAAGTAGACTTCCCACTGAGCATGGAGACCACCGAGGGCTTGACCCCAAGACCTCGAGATCATGACCTGAGCTGAAGCCAAGAGGTGGATGCCCAACTGACTGTGCCACCCAGGCACCCCCTTCCCAACTCTTTAATAATAGATTGACCCAGGGTTCAGTCCTTGGATCTCTTCTCTGTCTTCTCTCCCTGGGATTTAAATACTACGTATGTGCAAGACTCCCAAATGTATAACTCTTGGCCAGACCTTTTCAATGCACTACAGACTTATATACCCATTTACCCAATTGACATTTACTACTTAGATGTCTAATAAACATCACAAAAAGACAATGCAGAGCTGAACTCCCGCATGTTGAAGTTATTCTACCTAATCATTCCCATCTCAAAAAATGTTCCTTCTTTCTCACGCCAAAAAACCTTCAATTCATCCTTGACTTTCCCCTTGTATATCCCATGTAAAAATCTATTAGTACATCCTATTTGTTAGACTCTAATATAAGATATTCTGAACCTATCCTCTCACTATCTAACAATGTTACCATACGGCTCCCAGACACCATCATCTTTTGTGTGGATTACTGTAGTAGCTCCCTAGCTAGTCTCCTTGCTTCTTCCCTACCCATACTCCTATAATCTCTTCTCAAGAAAGCAGCCAGCACGATCCTTTCAAAGTGAGAGTACCTTACTGCTATGCTCAAAACTCTCCAAAGTTTTCTGACTTTACTCAGAGTAAAAGCCAAAGCCTTACAACAGTTGCAAGACCCTATAAGGGCTGCCCTCTCCCCCAATTATATTCTTCTGAGTTAATCTCTTATTCCCCTTGATCACTCTGCTCTTGCCCACACTAGCTCCTTGAACAATCTAGACACTCTCTTGACTGAAGGTCTTTTTGCTGATTGTTTCCCCTGGTTGAATGTCCTTCCCTCAGACAGCTACTCTCCTTCAAATAATTGTTTAAATATTCCTTGTCCATGAGGCTACCCTGAAAATCCTATTTAAAACTATTTAAAACTATTTAAAACCTGCATCCTACCAATGCTCTCAATCCCCCAATTCTGTTTTATTTCTTCCATACCACTAACTAATTATACATACACACACACACACACACACACATAATCAGTTATCACCTTATATATATATGATATTACTGAAGACTCTGTGTGTGTGTGTGTGTATGTGTAATATTTGCCTATCTCCTCCTAGAACCTAAGCCATAGGTCAGAGATTTTTTTGTATCAAATGTTTTTCTAGCACCTATAACTATGCCTGGCATATATAGTAAGAACTCAAAAATTTTGGTGAATAAATAAATATGAAATAGAACCTATGGAGGATGAGAAAGTATGGAGCAACAACTTTAGTTAAACCTGAAAAGAATAGAGAAATTTGAGAAGAAAAGCCTGTTTGAAGAGAATTTCCAAGGGAATAGGGAGGACTAATCACAGCTTCTTTCTTATTCTAGTGGATTCGTGAGCTACAGAAAATACAAAGGTAGTGTATGTCTGTAAAGCAATCATCTCCATTCCCTAGTAGGACACAGAAAGATTGAGTATCCTATTGCAAAGTACACAGCACTGCCCCACTTCTATAACCAAGCCCAGATGCCTTGACCACATGCATGCATATGTATACACACACACACACACACAAACACACACAGAGTACTGACTCTAATAAAGCTTAGGCTAAAATAAAGTTTGGGGATATCTACAGATTTTAATTATGTATGTTTTCTCATTCTCCTTAAGATGAATAATCAAGACTTATACCTCAAATGTATAATCTGAACATGGACTCAGAGAATGTTAAGATAGGAGGGACCTTAGAGATTATCTAATACAAACTCCTCCTCTTTCACTTATTATTTTCCATTTTGAGAGCAAAGATGTCTGTCTTTGCAAATGACTACTTCAAAAATGTAACCCTTTTGAAATACACATACCACACACTTCTTCTAAATAGTATACATATTTTGTCCTTCCTCAGTTTCAAACAGGCATATGATTTTGTTATGATTAATAAAGCACTTTTCTCTTATTTTATTCCTTTCTCTGTCTCTATAGACAAGGACAGGGCTATATCTTTTATTCAGAGTAAATGGGATATGGTTTATGAATGTAAATTAATACTATAATTTCTGGATTTAGATAGAACAACCCAGACCTCATGAAATTAATGTAGTTAAAAATTGAATTTAAAGATCTTCTGCAAGACAGTATTGTTCTGCTTCCTGCTAAATTACCATTTTATCATCAAAAATGTGTATTTTTATAATTTTAGTTATTAAACTAAAATGTAATAGAGGTAAAGAAAAGGTAAGAGGAAGAGAGAGTTCTGACACATGAACTATGAGGGAATTTATAATATGTTTTTATAATTCAATTTTTCACTGGTTTAGTCTACTTTATCTCTGCCTTCAAATATGCACTAAAAATATAGGGGCTACACTTAATTGTAGTTTGTATCTTATCCATATTAACTTAGATTAATTAAATAACAGCATAGAAATTAAAATGTTAAAAAAAGAAATTAAAATGTCAAACATTTTCTGCTGTCTTTCTGGGTGGTTTTGTAATTGAAAGAATTACTTGAAGATAAATTTTATCTGTGTTAATTTTTTTTCTCACTTTGCTTTGCAGTTACTTCTCACACTGTTTCAGTAAATATAGCATATCTTTAAAAATCGCATGTGTGTGTGTGTTTGTAAGATCATATATAATTTAATATACATGTATTTAAGCTTTAGGTATTTTTCTAAAATTCTTTATCTTTTATAGAGGAAGATATAAATTTTCATACTTCAGGACACAGAATGTGTTCCTGGTTTCATCACTGAATAGCTGAATTTAGCTCTGAATCTTCTCTCTTTCTACAACTTCAACTGTGTATTTTGAAGGTAAAATACGTGTCATCAAACCTGTGGTTGGGAAGATTCTAAGTTGGTCCCCAATGATCTCAGCCTCCTGGTATTCACAAACCACTAATCTCCTCCCCTTGAAAGAGGTCTGGATGTATTGACTTATTTCTAACAATTATAATATGCTGAAGTGATGGAATGTCACATCTGAGATTAGGTTATAAAATGATACTGGCTTCTGTCTTGGGCATTCCTCCTCAATCTCTTGAATCACTCTCTGGGGTAGCCAGTTGCTGTGTCATGGGACAGCCCTGTGGAGCAGCCCACATGGCACGGACCTGAGGTATACCAAAAAATATGCACGTAAGATTGAAAGCAAACCCCCTCCACCCATTCAAGCCATCAGATGAGATTGCAGCCTCAGCTAATAGCTTGAATGCAGCCTCCTTAGAAATCTTGATCCAGAGGCATACAGTTAAACTATGTCTAGATTCCTGACCCAGAGAAATTGTCAGATAATGTTTGCTATTTAACATGCTAGGTTTGGGGATAATTTTGTTACAGAGCAGTTAATAATAACTAATACCAAAATCCAAACTTAAAACCCAGTCATTGCTATATAACTCATCTGTGAGGAAATCCATGAATGTCAAATAATTTGTTTCCTCCAGTAAATTCACCTATATTTCTCCAGTGTTCACTATGGCAACTCACGCCAAAACTGAAACAAAAGAAAATACTTTAACCAGCAAATTGGACATAGTCTTTTCAACCCAACCAAAGCACTGAGCTTTGGAAAGACGTGCAACTAAAACTTACAAATGAATACCAAAATAAATGTAAGATAAAATCAAATTTCATAATGGCTATGGTACTGTTTAAATTCTAAAGTGATTATGCATTTCAATGAAGGATTACTGCATCAGACACCACCAGCAAAGGAATATATCCTATACAGATGAATAGCACAGCCTAACAGCCTAACAGGACTGGAGGGTAAGGTACCAGATGTGTTTCAGTCTGTGGAGTTATGCAAATAGACATACATCATCTACCTCTTTCAGGCTGCCTCACATGCAAGTCAGTAGCTAAACAATCCACCTCCATTTCTATTGTGCATTTTTTTTTCTCTATTGTGCATTTAAACAACACTCTGCTAGCTTCCAATAACACTGCTTGATAAGCAAATAGAATCAATATATCTACGGAGGTTTGTATCTGAAGATACTGCTCATTAATTATTTTCCTCTGATATGCTTATATTTATAAGTTTGCAAAACTTTTAAAAACTATATATTAAAAGTTTGCAAAACTTTTAGCAGTAGTAGCCAAGTGCAATCATTTATTTATTCATCATATACTATGTGCCAAGTATAATTCGAGACACTTAGGAAACATCATTGAGTAGAACATAGAATACAAAGAGCCCTGCTTTCACAGAGGTTACATTATATATTATATATTCTCTATGGAATCTGAAATGGTGGATTTCCATCTCCTTCTTGATTCTTTCCTACCTTGGCTTCTGCAATCTGATATTATTCTGTTCTCCTAATAGTTTTTGATTGTTTCTTCAGTCTTCTTCACTGATTCCCTATCAAAACCTAATAGTTTTAGATCACACATCTTAGTTCCTTGGCTTCTGATTTATATAATTTGTTTCCTCAGAAAACTCATTTCATCTCCTCAAACCCAATAATCATCTCTAATACAGTCTCTCAATTCTATACTTCTCATCCAACTTCCTATTTAGGGACTCCCTTTGCATACATATTTTCATTAGGATGATCCCACACTTTCAACAAACAAGTTAATTACCTAGTCATCACCAACTACTTAAAATGGGTCTCTCTATGCTCTTTTATATTCCATCAATGACAACACTATTCTCTCAGTCATCCAGTCTCAAAATTAATCTCCTCTTTCTAATCAATCAAGTCCTATTCATTTTGCTTTTACAATATCTCTTGTATCCATTATTTACTTTCCATTCCCACAACTAGGTCCTCATCGCTTCATGCATGGATGACTACAATATTGTCCTAATTGATTTGTAGTCTTTCTATTTCTAATCTCTCTTACTCTACTTCTAGATTAATTTTCATGAAATATCACTTTCATCATGTCACCATCCTAAACCACAAATCTTTAACAGTTTCTCATTGTCCATAAAATCAAAATTCCTCACCCTGACATTTAAAGCCTTCCATAATCTACTCTAGTCTATATTATTCAACTAATTTCTTGCTATTCACCAATGTAAATTATTTACTCCAGTCAAGGCGGTCTCCTACTGTTCCTAGAGCAAATTATGCTTATTTTGGCCTCAAGGACTTGGCTCATGGTGATTGTCAAACTTGGAGAGTCTTCTCCACTCTTGTTTGACAAGTCCTACGTATGCCCAGGTCTCCCATTCCAACAAATCCCTTACCACTTCAGTTCACATTCTTCTTTTTCCTTGGTTAGTGCCTACAGTCTATGCCACCTGCTTTGGCACCTAGCCATATTTTTCCATATTGTTTTTTTCATGATCTCAGTTTCCCTGTAGCAGTCCAGGCTATGTGTTGCTATTTATAGCTCCCACCACTTTTTTCAGTAGTCCGCAACAGCAGTTCCAAAACTTGTTGGTATTGAGATCCCTTTATACTTTTAAAAAATATTGAAAATCTCAAAGTCTTCGATTTTATAGGTTATATCTATTAATGCCTACTATATTAGAAATTATAACCGTAATATTTTTAAAGTATTGATTTATTCATTTAAATATAACAGTAAATCTGGGACATCTGAGTGGCTCAGCGATTGAGCGTCTGCCTTCAGCTCAGGCATGATCTCTGGATCCGGGATTGAGTCCCACATCAGGCTCTGTACAAGGAGCCTGCTTCTCCCTCTGCCTACGTCTCTGCCTCTGTGTGTGTGTGTGTGTGTGTCTCTCATGGATAAATAAATAAATCTTTAAAAAATAAATATAAAAATAAATAAAAAATAAATAAAATAAAAAATAAGTATAACAATAAATCTAATACATGTTAACAAATAACATGGGTATGAAAAATAACCATATTTTCAAAAAAAATAAAAACAATGAGAATAATGGCATTGTTTTACAAATTTGCACAGCTTTATAAAGAGAGTTTATTAGAAGACAGCTGGATTCTTATGCCTATGTCTGCATTCAATCTGTTGTGATATATTCTTTGGTTAAAGTATCTGAAGAAAATCTGGCCTCAGGTAAATATTTAATTGGAAAATGGAGGAGTAGTTCAATAGTCTTTTCAGATAATTGTAGATATTCATCTCTAATACTACACCAAAATTTGACAGTGGTAGTTTTCTTATAATAAATTCAATGAGGAATCTGAATCCATATTAATGAACTTTTTAGAATTTGTTATATTAAAATCTACTGTTTAAATTCCAGTCTTATACTTTATGGATCTTTTACTCAGGCATGTTTTTACATCCTGCATTGATCATTTGACAAATATTGTTTCACTAAGTTCTGCAGATCTTCCAAATGCTGACACATTTCATTATATAATAGTTTAAAAATTACCTTAGTGATGTCACTGCTGATCTTATCAGAAAAAGCTATAATATTGGGGAGCTCTCAAGCTTATGGTGGCAGATACAACTGTTCCAAAATTCTCATTTTCACTTGAAAGCTTAAATTTTATTGTTGACAACAAATACTGTCAGCTATTTTCCTTAAAGTGCTGGGCTTTATTTTTGAGAAAATGGCTGGCAGATACCCAAGTCTGCATAACCATAGTTTGTTAGTTGTTCTTTCAAGTAAAATTGGAGTTCTGTGTAGAAAGCTGCTAGTTCAGTTTGCAACTCAATCATGCAAGTGCTTTACCTGGAGACATTATCATACTTAAATATGTATCAGACGTGCTTTATATATACCTTCCATTTTGGTACATTATTACAAAGATATGTACTCATCAAATTGTGCACATTAAATACATGCAGTTCATTGTATATCAATTATACCTCAATAAAGCTGTTTTAAAAAGATGTATACAAGGGTCAAGATTTTTAAAAATTAGAATATTCACTGGTTTATCAAGGACGTTATTAAGTGAAAATGATTTAACTATGAGTGTGTAGTGGTAAAGAATAAAATTACTAACTAGCATAATTTGCTAGTCCCTTGATTTCTGCTAAGACACTAGCAGTTTTACCCACCATCGCTCTTGGACCAGCAGTGAAAATGTCAACTTAAAGGAAAGCAAATAACATCTTAGAATTACTGTGAAGATAGTTTTTGACTTCTCATACTCCTTGAAAGTCTTGAGGAGCCCATGGGTCCATGTACCACATGTTGAAAACCACTCAAAGTGGTTCTATACTATGAACCTACAACTGAATCTACACTAGGAGTATATATTTGGAGGTTTATCCTATGCCTGGAGCTCTTTGCTCCTTAGTATTACCCTCTGGTCACTTCACTGGTTTCTTGTTGAGTGTAGTCCTATTCTTTTAGCATTCTAAATATATTCGATGAGTGACATCATCTGCCTAAACCTTTCAGGTTTCAGCTACCACCTAATAAACTAATGATTTCCTCAAATCTATAACTTTAATGCAGACATCTCCTCACCCACAGATAATGTATTTCTGATTAATATCCTGTAGATACCTCCAACATAATGTACTCAAAACACAATTCATGTTTTCTCTCAAATTCTTTCATAATACTGAATTCCCAATCTAGGCTGAAGGTACCTTTGTTCATCCAGTCATCCAATCTAGTCATCCTTAACTCCTCTGTCTCCTTCACCCATAAAGGGCCAAATAACATCAATATTATAATATAATAAGGAGTAACAAAGCCTAAGCCAAACTAGAGAATGTATGCTTCATTTAAAGGCATTCAAATTTGGGGCGCCTGGGTGGCTGCGTCATTTATGCATCCGATTCTTGATCTCAGCTAGGGTCTTGATCTCAGGATCATGAGTTCAAACCCTGTGTTGGGCTCCGGCATGGAGCCTACTTGATAAATAAATAAACACATAAATACATAAAAGCATTCAAATTCAGGCACTTCAGAGGCCAAACAAAACATATTTGTCAGTTGCCAGTCTGTGATACCCAATAAAATAGCTCCTGAATTTGCACCTGTCTTTCCACTTCCACTGCCATTCTTCTAATTTAGGTCATCCATCATCTTTTTTGTAGACTATTGCAATAGTCTTATAACTGATCCCTCTGGCTCCAATTTCCCCACAAATAATTTGCCTCCCTGCCTGATCCAGATATTTCAAAAGGCAGACAGAGTGATCTAAAATGAAAATCTGGCCACTTATTTAAAATCCCAGCTTAAAACTCCATAATAGTTTCTAATTAACTATAAGAAAAAATATATACATCCTTTAGCAAAGTGTTAATCTATAATCTCCTCCCTTCTACTTACTACTTCAATTTAGCTTTTATCCACTTTTTTTTTTTTATCCACTTTCTTATCCAAATACCAAACTCCAACTCTCAATATTATGATAAGAGCTAAGACTTATAAATCACTTCTTATATGCCAGGCACTGTTCCAAATTACATATATTAACTCATTAGTCCTTATAACCATATAAGACAGGTGTCATTATTAAGCCCAACTTACAGATGAAGAAACTGAAACACAAAATCAAACCAAATCATTAGAAGTTCATCTAAAGTTTCTCACATCATTTCAGGATTTTGTGTCTTTGCATATGCTATTCATTCTGGTTGAAATGTTTTTGTTTGATTTTCTAGTGAATTTCTTCAATCTTTCAAGATTCAGATTAAATATTATCTTTGAACTTACTTTCTCGGGCTATCCTCTTCCCCAGGTAAAGTTGAGTATTCCTTCCCACCTTTGGAACATCAACTACATATTACAACTTACCAGAAATAAACACCTGCTTAGCACTTAGCACAGCAGAACAGTGGCTTCCCAGTAGCAGATAGTCCTTGATGTTAGCAATATACTAGGCCAAGAACTATAATTTCTACTTTTTATGAAAGAGAGGAACAAGGTGAAGGTGGTATTTTTCCTGCTCCCCCTTCCCAACCTTACTCCCCCATAATCACTATCCTATCCCCAGCAGACAGTTATTTGGAGATGATCCAAGGAAAAGTCTTAACTTCTACATGTTGGATAACTCCTATATGAGGCCTTACAATCCAGGAGACTTAAACTCACTTCACAAGCTCTCAATAAGGTGATGTCTGTTTGGATAATTGGAACTGTCAAAATCAATAAAAAAAGTTTTAAAACAGTCATGACAAGCCACTCTGAAATGATGAAGAGACTATACGTCACTGATTACCATGATTTTTACAGAGAAAGCTATATAGTCTTTCCTAAATTAAGCATTAAGGTATAAAAGCTCCTTATTCTCTAGCACATTTAGAGTTTGAACACATGTAATCTAGCATCTTTCACTAGGCAGGGATTTAATGAACATTTTGTGAGAACATCTGTTTGTTATTTATCTTTGTCTCATTTTACACATCAGCAAATCCCTTTTTACCACCAGGACAGAATAAAAATCACCATTTCGTTATATAGCGTTCATAATTTCAAACTTCAACCTGGGGGAAAGGGAGAAAATCGTCAGCAGTGTATTCTACTTGATGTTACAAGGAAGAAGTACAAGGGTGAAGAAGAGCAGAGGGGAAATGATAAAATATATAAATCCCTTTAACACACATTCTGCCAATGGCAACTGTGTTTTACTGTTCTAGCAACTGCTAGGGATAATTAAAAGCCACTCTATCTTTCTAGAAGGGTATTTTTTTTTCTTCCTTTTGAGTCTATGTAAAGAAAAAAATGATTTTGTCTAAATAAATTTTTTTCTATTTTTACAGTGAGAACTTTAACAAAGAAACAACTATGAGATTATTAGGTATAGATCTTTTTTCCCAGACTGACATATAATTGACATACAACACTGTATAAGTTTAATGTATACAACATGATGATTTGATACACATATATCAGATGTGAAAATTTGGGAAATATTGTATTTTCTTCAATGGTCCTATCCTATTTCATGAAGCTACCAAATAGCATTTCTAATTGTTCACTATTCATTATGAGAAGGAGCCAGTATCAACGCTTTAGCCATTAGGAATGGCCAGGGCCATGATGAACTAAGGCAAGTACAAAGCAGGGAAAGAACGCTGCCAGCTTATGCAAGTTACTGATGCCATTTTAGGAAGCATATCAATCATAGCATCCACTTACAAATGTATGTTTTAAGGTAAATGACAGTATAAAATAAAATCTCAATTATAACAATAGTTATGTTTATTTTTCCCCTGGATCTAAATATACCATCCTATATGCCATGAAGAATAATAAAGAATAAGAAACACATAGTCTTTCAAGAACTTACAATCATTTCCTTCCGATAGTCACATACAGTATGCATACATCACTAGTCTTGTAGAAGAAGAACAATATTAACACATAGAAACTCACTGAAGAATAGGAGGAGATATAATACCAAATTGAACTTTGGATTGGGTGGTACAGGGAGCAAATACTGTTGCAGTTCAGAGAAGGAGGAAATCAATGTAGCCTGGTAGAAAAAGGGGAGGCTTTCTGTGATATGTAGAATTTGAGTTTGGTAGGTTGGATAGGATTAAGAAAGGTGAAGAAGAAGGACAAACTAAGAATAAAATTAATTTTTATCATGCAACTTCATCCTATCCCAACACTTGAGTTCTTTACCACAGAAGTGTTTTGAAAGTCCTTTCACAGAATATCATCAAACAGGTAAAGATAAGGAAATGCACACACCTCTCTTACACCTGCCTACTACTCAGGCAGAAACCTCAGATAAGAATTGATCTGAATATCTGCTTAAAGTAATTGATGCTAAAATATGATTGAGGTTTAACCTTCTCATTGGACATTGGTATCTTAAAAGGAAAAAATCTCTAATTAGTACAATTATTTGTAAAATGTATTTTGAAGCTAGGAGAGGCCCCAGATCATTTTTCTTCTCTTTGCCCATTTCAGATAGTGGTGTTCCCATCCCCACATAATCTGCTAGAATTTAAAATAGGCAGATTCACTGCAGAGAGCACAAAAGCTTCTTTACCTCCTTTGGCTCCTAGATATAGTAAATTGCAAACATTGTGAACAATCTGTGAAGTTGTTCTAAGTAATTTTCTATTGTCTTCAGCATTTGTTCTTTTGTTTGTTTTATTTTGTAAGGTAAAAGCAATTGTTAAGATACAGAGAGTCATTTCAGACCAATAAAAAGTAAAATGCTCATTGATGATAGAGCAGTCATTTTTGTTTATCTCAGTGATCCTCAAGCTGATGTAATAGCCACTGAAGATCATATCATAATCTCCAAGAAATCTTTTCAAACGATGTCTCCCTAGCCCCTGATATTTTGATATTTCCCCAAGTGGCATATCCTCTCTGTACTTGATTTCAGCATTGGCTTAGACTTAATAATACTTGCCAACTATTACCTACTTTCATTCCCAATCTACCTCTGCATGTTGTTCACCATGCTTATGAGAGAAATGAAAAAAAAAGCAAAGAAAGGAAAAGGAAGGCAGGGAAACTTTTAAAAAGCTAGAGGAAATATATAACACCAGCTTTCTAGTTGACTAACCTTTAACATACAAACTGAATTCTCTTCATTCTTAAGGACTAGCTTCTATATTCCATACTCTGTCATGGCCTATTTCATCTGTAATTGGGAAGCACTTTTGGCACTATATAAGGGATGGGGTGTGAGGGAATTAGAAAGGCTCTGTAGAACTGACTCCCTGGTAGTAAGAGGTGGAAGAAAGGACAAAGGTCAATAAACCAGTATCACAAGGCTGGCAGCACAGATGATCACAGCAGTATAGGGAGGAAGATTGAACTATAGAGATCTTAGGGAGCTACAGTTTAATCACCAAGAAACAAATGCAGAAATTTGTATAAAGCAAAGGGAACAAATAAAGTATAGGGGGAAAAGCAGAGAAACAAAAGATAAGATTATAAACCCCTTTTTCAGGTGGAACAGTCAGATTCATGTGCAACTCTGAAACCTCAATAAGTTCAGCTAAAAGGATAAAATATCACAAAGCTTATTTGGAACACTCTATTTCACTATCCAAAGGTACTATTGCTAGAGTTCAAAAGCAAAAACAAAACAGAAGACACAAGAACAACACACACACATATTTGCACACATACATGCATGTGTGCACATCTGTGCACAAGGATTAAAACAGAAACATGCATACTCACACACACAGCCACTCAGCACCCACACAGACACTGATGTTGAAACACACACACACACACACCTGCATTCCAGGAGGGGACTGAATGAAAAGAAATCATCTCTGATTAGCCAATTTTCTCCTTCAACTTTGTTTCTTGATTTCTTCACTCTGATAGGAATAATCCTAGTTGAATGTGAGAGATGTGCTGGTCACTGAACAGGACACTTAATTTGGGTTGTCTTATATTACCTACTTATACCATGGGGATTCTGGCTACTTTAGAAATAAAATATTAGTTGTAAAAGGTATAAGCTTTAGTTCTGAAGTGATATTGCTAGTGAGAAAGGCCATATGGAAATTGTATATGGAACCACCCCACCTGGGGTCCCATTCTAAATGACATTTGTGCCTTTTAAAACATCAGTCACTCTATAGATTCATTGCAATCCCTTTCAAAATCCAAACTGGCTTTTTTTTTTTTTTTTAAAGAAACTGACACAACGATTCTAAAATTCAAGTGGAGATATAAGAGGCCCAGAATAACCAAAACAACCTTAAAAAAGAAGAACAGAGGGCAACCCGGGTGGCTCAGCAGTTTAGCGCCGCCTTCAGCCCAGGGCCTGATCCTGGAGACCCGGGATTGAGTCCCACGTCAGGCTCCCTGCATGGAGCCTGCTTCTCCCTCTGCCTGTGTCTCTGCCTCTCTGTGTGTGTGTGTGTGTTTGTGTCTCTCATGAATAAATAAATAAATAATCTTAAAAAAAAGAAGAACAGGGTTGGAAGACTCCCACTTCCCAACTTCAAAAATTGCTATAAAACTATAATAATCAAGACAGTGTGGTACTGTTATAAGGGCGGGCATATAGAACAATGAAACAGAATTGAGTATCCAAAAGTAAACCCTTATATTTAGCACCAACTGATTTTTGACAAGAGCACTAAGATCTCACAATGGAGAAATAAAAGTCTTTTCAACAAGTAGTGCTGGGATGTTTGGATATCCACATGCAAAAGAATAAAGTTGGATCTTGATCTCACGTTGTATACAACAATGGACTAAAAATGGTTCACAAACCCATATAAAAGGGCTAAAAATGTAAAACTCTTAGAAGACACCAGAGTAAATCTTTGAGACCTTGAGTTAGGCAATGGTTTCTTATGTATGACACCAAAACATAAAGCAACAAAAGAAAAAATAGATTAATTGACCTCATAAAATCAGAAATGTTTGTACTGCAAATGATACAATCATGGAAGTGAAGAGGCAGTCTACAGAGTGGTAGAAAATATTTGCAAAACCATGAGATACCACTTCACACCTATTAGAATGGCTCCTTAGTTAGTATTAGATAAAAATAATTGTTGACAAGATTGTGGGCAAACTGGAACCCTTATTCATTGTTTGGTGGTGTTATAAAATTACACAAGCACTTTGGAAAACAATTTTAATGGTTCCTCAACAAGTTGGACATAGAGTTACCATATGAACCACGTATGTACTCCCAGGTATATACCTAAGATAAATGATCACATATGTCCACACAAAAACTTGTACATGTATTCTCATAGCAGCATTATTTACAACAGTTGACAAGTAGAAATGACCCAAATGTCCATCAACTCATGTGTAGATAAACAAAATGTGGTATAGTGATACAATGGAGTACTGTGTAGTTATAAAAAGGAATGAAGTACTGATATGTGCTACAACATGCATGAATCTCGAAAATATGCTAAGTGAAAGAAGCCAAATGCAAAGGGACACATATTTTACACGATCCCATTCATATGGAATGTCCAGAATAAGCAGATCCATAGAGAGATGGATTAGATGTCTAGCACTGGAGGGAATGGAGAGTTAGGGAGATAATGGCTAAGGGGATCAGGATTTATTTATTTGGGGAGTAATGAAATGGTATAAAACTGAATTTTTGATGATGGTTGCATAGGACTTAATATGCTAAAGATAATTAAATTATATACTTAAAATGAGTTAATTGTATGGTATGTAAATCATACCCCAATAAAGCTATTAAAAGAAAATCAGTCACTTGGAAAGCACATAATTGTTTCCAACATTTGAGGGGTTGCTATATGGAAACAGGGTGAGGTTGCTTGGTGTAAGCCCCAAGGGGTAAACAGAGTCAGGGTCACCACACAATATAAATCCAGAGGGTTCAATTTATGTTGCAGTTTGTGTGAATAGTGCTATGCCTGAGTAAGAATATTGGGTGTATGCTGAAGGAAGAGGTATTTTGTCTCATGTATGCAAACATTTAATAATTGGCAATATTCAAAGATCAAATGTGCTACCTCATAGTGCAAAGTGCCAAATTATTGGAAGTATCCAAGCATAAACTGGATGACCATTTGAAGATGGAGTAGATGTTTTCATGTAACAGATTGTATATGTATGTGGTAAAAGAGGGAGACGTGACTTAATAGCCTTTATGGTTTCTTATAACCCTAAGATTCTATTAAAGTGCATATATTACAAACTTTCATCTATAAACCTTTTTCTCATTCTTAATTATTTCCTCATTAGTCAGGAATAAGTGAGTACTTACATATTCCCACTAGATTCATAAGTCCCAAAAGTGATTTCTTATGAAATAATAAAACTTGATGCTGTGGTCTAGGCCATTTCTAATATTTATATGCTGTCTCTGGCTCAATCATTTAGCAATGGACCATCTACTGGATTATTCTTTTTGTAGTCTATAGCTTTAAGGGTAGCATTTCATAAATATTAATAAGAATAGGGTCCTATGTTGTACTTAATACTGATAATAGTTAATAAATACAAATAATTCTGGACTGTCTTTTCTCTTGCTACCATCCTTTGTCCTTTCATCAGATATAGAATATGCAGGCTGCTTATTTTTACAAGTTGCTTCTCAAGCTCCAGAATGAACCTCTTGGCTGAAAGATTCAAATATTTTGGCCTAAATCCACAAATGTCATAAGAAACTGGCACTCCATTCTACAATGCTTTTTCTCTCTGTGAATAACTTTAACTTGGGATCATGAAGTAGAATCATTTGTTGGGTGGTCCATTATGATCTAGATTTAAAACCTCATGGGGTAGCAGTCCTTTACTCCACTTTACACTTTACAACTAGTTGGAATGAATCTATACTGAAGAAGAAAAGTTTAGATACAGTGAGAAAAGCTGCTTATCCATCATCTGTTTCATAACAGCAAGGGGCAGTTTAATATCCTGTAAGGGGCAGCTTACCAATAGCGACGTGAGGATCAGAAATGGCTAAACAGCTTCAAGTCAAGTACCTTCCTCATTGGACTGCTAAAGTACAGGCAACCCATAGTCAGTACCAGCTAAGTGAGTAATCCTGACTTATCCTGGCTCATTGATATCTTAGGCATACACAAAAGCCCTATACCTAAAATCTCAAATGGAAAACATCTGCAGCAAAATTGTGCTCATTGTCCAGCTAGTACACCAGAGCTGCACTATAAATCCCAACCTTAGGGTTCATGCCTTGGAACTGTGTCCTAATGCTCTAACATAGCCTTTCTGTTACTTCCAGTAATAAATCCCCATGGAGAAGTTCCAAGAAGGGCAGTGCCTTAGATCATATTCCATGTTAGAGTGAGGTTCTTCTCTACAGCTTGTGCTTCATCTGGTCTTGATGCGAAGCCAGCAAAGAAAAGTTCTGGAGAGTTTGTGCTAGGTGGGAGTTCTTTTTATTTTAAACAACTGTAAATGTTTAACAAAACAATTATGCCCTTGTCACTTCAAGTCCTTCAGACCCTTTCTCTCCAGACCATGTCTTTCCCTTCTGGTTAAAAGCCTCATGAGGCCCGAGAGGAGGGCACTCAGGGAATGCTATTTGGGAGGGGGAAAGATACTCCTGGAATCCCAGGCTCATTTCTCCAATGGTCATATTTCTGTCTGTGTTTATCCCTTTTTCTGCCAGATCGTGCTCTTTATTGCTCACACCACTCAAAATAGTCACGAGCGCCAATATTCACTAACTACTTAAGCTGAAATCTTTATTGTATTTACTTTGTATCTCACCATTATAAACCACTTTCCTTGGATCCTTTAAACATTTAAATTGCTCTTTTCCATTTCAAGCATCTCAATTTCAGAGAATGGAAACTTGGGTATAGTCTTATTACCAATTAAAAAGGGATTCTCGCCACTTTGCCCTAAGAAGTTATTTCTCTATATCCATGTCAGTTACTCAAAACCATATTGGTTTTTTAAATGCCAGATCATATTGCGCTCTTAAAATAGTTTACTATCTCCTATCACCTGTAGACTTTTAAAAGCATGAATCAAATTTATTTTTGATGATCTTTGTATGACATTTACAACCAAGAAAAAATTTAATATGCCACCCAAAAAGCTTTTCCAGAATAGTCTGACTTACTTGCGATTATCGTAATTTTTATTAAATATGGACTGTCACAATTATTGATATTCTTCACAGTCCTTATCAAAAGTTTAGGTGAATCCAAATTGTACAATTTCCACTGAATAAGCTGGGAAAATTTGTAGGACTCAGGAAGGCATATTAGAGTTGTAGTTCTTTGCGGTTCTGGCTCCGCCTCCAAACCAAAGGGCAGTGTTTGGGAAACTGCCAACCATATTTAGCAGCAAGAGTTAGTAATTTAGCATAGCAGATGGGAGTGGCAGTGAGTAGAATGTAAAAAGAATTTAAGGCTTTCTTTACAACCTCTTCATCAGAAGCTTTAACTGGATACATTCCAATTCCTATTTGGTAGAGAGTTAACACAGGGAATGTTTTCTTTACATTCTCTCACTTTACACTGATCTGGGATTTTTGTGAGGAAACACCCTAGTGCTGAGAACCTTCTCTCTGTCTCCCTCTCTCTCTCTCTCTCTCTCCACAATAGGAAAGACAACCATTCCTAAGTTCGTGTATAAGTAAAAAAGCTGTGGGAATGCAGGCTTTGGAGTCTAGGCACAGAGCTGGAGACAAGTTAGTGGTATATTCAGCTTTGGGTAAGGCATACAAACATTTATTTAGAGTGCTAATGAGGATTAAATGAAATAACTTATGTAAAGCTCCTAGCACAGTTCTATAATACACCTTTAAATTATATTTGCTTCCTTCTCCACCCTGGCTTGAATTATGAAGGGTCCTGATCAGAGTAAACTTTTTCACTGAAAGCAGAAATATCTGGCTTCCTAAATAAAGTAAAAATGTCACTGAAAATTACATATGCAGTTTGTCAGCTAGAGGGAAGGGAGAGGCAAGGGGTTAAACAGTTTCTTTAGTGCCAAATGGGTTTTGTCTTTATGCATTTCTCAAAACTGTAGCTATGATACTATCTCTTTAGTTCTCAAAACAAAAGAACCTATTTACAGAGTGCTCAAGGGTGGCCCTGAGTGGCACTTTAAAACACCAGGTTTGAACTCCTCCAGGCAGTTCAGTGAGGCTGGATACAACAATAGATTCTGGGAGTGAGTCTGAATGGTACAAAAAGAGTGGGGGTGGGGTGGGGTGGGGTGGTCTGCTGTCCACTGAAAATAGAAAGCAGAGCCAAAGTGAGTAAAGAATGTGAAGGGAGAAAAGGACATTTCAGGATGTGCTAAAATTTTTAGCAACTGAAGAGTACAGAGAATACAGGCAACAGTGGCAGTTCAGGCAGGCATAATTATTTATCATATACTTGCCACAGATAGCAACAGTCAAGGACATTATTTTACCTACACGTTTTTTTCCAAAACCATCGATTCTGACACTCAGTTCATTTTAGAAAGCCACCAAAGTACAAATAATACACATGATGAACTCCACACAATAAAACAGGGTACCTTGATTTATGTCTCTTTATGTAGACATTACAATACATTTCTGATTCAAATTCTTCCAAAGTCTTAATGCTATCTAAATAATGAAATCATGCTGAAAGGGGTATATACTGGTTCAAGGAAGATTTGTCAGGAAAAGAAATGGAAGCCGAAAAGTAATGAGTAATGAGTGGCTAAGGGGCTGATCAATTCAAAAGAGAATGGTTAAAGGGTCTATGAGAGCTAAAATGTCTGAAAGTAACTATGACCTAAACACTGAAGCCAGGAGCTCTTTCCTCTGATTAATTCAACCTTCTTATCCCAAGCTCAGAAATCAGGGCTTATCAGCCAGCTCTCAATAGCAAACCAATATGATTAGAAAAATAGTACGGATGAGAGATGCAGAGTGTAGATCTCCTTCAAATTTAATTGAGATCATAATTGGTTAAATCATTTCTGAGAATAACTCACTTTAGGCCATTTTTCAATTTTAAACTATTTTTAAAAAGAAATGCAATGTCCTGTATGTCAAAGAAAATGATGTTCCTGTTTGATTACCACCCGATACAATGATCACTGTAGCCACCCAGACCCTTAAGGAAATTATTCATTCTAGATAGCCAACCTTTCTAGATCTGCACTTCCAGTATTGCATCGAATAGTCACACATAACTATTTAAATCTCAATTTAACTAAACTTAAAAATTCAGTTCCTCAGTTGCAGCAGTCACATTTCAGTGTTCAAAAGCCATATGTGGCCAGTGGCTGCTATATGGGACAATGAAGATATAGAAAACTTCAGTGTCACAGAAAGTTCTATTGGACAGCACTGGGTTAGACATCAGGAGACTAAGACTTCCAATGTCAGACCAAAAAAAAATTAAACCATTTTAATGACAGTTTTCCCATGATGTAGTTAATACTTGTATTCCCAGAGAATATAGATTAGAATTTAACATTTTATTTTTGACTTTGAACAGTGGTTCTCAAAAGTCAGTTGTACAGAATAATCATCTGGGGAGTTTGCTAAAATAAATGCAGATAACTCAGAGAGTGAGTCAGTAGGTCTGGGATGGGGATCCAGGAATCTGCATTTAAAACCTATGTCCTAGGTAATACGGACACAAGTAGTCACTAAACCAAATTCTGAGAAACACTATGATTATGAATCAAAAATTTCAATGATCAATTTACACATTCTGATTCATTTTCTTGTGTGGGTAAATATTAATATGTATACATAGCAATCCCTTGTCTCTCTACAAAAGTGTTCCACAAAGGTGAAAGAAGGAGCTTTCAAGACATTGTAGATCTGAGCAAAGGTGAATACAGAGAAAAAAATCAAGACAGTCATGCTACAAACAAAACAAATCTTCTGGACAGAATATTCCATAATATGAATGCAGGTCAGAAGCTATCTAGCCATTCAGCTTCTGGAACTCTCAGGCTCTGGAAACCGCTCTAAACCCCGAGCTAGCAGTAGAGGAGAAAAACTTTAGTGATGCAATTTCTGAAGGCCTAAATATTGCTTGTAAGTGGTAAGTATGTACAAGGCACTAGACTAGGTGCTAAAAGACTACTAAAATAAATTTTTTAACTTCAAAGAGCTCAGTCTAGTGGGGAAAGACAGACCAAAAACAAGTATTATAATATAGGAACAGGTGTCATTTGAGCTGAACTTTAAATGTTGAGTGACTCTAGGGTTGTCAGAGATGTGGAAGAATGGTAGTTAAAATGTAGAGAATGGCAAGAGGTGAAAGCACATGAGCTTGAACTTTTGAGGTGTACCTCATGACCCAGAAGTGGTCTAGAGTGGCTAGTGAACAAGGTTTAGAGAAAGTTATGTAGTTGATAAATGAGTTCTGGGTTTCTGGGACAAGACCATGAATGGTCCTGAGGGGCTGTTTGGAAAAAAACAAAAAACACTACCATCAAAGCCTGTAGGTGCTTGAGGAGAAAGGTGATATGACAAGATCTACATTTAGGAAGAACACTCCCAACAGCTAGGCATAAAATGGAGTGAGAGTAGATGCAGGGAAGATGTCCTATGATTTGGTCATTTGGCTGCATGGAACAAAAATTGCACCCTGGTTGGCAATGTTTGTGCTTGCAAAAAGCTGGGAATCAAGAGAGAAGCAATAGAATACGAGATTTTGTTTTAGTTGAACATCTGACGAAAGAGCATGTCTAGAAGCAGTATTTAGAAGATGCTGGAGATGCAATGATCCACCACAACTCTGGCAATAGAGGACCAGCAATGAAAGTCAGAAGAAAGCAGAATTCTCCACAGTCAGGTAAGCAGAAAGACAGCTCTATACTTTCTATTTCTTCCAAAAGCACAGACAATGAGATATCTGCTATGGGTGGCACACCAATGGCAAACAGCTTCTTCAGTGAAGTGCCCTTAAAGATACAGAACATATTGCATAGTAGTTAAAGGCACAGGTTCTGGAGACAGACTTCCTGTGTTGGAATCCTGGTTCTGCTACTTAGTAATTGTTTGGCCTGGTAGGCAGGTTACTTAAACTCTAAGTCTCAGTTTTCCTACCCTTAAAATGGAGATACTACTACCTACCTCATTGGAATGCTGTGAAAGTTGATGAGTTCATACATATAAAGTATTTATAACATGGTCTGGTACATAGTAGGCACTCAATAAATGTTAGCTATTATTATCATGTGTATATATAGGGGACATACTTAATTGTGCTAGGTACAACAACCCTCAAAGGCATTAGTGCTGTACCAAGGTATGGGAATCAGTATAGTTTAGCAAACCAAAAGGCATCTGCAATATACCATCCTGCATAGACAGCACACCTTAACTACTACACATAATGAGTACCTTTAGTGCTTTTGGGAAAAGACAGATATGAGTAAGTTTTTAAATTTGCAGATATTCTTAGTGATCCCAGTCATCCCCTTACATAAGCTAGCGCAAGCCAGCTCCAGCACACCACTGGCTGGTGTACACTAGCTCTCATACTCCCATCCAGAAGACCTGGCTTCATACTCAAAGATGTACTGAAGGGAAAAATCCATCAATCAACTTCAGCTCCCTGAACGCAAGAACCTAGAACTCTACTCCCTCTCTAATTTCTCTTGGCCTCAAAGAACCTAGGGAAAAAATGATTGTTTTGCAGATGAAAGACTTTTTCTTTCTCCAATCAGAAAATGACAATTTTTTTTAAGTCCTAATAAGCTCCTTTTAATTTATATTTAGAGTGCTTGTTCCCAGAAAGAGGAATGGGGTGAGGGGTGTTAGCCAGAGCTTTCAATTGCATAGAAAATTTGCCACCTGAAACCAAGTTTGATATGTAGCTTCTAATCACCCACCCCATGTTCCCAGGTCCCCTCCCTCTGACCCTGACCCATTCCCCCAAGTTCCCTCCTGCAGTTTTTTAAGTGTCAAATTCCATTTAAGTTTAAAAAATGATAAAAAGAGCTTTACATAAACCTCTTTTCCTTTTTTCTATCAAGGAACAACATAAGAAAAGCTTTACCTAAAGATATGTTAAAGTATAAAGATATCATCTTAGATAAGGGTAAATTCCAATTACATAGTCTCTGAAACAATATATCCATTAACATTTTACCAAGAGTCTCACAGATAGATCCTAACAATACTGGCCCTATCTCTGGTTCATTTTCTTGACAACACTCTCAAATATTCATTGTCAAATGCTAAAGAAGAGTGGTCTACGGCATGAGCATCCAGTCATTTCTCGACTATATGGCATAGTCTAATAAATCCAGAGCCAAGAATGATGGCTTCAAGAATGTTTCCTGAATACGAACTAGGGGTGGTGGGTGGGGGGTGGGGGTGACTGGGTGACGGGCACTGAGGGGGGCACTTGATGGGATGAGCACTGGGTGTTATTCTATATGTTGGCAAATTGAACACCAATAAAAAAAATTTTTTTTTAAGTTAAAAAAAAGGGATCCCTGGGTGGTGCAGCGGTTTGGCGCCTGCCTTTGGCCCAGGACACGATCCTGGAGACCCGGGATCAAATCCCATGTCGGGCTCCCAGTGCATGGAGCCTGCTTCTCCCTCTGCCTGTGTCTCTGCCTCTCTCTCTCTCTGTATGACTATCATAAATAAATAAATAAAATTTTAAAAAAATAAAATAAAAGTTAAAAAAAGAATGTTTTCTGAAGAGGTTTTCAAAACTGTTTACCAGAGAACTACTATGAGCTCCTCAAGTATATGGGCTCAGATGAAGTGATAACATGGTTTTAAATAGTTTTAGTCCCTTCTTCAATGGGACACAAAATATGTTTTTTCCCCCTTTAAACTATTGAATTTAAAATTGAGAAATCATTTGGAAATTTAAGAAGATGAGAAAGCTGGTCTATTTTATTTTGATAGGTAGATAAGATAAGCAGTAAGGAAAGAATGAAACTGAGTTAGCTGTATATTTTTTCTGTTGATCTGGATAAAATAATCAAATCTGAAAACATGTAGCACTTCACATTCATGGCCAGTATATTTTAAAATACACATACTTTTATGAAAACAGCTATATATGTTTATTGAGAATATTAAATACAAACTAGCTTTAGAAAGAAAATGCTCCACATTAATGTTTTTGATTGGACATTGTAATTCCTCCTAATTTCACAAGGTTCTATCTTCATTCATATTGATGTAAAGTTAATCAAAAGATGAATGTTTCTTTATGTATCAGCAAAATTGATCTAGAAAGTACTCATGTATTAAAATAAAACAGTTTGGAAAAAATTTCTAGAGTTCTATCAAATAAGACTTTTTTTAAGTAAATGAATATATTTAGTTTTCTTGACTAGTAGCTTAAGTCAAATTTACCCTGGATCCATCAACTGTGAGGCAGCCTGGTATATGGGGGAAACAAAGCACAGGTTCTTGAATCAGATCATCTAATCTATGAGTTTGGGCTCTGCCACTTGTTAGATTTAAGACTTCAGGCCAATTACTTATCTTGGAAGTCTCAGTTTTCTTACCTCTGAAATGGAGATCATAATGCCACTGCACTCACACCAGGTTGTCATGAGGATAAACTGAGCAAGCATATGTGAAATCACTGTGTAAATATTTTACACTACATCCACTATCAACCAATAACTGACAACTGTATTGTAATTAGAAGTTATTTTTTAATAGAGTAAAACCATGAGGAAATTAAACACGTATTCATAATTAGCATGCAAATAAAATTCAGTCATAAAAGGCACCTAGTTGGGTTTGACATCATTCATTAGGTCACCCTAGAATTGAGAGATGGCAAGGAGATAATATCACTATCTTTTTAACATATATACTTTTATTAGAATGGAGTTCTTCTCAGATATAGTAATCCAGTAGCATAAAAAAGTCCAATATTTTTCACTGCCAGAAATTTAAACCAGTAATACAGGTCTATGAGAAACCTCTATTTATTGAACCAAGCAATATTTTCCATGAAAATATATCTATTTGCTTCTGTAGTAAACAAGACAGTCTCTCTTTTTAGTCCAAAGAGAAAAAATAAGAACTTCTCACATTAAAAATGTACAGAGACAGCTCTTCTGGAGTCAAGCATGCATCAGGGTATGGAGAAAACATCCAACAAGCACAACTCTCCACCACTTAGTGAAACAAACCAACCGCTAACCAAAGAAGAAACTGAAGCTATAAATTCAAATAAATGGGCTGCAGGGAGACTACACAAACCTGCTGTTGCTTTAATTGCAGACAATTCAATTCAGCAGCTGTTGGTCCAGGCACTAAGGTTCACTGTATGCTCTTCAGCGTAACCTTGAAATACTGTCACTCACTCACTTCTCCACATCATCTGCATGCTGTCCAATTAATGAGGAGCGAAATCAACTGTCAAACCACGCATCAAAACAGAACATGATCTTTTAGCTCTTAAGTACAGGAGCACAGTATTTTAAGGACAATAAAGCATGAATGGAAGTGAGAGTCCTTAACAATAAATAATATTTAAACTTATCAAAACATATAGTTGTAGGAACTAAGCTTATGTTCTGTTCAGCAGGAAATTGAAACTTTCTCAAGGTTTTTTTTGTTTGGACAGATCTTATCTAACTGCTGTATAAGAAGTCTTTTAAACAACATTCACCAATGTCTGATCAGTCTTCAAGTTCTTCATTATTATAGATCAATATGTTTTTAAAAGCTTAAGAGAATACTTAAGGAACACTTCCGGTCCAATGATATTTTACAATACAAAATGATTTGCTGCTGGCATTTTTAGCCTTGCTGTTTCCAGCACTTTTTTTTCTACCAGGAGAACAAACAACAATAATATATAATGTTCATCAATCTGGTTAAATAATGAAATAAAAATAAATTTACCAAAATAAATGTGTTCTGGAATGCTTCCTATTTGAAGTTTCCCTTCTCTTAACTATATCCCAAATCTAGACAACCAATTGACAAATATGAGAGTTAATAAACTCAAGAGAAAAACAACACACTAAGTGTTTAAAAATTGCTTTTTGCTTCCAAAGCACTGTGTCTTCTGTGCAAACACTCTAGGCTATATTGCATTACCAGTTGCAGACATAAGACTTGAGAAATTCAACACAAGAATACAGCAGAGAAGCAAGCACAATTAAGGGATCAGGACTATCAATTTAACAGAAACCCCAGATTTTACATAGCAATCTGCTATAAACATTATAGCAAGGGGCAGGCATGTTTAGTGCAGCTGTTTTGTTTAGCTCATTAGAACCTTATTTGTCCTTCAGTACAGTTAAACTGGAGGCAAAATAAGAGAGGAATGCACTTTGAAACAAAAGGGAAATTTCAGATAAAATAAAACATACTATACCTGTATATTGTACCAGGAACATCGTGACACTCTTCAGGGAACTGTTTCACGTTGTATCCTACCGTGAGTTATTCTCCCCTTACCCTCTTCTTTCCACAAAAAGAAAAGCCAAAGAACCCCAAACCCCACTACACACTACCCCTAACCCACCCCCACATTGAGGAAAAAAAAAACAGTTACAATTCAGCTTAGATCTGATGCTTCTGTTTAGCTCAGCTCCAGCCGAGCAACTGAGCTCTAGCAACGGAGCATAGGGAGGTGGATTCTGATGCCAGTAGCACTTCCATCCACTTCACTTACACAAAAGCAGGCAGTGGAAAATCCAGGAGCCTTGAAGACAAGGGCTGGAACTGGCTTTTATGAATTGCTATTACTGCATGTGTCACCATCCATCTCCAATGACGGACACTTATAGGCTGAATTGGGAGTGGAGGGGGTGGGGAGGAGGAGGTTGGAGAGCAGGTGGAGAAGCAATTAGCAGTATGTTCATCGGAGAATTCGTTCGGGATTTCATACATCAGTGCCTAAAGAAACAGCATGCAGTTGACAAATCAGAACTTTACAATTTGCATGCCTTAGAAGAAATCTTAGCTCACAGCTCCAAACGAAATAATGTTTCCCCACTCTTATAGACCATGAAAAGTCACCCCTCTGCTTTCTCTTTCCTCTAGCTACTCTTGTTCCTGAGAAATCAACATTCAAAATGAATATTTGCTAATTTCCCCCAAAGAATTATATTTAAAAGGCTGGAAGCAAAGGAAGTATGAAGAAATTAAATTATATCAAACATGACATCTCTTAACAAAAAGGCAAGAAGCTAATTATTTTAAGCCAACTTTTCATCCCTAGTCCCATTCCCCAGGTGCAGCTTTCACAGCTATAATCACTAGATCACACAACTATTGTGCATATATTTAAAACTGGAAAACAATCTACATATACCAAAAAATAGTTCAGTTAAAGTCAAGATGAAAAGCTAAGAACTATATGCAAGACTCTCTCCATAGATGACCTTAAGAAGGCACTTTGCCTATTAATGCTTCAGTTTTACTCATCTGCTAAACTGAAGCCCATTATTTAGACCAATTTGAAGATTAGTCATGAGTAAGAAACAAAAAGGAAACAGTCGCTTAGAAACAAAACAGGACACAATTGAAGGAATACTGGAGCTGGGTATCAGGAAACCTGGATTCAGGCTCCAGTTCTATAACTTTCTAGCTGTATTACCTTAGACAAGTCACTTAATTTCTCTGAGCTTAAGTTTCCTTGTTTACAAATTGGACACAGTAGTACCTATCCTGACTGCTTCAGAGGATTGCTATGAAGAGCTAATGAGGTAACAGATGTGAAAATCCCTTTTTAAATTGTAAAAGGCTATAAAATTGTATGGAATTATTATTGTTATACTCTGAAACAAATCCGGCCTAAATGGCTGAAGTCAAGCACCTTTATCACATAAGAAAAATAAAAAGAAAGAGCCAATATAATTTTGTGAAAAGAATTCTCAATTCTTCCAATTTTAAAGTTGGAAGGAAGCACTGTTTGCTCTTAAAATGCCACAGAAGGGAAATTGTTTTAAAGGAAAAAATTTTAAATCTGATACATAATACATCAAAGTTTATTAAAGAAACTGAAGCCCTTTAATTCCTTCTTTCCTTTCTGGAAAGTCAGTTCATTTGTTTTCATATGGCCTAGTATTATGTCCCATCTAGAATGCAAGCTACAGGACATGAACATCAACTTCTGTTAAATCTTTCTATTAATTTGGTATATCCTCACTGCCTAGTATGTGTGGAAGAATTCATGTTGATTAGCTAAGTCTAAATCCACAAGGTAAAAATCCAAAGTCATGTTTTATGAGGCTCCAAACTGCCTTGATACTATATATACAGTGACCAGCTGGCTTAAGCTGGGACACAATTTTAGCACATGAAGTCCTGGGGTGGCCACACCTGGGGCACTAAATGATCCAGGCAATGTTTGGGGACCTTTGGTTCAGCCAAATCCCACATGTCCTGATTTCCATCTGTATGGTGGTTACCCAAGTGTGTGTCTGTCCACATGGGCCAAATCTGAAGCAGCCAAAAAAAGTGGGAGCTATAGCAGAAATATCAGATGTCAGCTCCCCTTGGCCCCTTCTAATGCCATCTGTGTCCTCAAACAAGTGCCGAGCCCACTATCTAAGAGAAGAAAGAAAACTTTCTCTAATTGTCCCTTTGAATGTCATTGCCAATACTGAAAATGCCAGTAAAATATGTATCCAAAATCTATGTTAAGTCAATGGGAAAAATGGATAAGATGAATCACAAAGAGTTTGGTGACTGGTAGCTAAGAGGGAGTAAAAATCATTAAAAGAGGGAAGGAGAGGACAGGGCTGGGAGGGGAGGAGAAAAGAAGGGGGGCAAGAGAGAGGAGGTAAGGAGAGCAAATGAATCTGAAATGAGAGCTTTTTTTCTCTAAGCAGAAACACATCAGCTGGAATCACCCAAGACCTCACCTCCTAGAAAGTACTTGCCTTTTGAAGTATTGGGAATAGCTTTTTACCACCACAGCTGCTATCCTAGCCTTCCAAATGCTTAGGTAAATAGTCAACAGCTTGAAAAAGCACTGACAGCCCTTGCACCAGAACTCACTTTCATTTGGCATGTGGAAAGTCAGGCAGGTGGGATACAGTTCTCCAGAGTTCTCATCACTGCAACCCCCCACCCCCACCCCGCCATAGCCCTACCTTTGGCATAGCTGGCCACTAACAAAAGTGTCAGCCCAATTTCAGGTTTGGCAAAGGAGGCTTGCCTGAGATTTTTAAAACCACACTGGTAAGAAAGGAACAAAGACTGTATTTCAGAGTCACGCTGTTCTGCCTTTGGGCATTGCAACTGAACTCTTCCATACATTTAAGCTTGAAATTCATATTCCCTAAGTTCCTCAGTAGGGCCATTCAAAGTAAAGGGAAAAGTACAAGAAGATAATGTTTTGTTCACTTCTTTCCCACAATCAAAAGATGAGGATCATATCAAGAACATGACTGACAGCATATTTCAACCCAGATTAGCAAGAATGGAAATGAAAGCGTCAGAGCATCCCGATAAAAACAAACACACAAACATATATACCAATAACCATTGCAATGTTTTCATTATCTTGATTTCAAGCTCCAGAATATAAACACTAATGGTTCCCTAAACCACTGGAGCTGCTTCTCAGCAGCCATCACCAAGCCTGACTGGCCTTTTCAAATGAATTCCCATTGTTAACCACCTTAGATTCTGAGTGTTTTTGTCAAAAACAAAAATCCCAGTGGAAGATTTCAAAGAACAAAAACTTGAATCCAACTATGAACCTAAAATGGGAAGAAACAATGTTAATTTGCTAAACCCCAAACAAAACAAAATGCTAACACTTTGAAAGAAACAACTTGAAACAGAAAAAACACTTCATGTTTTCTGAATCAATCAAACTTTTTTTTAAGATTTTATTTATTTATTCATGAGAGACACACACACTCACAGAGAGAGAGAGAGAGAGAGAGAGAGAGAGAGAGAGGCAGAGACACAGGCAGAGGGAGAAGCAGGCTCCCTGCGGGGAGCCTGATGTGGGACTCATCCAGATCCCGGGATCGCGCCCTGAGCTGAAGGCAGATGCTCAACCACTGAGCCACCCAGGCATCCCCGAATCAATCAAACTTGTAACAAACCCTGAGAGTCCAATCAGTTCAAATTCCTGCGAACAGCACACCAAGACTTGGTTTCACCTGCCTAAGAACCCACAAAGGAACCATAATTAACACTGGATAAGAAATTGGGAGGGCCGCCTGGGTGGCTCAGCAGTTGAGCATCTATCTGCCTTCGGCTCAGGGCATGATCCTGGAGTCTTGGGTTTGAGTCCCACATCAGGCTTCTCACAGGGGGCCTGCTTCTCCCTCTGCCTATGTCTCTGCCTCTCTATGTGTCTCTCATGAATAAATAAAATCTTAAAAAAAGAAATGGGGAGAACTAGGTTCTCCTGATTTTCCCACTGTTTGATCTTGGTCAAGTCACTTACACTCTTTCAATCTCGGCTTGCTTGCTTTGGAATGGCTGGGGCTGTTTACCAATACCTCAGGTCTAATAGTTTATACCAATTGTGAAATGTACTCTAGTAACAAAATAGAAAACAATGTCACAAGTTGGCCCTAATTTCCAGGAGGGAGGGAGGTGGACCAATCCAACTCTCCTCATGGTTTCTGTTTCTAGCTTATTTTGAAATATGCTCATAGACGAGTTAAGCAACTGTGCTTGCTTAGCCTTGGGAAGAGTCACCCTAATATTCCTCTTCATAATTTTTCTCTTCAAAAAACATTCTAGAGGCAGTTTGTTTTCTTCAGATGAAAGCTACAGGTCAGTGGTATGGCCCCAAAAGGGAAAAAGGAAAGAAAGAACGTGATCTAGAATATGCTGAGCGCCTATTGCACGCCAGTCAAGGCATGATACTTCACATTATTTACATTAGACCTCGCAACACAGCTATATGCTAAACATTATTATCTTCATTGTATAGGTAAGGAAACTGAAGCTTAGTGATATTAAGTGACTTACACTCACTCAACTGCTAAGTGATAAAATTGGGGTCTGAACTCAAGCAATCTGAATCTACTACTATACTAACATTCTAACGACTAAAGTCTGAATGACTGAATTCCTTCTGAATTCGGTGATTCAATTGGAGTTGCTTAGTGAATAAATCATGTGCTGAGTCAATACAGTGAAAATAAACTTACTTGCATGTAACTGGGTTGACAATTTTTAAAAATTTCATCAGACAATGTGGTTAAGACCACTGAGGTCTGGAGTAAGACAAACCTCAGTTGCTTGAATTTGGGCTTATGGACAAGGTACTTAACCATGCTAAGTCTCAAATTTTCTTATCTGACAAATGGGAAAAGAAGTCGTATCTATTTGATTGGGTTGTTAGGAAGCATTAATGATGTGATAGCAGCTAGCACAGTGCTTGGCACAAAATTGTTCAATAAATGCAAATTAGAGCTATCCTTGTACTCATAAGTAACAGAGCAAGAAAGGAAAAGTTATAAAGAAAAAGAAAACCAGGATTCATTGAATGCAAGTGCTCCTTGGCCTGTAGAACAGACTTAGCATGAAAGAAGTTTTCAGTGGCCCACCCATACCCTCGAAAACTATGCCGCATCCTACAGATTAGCATATTAATGAGGCCACATGAATATACTAATTGGAGGTGCCTAAGTAGTAGCAAGGAGACTTGTCATGTGGTCTGCTGAACAGCAATTGTCCCTCGTTTCCTGGAACCTATCCTTCTAAAGAGAGAGTTGGAAAGTAGTAGAAGTACTGCTGGAACTACTAGGTGGGCTAAGGCCCTTTTCTTCCCCCAATTCTTCAAATTCTAGCTTCTCTCTCACCCATTCACTCGTGGCCCACTTCTCATTTACTCCCCTTCTCCCTCAGTTTTTTCTAGTTTTTTTTTTTAAGATTTTATTTATTTATTCACAAGAGACAGAGAGAGAGGCAAAGACATAGGCAGAGGGAGAAGCAGGCTCCTGCCAAGGAGCCTGATGCAGGACTCAATCCCAGGACCCAGGGATCATGCCACTAGCTGAAGGCAGACGCTCAACCACTGAACCACCCAAGCATCCCAGTTTTTTCTAGTTTTACTGTGATTCTTTCCGTGGCTCTAGCTCTGTCTCTGTTTATCAGCATCAAGTGGTATTTATGGGATGTGTGTCTGGCACTATACTAGGTAAAGTGTAGAGACATCCAAAAGTTAGTTGAAGAGAAATGTGTTCTATGGCCAAATAGATCAAAGACACACAGGTAGACTGGAGTTTTGGCAATATAGTAAATGCAGATATAACAAGATAATATGGTTGATTTCAGAGCACAAAGTAGTTTGTTCATCCATACATACTAAAGAATTTAGAAAAATATACATGGGTGGATAGGTGATAAAGCAAATAGTATAAAGTGCTAATTATAGAATCTAAGTGATGGATTATAGGGGTATTTACTGTAAAATTCTTTAACAGTCTCTGTATATTTAAATTTTTTCCCACAAAAGTTTGAAGATAAAGGAGTGGGGTAAGAGGTATTGCTTTTTCAACTTCAAATATTTCAGAACAAAATATTATCATATTTATATAAAGAAGCATAGGGGCGCTTGAGTGGCTCAGTTGGGTGAGGGGCCGACTCTTGATCTTGGCTCAGGTCATGATCTCAGGGTCCTGGGATTGAGCTGGGTGTTGGACTTCGTGCTCAGGAGGGAGTCTGCTTGAACTCTCTCTCTCTCCCTTTGCCCCTCTACCCTTCTCTCTCTCCAACTAAGCATAAATCAAATAGGACAAAATGCTAAAAATTGCTGAATCTGAGTGAACGGCATGACAGTCCCATATGATCTGTGAAAATCTTCTACATTTAAAATAATTTCAAAATAGAAGGTTAAAAGATAATTGGTTGAACGCTGACCCTTTTACATAGTGTCTCAGTTACCATTTTAGTAGAGAAGATACGGGGTTGGTAGTAGTAGAGAAATTGGAAAGAATGGGGGAGGGGCAATAATCAACCTGTAGATAAACCTTGGGTGCCTTCTATATGCAAGACACTATAGTAGGCACCATGGAGACAAAAAAAAACACAGTCCCCACCCTGAGAGGGTTCACAGTGTAGGTGGGAGAAGCCAAAGCAGTGTCTTAAAGGGTAACTGGCTGGAGCAGAGAAATTCTGTAAGAGAGAATTCTGTAAGAGAGAATGAAGCTCAGAAAGGTAGGTTGGAGCCAGACTGCAGAAAGTACCCAAGGCCATGCTAAGGAGTTAGGACTTCATCGTAAGGATAATGGGAAGCCATTTACAGTATCTGAGTTCAGGAAAGAACATGTTCTAAAACTGATGGGCTAGATAGTATAACATGTTGGAGCACAGGTACCTTCAACATGTATTTATTTTATATTCATATACTTCTGGCCCTTCTATCTATTTCGATAACTGGATGTGGCCTTTAGGGCTTTTCAACATTCTGGATGCTGCCCATTTTTTAAACAGCCACTTTTTGTCATCTTTCCAGCCTCTTTCCCTCCCCCAGCCCCAAGGGGAGCTGCCCAGCACTCAGCTCAGCCCTGCTGACTCAGTAAGCAATAAATAAGCCTTATACAGTTTTTTAAACCAAGTTGCTAAGCTTTGAATCTCTGATTTCCTTCATGGTAATCAAGCCTCAATTACTACTGAGATCATTGATTTGAGTTGGAAAAATGAATATTCAGCTAAGCAAAATGTGAAGGAGTACAGGAAGGTATGTCCTATGTGTAGAAGGAAACAATTATTCACAGTGATTTTTGGATATTAAAAGAAAACCTAGTGGAGAGGACACCGGGCTGAATAGCAGCAGCAAGTGATTAGGATCAGACGTCTCAAAGACTGCCAAACTAAAAGGTGGACTTTTTCTGTTTCTAGTTTTTGACCCCCATAAAGTCCATCCTGCAATCCAATCATGTTACTCCCACATTTAAAACTCTGTTCTGGCACATGTCTGCCTAGCTCCTTAGCAAGTGGACTTCCTTCACCAACTGACCACAAGATAACCTTTCCAGATTCGTATCTGGTCCCCCACCCAACTCCCAGGGGTTCACACACAATATCTTAGCTTTTTCTAAACTATCCATTCAGACACATGCAATTGCTTTGCATGTGTTGGTGGTCCCTCTGCCTGGAATCCTTGCCCATTACCTTCTTCCACCTAGATTCTAGGCAATGCCCACTCATCCGTTGTGATTCAGCATAGTTAGACTCTGGTCTGTGTTACCCGCCTCTAGCAGTTATGCCCTCCATCATGTTTCCAGGGCACCTTATATACCTCCTTCTCTGAAGTAATATACCTTTCCCACTGTAATGTAATTATTGGTTTGAGTGTCCATCTCCCCCTACTTAACTATGAACTCCTTGGGGGCAGGCAGGGACTACTTCTAATTAATCACTATTCCTAGTGCTTACCATAAAGTCTGGTCCTGTATATGTGTTCAAATATCTATTGAATAAATGAGTTTGAATATCAAGTGCTCCTTGAATTCAAAATATGCATCTCTTGAAAGGTAAAAATTAGAATACTATGTGACCAAAGTAATCCTCGTGGAGTATGTTTGAGGACTTGAGTGAAGGAGAGATGGTACGAGGACATATTATGAGGTCTTAATGTGGGACATTTCTACCCTAGGAAGCTCTTACTGGCAGTTGTTGCTGGCTGAAAAGAAGAGCAGCTGGACAGACCAGAAGGGCCCTTACCGGGGATTTCCCCAATGTTACCTTTTACAGCTCAGCACTGAATGAAGAAAAAGTTGTTTATATAACATTCCCCACACAGTGCTTTGATTCTCCTGAATTACAGCCAAACTTTCATTTGTACTCTGCCTACAGATACATTTGGACCAGACTTGTTAACAGGTAGTCACTGAAAGTTCTCCAGTTCCTATTTCCACCTGTCATTATTACTCCAAGGAACATTTTGTGGGGAAGTGACCACTGAAAAACTGAGAGTCAAAAGGGGGGGGCAGGGCAGTTAATAAAAATGACCTTTTATTTTTCTCCTAGATTGCCAATGTATTTCACACCAACTCCCATCCTGCATTGGTTTATACTGTGTATCAGTAAAGGCAAAAAAAGAAAATGAAGACTTTAGCAAAACTTGATGCTTGTAGGCAAGAAAAAGGGGAAGCAACACTGAGGCCCAGAATATAAATCTTTAGATATATGATCCATTGCCACTTCTGAAAAGTAAACATTTCAGATGTTTTAAACAAATAGCAGAAGCAATTAGCCCCCTTCTGTAGACTCAACAGAGGTGTATGCTGAATTAAAAAAAAAAAAACCCGAGTCTGTTTTGATCTTCAAAAATGTCAAACTGGTAAACGTTTCGCTTTTTTTGTATATATAAATCTATGAGCCAAGCCTAGCTTGAGGAAGATTTAAGAGACATAAAATTTGTCTGAGGTGTCTGCCAAATCTCTGCAGCAGAGAGAAACCCTGGAAAAGCTGACATAGTCATAACTCTCACATCACTAGCAGGCTTGTGCAGCACTGGATGTACACAGAGTCACCGTTCCTTCTCTCAAACTGTTTGTAAACAGAGAAATAGATCATTTGCTTATCAGCTATCTGGTAGTTCATGTTTGCCTATATATCCCATAGAGGAATGAAAAAGAAAAAAAGTCCCCACTGGCACATAGCCTAACTTTCAGCTGGGTAGATTTTCATTTATATGATGGGCCTGCTTGTTAAAATCTTCTCTGTCATTTGCTCTCACACACTCATTCTTGTGTGTACACTAGATCAATCTCTGTCTCTGCCTCTCTGCTTGGAAGGCCTTAAGAGGGTATTTATAAGTATCTAGTGCAGTGTCTAACAGAGTGCTTTGCACATAATAAGCCCACAATAATTCATCAAATGAATTGAAACTCCATCTGAAATTTCTGTATTCGACTTATTTGATCATGGAACAAGAGAATTATAGATTCTTTTTCTTGGAGTATTTAAAAGTGACAATTCCTTACAAAGTAATATCATTTTATTCAGACAATTCATGCTTAGGACTTCTGTCCTTTAAAAGCATCCATTTTTACACAATGGGAATTATTTGTAAGGCAAATGAAGGAAAGACCACGCTGCAGGATCCTGAATGACAATATGAACACTGATACATTTTGTAAAGAAAATCAGATATCCCATATTCACCCGATTGTATGTCGTTATGGTAATCCACTACATATGTCTAAGATCACTTAACAATGCAGGAATATAGTGCATGCATGGGCTGCATTCTGTAAATAGGATTAACAGTTGAATTCAACCAAGGTCTTCCCTGGGGAGAGATTGCTGGAAAATACATCTACATGACATTTAAAAAAATAAATTAACCAATGACATTGGCTCCCACGAGACACATTGTTTCTTGTACATTCAATTCTATCACAGTTTTCTGTAGCTCTCTGCTGACATCCCCATCCCCAAAGACATAGAATTTCAAAACAGAAAGAAAAACAGAGCAATTGGAGCTCTTCTGTCTCTCCTGCATGAAGTGTTATGTACACAAAGGAAAAGATTTCTGTACATTAGCACAATATGAACTGTGACATGGTGAGATCATGTCAGTCTGGACTGTTCTCATTATGCTGTGGTCACATATAAGTTGCCCAAGGGAATGAACAAAGTCTGTGTGCATGCTGACCAAGATTGGCAGGGGCTGCAAGAAAATGAAGAAAAGAGCTGTGTTATAGCAGGAGGTTTAAATTGTTTCCTTTAAAAATGTTCTTTGTGATGATTTTTCTCCCCACTTTTATGTATTTAAATTAATTTTCCTCTTCTGTAACGTAGGGATAACTATTGGATGTAGTGAATATTTTTATAGAGGATGAAATTAAATCATGGCATACAATTATATTAATATATATTATATAACATATAATATAATTAATTAATATTAATATATTAAATAATTATGTTAACCCATAGAGTCCACATCAACATTTGGCTAGCATTAACTAAACATCTATTATATGCCAGGCTCTGGCTTAAGACACCAAGAAAAAGTAAATCATGGGAGGAAAATGTGACATTGGGGAGAAAAGCAGGGAGATGATTTTTAAAAGTTTCATAAACCAGTCTAAGAAGTTTAGATTCTGTCTTAAGGACAATGGACAGCCTTTGAACTATTTTATATAGAGCTGGATGGCTTCAGATTTGCAATTTAGAAAAATCATTCTCAGCACTGTTAGAGAATGGATCAGAAAGGAAGCAGGTTGGAGACAGTAGTAAACTAGGCTAGAAGTTGTATGTGTGTGTGTGTGTGTGTGTGTGTGTGTGTGTGTGTGTGTTTTGCAGGGTGTTTGGGGGCGGCATTGTGCCCCAAACTAAGGCAATGATAATAGGGGTAGACATGGGAAAAACATTTTTAATAACTTTTAAAAAGTAACAAATATACTATTATAGATGATTAGAAAATAAAAATATGCAAAAGGTTAAAAATAGAACTCATGTTACCTTACCATTTACAGCAAACCACTATTGAATTTTGTGTATTTAATGATAATTTTCAATGTATGTATGCATAAGGGTGTGTGTATGATCACATGCATGTGTATGCATGTGTATTTAAACTGGAATTTGTTGGCTTCATAACCTGAATTTTTTCTAAATATATTATAAACAATGTTCAACATCATTAAATATTTTTTAGTAACATCAACTTACATGGCTACTTAATATAGTAATCTAGTTTATAGATAGACCATAATTGATTAAATCCAAATCTCTAGTATTGGGGACATTTAAAATGCTGTTTTTCTTTTTTCCCCCTGGGATAGACATCTTGAGAGTTAAAATTTTGGAAATATCACATTTACTTCCTCAGCTTAGAGCCCTAGAAGTAGAAGTGGTACACTGAAAGCTATGAACTTTAAGATTTTTGATATACTGATAATTTCTCTCCAGAAGGGCTATATCAAATTACAGTCCCACTAGCAGCATCTATGACTGGGAGACCCATTTGAGAGTTCAAGGAGGGAGTCAACTGGATTTGGTAGGTGGAGAGGAGGGATGGATCCTTGGCAGGGTATCAGATAGGAGCAATGTGAACTCTGTCAAGAGGAGCAAAGCAATGGGCAGGCCTAAAGGACAGGTGGCTGGATGGATAACTGGTGAGAAAGAAAAAGGTAAGGTGACCACGGAAGAGTGGAGGAAAATGAAAAAGAAGGAAACCTCTAGTGAAAGATATTTGGGTCGCTTTAATTTACTGCTTTATTCAGCAAAAGCAGCTAATGTAGCAAACAGCTAATCTTTTTGTAACATTTGGCACTATGGTACCAGAGTTCTGAGTTATATTCATATGAATATGTTTATCCATTTGTTTATCCAATAACCATTTATTAGTATTTGGTATCTACCACATGCCAAGTGCTGTTCTGGATACTATGGTTGTGGAGATAAATAACACCTGGCCCCTGCCCTCAAGGAGTTCACAGTCTAGGGCAGAGACAGATGCATCCACAGACAGACACACTATCGCATGGTACAGCCAACGACAGAAGTAAGTGCAGGGTTCTACTGAAGCCAGGAGCCTAACATTGTTTCATGTATGCCTGCATGTGTTTGTGTGTGTGGGGGGGGGAGTTGCAGGAAAGGCTTCAAAGAGGTGTTGATATTCAAATATCAAAATTATTTGATATTATATTTTAAATAATATAATTCCATTAAGACTCACCCTGAATCTTGAAGGAGTTCCTCAGATGACTAAGGGTCACAGATCATACTCATATTCCTGACCAGTGCCTTGAATATTTGTGCCACTGCTGACAAGGACACTCAGTAAGGCAGTGAAAATGCCCATGTGTAATCCAAACCCATTCGTGAAAACAGCTGCCACTGTTACCTTAATGCATGTATGTCCATGGCCTGATTTGGGCAGCAATACGCACTTCTTAGAATATAAAGGATAAGGGATCCCTGGGTGGCGCAGCGGTTCGGCGCCTGCCTTTGGCCCAGGGCGCGATCCTGGAGACCCGGGATCGAATCCCACATCAGGCTCCCGGTGCATGGAGTCTGCTTCTCCCTCCACCTGTGTCTCTGCCTCTCTCTCTCTCTCTCTCTCTGTGACTATCATAAATAAATAAAAAAAATTAAAAAAAAAATAAAGGATAACAGGCAAGTGACATACAGACTTTTAAAAATAATTCTGATGATGTTGATAGAATAATAGTCATATCTACTAAGTCCTACTAATTCTACCTCCTAAATGTTTCTTATATCTGTTCCCTCCTCTCATATGCAGCTCCCTTGGGTCCTCTTCATCTCTAGCTTCCCAACTCGTCATGCCCCCTCCTCCAGTGCATCCCAAAATAAAAACCTAATCATGGTACTCCTAAAATATTTTATTTTTCTTTATTGCCTACAATCAGTATTTCCCAAATTTCAGTCATTTGAGTATTATCATATTCATACACCACATATACTATTATTTACTTAATATTTATCTTTAAAACATAAAACTTGTTCACTTTATATTTTTACTAAGCCATTTCCTGCATAACCTTAGATAGTTCATGGGACATAGTTCAATTTTATCCTTTATGAGACACATTAGAATATATAATTACTAAAATTTAAAATGTTTGTGGGAGTACAACATAACCACCACTGGCAGACACCCTACAGTTTGAATAACAATGGTAGCACATCCAAATTTCTTTCTTTTTAAAAAATCTTTATTATTATAATTTTTTAAGTAGGCTCCGCACACAGCATGGAGCCCAAGGTAGGGCTTGAACTCACGACCCTGAGATGAAGACCTGAGCTAAGATCAAGACTTGGACCCTTATCCAACTAAGCCACCCAGGCACCCTGAGGACATCCAAATTTCTTAACACTGCATTCAAGGTACTTTACAAATAAGCCCCAGCCTATTTTTCCAGACTCTTCTACCATTACAAACTTTCCTTTCTCCCAATCTGTACCCTAGCCATGCTGAATTCCTAAATATTAAATGGACATGCTTTGCTCTTCTATAGCCACATGTCTTTCACAGACTGCACTTTCTAATCTGGAATGCCTCCCCTATACTGTTTTCTGCCTGGAAAACTTATTATCCTTCAAGACCTGTCACCTCCTTACAGAAGCCTTCTACCTGATTCTTCCTTACAGCTAGACACTACTTTCTTTATCCTTCCAATAGCACTCTGTACCTGTCTCTGTTATACTATACATTATTTCACAATTGTGGGCATATTATCTCCCCAGCAAGAACCAGGGATAGCTCATATCTCATACTCTGTTGCATCCTGAACAGTCCACATAAGCAAAGGTCTTAGAGGAGACCTAATGACCTAGGAGGTCACTTAATACAAAAGCTACAATAAAATAAAAACTAAAAGTACCATCCAAGTCCAAATAGCTTACATGTAAGACATGTTTTTTTTTCTTAAAAAAAAAAAAAAAGAATCATCTGGGGATTCCTGGGTGGCTCAGTGGTTGAGTGTCTGCCTTTGGCTCAGGGCATGATCCTGGAGTCCCGGGATCAAGTCCCACATCAGGCTTTCTGCATGGAGCCTGCTTCTCCTCCCTCTGCCTCTGTCTCTGCCTCTCTCTGTGTGTTTCTCATGAATAAATAAATAAAATCTTTAAAAAAGAGAATCATCTGATTCAGAAATAGCCATACTGACTATATGTTTTGGCAGACATAATTAGCTGTGGCTGCAATAAAAGTTAAGCAAATTCAGTTTTGGTAGCTACTTTACAGCATACACGTAACTGACACAGAAACTAAAAGTAAACCATTTGGGTTTCTGCCAGGATGATCAACTATACTTCACAATAATCTTTCCTTACCCCAAATGGAAAGTCAAGAACAAAAGTGAACAGTGGGACTAGCAAACCATGGTGGAGAGCGTGGGCTTTCAAGCCAGAAATCTATACATCCAAACCCCAACTCAACTCCTTACAATCTATGTGACTTTGGGCAAGTTAAAGTGCTCTACCTTTTAGCTTTCTCTTCTAGGAAACTGTGGAAAATAGCACCTACTTCATAAGACTCTTAAAGCAACAAAGTGCTTATGATAGTGCCTGGAACATTAAATGGGCTCAATAAATAGTCATTATTGTTGTCCAATGAAATGACTATAAATCAGATATGATGCATAAGGACAGCAAATGCATTTCTTAATAAATTTACGGCACCAGGCTTTAAAATGACAACTATAGAGTGTAGCTAAGAATAGCCACTAACAAAACAGTCTATAAGACAAAGTTATTAATGGGTTTAAATTAAACTCACACCTGGAACATACCACCACACTTCTTTGTGTTCTCCAAGAAATGATCTCAAATCAGGTTCCCCTAAGATAAAAAAAAAAAAAATCACCCAATCTTAAATTTTTGGTCTTTAGTTTTATTTGATACAGAATAATATCCAAACTATTTGGATGCTTTAAAGTATCCTGTAATTATGACCCCAAGCTTTTCAACACTATTTCTTTCCCAATCTCTCCTTGATGACACCTTTTATTCCAGTCAGGCAAACCCACCCTTCACAAAAGTGCTCCCTCCTCTATCTACCCTTCTCAGATACCAATCCCAGTACCAGGAGGCATTTTCTCCCTTCTTTTTGCCCATTTCAAATCTTCTTTACTCCTTTGGAGCCAAAATTAAAATTCACCTTCTCCACAATGCCTACCAGGATTGGTCTGGAAGACAGACGACAATGTCAAGCCTACAGCACTTCCAGGGTTAGCCTCGCTTGACCTTCCATAGGTCAACCCCCAACCCCATCAGTATTACAAACTTTTCACACGCTTTTGTAATAATAGTTAATACAGTCTGGTTCGCACAGTCTACTTTATTCCACAGTCGGTGTGCCCCCTAAATCTTTGTCAACATTAGTGCTGTATCAGTCCATGTTGGAAACCCCGAAAGCACTCGGTTTTTAAAAGAGGTCTAACTTGCCTTTGACTCTCACCAGAACACTGCACTGAACCTTAACCACATTTTCTCAAAAACGAGATTTCTTCTATCTACTGCTCCTCACCCCGTCTGGAAACTGAAGAGAAACCTTTCCACTCCAAAAATCTGATCAGGGAAGAAGCGAGTGGCTGGAAGGGCCAATAAAGAGAGGGCGACGATCTTTCTCTCACAGCAACGTTGCAAAGAGTGAAAATTTGATAAAGTCACGCCCCCAGGGGAAATTGGGGAGTGTGGGAATTGGGCACAATTTCCCAAATTGGGAAATGTGGGCACCTACCTCCTTTGGGACGGGTAGGTGCCCAAATCTGAAATGTAAATTGAGGGGAAGAGAGGAAAGAGGTCACCCAACTCTTCCAAGTAGTAAGGAGAGTCCAGATGTCGCCCAGGGAAGACCCGGGACGAGAACCCTAACTTCAGACCTCTAAGGTGGCACGGGGCTGGAGTGGGGATAGACGTTGGCATTGTGAGGAGAAAAGGAGAGCTGGCGACGTAGAGAAAAAGAAGAGAGGGAGCACTCCCGAGGCTCTAAACCCGAGGAAACTGTCGCGGAGATCTCAGAAGCCCACCCCCGACTCCCAGTCCCTACACCCCCTCCTCGGCAGAGGCGGAGATGGGCGGAGTTAAGCGCTGAAGAAAGCGGCCCGGAAGCACCCTCCTCCCTAGGCCCCCTCGGTCCCACAGTCCCCAGCCATAGCCACTCGGGCTTTCTGTCTCTCTGACCTCCAGCTCCCCGGCTACCGAAGGACTACTCATACAGCCGCGGAAAATCGGGCCGGCGTGACAGCTTCTGAGAGCATAGTGCCCTCGTGGCGCCCCACGCCACGCAACTGTCTTCTGAACTCGCCGCCTTGCGGTAGCTCGCTTAGGCCCGGCACTCAGGGCCAAGGCTGGACTCTCACTCACATCGCGGCTGCTTCAGCGTCTCCTATTGGTTACTGGTCACCAGGGAAGCCGGAGGCCCCGTCTCTTGTCCTCATGGGAAATGTAGTTTGAGGTTGCTGGAGGCTGTTCTTCCTGCGGGGGTGGGGGGGTATCCAATATTGGCATTGGTGGAAAGACTCAAGTGAAGACACAGGATTGTGGGAGATGGAGTCGAGGCGCTTCTTTCTGTATACCCACAATTCCTCCCGCCAGTCCGATCAAACCCTGAGTTCAGATGGAGAAGGGTATTCTGGGTGTTGTAGTTTGGAGTGTAGTGTCCTACAGAATCTTCTCTTCTTGGGTTATGGATGGGGTTGTGCTTATTAGGGGTAGATGAAGGTTCTAGATCTATTTTACTGTTAGTTAAGCTATTAGCATTTTAGAGGAACCACTTTATGTCGTGATTTAAAATTCTTATTCAGTTTTGATTGGAATGGCTTTTTAAAAATGGTTATTTGTGCTCTGATAAGCTTAGAATCACTGGTCCTTTAAAACTGTCATAGTGTGTTCTGTGTGAACCATCTGCATTAGAACCACTTCAGAGGTTCTGGGGAAAATGTTATACAATGTTTCTAGTCAGGAATCACATTTTCCCTTGGAAGTCCTAAGAAATACGGTCTAAGCCAGCCCAGCAGAAACCGAGTTAACACATAAGGAAGTCACATTGCTGGTGTAATGCAACAGTTTAAAACAGGTAGAGAATACAACTTGAATAATAATAAATAAATACATACTTCTTTAAGAAACTATTGTTTTAGGGACGCCTGGGTGGCTCAGCGGTTGAATGTCTGCTTTGGGTTAGGGGAGTGATCCCCGGGGTCGTGGGATCGAGTCCTGCATCAGGCTCCCCGGAGGAAGCCTGCTTCTCCCTGTGCCTATGTCTCTGCCTCTGTGTCTCCCGTAAATAAATAAATAAAATCTTTTAAAAAGAAAGTATTGTTTTAGTACAAGATGTGTTAAAAAGAGGTAGATAAAGAAATAGAGACATCTAGCACTTTGAAGCAATTTAAAGGTTTAGGAAAATGATGGTTTAAGGCTCATTTCACTCCTGATTTTTTTTACTTTTTTTCTTTGATTAATGCCTATAGCTGAATGGATCATTACAGTTGGGTTACTACAATTTTACTGATAAGGACAACATTTTGGCTCACATGTGGAATGAATGCAAAGAAAGATGAATTACATTTTACTAAGGTAATTGCCTAAAGTCTTAAAAGTAAAGTGAAAAAAATAAGAAGACTTAATGGATTGAAAAATTTACTCAGCAAACTGCTTTGTGCAAGGCTCTCGGCTAGGCACTATTGCTACAGAATTAGAAACAGCCCTTGCTATTAAGTAGCTCACCACCTAGGAGAGGAGACAGAGTATACAATGTGAAAAGTGCTCTAAAAAAGGTCTACATAGAGTTCTATAAGACCATAGAACTAGAAGAACCCATTCTATTTCTGGAGCAGGCCATGCTTTTATGATGAGATTTGACGAACTGGTAAAGTATTTGGGGTAGAGAGGTCAACCATATTTCATACTGAGGAATAAGAATGTAAGAGAGTGCAGAGAACACCTCCCCTTCCCCCCAAAGGTTCCATATTGCAGGAAATAGATCACACAGGAATAGGGAGCCATACCAAGGAGTTCAAAATTTAACCTGAAAGCAGTAGAGAACTATCAAAGGTTCTTAAGCAAGGACATGATATGATCAGATGGACTTGGTGATACTTTGGATATAGAAAGTGAGGGAAAGGAAGGAGTATCTTCTGACTCTCAAGTTTTGGTTTGGAAGACTGAATATGTGGTAGTACCACTCATTTAGATAGAGAAAAAGTAACAAGTTTTGTGAGGGATAGGAGAAATTAAGTTTTGGACACTTAAAAAAATTGAGGAGTCTATGGAACATTTGGATGGAGATGCCTGATAGACTGCAAGGAAGTGTAGGTCTGAAGCACAGGAGAGAGATCTGGGTTGGAACTAAACATTTGAGAGACATTAGTATATAGATAGTAATTAACTAAGCAAATATGTATTAAATTTCTTTTAAAATTTATTTATTCATGAGACACACACAAAGAGAGAGAGAGAGACAGAGAGAGAGAGGCAGAGACACAAGCAGAGGGAGAAGCAGGCTCCATGCAGGGGGCCTGACGTCGGACTCGATCCCGGGTCTCCAGGACCATGCCCTGGGCTGAAGGCAGCGCTAAACCTCTGAGCCACCTGGGCTGCCCTGTATTAAATTTCACTCAGTGTTTAGGACAGTAGTTTTTAGAAGGGCATAGATTAAGTATGGAACCCTAGAAAATAACTATACTTAAGTAGTAGACAGAGGAAATCAATCTTCCTTGCCTTCAAAGGAAGCTGAGAAGAAATGGCCACATAGATGAACCAAGAGAAAATAAAGTATAATTACTAGCATATAACACAGAGAGGTCAAATAAAAGGACAGAAGAGTAATAAGAGACTACTCATCCATCCATTCAATAAATATTTATTGAGTACCTATAACATTCCAGGCATAATTCAAGATGTTGGGAATAAAGAAGTAGGAAAAAAAAAACAGATAACATCCTTTCCCTTTAGAGTTTATATTCTAATGGGGAGAAAATATCAATAAACAAGATTAATAATTAAAATACATAGCTGTGACAAGTAATATTTTTGCAAGGCTTATTAGATTGCATTGTGTGTGTGTGTGTGTGTGTGTGTGTTACACAAACAAAGGTGAGACTCATGATCTATTGTTGGTAGAAAGTATGCTTGAAAATACATCCAGGAAAAGAAATATTTGAGTATAAGAAGATGAATTTGTGAAATAACATCCCAGGGTATGTTAGTCTGACTGTATTTATAGACCAATCAGTACGCCATAGTTAAGGTTTTGTCAACAGATAGTGTAAAGCTCAAGTCATGGCCATGGTTCAGATTTATAATTTGGCTTCAGTCTTTGCTTAGGTTAAGGGTTAGTCAGTTTGTTACTATCTTTACAAGTCAGTATGGATCCCTTGTTAGAGGACCATGTAAGCAAATTTAGGACTCAGCCTGATATCAACATTAGGTACCAGATGTATAGCCATGGTTCAATGTGTGTCAAGGATCAGAATCTGTTTCTGACACGGTATTAAAGCTCACTTGGAAGCTGTCATTACTTAAGCATGCCCTGGATTATACTTCACTGGCAAGGCAGTATACAAGATTTGGGTTCAGATTTTGGCCAATATTAGGATTTAGTCTGTATGTAGGAAGAGGCCTCATTCTAAAATTAGTGGACCAGGCTTAGATGGACCAGAACATTGGCTCAGTCAGAGACCTGTGTTACCACTTCCACTTGGCCTGTGTCAGTATTGATTCTGCAGATAGTGGTCTCATTTTGACTTTGTGTAGAGTTTCTTTTCGTCGAGGGATGCTGTTGGTGCCATCTGATTAAGCTTTTCTCTATTAACATTTTGATTGATGTAATTCCAGTATTATTCTATATACAATACACTTAGTTTTTGATTATTTAGATACTTGAAGGAGGCTTATAATTATCAGTAGCTGCATTGAGATTTGGGATGACTTATCAAACATTTTAAAGTGGATTCTTAAATAATGATATTAGTTTGCTGTGGCAATACTGTTGATTGGTTACTCGAACACCTTTAAAACATCCCCTTAGCTTATCTTCCTCAGAATACAGACTCTAAAAGTTAACGCTACTTTTTCTCAGGTACTTTTTTTAATCAATGAGACACAAAAAAAGAAATATAGTTTGATGTATGGAAAAGTTTATTTTCCTGGTTAAAGGAACAAAAATCATGGGCAATGCCTCTTCTATTTTTTAAAAACTTTATTGAGGTATAATTGATACACAAAAATTCCAATATTTAATGTATACATTTCAATGAGCTTGGACAATGTATATACACATGATAGCATCACCACAATCAAGGCCCTAACGTATTCATCACCTTCAGAAATTTCCGTGTTTGTGTATGTGTGCATGTGTGTGTGTGTTTTATGGTAAGAACATTTAACATGAGATCTATCCTCCTAACATATTTCAAAGTACACAATACTGTACTTTTAACTGTAGGCACTATGCTGCAGAGCAGATATCTAGAACTTATTCATCTCGCAAAACTGAAACATTAAACTCACTCCCCTCATCCCTGGCAATCACCATTCTACTCTCTGCTTCTTTGATTTTGACTATTTTAGAATCCTTATATAAGTGGAATCATGCAATACTTGTCCTTCAGTGACTGGCTTTTTTACTTAACATGATATCCTCTAGATTCATCTGTGTTGTCACAATGGTAGAATTTCCTTCTTTTTTAAAAACTGAATAATATTCCAATGTATTTATATACCACATTTTCTTTACCCGTTCATCTATTGATGGGCATTTAGTTTGCCTCTATATCTTAACTATTGTGAATAATGCTGCAATGAACATTGGCATGTTAATATATTTTTGAGATAATGATTGCATTTCCTTTGGATATATGCCCAGAAATGAGATTGTTGAATTATATGGTAGTTCTATTTTTAATTTTTTAAGGGACCTCCATACTGCTTTCTGTAGTGGCTGCACCATTTTACATTCCTATCAACAGTGTATAAGAGTTCCAATTTCTCTGTCCTTGTCAACACTTGTTATGTCTTGCCTCTGTTTGATAATAGTGGTCCTAACAGGTGTGAGGTGACGTTTCATTGTGGTTTCAATTTGCATTTCCCTGATGATTAGTGACAATGAGCATCTTTTCATATACCTGATGGCTATTTGTATAAGGCCATTTGGAGAACTGTCCAGTTCCCTATGAATTTTGATTTTTTAAAAAATTTCTGCTTAAAATGCCACCAGGATTTTGATAGAGAGATTTCATTGGATCTGTAGATCACTTTGGACATTTTGACAATATTAATTCTTCAATCTGTAACCAGGGATGTTTCTTTATTTGATCTGATTTCATGTATTTCATCAGTGTTTTTACGGTTTTCAGTGTACAAGTCTTTCACCCCCTGGATTAAGTTTATTTGTATGTATTTTATTATTCTGATGCTCTTACAAATGGGATGTTTCCTAAATTTTATTTTCAGATATTTCATTGTTAATATATAAAGATGCAACTGATTTTTGATTTTTGTATCCAATTAAGCTTTTACCAGAGCTTAGGGGTTAAAAGTGGCTAGATTAAGGCTTACTATGAAGATTTTAGGGTTGAGTGTAAACATGTTTGTTATATAGGTTGTTGATGTTACATGTCAATTTACAGATAAGATTAGTATGAGAATAGATAACATAGGATTCAGCTTGTGCTCAGATTTAGAGGCTCAGGCTTGGGTTCAGAGTGTTCATATCCTGTTGTCAGTTTGTGATTTAGACTCTGGCTAGTGTAGCAGGCATTCTGGTATCAGTAGTAGAGTTCAGTCTGTGCTAATATTTAGTACCTCTACTGTGCCCAGTGTCATGGGTATATCTCTCCCAATTTAGGATTAGGTTTGTAGCCAGGCTGATTGCTCAACCTCAAGCTAGTGGTAGGACACATTCCATGGCCACTAATACAGTGAACTTTGTTTATGGGTTTAAGGCTCAGTCTGTGACAAAGGTTAGTATTCAGTCTCAGCCTGTTATTAGCCCTAATAATGGAAGGAGGATTTTGATTCAACGTGCAGTGTGAGGAATTGTTCTTTAGCCAGGCATAGGGTTCAGTCTTTGGGTCTCAGATTGTGGACAGAATTTACATTCTTCATCCCAGGGTGGTACTCAATATGTGGCCAGGAATAGGACTCAGATATTGGCCATGGTGAGTTACCTGTGCTCAAGGGCAAAGTGAAATCTCTTGCTAGGTTTTAAGCAAAGAATATGAAAAGTATTTGTTTTGTTTTGTCCTTAATTCATGTTCAAGGCTTGGGTTCAGTCCTTGCCCAGGGTTAGCAAAAACAGTTCAGTTTCTGGTATTGGGAATCTGTCTGTGGTTAGCATTAAGGTTAAAGCAGAGTGGGATTCAGTCTGGGGCTAGAATCTAGTCAGAGATAGGATTTAGCCTATGTTAAAGACTCAGACTCCGTCATTAATCATTTGTGGAGGATCAGTTCTACTTTCAGTGTGAAAACTCAGGTTGGAGGTTAGGCTTATGGGCTCAGTCTGTGATGAGAGTTAGGAATTTAGTCTGTGGCCAGAGACTTAGTTTATAACTAGTTTAGAAGCTATAAAATTTAGGCACCAAATCCATGACCAGTGATGAGGCTGCGTCTGCCCCAGGTTAAGTGGATTATTCTGTGGTCAGATTTATGAAACCAGTTTCTGGCCGAGTTCATAATTTGGGCTTTGAACAGAGTTAAGCCTCAGGCTATGTCTATATTCAGGGTTCCATGGGCATGATTAGGGCATATGATGTGGTCAGAATATATCCTCAAGTTTTGTAGGCGGTTTGATTTCACTTCTTGGCCAGGCTCAAGGCACAGTCTTTGGCCAAGTTTAGAGTTCAGTCTCTGTACATGTTTTTGTCTCTGTATGAGGCCAACTTTAGTCGTCATTCTCTTGCCAGTGTTCGGGTCATTTTCTGATTAGTGCTAAGTCTGTGGAAATTGTAGCTGGGTTGGTTTCTAAGATCAAATCTCAGTCTGTGACTGAGTTAGAGCATCAGTCTGTGGTCAGGGTTAGAGTTCTGTCTGTATCTATGCTGAGCACTCATTTTGTGGTCTGCATAGGATATTAAGTATATCTAAGAGGTCACAGTCTGTAGATCAGGCTTGAGATTCAGCCTGTGACAGGCCATGTCTGATGATAGGTTGGATCTCTGTATCATGAAAGGGCTTATCAGTGGCCATAGTTACGGTTCAATAGGAGATCAAGGCTAGAGACTCAGTCAGACACCAGTCATACATACTTACTCTTGGATCAGGCATAGACAGTCAGTGTGTGACTAGACCCAAGGACTCCATTGAATCAGGGTTAAGGCTTTGGAGTGTTAAGGCCAGACAGAGTCTCAGTTTATGGATAGAATTAAGGTCTCCTTTTGGTGCTAAGGGCTAAAGGCTTGTTGTGAAATTAAAGTTAAGATTCCACGTCCAAAGTTCAGCACTCAGGCTATGTCTTGGGTTGGGTGTTTGGTTGACGCCCAGGGTTACACACAGGAACTGTATTCAGTGTTGGCATCTTGGTCTATGCGCAGACTTAAGAGACCAGCTGCCTAGGATGTGGCATGATAGAGGTTTGTTAATTATATCTGAATAAAGTTGTCATTAAAATGGTCAAAAGAAAAGAAGAATCCCACAAATGAAAAAGGCATGAGACAGAGAAGGAAGCAGGGAAAGAAGCTGACTACTGAATCAAGACCAGCGATGTCTTTGATGTCTCAGAATCTTAGGTGAGGAGGGGCAGGGCAAACACAGGAGACTGAGGTGAAAGGAAAGAACTGGCGAATAAGGAGCCAGTACCCCCCAAGAAAGTGAATATGTGCTTCTTAAAGGAGAGAAATTTTGGGGTGCCTGGGTGGCTCAGTTGATTAAGCATCTGCCCTTGGCTCAGGTCAAGATTCCGGGGTCCTGAGATCCAACTCCATGTGAGGCTCCCTGCTCGGGCAAGGAGTCTGTTTCTCCCTCTCCCTCTGCTGCTCCCCTGCTTGTGCTGTCTCCTCTCTCTGTCAAATAAATAAATAAAATCTTTTTTTAAAAAAAAGGAGAGAAACTTTTACAAGTTGTCTGGGTGGAAGTGGTGCAGGTTGGAAAACTTTACAAAGGATAGGAACTCTCATTTGCTCAGCATTTCCATCAATTCTTTGTGCCAGCCATGGACTTTCCTGAGCACCCTTTTTCAAGTACTCCTCCACCTTTCCCCACACTATATTGATCTCAATTGTGTCATACTCCTTGTATTTCAGTAAATATTTATGGAATATATGTACATAGGTTTGTTCTTACATTCTTCCATTGAACCTTCATGACAGTCTTTTGTGTTAAGTGTTCTTATCCCCATTACCCAGGCAAGGAAACCAGTTATGCTAATTTAAAAACCTCCAAAGGGTCACACAGCTAGTAAAAGCAGAGCCACGTTTTGAATCCAGTTTTATCTTATTTAAATCTCCTATTTTGTTTGCATTCCACTGCTTTGCCTGTAGTAAGCAGCAAAACCTGACCCAAGCTGATGTGATGCTATTTAGAGTCTTTAACCTATTCACATGGCTATCCATTTTATTCTGGAATATCAATGTGTTTGTAACACCTACCAAAGGTGTTATATAATATACCATACATTCACCATTTACCTGTCTAAAGTACCTCCAAATTATGAATTTCAGAAAACACCTGACACTAAGGATTCTATATGAGGAATTGTGGACATGTAAATCCTTTCTTCCTTGCTATCTCATTCTAATGCCACCTTCTTCACTTTATTTCATACTTGGCAATGCCTGTCAAGGTCAGGGGATTGGAACACTGAATTCTTTTTGGCAGTAGAGCTGCATATCATAAATAAATAATATTAACTTATATTAGTATGACACAGGAGGAAGTGCTAAGCAAAATAATACTTGTATTTTTTCTCCCATCCCAGGTTTATATTTAAAATAATATTCTCCCAAACCATATTGACAATTTGTCTGTGGATCTTTATGTAGCAACCTACTTGCAATCCAGCTGGAAGCAGGGCTTGGATGCTAAGCTCAAAACCTGATAACTACTACTGCCAGACTAACTTTGAGTACAACCTGGCAAGTTCTTGTCCTAAGACTTAGAATTCAAGCTCTTTAGATGTATTGGCTCATTTCACCTTCATGGCAATCTTGTAAAATGGGTAGTGTTATTATATTATTGTCTCATATTTGCAGATAAAGAAACTGAAGCAAAAGAGATTATGTGTTCAAGTCACACAGCTAAGAATTAGCCAAGCAAAGACTTTGATATACATTATGCCTCTTTTGCACCTTCAACTTCTTTAGAAATTGGCTTATGGCATAACTTCATGGACAGACTACACAGACAGTGTGTTGGGTGGGAGTGGGGCTGGAGGAGCTGTGAGTCAGGGCAGCCAGCCAACCAGCCAGCTTCCACTGCCAGGATCCAGCAAGGCCAAAATATTTTCTTTTTTTTAAGGCCAAAATATTTTCATACTCATTTTTCCTAGGGAAGCAGCAATGTGGAATTCATTATGAGAATTTCATGATGTGACGATTTAGCTGGAAAAGCAGACTCTATAGAAATGTTCCCTCACTAATCCTTGTAGATCACTCTGATGTAAAATGTTATGTGTTAATGGGTATGTTTTTACTTATGTGTACGCATGGGTGCACATTTATGTACGTGATTCTGTGTCAGCTAGCATGCCCATGTTAATAGTATATGGGTTCTCAAACTTCACTCTAATGTCCACTACCTGGATAAAACCTCCAATACTGTTGAAGCCTACCCTCAGAGATTCTGATTCAGCTCAGCTTGAGGGGATGTGTAACTATTTGTTACATGCTCCTGATATGATTCTAATGCAGGTAGTTGATGCAGACCACATTTTGAGAAAAGGGGATGATTGTATAGAATGACCGTGGGAGCCAGGCTGCTAGTGAGTGGCTCTAGGCTTAGGCAAGTCAACTTGCTTCTCCCAACCTCAATTTTCTCATCTGTGAAAAATGATGAACAGTACCTGCCTCAGGAGGTTGCTATGAGGATCGAATGACATATATTTATTTAAAGCATGTCTCATTTGATATGCCTGACCCATGATGAGTGCTCAATAAATAATACCTCTTATCATTCCTGTAACATTATTTATGTTCATCACTACCCAGGAGGAATCTGAGACATGGCCACTGCCCTCTAGTACTTAACGGTTAAGGAGAGAAGACTAAAGCACATGAAGAGAACTAGAACTAGAGAACATTCAAACATGTTAAATTGTGGGATGTTGACTTTAAGGGTGAGTATTAAATAGGGATCTTGAGAGATTGAAGTGGCCAAGAGTGAGGAAAAGGTTAGTACCTTGTCTAGGGGGCTTCAGTGTGACCAAAAAAAAAAAAAAAAAGAGAAGTGCAGTGCTACAATTAAATAAATTAGGACCGTACTTTTGATATGTCAGATGTTCATAGAAGAAAGAGGTCAACTTTGGCTTGGGAAATCAGAGAGAGCTTTGTGGAGGTGTTATACATTGAATAGGACCTCAGTGGCTGGGGAGGATTTGAATGAGTGGAGAAAAGGGCAATAGAACATTCCAAGCAAAGGAGATAGCCTATGCTAGGGGCATGGAGACTGGAATAGAGTACACGCAGGGGGCACCAGTCACATTGTATTCCTGGAGTTGCTCACCAGAGGGCGCTAGTCACATAGCCCACAATGATAATGGCAAGGATCAAGATGTCAATCTCCGTCCCCACCCCAAAATCCTGCAAGTGCAGTTGCCCTTAGTGAATGCTGGTAAATTGTAAAGAGGTGGGAGGGGCCAATTCCTGGGGGGCTACTATGATTGGGAATTCTGGTTGAAACCTGTAACCTCACTCCCTGAAAAGGATTTACAGAAAACTGAAAAGGCAGAAGGGGTTGCAGATGGCATAAGAGGCAGTGAGGGTAGATTTGGGAAAATGCACCCTGTGTCCCAGGAAAACTGGAGGTGGGCTATTGCTCTTGTATCCCTTTTCCAAGATAGTAAAGGGAGATAGTTATCCAAGACGCTGGACACTTTGCCTGTACTCTTGCCTTTTGCGAACCTGGCCACTTTGCTGGTGGCCCTGTGGCAGGAGAAGACTTCCAGTCATTTAGGGAACATTTATTTGGTAGCTTTTTTATGTCTAGCTCATATCTATTAAGTGCCTCAGTTTGGCTGACACTTCATGGATTATTAGTAACATCTGTGCCCATCCTCTCCATCCTGACCATGCTCTGTAAAGAGGATATATCGGAGATGATTAACCCCATATTATAAAGGCAGAAACTTAGTCTAAGTAGCATGGTGACTCAACCTAGGACTTGCAGTTAGTAAGTGATATCTGTTCACAACTCATGTTTTCTGATTTTATGACAAGTTCTATTTCTGATATCATTGGCCTTCCACCATATAAGATGCTATATAGAGAGAAATATTACTCAAGTAGAAATCATGGTCCCTGCCCTCAAGGAGCCTAGAGAGTCTTTGGGAAGAAATGAACACACTAGCATTGTGACTTTAAGCAAGTGTCCTCCCACCTCTTGGTTGAAGCATTTTCTGTAAGATGATGATTTTTACTGAATGACTTCAAACATTTCACATTTCTCATCCTCCTAGAAATAAATGAGTTACAGAAAGTAGTGCACGATGACATGGTGTGGCGGGGTGAGGAAATAATCACCCAGGCCAGCATGGGAAGCTGCTGCAGAGTCCAATGGCAAGAGTTAATAGCCAGGAAAGAATGGGGGAAATGGGATCAGGGAGAAGGTTCTAGATCTCTTGTTGATGCTAAAAATTGCTCACTCTGATATCTACCAGTGGGCTGGTCCCACAGATAGGCCATCTGTTGGCTGTTTGAGATACCTCCCTGCTTATTCCTTACCAGCTGTGTTGCTGTCTATTGATTTTAGCTAAAAGTGGAGGTTATCAACAAAGACGTTTTAGAGGAAGATGTCATAGATCCTATGATGTATCAGAAAGAGTTCAGGGTGAGCAGGAATCTGAAGTCATGGAAGTAACTGAGAACGAGGAAAAGGGAAGCCTCCTAGAGCAGCCTGTCTGGAGGGCTTCAGTGTGACTGAGGACTGGTAATAATAAGATAATTGTAGTACTACAATTCTATGAATTAAAATAGCACTTTCTGGGGTGCCTGGATACTTCAGCTGGTTAAGAGGCCGACTCTTGATTTTAGCTCAGGTCATGATCTCAGGGTTGTGAGATCTCACCCTGCATCAGGCTCTGAGTTCAGCAGGGAGTCTACTTGAGCGTCTCTCTCTCCTCCCTCTGCCCTGGCTCAAGTAAGTAAATAAATCTTTAAAAAATTAAAATAGTACTTTCTATATGCCAGGTGTTGTTACAAGTGCTCTACAAGGAGGAACTTTTTTATTAATTATAAGAACCTTACTTGATAGCAACTATTATGGTCACCATTTTACAGCTGTAGAAACTGAAGCATATTAAATACTCCTCATCCACTTCTTTTTCTTGGGGCTCTTGATCCTCCCCCTCCACCCTGAACCCCACTAATGATCTGTCTTATCTTTGGATAACATTTTATTCTAATAATGTTCTAGGGTATAAAATAAAATGCTCAAAGTCTAGAATTTTGAGGATTGCCGAGTCAAGGTGACTTAAAATCCAACCAACCATAGCTAACTATCTTCCCTTCTGCTACTCCCCACCTCATTGACATGCCCCTCAATGGGACAGTTTCCAGGAAGTACCAGTGAGTGACTTTGGGGAAACAGGGAAAGGTTAGAAGTGCAGGTGGAGAGGCTCTCAGCAGAGGGGATTAAGAGTATTGAGAGTACCTTTTGAAAGGATTTCTGAGGCACAATTTTCTCTTAAAAGATAAGGCCTCCTGGCCCAAATGCTGGAAAGGAACAGTGAGGGAAGGATGAAAGAAAAGTATGGGCAAGACAATAACCTGACTTATGAGCTATGATGGTCCATGCAGTCTGGTTTGGGGCAGGCTTCAAACGATAAGAAACAAAACTTCGGGATCCCTGGGTGGCGCAGCCGTTTAGCGCCTGCCTTTGACCCAGGGCGCGATCCTGGAGACCCAGGATCGAATCCCACGTCGGGCTCCCGGTGCATGGGGCCTGCTTCTCCCTCTGCCTATGTCTCTGCCTCTCTCTCTCTCTCACTGTGTGCCTATCATAAAAAAAAAAAAAGAAACAAAACTTCTCGCATAAGAAGTTCTTGTTTGGTTTTCCCCGGAAGCTTCTGAGAATTCAAAAGCCTCTTCAAAGGTTTGCTCAGTTCCTTGGTTCGTCACATTCTCTGGTGCCACCTTGTGGAGAAAAGAAAAGAGGCAATGACTGGGATATAGGAAATTGAGCAGTTAAGTCTGAAGGGAAAGAAAGAGGAAGTGAGGCTGGCTCCAGGGAAGTGCAGGGGTGGGCGAACACTGCAGGGGTGTAGGGCACCCTAAGGGTAACTGGGTGCCTGGCGAGGCTGGTAGGACATGGAAAGGGAGTTGAGGAGTGTAGATCATCAGAGATACTATGTATAAAGCCCCTGGCCTACAGACCCTAATGCACCATAAATACTGCTGAGTGCTTAGCATAGATCAGGACTGAGCTAAGAATTTTACATGGGTTTTTAAAGTTTAATCTTACAGCCATCTTGTGAAGCTGACAAGTAAAGTGAGGCCCAGGAAGGCTAAGTAACTCATAGAGCTAGTTAGTAACAGAAGCAGTGTTCATGTTTTTAATCATCATGTCATAAATTGTAGCAACTAACTTCCAATGGTAATGATGTGTAATTAGAAAGAACAAGGAGGAGCATTAAGTACTTTGAGTTTGGGTCAGGTAGGCTCTGATGCCAGTGTGGGGAAGGGAACTAGTGGTATCATACACCCCATCACCCCTACCATATCCACCTTCAAATATGGTCTTTCAGTTATGGCATGAATAAATCACGGAAATAAAAGGCACAGCATAAGGAGTATAGCCAGTGATATTGTAATAGTGATGTATGGTGACAGACAATAGCTACACTTGTAGCCAGCAAGGCATAATGTATAAACTCATTGAATCACCATGTTGCCCACCTGAAACTAATGTAACACTGTGTGTCAACTATACTTAAAAAATGTGGGGAAACCAAACAAAGGCTGAGCCCTAGTTCACCCACCCATTCCCCGAGCCAGTAAGCACATTTTAGGCACCTACTCTATCCAGGGCTTTGTGGGCTATAAAGGCATTTTTTGCCAGGAATCCCAGTAGGGAGGTATTACTTCTTGCATCTCCTTCCCTCCCAACCCCCGGACTCCAGGTCTTCTAAAGCCCTCAAGTGGAGGAGTGTGTCTTTTTTTTATTTGGGGGGGCAGGCAGGGAGGGGCTGGGGGAAAGGAAGAGAGAAAATCCCAAGCAGGGTCTGCGCCCAGCACAGAGCCCAATGTGGGGCTCAATCTCATGACCCTGAGATCATGACCTGAGCCAAAATTAAGAGTCGGATGCTTAACTGCCTGAGCCACTCAGGTGCCCCTTAATGTCTTTGTAAAATTAATTGGAGTATAGAGGACATAAAGTGTTATATTACTTTCAGGTGCACAACCTAGTGATTGACAACTCTATATAAGATGCTATGCTCACTGCAAGTGTAGCTACCATCTGTGTTATACCTTTCATCTCTGTGACTTATTCATTCCATAGAGAGAAATCTGTACCACTCACCGCCTTTCATCCGTTTTGCCCATCCCCTTCCCCTCTCCCCACTGGAACCACCAGTTCATCCTCTGTATTTATGGGTCTGTTTCTGCTCTTTTGTTTGTTCATTTGTTTTGTTTTTTAGATTCCACATGTAAGTGAAATCATATGGCATTTGTCTTTCTCCGAGCTATTCAATTAACATAATCCTTCTAGGTTATTCATGTTATCACAAATGGCAACATCTCATTCTTTTTCTATGGCTGAGTCAATATCCCTTTCTATCTATCTATCTATCTATCTATCTATCTATCATCTATCACCATCTTTATTCATTCATGTATTGATCGACAGGTTGCTTCCATATCTTGGCTATTGTAAATAATGCTGCAATTAACAAGGGTGTACATATCTTTTCAAATTAACGTTTTCATTCTCTTTGGTAAGTGCCTAATAGTGGAATTACTGGATCATATGTTATTTCTAGTTTTAATTTTTTGAGTAATCTCTGTTACTGATTACTGAAACAGTAATCACTGTTTTCCCAGCGGATGCACTGATTTATATTCCTACCAACAGTACCCAAGGATTCCTGTTTCTCCACATCTTCCTAGCACTTGTTATTTCTTGTCTTTTTGATGCTAGCCATTACAACAGGTGTTAGGTAATATCTCATTCTAGTTTTGATTTGCATTTCCCTGATGATTAGTTTTGTTGAGCATTTTATCATGTGTCTCTTGGTCATTTGCATGTCTTCTTTAGAAAAATATCTCTTTAGGCCCTCTTCCCACTTTTTAACCAGGATTATTTGTTTTGTGGTATTGAATTATGTAAATTCTTTTTTTAAGATTTTATTTATTTATTCATGAGACACACACACACACACACAGAGGCAGAGACACAGGCAGAGGGAGAAGCAGGCTCCATGCAGGGAGCCCAATGTGGGACTCGATCCCAGGTCTCCAGGATCAGGCCCTGGGCTGAAGGCAGCGCTAAACCGCTGAGCCACCGGGGCTGCCCTGTAAGTTCTTTACATATTTTGGATCTTAACCACTTATTGGATATATCATTTGCAAATATCTTCTCCCATTCAGTAGGCTGCCTTTTCATTTTGTTAATGGCTTCTTTCACTTTGCAAAAGCTTTTTACTTTGGTGCGGTTCCAATAATTTATTTGTGCTTTTGTTTCCCTTGCCTGAGGAGGCATATCCATAAATATATTGCTAAGGCTAATGTCAAAGAGATAACTGCCTGTTTTCTTCTAGGAGTTTTATGGCTTCAGGACTCACAGATAGGCTTTTAATCCATTTTGAGTTTACTTTTGTGTATGATGTAAGAAAGTGTTCCAGTGACATTCTTCAGCTGTCCAGTTTTCCCAGCACAATTTACTGAAGTTTATGCTTTTCTCCATTATATATTCCCACCTCCTCCATCATAGATTAATTGACTATAAACCATGGGTTTATTTCTAGGCTCTCTATTCTATTCTATTGATCCATGTGTCTATTTTTGTGCTAGTTCTATAGTGTTTTGATTACTGTAGTTTTGTAGTATATCTGGAAATCTAGGATTGTGATGCCTCCAGCTTTGTTATTTTTTCTCAAAATTGCTTTGATTATTTGGGGTTTTCTGCAGTTCTATACAGATTTTAGATTATTTACTCTATCCCTGTGAAAAATGCTGTTGGTATTTTGATAAGGATTTCACTGAATCTGTATATTGCTTTGGGTAGTGTGGACATTTTAACAATATTAATTCTTCTGATTTGTGAGCATGGAATATCTTTTCACTTGTTTGAATTGTTTTCAATTCCTTTTATCAGTGTTTTATAGTTTTCAGAGTGCAGGTCTTTTATCTACTGGGTTAAGTTTACTCCTAGGAATTTTATTCTTTTGGGGGCATTATTAATGGAATTGTTCTGTTAATTTTTCTTTCTATTACTTTGTTAGTAAGGTATAGAGATACAACAGATTTCTCTGTATGTTAATTTTGTATTCTGTGACCTTACTGAATTCATTTATTACTTCTAATAGTTTTTTGGTAGAGTCTTTAGGGTTTTTTATATATATTATCATGCCATCTATAAACAGTGATGGTTTTACTTCTTCCTTACCATTTTGTATGCCTTTTATTTCTTTTTCTTGTTTGATTGCTGTGGCTAGGACTTCCAGTACTGTGTTGAGTAAAAGTGATGAGAATGAACATTCTTGTCTTCTTCCTTATCTTAGAGGAAACACTCTCGGTTTTTCACCATTGAGTATGATGTGAGCTGTGGGTTTTACCTATATGGACTTTATTATGTTGAGATATGTTTAGAAAACACCATCTGATAGAGAACAAAAGACCATAAGCAGATGCCATCTGTCTTCATCAGGAAATTAGGGAATAGCTTGGTAAAAAAAAAAAAAAAAAAAAAAAAAAAAGGAAAAGCTAAGGGAATCAGGAAGTGCTGAGCACCTACTATATGCTGAGTGCTTAACTGCAAGATCTTACCTAATCCTTTCAACATCTTCAAGGGAGGTTTTATAAGTATCCCCATTTAAAAATGGGGGTGACTGAAGTTCAGAGAGGTTAGGCAACTTTTCTTCCTATATTAACACACTAAACAGTAGGGGAACTTGGCATGACCACAAAGCTTATGCTCTTTTTAAAGATTTTTTTTTATCATGGAAAAGTTCAATCAGATGAAAAGTAGAGATAATAGTGTAACAAAATCCTTTTTTTTTTTTTTTTTACAAAATCCATTTTACCCATTATCCAGTTTCAGTAATTATTAGCACATGGTCAAACTTATTTTATGTGTATTCCTATCTACTCCCTCTCACCAAACTATATTATTTTGAAGTAAATTCCATAGATCATCTCATTTTATCTACAAAATTTTCAGAATGCATTTCTAAAAGAAAGGGACTTTTACAAAACATAACTGCAATACTGGGGATCCCTGGGTGGCGCAGCGGTTTGGCGCCTGCCTTTGGCCCAGGGCGCAATCCTGGAGACCCCGGGATCGAATCCCACGTCGGGCTCCCGGTGCATGGAGCCTGCTTCTCCCTCTGCCTGTGTCTCTGCCTCTCTCTCTCTCTCTGTGACTATCATAAAAAAAAAAAAAAAAAGATTGGTACTTGGATACCATTTAAAAAAAAAAACTGCAATACTGTTCTCATATCTACTAAATTAATACTAATTGCTTCATATACATTTTTTGTTCAAATTTCTCCTATGTCTCATATCTTTTCTATTTCTTATTATTTGTTTATTGAGATGTAATTCATAGATGGTAATTTGCACAAATTTCAAGTGTACACATTAACAGACCTTTACCTGGATATGTAACTGCATAACCAAAGAATATTCCATCAAAGTTACACTTTTCCCAGTTATGCTATGAGCATTCAAGTTGCTTCACATCCTCAGTAACAGTATTATTAGTACTTCTAATACTAGCTATTCTGATTGAGAAACAGATAGGGCAGGTGATTTCTTTTCTGCTTTAGGTTTCTCTGATGAATAATAATGCTGAGAGCACTTTTTTCGTGTCAATTATTTTAAAATGTTGGTTTGTCAGTCTTTTTCTTATTTATATGTAGGAGTTCTTTATATATTATGGATATTCATCAATATGTATAAATATCTTCTCCCAGTCTGACTGGCCATTTCACTCTATTTTATCTTCTCTTTTGATTAAGACATATTCTTAACTGTAATAAAGTATAACTTATTAATCTGTCCTTTTTGGGTTTTGTGCCCCATTGAAGAAAAATTTGTCTTCCTGAATATAATGGAAAATTCTTCTGTTTTTTCTAGAATTAAGATTTGTGTATAATGTGAGGTAGAGGTCAAGGTTACTTTTTTCCATATGGATATTCATTTGGCCAGCATTATTACTTCACCACTGAGTGGTGATAATGCCTCTGTCATAAAGCAAGTTACCGCATATATAAAACTATTTCTTGGCCCTCTATTCTCTTTCACTCATCTGTTCATCTGTGATTTTACCAATAACATACTGTTTAGTTGCTATGGCATTGTATTAATTGCTGCTATCTAGTAAAGTACTCAAGTGGTATAGAGTAAGTACTACTCCGTGGTAGTAGAGGAGGTGGTGATTCTTTCCTCCCTCTCCCTTTGCCCCCCTTTCCTCCTCCTCCTTTGTTATCTTGGTGATTCTAGGTTCCTTGATTTTTTTATACACATTAAAAAATTTTTCATATACATTTTAAAACTGGCTTGTCAATTTCCAAAAACCTGCTGGAATTTTGAATGCTATTACATTAAACGTATAGATCAAATTAGGAAGAATTGAGATCTTTCAATATTAAGTCTTCCCATTCATTAACCTGTCACATTTGTTTCTTCTTTAGTTTCTCTATGCAGTGTTTTGTAGTGTTCTTTGTACAGATCTTGTAAAATATTTTGTAAAATTTATCCCTAAGTGTTTTTATATTGAGATGTTGTAAATGGAATTATTTTCTTTTTTTTTCAAAAGTTTTGTATTGTGTAGTGGTTGGAAGCTTTAACTCTAGAGGCAGGTTATCTGTGATTCATCTTCCAGCTTCTGCACAAAGTGTTTGTGTAACCTTTTATTTTTTTTTTATTATTTTTTTTATTGGAGTTTAATTTGCCAACATATAGCATAACACCCAGTGCTCATCCTGCCAAGTGCCCCCCTCAGTGCCCATCACCCAGTCACCCCAACCCCCCGCCCACTTCCCCTTCCACTACCCCTTGTTCATTTCTCAGAGTTAGGTGTCTCTCATGTTTTGTCACCCTCACTGATATTTTCACTCATTTTCTCTCCTTTCCCTTTATTCCCTTTCACTAATTTTTATATTCCCCAAATGAATGAGACCATATAATGTTTGTCCTTTTCCAATGGACTTATTTCACTCAGCATAATACCCTCCAGGTCCATCCACGTGGAAGCAAATGGTGGGTATTTGTCGTTTCTAATGGCTGAGTAATATTCCACTGTATACATATATCACATCTTATTTATATTTTTAAAAAAGATTTTATTTATTTAATCACAAGAGATGCACAGAGAAAGGCAAAGAGATAGGCAGAGGGAGAAGCAGGCTCCCTGCAGGGAGCCCCATGTGGGACTCGATCCCAGGACCCCGGGATTACAACATGAGCCAAAGGCAGATATTCGACCCAGGCAGATATTCAGCCACCCAGGTGCCTGAGAGATTCATCTAGCTTGTTGCATATTTCAGTAGTATATTTCTTTTAATTGCTAGGTATTTCATTGCAGGGATCTAAAGACGTGTTTATTCATTCACCCATTGACGGACATTTGGGTCATTTCCAGTGTTTTGCTATTATGAATGCTACAGATATTTACATAAAAGTCTTTGTGTGCGCATATATTCTCATGTCTTTTAGGTAAATATGTTGGAGTTTAATTGCAGAATTGTATGATAAGTGTGTGTTCAACTTTGTGAAATGCTCTCAAACCCTTTTTTACAGTCATTGTATCACTTAACATTCCCACTAACAGTTTATGAGGTTGCTTGTTTCTCCATAGCCTTACTACCATTTCTTTTTTTTTCTTATTAACAGTCTATGAATGTTAACCATTTAAACATCTTTCCATATGCTTATTTGCTATTCCCATATTGTCTCCTTTACGAAGTGTCTATTAAAAGGTTGCCTGTTTTGTTGATATAAAAGATATTTATGGATTTTAGTTACAATTCTTTTGTCAGGTATTTGTTTTGTACATGCTTTCTCCTAATCTGTGGTTTGCCATTTAGTTTTCTTTTTGGTTTCTTTCAAAGAAAAAAATAATTTTGATAGAGTTCAATTTATTGTACTAAGAGCACCTTTATATTACTCCTAGTACATATCTGTACATTTTTCACATAGATTATCATCTTAAATTCTAAAATCAACTCATCCTGATAGAATCTACCTTCTTTATTCTACAAAATAGAGAGAGAGATTCAAAGTGTTAAGTGACTTGTCTGAGGCTTCCCCACTAACAGGTGCCAGAGTTGAGATTCAAACTCCATCCAACTGTCATGAGAGCTAGAGCTTCCTGCACTATTCTGCACTGCCTCTACCATCTCTATCCTTTGGTTATCAACTGTATGACACCTGAAACAAGAAGGCAGAGCCTTGTGTTGATCAGCTTCAGCCGGAAACGTGCTGTGGGCAACTCAAACTTCTTACTACTTTACACGTATTAGATAAAGTAGACATCAGAACAAAAACTTTACCAGAGAGTGATGTTATATAATATTAAAACGGTCAACCCACTAAGAAGATGAAGCAATCCTAAATGTGCATGCACCAAACAATAAAGCTACAAAATACATGAAAGAAAAAATAATGGAACTTAGAAGCAGCAAATCCACAATTATAGTTGAAGATTTCAACATCCCTCTTTCAATAATTGTAGAACGATTAGCAGAAAATCTACAAAGATAAAGAAGAACTCAACAGGACTATCAACCAACAAGATCTTTTTTTAAAAATTTTTTTTTTTCATGAGAGACACAGAAACACAGGTATAGGGAGAAGCAGGCTCCCTGCAGGGAGCCCGATGCAGGACTTGATCCTAGGACCTCAGGATTATGACCTGAGCCAAAGGAAGACATGCAACCACTGAGCCACCCAGTTGTCCCTGACCAACCAACAGGATCTAATCAACATTTATAGAATGCTACATCCAACGGTAGAATACATATCCTTTTCAAGTGTTCATAGAACATATACCAAGATATACAATATTCTGTGCCATAAGATAAATCTTAACACATTTCAAAAGAGCTGAAATCATATAGATTGTGTTTTCCAAATATGATGGAAAAAGAAATAAATAAAGATTGACAACAGGAAGATCTCTAAACACTTGGAAAGTAATCAAAAAACTTTTTTTTTATTTTTTAACTTTTTAAAAATCTTTTTTAATTTTCATTTTACAGTTACATTCCATCCTTTAATTAATTTTATTTTATTTTTGTATATATTTGTTTTTCTTTCTTTACAATTTTGGGATGCAGTTTTTTTCTAACAGACCAAAATACATCCAGAATCAAGTGTATGGCTCTGTTCTCTTCACCTGTCTGATCATATTTGCTTTTTTTTATCTTCTTCTTCCTCTTCATTTTTTGTTTTTTTTTTCTGTTTTGTTAAAGTATTTTAAAAATTTCCTTTTTTCCCCAAAAACTATTAAATAATCCATGAGCCTGAGAGGAAGTTTCAAGAAAAAATTAAAAGAAAAATACAGAATTCAAAAATATAATTGAACTGAATAAAAATGAAAATATAATATATGAAGATTTGTGGGACACAGCTGAAACAGGGCCAAAAGTGAAATATATAACACTAAATACTTACATTGGAAAAGAGGAAATAGGGGATCCCTGGATGGCTTAGTGGTTCAGCGCCTGCCTTTAGCCCAGGGCATGATCCTGGAGTCCTGGGATCGAGTCCCACATCGGGCTCCCTGCATGGAGCCTGCTTCTCCCTCTGCCTATGTCTCTGCCTTTCTGTATGTGTTTGTGTGTGTGTCTCATGAATAAATAAATAAAATCTTAATAAACAAGAAAAGAGGAAATATCTCAAATCAATAATCTAAATTCCCACCTCAAGAATATAGAAAGAGGAAAATATTTCCAAAGCAAGCAGAAAGAAGTAAGTAATAAAAATAAGAGTAGAAATCAATGCTACTGAAACAGAAAAGTAATAGAGAAAATCAATGAGATGAACTGGTTCTTTTAAAATATCAGTGAAAATGAAAAACTGGTAGCAATACTGACAAAGACAAAAAGAGAAAAGACACAAATTACCAACATCAGGAATGAAACAAGGGATAGCATTTTATACCCTGCAGATATAAAAAGTATAGGGAATGGTATGAACAAGTCTACATACATATATTTGAAAGATTAGAAAAAAATAGACCAATTAATCAGAGAACACAAACAACCATAACTCACAAAATACAAAATAGGTAACTGAATAGCTCTATAACTATTAAGGAAGTTGGATCATAACTTTTAAATTTCCAATAAAGGAAAATCTTCAACCCTAATGCTTTCAATTGAGAATTCTACCAAATGTTTAAAGAAAAAACAGTAATAATTCTATACAATCTATTCCAGAAAACAGAAGAGGAGGGAACACTTCTTTTCATAAAGCTAGCAGTATTCTGATAGCGAAACTAGACAAAGACAATACTAAAAAGAAAACTACAAGTATCTTTCGTGAATATAGACGCAAAAATCCTCAACAATATTTTAGCAAATAGAATTCCTCAGCGCATTAAGAAATTATATACACCATGACCAAGTGGAATTTAATACAGGGATGAAAGGCCAATTCCATATTTGAAAAGTAACTAATGTAAACCACCTAAAAGCTAAAGAAGAAAAATCATATGATCACATTAATCAATACATAAAAAACATATGACAAATCTCAACACTCACTCATAGTAAAAACTCTGAGAAAAATAGAAATAGAGGGTAATTTCCTCAACAGTATTGATAAAGAGCATCTACAAAAAACCTATAGCTAACATTATGCATGAAAAAAACATTCAATATCATTAGCCATTAGTATAGTGAATATTAAAACCACAAAGAGAAGGACATCTGGGTGGCTCAGTGGTTGAGTGTCTGCCTTCACCTCAAGGCATGTTCTAGGGGTCCTGGGATCAAGTCCCACATCAGGTTCCCCATGGCAAGCCTGCTTCTCTCTCTGTTGTATCTCTCTCTGTGTGTCTCTCATGAATAAGTAAATGGAATCTTAAAAAAACATACAAAGAGATATCACTACCTACATATTAGTACAGCTAAAATAAAACATAAAAACAATACTACGTACTGTTGAGATTGCAGGGAAACTGAATCTCTCATTACTGGTGGGAATGTACAGTGACTCTGTGAGACAGCTTGATGTTCTCTTGAAAAAAGTAGACATATAGTTGCTATAAAACCAGCAGTCACACTTGTGAGCATTTATTCCAGAAAAATAAAAACTTATGTCCACACAAAAATGTGTACACAAATGTTTATAGCAACTTTATTTGTGATAGCCCCAAATTGAAAACAACCCAGATATTCTTCAATGAGAGAATCATTAAACAGTTGTACATGCATACAATAAAAGGAACAAACTATTATACAACAATGAATGTGAATATCCAGAGAATTACGCTGCACAAAAAAGGTAATCATAAAAAGTTATATGTTGTGTGATTCCATTTATATAACATTCTTAGAATGACAAAATTATAAAAATTGCAAACAGATTAGTGGTTGCTAAAGGTCAAAAAGTACGGGTAGGAGAAGAGTCAATGTGAATATAAAAGGACAAAATGAATTATCATTGTGGTGATGGGGATGTTTTGTATCTTGTTTGTACCTATATCAGTATCCTGGTTGTAACATTTTTCTATACTTTTTCAAGATATTACCATTGGGAGAAACTGAGTAAAGAGTACACAAGATCTCTGTATCATTTCTTACCAATGCATATAAATCTATAATTACATCAAAATAAAAACTTAATTAAAAAAAAGTCCCGGGAAGTTACCTCTTCGTGGGAAAAGGGAATACCCCATAGAAACTTGGTGATGAAGGGAAGGAGAGGGAGAAGTTAAAAATTCTGCAGAAACAACAAAAAAAGAATGGCAGAATCAGAAAACATGCCACAATCGTCATCACCATTATTATCAACACCACCACCAAAACCAAAAAGTAAAAAACCCCACTTCTTTGCACGCAGAAAAGGACACTCTAGAATCAAAACACCCAATTAGCCTCTATGTTCTAATGCAACCATTATTGCTGTCCAGAGAAATAATTTTTTAAACAATGTATTAAAAATAAACAGAAAATGGCTATTGATACTCATACAAAGCTACTGTGAATAAAATCAGAAAACTAAAATAAAAACATTTCAGTGATATGAAAATTTCTCCCCAAATCAAGCATGAGACAAAAGAAAATTTTAATACATCACAAAATAGAAAAAAACCTTTAAATTGGAAATTCATTATTTTTATTTTTAACAGCTTTATTCAGTGTACTTGATATACGAAAATCTGCAAGTATTAAGTGTACATAAGAATATTAAGTGTATAAAAAAGAAAGATGTGAAATAGGAGCTAACTGAATTCAAGGGGAAGTAATTGAAGACAAGATCATCATAGAAATAATGGTTATGTTGTAATTGGCAATTGAAGGACAGCTTGGCTGTATGTAAAATCTTTGGCTCACACTGTATTTTCTTCAGTTTCTTGAAAATGCAACTCTGTTGTTTGCTTGCTTTCCATGTTGCTGTTGGGAAGTCTGATGCTAAGGTGATTTGCATTCATTTGAAGCTACTTCTTTTTTTTTTTTTTTTTTTTTTGCCCTGGGGATTATTTCTTTACCTTCAAAGTCTAATATTTACACTGGGATATTTCTCAGTATTAACTATACTGGGTCAGTTTTCCCAGGTACATGGTGACCCATATCAGTGCGAAGATCCAGGTCTACTTTTATTTCTGGAGGATTTCTTTCTTAAGATTTATTTATTTATTTAGAGAGAAAACAAGACCGAGCAGGGGTGGGGTGGGGGAGCAGAAGGAGAAGGACAAGCAGACTCCATGCTGAGCACACCCAATGCAAGGCTCAGTCTCATGACACTGAGATCATGACCTGAGCCAAAATCAAGAGTTGGACACCCAACCAGCTAAACCATTCTGGTGCCCCTGTATTATTTCTTTTGATTATACTTTATATATATATTTGGAGTTTGATTTGCCAACATATAGCATAACACCCAGTGCTCATCCCGTCAAGTGCCCCTCTCAGCGCCTGTCACCCAGTCACCCCATCCCCCCACCCACCTCCCCTTCCACTACCCCTTGTTCATTTTCCAGCAGTAGGACAAAACAGGAGAATGTTTTGTCACCCTCTCTGATTTTCCCACTCATTTTCTCTCCTTTCCCCTATAATCCCTTTCACTATGATAATGCTTTTAAATATTCTATTTTGTTGTTGCATAGGTAATATGTGGGTATAAAATGACATGAAATAAAGATTAAATCAGATTAAAAGAGATAATAGGAAGAGAGTAAAGGTATTATAAAAGGTTAGTATTATCAAGGTAACCACTGGAACAAGCTACAAACTTGCTCAAATATGAAGAGAAAAAAAAAGAGACCACAGAAAAACACAGTAAGTCTACCCACAGCATGATCGTTCTTGTGATATGTCCATTTAGCTCGGTTACCGCCTCCAGTTATTCAACCAAACGCTAATCTAGGTATTGCTGTAATAAGATCTTTTAGATGTAATTAAAGCCTTTAATCCATTGACTTTAAGTAAGGGAGATAATCCTGATAATCTAAATGAGCCTAATTGAATCAGTTGAGAAGTTTTAAAAGCAAGGCTGAGGTTTCTTTAAAAGAGAAGAAATTCTGCTTGTGGAAAACAGTTTTTGCCTTTGCCTCTTGAGTTTGAGCCTGTCTGTGATCCTCCCTTCATGACTGCCTGCCCTATGGATTTCAGGCTTGCTTAGCCACTCCCAAAGTTGCATAAACCAATTCTTTTTTTAAAAAAGATTTTATTCATTCATTCATGAGAGACACACAGAGAGAGGCAGAGACAGAAGCAGCCTCCCCACAAGGAGCCCCATGTGGAACTTGATCCAGGACTCCAAGATCACACCTTGAGCCAAAGGCAGATGCTCAACCACTGAGCACCCAGGCGTCCCTGAATAAACCAATTCTTAAAATAAGTCTCTTTACACATATACAATGCATGCACACATACATTCTACTTATCTACTTGTCTGGTTTAACCCTGACTGATTCACATAGTAAATATAAAATAAAATAGCATGACAGAGTTGAAATTAAACCTATCAGTCATATCAATAAATATGAATGGATTTAATTCACTATTTTAAAAAATGTGTCAGGAAAAGTATGGCTGAGCCTGGAGCACCGTGCAGTATCAAAAAGTAAGGAAGCAAATCTGAAAGAGCTCCCAATGGCCTCAAAGTAAATAACATAGTACTGGATTATGATACAAAGTATAAAATAAATATTTATGAGTCCTTACTAGTATAAATAAGTAATTGGATATATAAATTAATGGAGGAAAAAAGACAGATCATTTTTAAAAGAAATTCCACATAATTTACGTGGATTCTCCCTTCCAGGAGTTGGAACTTACTTATCACCAACCTGCTCCCATACCTCCTACCAGTGTGGGCAGGACTTACCGACTTTTTATGAATGGGGACAAGAATCAACTTCTTACAGGTCCTCTCACTACATCAGATCTGGCAGCAGGGATCTCTCAAATCCCCCACATGCTTCAAATCTCTTTGACTTCCCCCTCTGCAACTAGCTGAAGAAAACTCTGCATGTAAAGTACTTATGTAATTTGATTAGGCTCACCTGAATAAATGTCAATTGTACCATATAATATAACACAATTGCAAGAGTGGTATCTCATCATATATACAAGTTCCAGGGAATAGTGCATGACACTGTAGGGGCCATTTTTAGAATTCTACTTAACACTCAGTTGTATAAATTTACACTTAAAATAAATTCACACTCAGAGAAAACTGATTTGTATGAAGAGTTAGTTGTTTTCTAAAAATTGTTCTCTGAGATTCATTAGCTCTAGGTATAACACAATTTATATTTCAAAATAATTTATCAGAAATTTATTTCATATTATAGGCTATAAATTGGTGTTGCTTTCATTATGACAATTTAAAATGAAGTTGCTGAAACTATAAATCTTGAGTATTCAATAAATGATTTTGTGAAAGAATGAGCCAGAGCCAGAAAAATCTTGTGATCAATCAAGGTATCACATTAATAAATATTATTTATTATAGTATATAAAATTATAATTCCATCTTATGCAATTTGTAAGTTTATATTGTTATTCATGTATCATAATTACCTCTATTATATTTTATACATAATAAAGTATCTGAAGGAAAAATATTGATTTTTTAAAAAAGATTTTATTTATTTGACATGGTAGAGAGAAAGCATAAGCAGGGAGAGTGGCAGGCAGGGGAGAGGTAGAATCAGGCTTCCCACAGAGCGGGAAGCCCAATGCAGGCTCAATCTCAGGACCCTGGAATCATGACCTGAGCTGAAAGCAGATGCTTAACCTATTGAGCTACCCAGGTGACCTGAAAAATATTGATTTTAGCAGCAAGTTTTTCCTGGTTTTTGAACAAGGGTCCCTGAATTTTCATCTTGAAAAAAGATCAAAGTAGGAGAACTTATATTATCTGATTTTATTTTATTATTTTTTAAAGATTTTATTTATTTATTCATGAGAGACACAGAGAGAGAGAGGCAGAGACACAGGCAGAGGGAGAAGGAGGCTCCATGCAGGGAGCCTGATGTGGAACGCGATTCCGGTCTCCAGGATCATGCCCTGGGCTGAAGGCGGCGTTAAACCGCTGGGCCACCGGGGCTGCCCTATTATCTGATTTTAATATCGAAAATAAAACTACCATAACTAACAGTAATTTTTTAACAGTAATTTATAGTGTGGTACTTGCATAAGAAAAATAGATCAATGGAACAGAATGGCATCAAGAAATCGACCGACTGGGGATCCCTGGGTGGCGCAGCGGTTTGGCGCCTGCCTTTGGCCCAGGGCGTGATCCTGGAGACTCGGGATCGAATCCCACGTCGGGCTCCTGGTGCATGGAGCCTGCTTCTCCCTCTGCCTATGTCTCTGCCTTGTCTCTGCCTCTCTCTCTCTCTGTATGACTATCATAAATTAAAAAAAAAATTAAAAAAAAAAAAGAAATCGACCGACTTACGTATCACTAAATTATTTTAAAAATTCGTTATTTAAATTTAATTTAGTTAATATAGGTGTATTATTAGTTTCAGGGATAGAATTTAGTCATTCATCAGTTGCATATAACAACCAGTGCTCATTACATCAAGTGCCCTCCTTAATGCCCATCACCCAATTATCCCTTCCCCCTCCACCACCCCTCTAGCACCCCTCAGTTTGTTTCCTAGAAATCAGTGTCTGTTATGGTTTCATCAAATGATTCTGACAAAGGCAGTGAGGTGTTGGAACAACTAGATATAGATATTGAAAAAAAAAACAAGACTTGACTCATCTCTTATACCATGTACAAAAATTAACTCAAAATGAGACTTAAACTTACATATAAATATTAAGACTATAAACTCTTCTAAGAAACCATATAAAATTATCTTTATGAATTAGAAGGTAGGCAATGAGTCCTTAAATAAAATGCACAAAGCACTAACAACAAAAGAAAATGATGGCTATATTTCATAAAAATTTAAAATGTCTAGACATCAAAAGACATCATTAAGAAATCAAACCAAACTGGGACGCCTGGGTGGCTCAGCGGTTGAGCCTCTGCCTTCAGCTCAGGGCATGATCCCAGAGTTCCGGGATTGAGTCCCACATCAGGCTCCCTGCATGGAGCCTGCTTCTCCCTCTGCCTATGTCTCTGCCTCTCTCTGTGTGTGTCTCTTATGAATACATAAATAAAATCTTAAAAAAAGAAACCAAACCAAAGACATCATAAAGAAAATGAAAAGACAAGCCATGGTACTGAAAAGTATATATGCAAAATATATTACTGACAAATGGCTCATATTCAGAACATTTAAAGAACTCTTACAAATCAATAATAAAAACAAGCAACTCAATAAAAGATGGACTTAATAAACATTTCACAGAATAGTATTTACCAATGGTTAATAATGATGCTCAACAACATTAATCATTAGGTTAAATAATTAGGTTAAAATCATATTGATGTATTACTGCATGCACACTAAAATGGATAAAATTAAGAAGAATTAAGAAGACTGTCAAAATCAAATGTTTCAGATGTTACATAACAACTGGATATATATACACACAGAGAAAGAAATTTATTATAAGGGATTGGCTTATGTGATTATGGAAGCTGAGAAGTCCCACAAACTGCCACTTGCAAGCTGGAGACCCAGGAAAGCTGGTGGTATAGTTCTGAAAACCTGCGAGCCAATGGTGTAAGGCCCAGTGTGAGAAAAGGAGAAGACTGATATACCAGCTCAGCAGTCAGTCAAAGAGAGCAAATTCATGCTTCCTGCACCTTTTTATTCTGGTCAGGCCTTCAATGGATTAGTTGATGTTAACCCACACGAGGGAGGGCAATCTGCTTTACTCAAGTCTATCAATTCAAAAAGATAATCTTATCCAGAAACACCCTCACAGATACACTGAGATATACTTAGCCAAATATCTGGGCACCTCATGATCCAGTAAAATGGATACATAAAATTAACTATCACATTATCTACCTTATGATCCAATAATTCTCCTCCTAAGTAATGACTAAAAGACATTAAAACATGTCCATAAAAACACTTAAACATGTTCATTGCAGCTTTGTTCAGAATGGCTAAACAATAGAAACAATTTAAATGTTCATTGAAAAGAGAATGAATAAGTAAACATAATTGAACATTATTTAAAATAGTGGTTGCCTCTGAGTGGAAGGGGGATGATTAACTATAATGGGGCATGTGGGAACTTTCTGTGTGATAGCGTTTTGATTACACAAGTGTATTCATTTGTTAAAACTCGTTAAACTGCATTTAAGATCTGTTCATTTAACTAATTGTAACTATACCTAAATGCACACTAAAATTTATGAGATACAGTTAAAGCAGTGCTTATAATAGGGAAATGTGTAGTTAAACACACACACACACACACACAAGATAAAAAGTCGACAATCTAGGTATTTAAGTTAAGAAGCTAGAAAAACATCAGAAAACTACACTCAATGAAAATAGAAAATGGCAATAATAAAAATAGTAGCAGAAAGCCACCAGATATATGAAAAGATACTCATCATCACTCACCATCAAGGAAATGCTGATCAAAACTACATTGAGGTATCACCTCATACTTGTCAGAATGGCTAAAATCAACAACACAAAAAACAGCAGGTGTTGGTGAGGTTATGGAGGAAGGGGGACACTCTTGCACTGTTGGTGAAAATGCTAACTGGTGCAGCCACTGTGGAAAACAATATGGAAGTCCCTCAAAAAATTAAAAATAGAACTACTTTACAATGCAGCAATTACACTGCTGGATATTTATCCAAAGAATACAAAAACACTAATTCAAAGGGATACATGCACCCCTGTATTTATGGAAACATAATGTACAGAAGCCAATATATGGAAGCAGCCTAAGTGTCCATTGATCGATTAATGGATAAAGAAGTGTTAAATATATCATATATATGCATATTATGGATAACATGAAAATCAGAATATTATGAATATTATGGATATTTTTCAGCCATAAAAAAGAATGAAATCTTGCCATTGCCAAGGACATCAATGGAACTAGAGAGTATAATGCTAAGTGTAATAAGTCAAAGAAAGATAATACCATATGATCTCATGCATATGTGGAATTTAAAAAAAACAAAAATGAGCAAAGGAAAAAAAAGAGAAACAAACCAAGAAACGGACACCTAACTCTAGCAAAAAAACTGCTGGTTACCAGAAGGGAAGAGGGTTAGGAGTTGGGTGAAATAGGTGATGAGGATTAAGGAGTTCACATGTCAAAAAAAAAAAAAGGGAGTTCACATGTCCTAATGAGCACAAGATGTTGTATCGAAGTGTTGAATCACTATATTGTACATCTGAAATTAATATTACACTGTGTGCTAACAGGAATTTAAATAAAAACTTAAAAATTAGATATGCTGTTTAGAAAGACTCAAGTGGGTACACCAGGATCTTTCATGAGGTCACAGTCAAGCTGTCAATGAGAGATGGAGAGCCTCTGCTTACTCATGAGTTTGTGGGAAAGCCTCAGTTCTCCTCCAGCTATTGGCCAATATTGACTTCTCTCCATAAGGTTATTTGACATGGCAGCTAGTTTCCTTCTCCCAGAGTGAGTCATCCAAGAAAGATAGGGAGCTGAAGAGTAATAGAGGAAGTGCATCCTGGGGTGGGGGGGGGAGCACACCACAAACTGTGGGCAGATCTCAAAGAGCTGGAGCTTGCACCCAGTGGGGCACCTGGGAGAAGCCAGTGGTCAAGTGGCGGCTCTGGATGGAGGCGTCTGTGCCCTGCTGCCTTCCGGAGCCTTGGCCTAGAGCACAGGCCCCAGATCCCAGGGGACAGAGCGGATACAGCCCATGATCCTGCACTCCCCCCAGGACAGGTGGAAGCGGGGAGGGCACAGGACAGCGAAGACTCCCCTGCCACTGGGCACCCTGCGCCCTGTAACCTGTGCTGATCAGTGCACCCACCAGGGAGCGTCTAGGCCAGTGCAGATTGGGAGACTGTTAGTTGCTAGTGGGGAGCTGACTCCAGAGCTGGGGACCTGGCTGCCGCCAGTGTTGTTGTTCTTCCTATTCTACTAAAGCTGTTCCAAAAGATAGAAAGGGATGAAATACTTCCAAACTCGTTTTATGAGGCCAGCATCACCTTAATTTCAAAACCAGACAAAGACCCCACCAAAGAGGAGAATTATAGACCAATATCCTTGATGAACACAGATGCAAAAATTCTCAACAAGATACTAACCAATAGGATCCAACAGTACATTAAGAAGATTATTCAGCATGACCAAGTGAGATTTATCAATGGGATGGAAGGTTGGTTCAATACTCGTAAAACAATCAATGTGATAGATCATATCAACAAGAGAAAAAACAAGAACCATATGATCCTCTCAATAGATGCAGAGAAAGCATTTGACAAAATACAGCATCCATTCCTGATCAAAACACTTCAGAGTGTAGGGATAGAGGGAACATTCCTCAGCATCTAAAAAGCCATCTATGAAAAGCCCACAGCAAATATCATTTTCAATGGGGAAACACTAGGAGCCTTTCCCCTAAGATCAGGAACACGACAGGGATGTCCACTCTCACCACTGCTATTCAACATAGTACTAGAAGTCCTAGCCTCAGCATCAGACAACAAAAAGAAATAAAAGGCATTCAAATTGGCAAAGAAGTCAAACTCTCCCTCTTCACAGATGACATGATACTGTATGTAGAAAAAAAAAAAAAGACTCCACCCCAAGATTGCTAGAACTCATACAGCAATTTGGCAGGATACAAAATCAATGCTCAGAAATCAGTGGCCTTCCTATACACTAACAATGAGACTGAAGAATGAAAAATTGAGGAATCAATCCATTTATAATTGCACCCAAAAAATAAGATACCTAGGAGTAAACCTAACCAAAGAGGTAAAGGATCTATTCCATAAAAACTACAAAACACTTCTGAAAGGAATTGAGGAAGACACAAAGAGATGGAAAAATATTCCATGCTCATAGATTGGAAGAATTAATATTGTGAAAATATTTATGATACCCAGGGCAATTTACACATTTAATGCAATCCCTCTCAAAATACCATGGACTTGGAATAAATCATCTTAAGATTTGTGTGGAATCAGTAAAGATCCCGAATAGCCAGGGGAATATTGAAAAAGAAAACCAGAGCCAGGGCATCACAATGCTGAATTTCAAGTTGTACTACAAAGCTGTGATCATCAAGACAGTGTGGTACTGGCACAAAAACAGACACATAGATCAATGGAACACAATAGAGAATCCAGAAATGGGTCCTCAACTCTATGGTCAACTAATATTTGGCAAAGGAGGAAAGACTATCCCCTGGAAAAAGGACAGTCTCTTCAATAATGGTGCTGGGAAAATTGGACAGCCACATGCAGAAGAATGAAACTAGATCATTCTCTTACACCATACACAAAGATAAATACAAAATGGGTGAAAGATCTAAATGTGAGACAAGAATTCATCAAAATCCTAGAGAAGAACACAGGCAACACCCTTTTTGAACTTGGCCACAGCAACTTCTTGCAAGATACATCTATGAGGGCAAGGGAAACAAAAGCAAAAATGAACTATTGGTTCTTCATCAAGATAAAAACCTTCCGCACAGCAAAAGAAAGAGTCAACAAAACTAAAAGACAACCTACAGAATGGGAGAAGATATTTGCAAATGACCTATCAGATAAAGGGCTAGTATCCAAGATCTATAAAGTACTTATTAAACTCAACAGCAAAGAAACAAACAATCCAATCATGAAATGGGCAAAAGACATGAACAGAGATCTCACAGAGGAAGACATAGACATCCATATTGAAGCAAATGGTGGGTATTTGTCGTTTCTAATGGCTAATATTCCATTGTATACATAAACCACATCTTCTTTATCCATTCATCTTTCGATGGACACCGAGGCTCCTTCCACAGTTTGGCTATTGTGGACATTGCTGCTATAAACATGGGAGGGTATTATGCTGAGTGAAAGAAGTCAATCGGAGAAAGACAAACATTATATGGTCTCATTCATTTGGGGAATATAAATAATAGTGAAAGGGAATAGAAGGAAAGGGAGAAGAAATGGGTAGGAAATATCAGAAAGGGAGACAGAACATGAAGACTCCTAATTCTGGGAAACGAACTAAGGGTGGTGGAAGGGGAGGAGGACGGGGGGTGGGGGTGAATGGGTGACCGGCATTGAGGGGGGCACTTGACGGGATGAGCACTGGGTGTTATTCTGTATGTTGGCAAATTGAACACCAATAAAAAATAAATTTATTATTAAAAAATAAATAAAAGTTCTGGTAGTTCACTAAAAATAAAAATAAAAATAAAAAAAAGAAGACATAGACATGGCCAACAAGCACATGAGAACATGCTCCACATCACTTGCCATCAGGGAAATACAAATCAAAACCACAATGAGATACCATCTCACACAAGTGAGAATGGTGAAAATTAACAAGACAGGAAGCAACAAATGTTGGAGAGGATGTGGAGAAAGGGGAACCCTCTTGCACTGTTGGTGGGAATGTGAACTGGTACAGCCAGTCTAGAAAACTGTGTGGAGGTTCCTCAAAGAGTTAAAAATAGAACTGCCCTAGGACCCAGCAATTGCACTGCTGGGGATTTACCCCAAAGATATAGATGCAGTGAAACGCCGGGACACCTGCACCCCGATGTTTCTAGCAGCAATGTCCACAATAGCCAAACTGTGGAAGGAGCCTCGGTGTCCATCGAAAGATGAATGGATAAAGAAGATGTGGTCTATGTATACAATGGAATATTAGTCAGTTATTAGAAATGACAAATACTAACCATTTACTTCGACCTGGATAGACCTGGAGGGTGTTATGCTGAGTGAAATAAGTCAATCAGAGAAAGACAAACATTATATTGTCTCATTCATTTGGGGAATATAAAAAATAGTGAAAGAGAATAAAGGGGAAAGGAGAGAAAATGAGTGAAAATATCAGTGAGGATGACAGAACATAGGAGACTCCTAACTCTAGGAAACAAACAAGGGGTAGTGGAAGGGGAGATGGGCGGGGGGTGGGGGTGACTGGGTGACAGGCACTAAGGGGGGCATTTGAGAAGATCAGCACTGGGTGTTATGCTATATGTTGGCAAATTGAACTCCAATAAAAAAATAATAAAGAGGCATACAATCACCCCCTACAATCATCCAGGTTGGACTTGGGAGTTGCTAAAACTCAGGCCATCCTCACACCTTTCAACTCTGTCTGAAACTTGAGGGTCCAATCATCAGTGGATCCTTCAGTTTTAATGACTCCAAAAGGCATTTGCCAAAGTGCCCCTTTATTACCTGAGTGAGGCAATCCAAGCCTAGCACAGTGTTTAAGACCTATGTGACCTTGGGAAAATTTGATTTCCTTTTCTAAGTCTTAACTTTTATTTCCATAAAAAATAAGGCAATAATAATATCTGTCTTTGAACGTTGTTATAAGGAAGTAAAAAGAACAACACTTGGGTGGCTCAGTTGGTTCAGTGTCTGACTTGATTTCTGCTCAGGTCATGATCTCTGGGCTGTGATATCAAGCCCCTTGTTGGACTCTGCACTAGGCATAGAGCCTGCTTAAGATTCTCTATCTCTCCCTCTGCCCCTCCCTCCCTCTGTAAAAATAAAAATAAAAATAAAAATAAGGAAGGAAAAGAATGTAAAAGTATTTGAATATTATAGACTCTCAGTATATCTGAGCTATTATCTATGCTCAAAATGTAGCCACCAAAGGTAGGAGTGATTTGTGACTCTTAACATGGCGTTCTTGCAACTGTACCTTCCCTCACTAGGAATGCCTCTTGAAAGCCAGTCTTTTCATTGGGGACACTCGTCCTCTTTTCCATGGCTCTACAAAGCAACTTTTTCCATAACCCATTTCTCTTCTAGACTACATTGTCTAGAACTGAAACTAGAGACTATAGTCCTAATTTCTTAGAATTGGAAGAGGTCATAAAGGGCCATTAGCTCAGAGATTTCCGAAGACTACTGTGTGGATAGGATTCAGATCAGCGTCATCTGGGGGAGCTTGTTAAAAATCAGATTTCCCAGGGCCCTCCTACAGAGAATCTTTTTCAGGAGGCCTGAGGTGGGATTTGAGAATCCGTGCTTTTAACCAGTGCAACCAGATGATTCTGGTCCTCTGTCTTCTCTCCCTCATGTCTGCAATGATGGAATGCCCTAGAAAGTACCAGTCACCTACAACAAAGATGGGAAGGCAGGTTGATAGGCAGGCAGGCTCTGGCTATAGAAAGGTCTGTCCCTACCTAAACCCATTCCCTCTGACTCTCATACCTTGTGGACATCACTAGGTCTGAGCTTTGAAGCCATAATGCAAGAACTAGTTTTCTCCCTTTCCCATGTGACCAACAGTGACAGCCATGCTCCCCAAAACTGAAAACAGCTCCTGTCTCCTCCCCAACCCTCTCCTTGCTTCACTTCTCCAGTCTGAACAACCTTACCACCCTCTTTGTAACTAATTGGCTTAGAGATATTGCTGTCTCGCTGGGAGTCTAGGAAAATAAACAACTGTCTTCAGTTTTCATTGCTTTTCCAGGCATGGCAGAGCAGCAGTAGGTGGCAGCTGTGTCCCAAAGTGTCCCCATTCTCTCTTCCTTCCTCCCTCATTTCTACTCTCCCTCTGGTCCTGTCCAGGAGTGACAGGCATTATGGGAGCACCGTCTGTTTGTTGCTTCAAATCCCCCCAAACCAACATGTATACATTTCATACAGGGGGCACGTTAGTTTTACTTGGTGGGCATGCCCTAATTGGGTTCCCAGAGGGAAATTCTAATACCAGTACAGAGAATTAAGAATCAGCCAACAGATGGGTTGAGAAGCATGACAGGGAGGGTGGCAGCTAGAGCTGCACATTTCCTGGAGTCTGTATCAACCATGAGACTGACAGGATGGATCTGGGGGAAGCAGCCAAGCTCCCAGTGGAAAGACTGGATCAGGTAGCAGAATGAAGTAATTATTTACAATATGTACACAGTAAGTCTCTGCTCACTCAGGGATGGCTTTGCAGAATATGAAAGCAGCTACTTTGAACCTTCTGGTTTGTGTTTTGTGTTGTTGGAGTTTTTTCTTACAGTGGGGGGAGGTACTTTTCTCTCGGGTTTCTTGGGTGGCATATGAATTCAAGTCATCAGACCCATGTCCCCACTCAGTATATCCTAGTCCAATGATCTCCACCCTGTGGGCTACAGACTCATTATTGCAAATAGTCTGTGAATCCGTACACTTGAAAATTCTGTACCTTAATAATTGGATAATCTAAACTTTCTGAGATAACTTTTTTCCTTTTTTTCCTTCTTTTTCCTTCCCTTCCCTTCCCTTCCCTTCCCTTCCCTTCCCTTCCCTTTCCTTTCCTTTCCTTTCCTTTCCTTTCCTTTCCTTTCCTTTCCTTTCCTTTCCTTTCCTTTCCTTTCCTTTCCTTTCCTTTCCTTTCCTTTCCATCCCAGTATAGTTAACATACAAAGTTCCATTAGTTTCAGCTGTACAATATACATGTATCGAACAATTCCATGTATTACTCAGAGTTCATCAAGGTAAGTCCTTATTTCACCCATACTTCCACTTACCTTCCCTCTGGTAACCATCTGTTTGCTATCTGTAGTTAAGAGTCTATTTTTTGGTTTGTCTCTTTTTTTCCCCCTTTGTTCATTTGCTTTGTTTCTTAAATTCCACATATGAATGTAGTCATATGATATTTGTCCTTCTCTAACTGACTTATTTCACTTAGCATTATACTCTCTAGTATACACCCTTAACCCATGTTGTTGCAAATGGAAAGATTTCATTCTTTTTTGTGGGTGAATAATATTCCATTGTATATGTGTATATATATATATATATATATATATATATATATATATATATATATATGCCACCTCTTCTTTACCTATCTATAGATTGACATTTGAACTGCATGTTGCAATAAATGCAGGGCTGCATATATCCTTTCAAATTAATGTTTACATTCTCTTTGGGTGAATACCCAGTAGTGTTGATTAATGGATCGTATGGTAGTTCTATTTTTAAATTTTTAAGGAACCTCCATACTGTTTTCCACAGTGTCTGCACCAGTTTGGATTCCCACCAAAGGTGCAAGAGGGTTCCCCTTTCTCCTCATCTTCACCAACATCTGTTGCTTCTTGTATTTTTCATTTTAACCATTCTGACAGGTGTGAGGTGGTATCTTATTATAGTTTTGATTTACATTTCCTGATGGTGAGTGATGATGAGCATCTTTTCCTGTATCTTTTGGCCATTTGGATGTCTTTGGAGAAATGTCTGTTCATATCTTCTGCCCATTTTTAAATTGGATTGTTTGGTTTTTCTGGATGTTGAGTTTGATAAGTTCTTTATGTATTTTGGATACTAACCTTTTTATCAGATATGTCATTTGCAAATATCTTCTCCCATTTAGCATGTTGTCTTTTAGTTTTGTTGATTGTTTCCTTTGCTATGCAGAAACTTTTATTTTGATGTAGTCCCAATAGTTTATTTTTTCTTTTGTTTCCCTTGCGTCAGGAGGCATATCTAGAAAAAAAGTTACTATGGTTGATTTCAGAAATTACTGTCTCTGTTTTCTTCTAGGATTTTTATGGTTTCAGGTCTCACATTTAGGCCCTTAATCTTTTTGAGTTTATTTTTGTGAATGGTGTAAGAAAATGGTCCAGTTTCATTCTTTTGCATGCTGCTGTCCAGTTTTCCCAGCACCATTTATTAAAGAGACTGTCTTTTTTCCTTTGTATATTCTTGCCTCCTTTGTTGAAGATTAATTGACCATATACTTGTGGGTTTATTTCTGGGCATTCTATTCTGTTCCATTGATCTATTTGCCTATTTTTGTGCTCTTCTTTGAGAACCTTTTTGAAGTCTCAGTTCTTAGGTTTTTTTTCTTTCCCCTACCTACAATTATTTCCTTGATGATACCTAATCCCCTAGCTTTACTGTCTTAATCCCTTCCCTTACCATTCTACTGCCACACTCTCTCCACCTACAGCCAACTCCTACCATTCTACTGCCACACTCTCTCCACCTACAGCCAACTCCTCCATCTTAAAACCTTGAGGCTATCCTTGACACTTCTCTTTCTCTTACATCTTACATGCATCTGTCAGCAAATTCTGTTGGTTTGACCTTCAAAATACTATACTTCCAGAATCTATCTACTTCTCCTTAATGATTTTACCTTACTAGTATAATCCTAGTTGGTTCCACCTTCCATTTTTCTCCTGCATTTCTGCAAAAGTTTTCTAACTATTCTCCCTTCTGCCACTCTTTCCCTTTAATGTCTCTTCTTACCAGCCAACTGATGCTTTATTTTAACTGATAATTTTGTTGATATAATTGTAGGTTCACATACAATCATAAGAAATAATTTAGAGAAACAAGCTGATATTTTGCTCAATTCTCCAAATGGTAAAAATTTTAAAATGCTAAACCAGAATATTGACATATAATTCACTGGTTTTATTCCAATTTTCCCAGTTTTACTTGTACTTGTGGGTGTATGTGTGTGTGTTACATTCTATACAATTTTATCACTTATGTAGCTTCATGTATCCACCAACAGTCAGGATACAGAGCATTTCCACAAGAATCCTTTGTGTTGGCCTTTTTTAGCCATCCCCATTCCCGGCTTATCCCCCATCCCTTTGCCCTGTCTCTAAACTCTGGGAACAATGAACCTGCCCTTCATTTCTAAAAGTTCGCCATTTCAAAAATGATATATAAATGAGATTATACAGTATGTAAACTTTTGGATTTGACCTTTTTGTCTCCGTGTAATTCTCTAAGTTGTTGAGTTTCTCAATATTCTTTTTTATTACCAAGTAATAGTCCATGCTGTATTAGTTTTCTAGTGCTGCTGTAAGAAAGTATCATAAACTGTGTGACTTAAAACAACAGGAATCTATTCTCTCATATCTCTGAAGGCTAGATGTCCAAAATCAAGGTATTGGCAGGGTCATGCTCCCTATAAGGCTTTGCCTTTGTGGAAGCTTTCCTTGTTTCTTCCTAGCTTCTGGTGCTGTCTGGGAATTCTTGGTTTGCAGCTACATCAGTCCTATTTCTACATACATCATCACATGGCCATCTTCACCTCATTCTCCCTTTGTGCATGTCTGTCTATGTGTCCAAATTGCCCCCCTTTTAATTGTATTAAAGGGAGAAGGGCAAGGGAACTGCAAGAGGAGAGGAAGATTGGACAGGGAGCTTCCTTGTTTAGGTGATGTCACTCAGCAGTATGATGGGGAGTTTCTGGGTCACAAGATTCTAAAGGACAACAGTAGCTTGGGGTCTTTATAGCCCCAGAGTTTATCTTATCTATGGTTAGCAAATGTTGGTGCAATTTTGTGGGGTATGCAGAGCAGGTAGTCTCTATATGGCTGAAAACCTGCTTGCTTGGGCTATATTTAAAACTATAGGTTGCATACAAATTAGAGCATGCCACTGATGGGCTTTTGAGCTAATGGGTCCTCATCTACTTTGAAGAAATAAACAACATAGGACCAATATGCTGAGACCATCTTTGGCTCATCCATATAACACGGGGTTATGTGGTAATTCAATATTTAACATGTTAAGAAACTACCAAACTGTTTTCCAGAGTAGAATATTTTACATTCCGACCAGTGGTTTCTCTGTGTCCTTGTCAGCATTTGGTGTTGTCACTTTTTTTTTTTTAATTTAGCCATTCTGGACAGGTGTTAGTGATATTTCATTGTAGTTTTCCTTGCATTTCCCTAATGGCTAATGATATTGAATATCTTTTCATGTATTTACTTGCCATCTACATATCCTCCTCCATGTAATCTCCTCATGTATTTCACCCATTTTTCTTTTTTTTTTTAATTTTTAATTTATTTATTTATGATAGTCACACACAGAGAGAGAGAGAGAGAGGCAGAGACACAGGCAGAGGGAGAAGCAGGCTCCATGCACCGGGAGCCCGATGTGGGATTCGATCCCGGGTCTCCAGGATCGCGCCCTGGGCCAAAGGCAGGCGCCAAACCGCTGCGCCACCCAGGGATCCCCTCACCCTTTTTTCTAATTGGATTTTTTCAACTGTTGGGTTTTGAGAATTATTTATATACACAAAATACTTGTCCTTTGTCAGATATATAGTTTGCAAATATTTTCTCCCAACATGTTGCTTGTTGATTCATCCTCTTAACAGAGTCCTATGCAGAACAAAACCTTTTTATTTTGATGAAGTCTAATTTATCAAATTTTCCTTTTATGGATCATGTTTTTGGTGTCAAGCCTAATAAATGTTTGCTTAGCACAACACCCTGCAGATTTTCTTCTACATTAAAAAAAAAAGTTTTAGGCAGCCCGGGTGGCTCAGCGGTTTAGTGCTGCCTTCAGTGCTGCCTTCAGCCCACGCATGATCCTGGAGACCCGGAATCAAGTCCCACGTCAGGCCCTCTGCCTGTGTCTCTGCCTCTCTCTCTGTGTCTCTCATGAATAAATAAACAAAATCTTTTTTTTTTAAAGTACCCATTAAAAAAAAGTTTTATAGTTTTACATTTTACATTTAAGTGAATTGTTGGGAAAGCAATCATCATATGACCTGTTGCCTTTTCCCAGGCCTGCTCACAGAGAGCCTTGCACCTGAAACACTTCCTTATCAAGAGATAAGGAGCCCTCACAGCCTGTGCCATACTTATCACCTTATGTGAGAATATCTTTGCCTGTTTCAGACTCAATATGACACTTTTTTTTTCTGCTTAAGTGTGTACATCATATGGCACCTGGCCAACTCCACTGCTTTATCTGTCCCCAGTGGGGACATAAGTAGTATAGGCAGGCTAGCGGCCTTGCTGTGTTTACTGCAAGGGACCAACACCCACTATTGAAGTCGATCTTGCTTTCTTTTTATATAAGTAAAGCATTGTGCCATTCAGTGCTTGACTGTGTTGTGTTTTCCTTGACAATTCCAATACCAAGATGCAGAGGGAATCATGGTGGTTGACATAGTTATGATCTTTGCTATCTTCTGTGAAGTTTGAGTCCTCCCTGACATTGGTAACTGGTATTTCTGCTTGACATCCATGATCCATTTTGAATGTATTTTTTAAAAAATAAGTAAGATTTTTTTAAGTGCTGTTTTGTCTTGTTGTGGTTGTTATTTGCCTGTGAATGTCCAGTGGCTCCAGCATCATTTGTTGAAAAGGTTATTCTTCCTCCATTGAATCATTTTGGCAATTTTATTTAAAAAATCAGTTTGGCATATTTGGGTGGGTCTCTTTCTGAATTCTCTATCCAGTTCCAATGATCTATTTGTCTATCTTTGTGTCCATGCCATTCAGTCTTGATTATTGTAGCTATATATTACTGTAGCTGTATATATTTATTATTGAGTAGAGTGATTCCTCCCGCTTTGCTTTTTTTTTTTAATCAAGTGTTTTAGCTATTCTAGGACTTGCACCTTTCCATATAAATTTTATAATAAGTCTGCAAAAAACTTCACATGGATTTTTATAGGAATTGTATTAAATCTACAAATCATTTTGGGTACAATTGACCTTACTGTATTGAAACTTCTATTCCATGAGCACAGTATGTCTCCCCATTTATTTAGGTCTTAAAAAGTTTGTTTCATTAGCATTTTGTTATTTTCAGCATACAGATTCTGTGCAAATTTTGTTAAGTGCATTACAAAATCATTTCATCATTTGGGAATAGCTATCAATAGTGTCATGTTTTTAATTTCACTTTCTGCATGTTCATTGTTAGTATTTAGAAATGCAGTTGATTTTTGTGTGTTGATCTTGTGTCCTGTGACTTTGCTGAACTACTTTTTAGTTATAGAAGTTTCAAAAATAGATTCCCTTGTATTTCCTACCTAGACCATCATGTCACCTGCAAATAGGGACAGTTTTACTTCTTCCTTTCTAATCTGTAGGCCTTTTATTTCTTTTGCTTTCCTTAACACAATGGCTACAACTTCCAGTATTATGTTGGATGAGAGTGGTGAGAGTATATATCCTTGCTTTGTTCTTGACCTTAGAGGGAAACATTCAGTTTGTCATCATAAAGTATCATGTTAGCTGTAGACTTTTTGTAAATGCTCTTTAGCACATGCTCACATCATATCATGAGACATACTGTGTTCATGGAGTAGAGAACTATCATTAGAAGAGTCAGCATAGTAACTATGTCAGTTCTTCCCCAAATGATCTATAGGTTAATTCCTCTATATTTCTATTTTTCTGAGAGTTTTTTTTACCATGAATAGATAGAAGATTTTGTCAAGTGTTTTTATGCATTAATTGATGTAATTATGTTTTTCATCTTTAGCCTATTTATATAAGTTATATTAATTTTCAAATATTGAACTGTGCTTGCATGCCTGTAATGAATTCCACTTGTTATTGGTGCGCATTTTTTTACATTACTAGATACAATATGCTAACATTTTGTTGAGGATTTTTGCATCTAATTTCATCAAAGATATTCTTTATTTTATTTTTATTTTTTTTTAAAATTTTTTAAATTTTTATTTATTTATGATAGGCACACAGTGAGAGAGAGAGAGAGGCAGAGACACAGGCAGAGGGAGAAGCAGGCTCCATGCACCGGGAGCCCGACGTGGGACTCGATCCCGGGTCTCCAGGATCGCGCCCTGGGCCAAAGGCAGGAGCCAAACTGCTGCGCCACCCAGGGATCCCCTATTTTATCTTTTTAAGATATTCTTCAGATTACTTCCTTCCTTCCTCTCTCTTTTTCTTTCTTTTACTGTTTTTGCCTGGTTTTTGCTATCAAAGTAATCTTGGTTTCATAAAATGAGTTGAGATGGATGGATTCCTTCCTCTTCTATTTTTGGGAAAAGATTGTGTAAAATCAGTGTTAATTTTTCTTTAAATGTTTAGTAGATTTTTCTGGGAAGTTTTAATTATAAATTCAATTTATTTGATAATTGTAGGTATATTCAGATTGTTTACTTGACTTGGTTGAGTTCTGATAGTTTGTGTTTTTTAAGGAGTTAATCTATTTCATCTAAGTTGTCAAAAATAGAGTATAAATTTATTTTATATTTGGTAGAGTATAAAACATGTATATATATATATATTATATGTATATATAATATAAGAAGTGTAAAATATTTAGTGTTTAGAGTCCTTTGTAGTATTCCTTTATTCTCTTTTGACATTTTCAGGGACTAAATGCTATCTCTTGGTTTACTCCTGATATTGGTAATTTGCATCTTCTCTATTTTCTTTGTCAGTCTTCCTAATGGTTTGTCAATGTTATTGGTCTTTTCAAAGAACCAGCTTTTCGTTTCATTGATTTTTTCTATTGTTTTTCTTGTTTTCTTGTTTTCAATTTCATAGATTTCTGTTCTTGTGTTTATTATTTACTTCCTTCTCCTTGCTTTGGATTCATTTTGTTCTTCCGGTTTCTTGAAGTAGGAATTTAGACTATTGACCTGAGACATTTCCTTCTTTCTTTCTTTTTTTTAAATTTTTATTTATTTATGATAGTCACAGAGAGAGAGAGAGAGAGGCAGAGACATAGGCAGAGGGAGAAGCAGGCTCCATGCACCAGGAGCCCGACGTGGGATTCGATCCCTGGATCGAATTGAATCCAGGATCAGGCCCTGGGCCAAAGGCAGGCGCCAAACCGCTGCACCACCCAGGGATCCCTCTTTCTTTCTTTTTAAAAAGATTTTATTTATTTAATCGAGAGAAAGAAAGAGAGAGAAGAAGGGAGAGAGAGAGAGAATCTGAAGCAGACTTTGTGCTGAGTGCAGAGCCCAACACGGGGCTTGATCCCATGACCTTATTTCTTTTTCTTTTAAGATTTTATTTATTCACAAGAGATACACACACATACACACAGAGGCAGAGACATAGGCAGAAGGAGAAACAGGCTCTCCACAAGGAACCCAATGCAGGACTCCATCCTGGACCCCAGGATCATGCCCTGAGCCAAAGGCAGATGCCCAACCACTGAACCACCCAGGCATCCCAACATTTCCTTATTTCTAATGTAAGCAGTTAGTGTTAGAAATTTATTTCTCAGCACTACTTTCGATATTTACCACAAATTTTTATTTTCATTTTCATTCAGTTCAAGGTATTTTATCTTATTTTTTCCCATTTGATTTTTTTAATTTTTTTTGTGTGTTTTTTTTTTATTGGAGTTCAATTTGCCAACATATAGCATAACACCCAGTGCCCATCCCGTCAAGTGCCCCCCTCAGTGCCCGTCACCCACAGTTCAGGGTATTTTAAATTTTCCCTTTAGGCTTCCTCTCTGACCCATGGGTTATTTAAAAGATTCTTGTTTAGTTTCCCGGTGTTTGGGTATTTATTTGTTATCTTACTGTTCTTAATTTCTGATTTAATTCCATTTGGTCAGTGAACACACTCTGTATGATTTCTATTATTTTAAATTTATTGAGGCTTGTTTTATGTATCAGAATATGGTCTATCTTAGTGAATGTTCCATAGGCTCTTGAAAAGAATGTGTATTCTGGGATCCCTGGGTGGCGCAGTGGTTTGGCGCCTGCCTTTGGCCCAGGGCGCGATCCTGGAGACCCGGGATCGAATCCCACGTCGGGCTCCCGGTGCATGGAGCCTGCTTCTCCCTCCGCCTGTGTCTCTGCCTCTCTCTCTCTCTCTCTGTGACTATCATAAATAAATAAAAATTAAAAAAAATAATAAAAAAAAGAAAAGAATGTGTATTCTGCTGTTGTTGGGTTAAGTGTTCTATACATGTCAATTAGAACCTGTTGGTTAATTGCATTTTCAGATACTTTTTTTCCTTGATGATTGTCTTAATTGTGCCAGTTGTTGAGAGGAGAGTATTGAAGTCCCTCAACTATAATTAAGGATTTGTCTATTTCTCATTTCAACTCTGCCTATTTCTGTTTTATTTCGAGTTTGTATATTTTGGTGCGTACAGAGTGATGTTTTAAAATCTTAAATTCAGTTATACTTCTCTTGTGTTGCAAACCTCACAATGACCCCCTATTTCATTCAGAACTAAAAATAAAGCCCTTATAATAGTCTACAGGGTTCTATAAGAGCTGGCTCCTGATTATCTCTATGACTTTATTTCCCACTGCTCTTCCCTTCACTTATTCTGCTCCAGCTACACTGGCCTCCTTCATGTTTCTTGAGCAGAACCTGCCACTGCCTTGTAACAGCTTTTACCCTAACTCTTCACTTTGCTAGGACTGTTCCATCAACTTGCAATGGGTGTTTGGAGTGCAGCTGTTGCAAGAATTGTTAGCCTTACACAACAGGGAAGCCAGGCCTGGAGAGGGTAAATGCCAATAACAATGAGCATATTGTTAGTTATGGTGAAAGTGAGCCTAAAGAAGATCAGTGAGAGAAAGTGAATGAAGAGATATAAACAGCAGCAGCTCTAGGAAGTGAGTTGGGAATGATTTTGCTAATAGGAAGAACTGACACCCCCAAATTCCCTCAACTTAAAATTTCCTTCCAAGCAGGCTAGCAATGAGTTTTAAATTCTAGCAATGTACTTCTTTGGGATAAGCATGTAAAGGCTCTGAGGAATATGACAGCATAAAATCTTATATAACTTCGATTTAATCCAGAGCTTTAAAAAATTATTCGACAACAACACATTTCCCTCCCTTAATGTCTATCCTCCAAAATCCACTTTGGGAAACACTGGGTCAGAATTCATGTTTCCAGAAAACTTTTGCTAAAAGATTAATATTACTGGAAAGGTCTACATACTTATCAGTCTTTCTTATTCTGCAAAGATTGTTTTATCCAACTAGCCCAGGGGTTGGCAAACCATGGCAAAGGCCTCAGCCCTCCATCTTATTTCATAAATAAAAATTTATCAGAATATAACTACGTCTATTTGTCTGGCTTCTTTCTCATTACAATGTAGAATTGAATAGTTGTGACAGAGATGAATGGTTAGCAAAGCCAAAAAATATTTACTATCTGATCTTTTATAGAAGAAGTTTGCTGAGCCCAAGATTTACCCAATAGCAAAGGCCTGAAATTTATCTATTGCTGCCTAACAAATGGCAACAAAAGTTGGTAGCTGACACCAACAATTTATTATTATCTCTTATGGTTCAGTGGATTGAATGGACTCATCTGGGAAGTTCTCATTTGGTGTCTCTCATGCAGTTACAATCATATGGCAGTTGGAGCTACAGTCATCTGAAGGCTCAACTGGGCTGAGCATCCAGGATGGCTCACTCCCATGGTTGGCAGTTGATGCTGGATTTCAGCTGCAAGCTCAGTGGGAGCTGTTGATTAGTACATCTACATGTGGCCTCTCCCTTTAGGTTGGATTTCTCACAACATGGCATCTAGGTTTCCCAGAGGGATCATTTCAAGAGTAGGAAGTAGATGTTTCCAGCTCCTTTATTTTTTTATTTTTTGTATATATATTTTTGGAGTTTGATTTGCCAATATATAGTATTTCCAGCTCTTCTAAAGTCTAGCCTTGGAACTAGAGTAATGGTACTTCCACTTTATTTGGTTGGTCAAAGCAGCCCCAGACCAGCCCAGATTCAAGGGGACTTGGGAAATAAACTCTACCACTGCACAAGGGAAGGACAACAGTGTACATAGAAGAGTAGAATTAATGTTGATTATGTTGTAGACAAACTATCATCATGGGGAAGTAGTATGAGGTATTTGGGTAACATGGTATAGAAAGTTTTCTTTGGAAAGAACTTTTAGGGTGACTGAAGCCAGCTCTGCTTTAACCTGTGCCTATTTTATAGATAATTATATCGAAGCTCAGAACATTAGGAGAAGCTGCTTAAGGTCAGTGTCTGCCTCATGGTGTTGACAAGGACCCTAGTTGACTTGCTGGAGGTATGTAGCTAACCCCAAAGGAGACAGCAGTCTAGGGCCAAGGAGCCAGTATGTGGCTAATGGGGTCTGAGTCTCTGAATAAGGCTCCCTCCTTTCCCTAAAGCTTTCATTACTCCCTAGGGCTCACTCAGGTATCTCACCTACTAAGTAAACATCTAGGCTTTACAGACACATCAAATCTCTGCCATTATGTATGTCTTGTGGGTTTCTTAAGTCTTTCTCAAATCTGGACTCTGCACTACAAATGAACTCTGAATACTTTAAGAACAGGGACCACATATTTTTAAAGGATTTTATTTATTTACTCATGAGAGACACACAGAGAGAGGCAGAAACATAGGCAGAGGGAGAAGCAGGCTCAATGCAGGAAGCCTGTCCCGGGATCACACCCTGAGCCAAAGGCAGAAGCTCAACCACTGAGCCACCAGGTGCAGGGACCACATCTTAAGGTTCTCTCACTTCTTCTGACCCTGAGGTACCTCATACTAATGCTATATATATAGAAGACAACAGAAATTGTAGGTCTATTCACATCCCAGCTCATTTCTCTGCACAGCCTATGCAAGTGGAATTCTGTGGTCTGGTCCCGGCACACTATACCAGCCTATCTTTAACCTTCACTGACTTTCAATGATATATACCAGGCATGCTATTTTTCTCTCTCTTTCTGTCTCTATCTCTGTCTTTCTCTCTGTTTCTTTGCGTCTCTCTCTCCACCTGGGTGTATGTACTTGTTCTCAATGTTTAGAACATTCTTCCTTCCCACACACCTTCACTCACTATTCTACCTCTTTGGTATCCTTCATATCATGGGTGTTACTTTTCCAAAGAGCTCCTCCTTGATACAAGTACCCCTTTTATGTTCCCATAGCACCTTGTATTTCCCCCTTAATAGTTATTTCCCCACTGTCTTCTAATGTAATTACTTACTTTTCTGTCTCCTTGACTTGACTGCTGTGCTTGAGGGCACAGTCTGTGTCTGTCTTCAATTTTGTGGGCACAGTCTGTGTCTGTTTTCAATTTTGTCTCTCCATGGACTTGCAAGAGGTCTGACACAACAAATGGGTGCGTTCTCCCTTCAGTGATCTCCATTTTCTTCCTGCTGTCCTGTATAAGTGTACTGGAACCAGTAGTACAGTGGGCAGGTGTTGAGATGATGGGTAAGGAACATGTGTCCAGAATGCCATACGAGTCATTTGCAGTATCTCTGAACAACTCTTTAGGGCTCTTGTTGGTCTTGTCCTGGAACCTTTCTGCAAAAATCAAAAGGCTCCTTTTTAAGGCTCCACACATATGCTGCTCCATTTTTGCAACCTCCCACCGCCAACTCAATGAGCACTGCATGTTAAGTACCATTCTTTGCTTCAACTCTTCAAACAGCAGAACCATAGCCTAGCACTGGGGAATGTATGCCAACTCCCCAGCTTACGGAGTCTGATCTAGGCTTTGTGAGAAAAAGGTGGGCAGTTTAGTAGCTCTTGTGTGTCACTCAATTGTAAGAGGACAGCTAATGTGCTTGGTAGATAACCAGCTCCCTAAGACCATTTGTCAAACAGGCTGATTATGATTAAATATAACTTGCCAGACTACAAGTGTCCCTCAGACAACAGAAAGAATCTAGCAGAACATTACACATCATGAAGCAGCCCCAGGGTAGTGGACGTCAGCAGTCCTGCTCGATTAATCCTTGGAAACAGTCAGAATTAATGGGGAACTTGTTGAAAGTTGATTGACACCTTTTGAAAGGTGAAATCCTTTTCTGTTCTCATTAAGTGTTGTTAAGGCCATTAGCAGAAATTGGAATAGAGAAATACGACCTTTCATGTGGTAGATTCAGAGGCTGAGAAGATGGACGAGACAGAAATGTACTGGCAGCTTATAATAAGCACTTGGGTGAGAAGTGATAACTAAAGATTGAAAATTGACAAATGGGTCAAACTGGGAAAGACCAAGACAGAGAGGGATGGAGTCCAGTTCACATGCAGAGGTTATGAGGGAAAGGGATGGGAGCATCAATAATTCAGCAGGGTCACCCACACTGTGGGTCAGATATGGATTACTCAGAAAGTGGTTAAAATTTGCTAGGTGGAGAAATGGGGGAGATTTTGTTACAAGATGAAGACACCACTTTCCAGCTGTTGAGAGGAATAAGTAATTTAGTCTTCCCTGGGGAATTAGGGTACTAAAGAGAAATTCTCCATGCTAGAAGTCAGAAGATCTGAGACATCTGTTTATTCAGTTTCAAAGTAGCTGAATTACTTCAACCTTCCTCACCCTGTAGTTGGTTGTATCCTTCCAAGTGACTAAGGAGTTATTTCTTCGAAAGCTATCAAACTTACAAATGTAAGGAAATATAATCATGGTCATCCAACTGAATCAAGTGAAAAAGAATATTGCTATAAGGGATTATGCAAAATTTTAATTATTTCCTCTGATGGAGATGAACATGGTTGCAGATAATCTTGAGTAGCAACAGTGCCCAAATGATTTATCGTGGGATTTAGAGACACACACATCCCATGATATCTTGATTGAGGAAAGGTCAGGAATGTGTGTTGTGCATCAGAATGGAAGATGTGACTTTCAATTTACTCTGCCATTTTGGTTTGGCAAAATCATGATGATCTGACAGTGGGAAGAAGTAGAACAGCAGGAGGTGGTGATCAAATGGCTGGGGGCACTGTCTGCTGCAAAGACACCCCTGAATATCCAAGCCAAGAGTAGTATTTGAGAGTTGACAGGTTTCCATCTATTGACATGAGTCAGCATCATTTATATACTTTTTCATAAGCATATGAAGTCTTTTTTTTATTTTATTTTATTTATTTTATTTATTTATGATAGTCACAGAGAGAGAGAGAGAGGCAGAGACATAGGCAGAGGGAGAAGCAGGCTCCATGCACCGGGAGCCCCACATGGGATTTGATCCCGGGTCTCCAAGATCGTGCCCTGGGCCAAAGGCAGGCGCTAAACCGCTGCGCCACCCAGGGATCCCTAAGCATATGAAGTCTTTTTCATAAGATCTTCCAGAAGCTGAAGCTTTGGGTCATAGTTATTATTTGAATGTTGGTTCTGTGCCAGGTACTGTGCTAAGCATTGTACTGTACCATCTCATTTAATCCTCACAGCCACTCTGTGGAGTTGGATAATAATTATCTTAATTTTATAGCTAAGAAACTTAGAGTAAGGTGAATGAGTTACCTTCTCCAAGGTCACAGTGCTAGTAAAGACAAAGCCTGGTAGTAAACCCAGGCATTAGCTCCAGAACCTGTGTATAGAACTACTATAAGGGGGGGGGGGGGGGCAAGATGGCGGAAGAGTAGGATTCCCCAAGTCACCTGTCCCTAACAAATTACCTAGATAACATTCAAATCATCCTGAAAACCTACGAATTCCGCTTGAGATTTAAAGAGAGAACAGCTGGAATGCTACACTGAGAAGAGTTCGGGCTTCTATCAAGGTAGGAAGACGGAAAAAAAACATAAAGAAATAAAAAGCATCGAAGGGGGAGGGGCCCCATGAGGAGCCGGGCTAAGGCCAGGCCGAGTGTCCCCAGGAGAGGAAAGTGCCATCCCGTTGAAGCAGGAGCTTCACCAATCTTCCTGGATGGAAAGGCGCTCGCAGGGAGTTGGAGCAGGATCCCAGGAGGGGCGGGGATGCCCGCAGGCTCCCAGGGGCACTAACTGAGGACCTGAGCCCCAGGGGAGAGCGTGCCACACCCCACGGCCAAGCTCCCTAAAGGGCTGCGCTGGGTTGACTCGGGAGGAGCTCCAGTGGAGGCTCTGCGCAGAGGGGACTGGCGGCCCTGGGAGTGTGATTCCAGCAGCGCAGGCCCCGGAGCCCAGGGCACCGGGGGACACAGCCCAGGATCCGGTGCTCCCCCCAGGACAGACAGAGGCCGGGAGGGCACAGGACAGCAAGGACGCTCCTGCTGCTGGGCGGCCCCAAGCTGTGCAGGTCAGCGGCCCCGCCCCCGGAGCATCCAGTCCCCTGCAGACTGAGATCTGTGGTAGTTACAGCAGGAGCTGACTCCAGGGCTGGAAAGCTGGCTGCTGCCACTGCTGATGTTACTTCTGGGGCCTCACAGGATAAACAACCCCCCACTGAACCTCACAGTGGCCTCACAGGATAAACATGATAAACAACTCCCACTGAGCCGTGCACCAAGCAGGGGGCTGAGCAGCTCCCCCAAGTGCTCACACCTCAGAATCAGCACAGCAGGCCCCTCCCCCCAGAAGACCAGCTAGACCGACAGGGGAAAAGCAAGTTATTGACCAAGCAGCACTGGAAAGTTCCAGGGGAAGTCGAGGGATTTACAGTATATGGAATCAGAGGATACCCCCCTTCTTTTTGTTTTCTGTTTGCTCCCCCCTTTTTCTTTTCTTCTCTTTTTTCTTCTTCTTTTTTCTTTTTCTTCTCTTTTTGCTCTTCTCTTCATCCTTTTCCCAATACAACTTGTTTTTGGCCACTCTGCACTGAGAAAAATGACTAGAAGGAAAAACTCACCTCAAAAGAAAGAATCCCCGATGGCGCAGTGGTTTAGCGCCGCCTACAGCCTGGGGTGTGATCCTGGAGACCCGGGATTGAGTATCATGTCGGGCTCCCTGCATGGAGCCTGCTTCTCCCTCTGCCTGTGACATCTCCATACAAGCAAAGCTTTAAATGATACACTGGACCAGATGGATTTTACAGATATTTACAGAACTTTACATCGAAACACAACTGAATACACATTCTTCTCAAGTGCACATGGAACTTTCTCCAGAATAGACCACATACTGGGTCACAAATCAGGTCTTAACTGATACCAACAGATTGGGATTGTCACCTACATATTTTCAGACATTAATGCTCTGAAATTAGAACTAAATCACAAGAAGTTTGGAAGGATTTCAAACACGTGGAGGTTAAGGACCATCCTGCTAAAAGATGAAAGGGTCAACCAATAAATTAGAGAAGAATTAAAAAGATTCATGGAAACTAATGAGAATGAAGATACAACCATTCAAAATCTTTGGAATACAGCAAAAGCAGTCCTGAGGAGGAAATACATCATAATACAAGCATCCATCCACAAACTGGAAAGAACTCAAATACAAGAGCTAAACTTGCACCTAAAGGAGCTGGAGAAGTAACAGCAAATAGATCCTACACCCAGCAGAAGAAGAGAGTTAATAAAGATTCAAGCAGAACTCAATGAAATAGAGACCAGAAGAACTGTGGAACAGATCAACAAAACCAGGAGTGGGTTCTTTGAAAGAATTAATAAGATAGATAAACCATTAGCCAGCCTTATTAAAAAGAAGAGAGAGAAGACTAAAATTAATAAAATCATGAATGAGAAAGGAGAGATTGCCACCAACACCAAGGAAATACAAACGATTTTAAAAACATATTATGAGCAGCTATACACCAATAAATTAGGCAATCTAGAAGAAATGGATGCATTTCTGGAAAACCACAAACTACCAGAACTGGAACAGGAAGGAATAGAAAACCTGAACAGGCCAATAACCAGGGAGGAAATTGAAGCAGTCATCAAAAACCCCCAAGACACAGAAGTCCAGGGCCAGATGGCTTCCCTGGGGAATTCTATCAAACTTTTGAAGAAGAAACCGTACCTATTCTACTAAAGCTGTTCGGAAAGATAGAAAGAGATGGAATACTTCCCAACTCATTCTGTGAGGTCAGCATCATCTTATTTCCAAAACCAGACAAAGACCCCATCAAAAAGGAGAATTATAGACCAATATTCCTGATGAAAATGGATGCAAAAATTCTCAAGAAGATACTAGCCAATAGGATCCAACAATACATTAAGAAGATTATTCACCATGACCAAGTGAGATTTATCCATGGGATGCAAGACTTGTTTAACACTTATAAAGCAATCAATGTGATTGATCATATCAGCAAGAGAAAAAAAAAGAACCATATGATCCTCTCATTAGATGCAGAGAAAGCATTTGACAAAATACAGCATCCATTCCTGATCAAAACACTTCAGAGTGTAGGGATAGAGGGAACATTCCTCAGCATCTTAAGAGCCATCTATGAAAAGCCCACAGCAAATATCATTCTCAGTGTGGAAACACTGGGAGCCTTTCCCCTAAGATCAGGAACAAGACAGGGATGTCCACTCTCACCACTGCTATTCAACATAGTACTAGAAGTCCTAGCCTCAGCAATCAGGCAGAAAAAAGAAATAAAAGGCATTCAAATTGGCAAAGAAGGAGTCAAACTCTCCCTCTTCGCAGATGACATGATACTCTACATAAAAAACCCAAAAGACTCCACCCCAAGATTGCTAGAATTCATACAGCAATTTGGTAGCGTGGCAGGATACAAAATCAATGCCCAGAAGTCAGTGACATTTCTATACACTAACAATGAGACTGAAGAAAGAGAAATTAAGGAATCAGTCCCATTGACAATTGCACCCAAAAGCATAGGATACCTAGGAGTAAACCTAACCACAGAGGTAAAGGATCTATACCATAAAGACTAAAGAACACTTCTGAAAGGAATTGAGGAAGACACAAAGAGATGGAAAAATATTCCATGCTCATGGATTGGAAGAATTAATATTGTGAAAATGTCAATGCTACCAAGGGCAATTTACACATTCAATGGAATCCCTCTCAAAATACCATGTACTTTCTTCAGAGAGTTGGAACAAATCATCTTACGATTGATTTGTGTGGAATCAGAAAAGACCCCGAATAGCGAGGGGAATATTAAAAAGGAAAACCTTAGCTGGGGACATCACAATGCCAGATTTCAGGTTGTACTACAAAGCTGTGATCATCAAGACAGTGTGGTACTGGCACAAAAACAGACACATAGATCAATGGAACAGAATAGAGAATCCAGAAGTGGACCCTCAGCGTTATGGTCAACTAATATTCGATAAAGGAGGAAAGACTATCCACTGGAAAAGAGACAGTCTCTTCAACAAATGGTGCTGGGAAAATTGGACATCCACATGCAGATGAATGAAACTTGACCATTCTCTTACACCATACACAATGATAAACTCAAAATGAATGAAAGATCTAAATGTGAGACAAGATTCCATCAAAATCCTAGAGGAGAACACAGGCAACACCCTTTTTGAACTTGGCCATGGCAACTTCTTGCAAGATATATCCATGAATGCAAGAGAAACAAAAGCAAAAATGAACTATTGGGACTTCATCAAGATAAGAAGCTTTTGCACAGCAAAAGAAACTGTCAACAAAACTAAAAGACAACCTACAGAATGCGAGAAGATATTTGCAAATGATGTACCACATAAAGAACTAGTGTCCAAGATCTATAAAAAACTTATTAAACTCAACAGCAAAGAAACAAACAATCCAATCATGAAATGGGCAAAAGACATGAACAGAAATCTCACAGAGAAAGAGATAGACATGGCCAACACACACATGAGAACATGCTCTGCATCACTTGCCATCAGGGAAATACAAATCAAAACCACAATGAGATACCATCTCACAGAAGTGAGAATGGTGAAAATTAACAAGACAGGAAACAACAAATGTTGGAGAGTATGTGGAGAAAGGGGAACCCTCTTGCACTGTTGGTGGGAATGTGAACTGGTTCAGCCAGTCTAAAAAACTGTGTGGAGGTTCCTTCAAGAGTTAAAAATAGATCTGCCCTATGACCCAACAATTGCACTGCTGGAGATTTACCCCAAAGATACAGATGCAGTGAAACGCTGGGACACTCGCACCCCGATGTTTCTAGCAGCAATGTCCACAATAGCCAAACTGTGGAAGGAGCCTCGGTGTCCATCGAAAGATGAATGGATAAAGACGATGTGGTTTATGTATACAATGGAATATTACTCAGCCATTAGAAATGACAAATACCCACCATTTGCTTCTATGTGGATAGAACTGGAGGGTATTATGCTGAGTGAAGTAAGTCAACTGGAGAAGGACAAACATTATATGGTTTCACTTATACGGGGAATATAAAAAAAATAGCGAAAGGGATTATAGGGGAAAAGAGAGAAAATGAGTGGGAAAAATCAGAGATGGTGACAGAGCATGAGAGACTCATAACGCTGGGAAATGAACAAGGGGTAATGGAAGGGGAGGTTGGCAGGGGAATGGGGTGACTGGGTGATGGGCACTGAGGGGGGCACTTGATGGGATGAGCACGGCTATTATACTATATGTTGGCAAATCGAACTCCAATAAAAAAAATACACACAAAAAAGGGACTTTCCTACCAGTGGAGAAATGCAAGTTGAAATTAGGATAAAATGATGAAATATCACCTTACTTAGGCCTATAAGACTGACAAAATGAAAAAGAGTGAAGGCCCATATTCCAAGTGGAGTGCAGTCAAATGTATTCTTATGAAGTGCAGGTACAAGTGTAAAAGGGAAAGCAATCTTGAAGTAGAAAGTAACACTTAAAATATAGAAAAACATGTACTCAGCTATCACACTTCTAGAAATCTATTCCACCACAGTCATAGGTAAGGAGTACTTCAAGAATATTTCTCCAACACTGGCCACTAAGATACCAAAGAATGGGGAGGGAGAAGCAGAGAGACAGAATTCATGTAGGTTGATGCCTGCTTTTAGATGTAGTTTTAGAACTCTTAGATGGAGAGTACCAACCACAAATATCAAAACAAGTAAAATGTCCAATAATATATATGCAACTGATGAATCCCTAAACTCTACCTCTGAAACTAGTAATACACTATATGTTAATTACTTAAATTTAAATCTAAAAAAAATTTTAAAGAAGAAAAAAATTTGAGAAAAAGGATGTCTGATAATAATTCTGTTACAAAGTAAATAAAACATGGTAATATAGTATAGGGGAAATTGGGTTGCAGCTACACTGGATGGGGTGGTCAAGGAAGCCCTCTTATTATCTCATTAAATGCTCTCAACATCCCCATGACATGTGTCGATGCTGGTCAGCATAGATATAAGTAATGGGGGAATCAATCCCATCATTTTGCTTGTGTCTATAGAGCCAGCTGCCTAAGGCAGAGCAGGGTATTAGGGAGGCTGTTTTCATTGTTACCCCAAGGCAATATCTGATCAATTAAGGAGCCCAGAAAGTGTTGGATAGAATTTCATAGTCAAGAAAAGACAGTTGTGTAGGATGTGAGAATTAAAGGAACCAGCCCAGGAAATAGTCTACATGTTCAGAAGAGAGCTCTTCATGACCTTAATCTTTGTGATCTTGGATTAGGAAATGGTTTCTTAGATATGACACCTAAAACACTAGCAACAAAAGAAAAAATAGACAAATTGAACTTCATCAATGTTAAAATCTCTTGTGGTTCAAATGACACCTTCAAAAAGTCTAGATACAACACAGAATGGGAGAAAATGTTGAAAATTATACATCTGATAAGGGATTATAACAATACTTATAATTCAACAAAAATAAAAATAACTCAACTAAAAATTGAGCAAATACACAGTACTCCAAAGAGAACATGCAAGTTAAATAAGTTCACGAAATATGTTCAACATTATTAGCCATCAGGGAAATGCAAATCAAAACCACAGTAAGATACCACTTCACATCTACTAGGATGGCTATGATCAAAAAAGACCAACAATAGCAAGTGTCGAAGATGTGGAGAAATCGGAACCCTCATACATTACTGATTGAAATGTAAAATGGTGATACGTCTTTGGAAAAGTTGGAAGTTCCTCAAAATGTTAAACATAGTGTTACTATATAACCCAGCAATTTCATGGGTATATACCCAAGGGAGTTGAAAATATATGTTCACACAAAAACTTGTACACAAATTTGATAGAAACTTTCTCATAATAGCCAAAAAGTGGAAACAGCTCAAATGTCCACCAAGTGATGAGTAGATAAGCAAAATCTGATAAATCCATACAGTGGAACATTATTCAGCCATAAAAAGAAATAAAATACTGATACACACTACAACATGAATGGACACTGAAAATGTTATGCTAAGTGAAAGGAGCCAAACACAAAAGACCATATATTGCATGATTCCATTTATATGAAATATCCAGAATAGTCAAATCCATAGGAATAGCAAATAGATTAGTTTATTGGTTGCCAAGACCTGGGGAAAGGAGGCAAGAGAAATGATTGCCAGTGGGTATGGAGTTTCTTTTGGGGCTGATGAAAATGTTCTAAAATTGATTGTTGATGATAGTTGCACAATTCTGAGAATATACTAAAAACTATTGAATTTTATATTTTAATAGGTGAATTGTATAGTATGTGAATTATGTCCAATAAAACTGTTAGAAAAAGTGCCAGCCCAAATGGCATCTCCTTTATGAAGCATTCTTTGTCTCCCAGACAGAGTAACTTCTTCCTCTGAGTTCTCCTAGTACCTGTACATACCTCTGCCGGAGCACTTCTATCCTTGTATGAAATTGTCTGCTTGTCACAGTCTAGCAGCTCCCCAACGTCAGGGAACATGTTTTATTTCCTACTTTCTACAATGTCTTTGCTCCTTTTTTGCTCCTCCCCTTTTTTTATCCCTCTGTCTTTCCTCTCCTCCCTCCTTCCTTCCTCAACTTAAATTTTTATTGAGTATCTACTGTGTGCAAAGGCAGTGTATTAGGTATTTGGGAATGGAATGGTGACTGAAGCATGGCTTTGCTCTAGGGTGCTTACAACCTACTAAGGAAGACAGACATTAAACATGAATGACAAGTGTTAGAGAATAAAACCATATAACTGGGAGGTCTTACATAATCTGAGGGGTTAGGGAAGAAATTCCTCATGATGTGTTCTTTTATCTGAAACTTGAATGACTAGTAAAAATAAATGGTTGGAGTGGGAAATTGCATGGTGAATGTCTTGAAGCTGGAAAAAGCTTAATATCTTGGAATAAATAAAGGAAGAGCAATCTGGCCCAAACATTGGGAGTGAAGGTGCCAGGGAGGTGGGTTAGGTCATGGTTAAACTGAAACTTGAGAGATTAAGACCTTATTGGCCAGGTTAAGGAATTTGCACTTTGTCCCATAGAGGGTTTTTAAGAGTGTGTGTGTGTGTGAGGGGGGATGTGATATTAAAAAAAATTCATTTCACTTGTTCTCTGGAGAATGTATTGGAGGAACTAGGAGCTGGATTATGACTGTTAGAGTCATCCAGACAAGTGATATGATGTATTGTACCAAGGTAGTTGCAGGGGGTATTGAGCGATGTGGATGTAAGGGATATCTAATAGGTAGAATTAACTGTGTTAGTGTTTGATGAGATGTGGGGAATGAACAAGTACCAAGAATGATTCCTAGTTATCTAATTTGGGTGAACAATGGTGCCATTAATTTCAATAAACGACATAAGGGAGGTAGTTTAGAGAGGTATGTGGAAGTGAACTTCCTTTTTGATATAGTGAAATTGGAGGTACATGTTGGCATTTGGGGTGGAGAGGTTCAGCTAGAATAAATTGATATGTGTGGCACTCAGGAGAGATGTATGCACTAGAGCTATAGACTTGAAGCTTGTTAGCATATAAGTAATAATTGAATCCATGGACCTATATCTTCCAACGGTATCTGGAGTGGTATTTGGCACAAAGTATTGGTTGAATGTTAAAAATAAGATGTCAATCATAACCCTCCCAAAGCAGATAGTTGAGACCATTATCCTCAGGTTCTTCCTTCTCTCAACAAGGTACACATTGTATTCCAGGGTAGTGTGCACATTAAAAGCCGATGTTTATCAAGTGTATGCTATGCATCGAGCACTGTTCTAAGCTCTTTACATATCTTAATTTTCTCAGTAACACTGAGGTAAATATTATCACTCTCTTCGCTGTACAAAAAGAGGAAACTGATGCACAAAGAGTTCACATGGTGCGTGGTGGAGGTAGAATTTGAACCCAGATAGTCTGAGTGCACAGCCTACTCTTTTTCTTTTTTAAATTTTTTATTTAAATTCAATCTCGTTAACGTATAGTGTATTATTCCTATTTTAACTACTAAGATATATTACCACTCTAGCTACTATTTTAAGCTTATGTGACTGCTTTTTTAATAGATCAGAACAAGCTGGTGTAAATGGTTGAAAATACCTTTTCATCTCTTTCTCCTTCTCTCTAGTCAGCACCTTTATCCCATTCTCCTAACATTTCTGTGCTGCTTCCAACCTAGCCTCCAGACACTCCTTATTCTGTGGCCCAGCCCTCAGGGACTTACTCATTGCTTTTGTTCACCACTCACAAGTTGAATACCTGCATCCAACATGGTGGCATTGAGGTGGATGAAATACTGCTATGGTAATCCTCTCAAGAAATCTATGTGCATGTTTTCAGGGGCTTCTTGGAGTCTTAGGGTCTTAAGCAAAGGACTAACACTAATAGCCCTTTAAAGCTTTGTGATTGGTCACAAAAGCAAGAGTTTTTCTTTGACTGAGGAGGAGGGGAAGCAGCAGGGAGAAGAATTAAATACCCACGTATCAAGCTGTACATAATAGGCAATGTAACTCCAAGAGCCAGCACTCCTAAACAATAAACTACATGGCCTCCTATAGAGACATGTTCTGCTCTGCCACCACCTGAGCTAGTCTCACACCCACCACATGCTACCGGGCAGCACCTACATTATTCTGTTCAATTCAGTGACGTATGTCTACATTGTTTGTATGCATTGTGGAATTGAAGACACAGAGATATATATGTAGCAGGATCCCTTCATGCATTCTTAGTTCTTTTTGGGTAATGGACTCCCCCTTAAGAATCTAAAAGCTATACACCCACACAGAGACATGAATTGACATGTGTGTACTTCTATGGACACATTTTTCTTATGATTCCAGCTTTGGATCAGTGATGCCAAAGACTCTCAACAGGATAACATCATGCCGTAAGGAGTATTTTGTAATTAGTGGGGGCTTTTAAATGACACATAACAGGTAGAATCCAGGAATACGATTGTAGGACAGTGTTCTCAATGAAAACTGCTCCTGTGTATCGCCAGACTTTCAGATGTCCTGTTGGACATCTATATAGGTAAAAGACTTGCTTATAAACGATCAGAACCTAGAATGAAAATTTGTTTTACATAACATGAAGTGTTTTGGTAGACACCAAATTTTTCAGGAACCCAGTTACAGTGTAGATTGAGAGGGAATTGTACTTTTCCTAGGAATTGTACTAGTTTTTCTCCATTTTGGAAATTCATGTTACCAACATCAATAACATTGAGGGTATTAGAGTCACTGATAAAGTATACCTGTACCAGTCTGCATTTGTAATTGGTGTTTTATTGGTGATTTCATATAGACCACTTCATCTTAAGTGTTCTACTGTTGTCAATTCCTGAGATTTACATGTTATATAACTATGGAAATAATTATAAATTATCTTGTTTTTGTTCTTCTTCACATCATAGAGCATTATATTGGTATTTTTGAAATCATGTGTGTAGGTGTGTAAGTTTTATTAACTGTGAATTTAATTTCAGGATAATAATGGAGATGTCACAAAGTATATTTAAAAAAAAGAGAGAGCATGGGTCTCATTAAGATTGAGAACCACTTATCTAGAATAAAAATTACTGTCTGAAGGAAATTCAGTCAGTAGGAGAGGTAATAATGCCTTCCATTTATTAAGTACCTACTGTGTGCCAGTTATAAGCTAAAGGTATTTTCCATGAGTTCATTTATTCCTCACATGCCATGCCCAATTTCCTAAACCATAAAGCAGAATTTGAGAAGCATAAGAAGAGACAAAGAAGAGGCAATTGAACGTGTGGAAACCCAGGATGGGCATGTGTGGTCCAGCTCTAGATCTGCCACCCTTTACTGCTCTCTGCTGATTGCACTGTGAACTGTGACTGGACCCACAGAGGACTTTCACTCCCACAGGATGGGCTGTTCTTGCACTCTGTGTGTGTGTGTGTGTGTGTGTGTGTGTGTGCGCGCGCGCGCGCACCTGTGTGCACATAGAGCTGGGGAAATTTCTGTGAGGCAATGAGACCTGATTACTGCACGTGTATCTTTCTTCTTCTAGGACTATGATGACTCTAGGAGTATGTTAAAATACATTTTCCAAGAATTAGTTATTCCTTCATAATTTTTGCCTTTGTCACTGGGCAAAAATCTCCAAACTACAGTTCCAGAGCTGAGTGTGGAGACAGTAGGTCACTTGGGTCGACACTATATTTTATGACCAGGCTGCTTGGCAGGGGCAGTTATCTCTGGTCTTCTTTGCTTGCCTTTCCCAGTGTGAGACCTTTGCTTTATGAGAGAGTTGGAGCAAGGACAACTGGGGCCCCAGTATTCTTATCTATTCATACCTGGGGTAAAGTCTCTGCCCTATGAATGGATACTGGGTGGAGGAAAGAATCTTTCACCATCCCTCTTGGTCACACGCACCAGGAAGCTCTGCAAGCTCATAGTTGGGGAGGGAGAATGGTAAATGCTGTCGCGCCTGTCCCTTTTAGTGAGATACTGAGTCCCTTGACTGGGGGCTGAAGAGAGAAGGAACCCTATCAGGCTTAGCTGGGGAGGAAGGAGGGAGGTAATGAGTCATGGCCCAAGTGCCATGTATTGTCATTCTTCTTACCAAGATTTAGTAGATTTTCTTAAGTGAATATTTCTTCACTTGACATAATGCCTTAGGACAATTTGAGAGGCTTTAAATATTATTCTTTATTTTTATTTTTTAAATGTTATTTTTTAAAAATAATTTTACCAGCTATGCTTGTTTTACTGGGAGGTGACGCTCTCATTGTCATATACTTTTGGGTGCCTGCTTTTCGCTATAACTTGAAGGGGATTAAAAATTTAAAAAACACCTTCCACAAGTGTCTATGCTACATTGTGCTTGTATGGTATCATATCTGGAACATGTACTCATATGGATAATTAGTTTTTAGAGGAGAAAACTGGGTTCAATACAACCATGACACCTTGTGTATTATATGGACCCAAAGAAAACATTCCAAGAATGAAGGCACAGATATATAGCTATGTCTTCTGTTTGAAAATGATCTCCAATATGGAGCACTACTTCCACTCCTTAAGTCTGGGCCTGCAGAGTGACTTCCTTCCAAAGAGTAACAGAATAGAAAGCAGTAAAAAGAGTAACTTTACAGTGGATAAATTTGGCAAACAATATCTCAAGCTAATTGATTATGCTTAACGTCAATAGTGGTAAGTTACATTAATAGTGAATACTCTTGATATGATGTGAATAAAATAACACTGTCCCCTAACTTCTTCCTGCCAAAAATGCATTACCACAGTCTAATCATGAGAAAAACATCAGACAAATCCAAATTGAGGGACATTCTAAAAAATACTTATCTTTCAAGGTCTTCAAAAACCAGGAAAGTCTGAGAAACAAACCATCATGATAAAGAAAAATCTAAGAAGTTATTGGGAGTCAATGTAATATGGTATCCTATCCTGAAAGAGAAACAAGACATTAGGTAAAAAGAAAGGAAACATGCATAAAGCATGGACTTTAGTTGATAATAATCTACCAATACTGGTTCACTAATTGTAACAAATGTACTATACTGATGTGAGATGTTAATAATAGGGGAAAGTGGGTATTGAGTATAAGGGAACTTCCTGTATTCTCAGTTTTCACCTGAAACCTAAAATCATTCTAAAATCAAAAACAATTATTTACCACCACCAAACCGTTTCACCAAACATGTATACTACAAAGAGACAGATCTTGAGCTGGGCAGAAAGAAACTCAGTCACATAAGGATTCTTTTTCTTGGAGTCCCTTATGAGGTGGGGTTCATGGAGATCCAGCAAAAAAGAGATGGGGCAGAATTAGAACTACGTATAGTTTCTTTTAGCTGAATCTCTCCTAGAGAGAAAGCCAGATGGGTGCAAAGAAGTCTATGCAAGGATGGTTATGGCAGAATGATTTTAAGAGTAAAAATACTGCAACATTCTCAATGTCCACACTGGGGCGGTATCTCACTATGTTTGTTCTAGAGTATCAGTCTAATAGATGCACTCCTGTAAAGGGGATCCAGGAACAAACAGGAAATGCTGCATACCATATTCCCTGAGAGAATGCAATACAAATTGATGTGATACGGCTCTGAGATCAGTCTTACTGAAGACAAACTTGTACATTTCTGCTTGAACCAGAGTTTGAAAAGTCATTTGACTGTGGATCCCTTTTTTATATATTATTAATTTTTGAAATTAAATGTTACTAATGTCTCTACACTTGGGAAACTGCTGCACTGCAAAAATATATATGGAATATATTTTTATTGGACTATTATATAGTTAGTGAGGTTAGTGAGATCATGTGATTTGAGAATATGTAATGAATTGGAACACTATTCACAATTTTCAATAGCAAAAACAAGTCACATTTGTATATACAATGTCATCTTGATTGTTTAATTTTGACACACAGGAAAAGACAGTGGGAAAACTTTACAGTTAATAGTGGTTATCTCTAGATTATAGAATTGCAGGCAATTTTAAATTTCTTCTTTATAATCTTGTAATTTCCTAATAGTTTACAAAGTAAATATATTATTTAACTAAAGAATATGTCATAAACCAGTATTTATATAAGCTGAATTGTCCCTCTTGTGTGTTCTAAATTCACTTACCTTTTGTTATACATAAGTGTTTATTGAGCTTGTTTTTGAAAATACCAGAGTATTTCAGCTCCAGGAAAGGAATGACAGAATGTCCCAGATGAGCTTAACTGAATTAGTGGAGCATTGTGAAAGCAAAGCATTCTTTCCTGTGGTTAGCAAGGAGATGGCTGCAGTAGCCTTAAAAAAACTGGCAATCTAGGCTGCTCAGCTGATGCTTTATCTTTGGCTAAAGCCAGCCTCTGCAATATGAGATGGCAGTCCTGTACAAATAAGTGCTTTTCTTATAGTTATCTTGACAAGGTAATGAACATACACAGTCAATTCCCCATGTCAGACTGCCCTTCTGAGGATAGATGCTTCATTTACTAACCTGCATGTAGGACCAGGTTCCACTTTTCTCCCTCCAAACTCCTACATCTTACCTACTAATGCAGAAGTTCCTGCTCCTTCCTAGGACACTGGAAGGAGAGGGGCTGGGGTGGCAGCTTCAGTGCCTCTCTGTGCAGAAACTCTGTGGCACTTGCCCATCTTTGGTGTCTGGCATGGGGCTGAGCACTAGCATATTCTCAGTCTGACTTGCTGAATATTAAGGACCTGAAACCCATTTTGGGGTCATTGATTTCATTTATGCAAACTACATTCAACGAACCTGCAATGTTATGATGTGATATAACTTTTACTAAATACAATATGGCTGGGAATTGAATGTATGATGGTGGGGAATGAGAGAAGGTTGCTCTTTATCCCATGTTTGGCACACATTTTTGGATAGTCACTTCCCCTCATTAAGCCTGTGTTTCCTCAAATGTAAAATAAGTGGTTGGACTATGAAATTGGTTTCCTACTGCATTTATAATAAAATTTAAACCACCCTCCATGGACCCCAGGACCCTGCATGATCAGGTCTGTGTCTCCTTTGCCCTCATCTCCTGCCAATTCTTCTCCCCTTCTTATTCTATTCTAACCATACCTCAAGACCTTTGCACTATCTCTTCCCTCTACCTGGCAGGCCGTCTCCCAGAATCTGGCTCTGCTTTTGTACTCGGGTTCCAGTTTAAATGTCACCTTCTCATAAAGGCCTTCCCTGATTACCTTATGGAAGAGTGCCCTATGCCTTCTCCCTGTCACTTTTTTCTGTTATCTTGTTTCTACTTCTTCCTGGAAATAATTATTTTACATTTGCCTTGTTGACTCATTGTACATCTTACCTTACATCTTACCTCACTGGCCTCTGAGCTCCACAAAAGTGGATAATCTTGTTGATCTTGCTAATTTCTGCATTCCTAGTGACTAGAATAATGTCACAAAATAGGTAATTGATAGATATTTGTGGAATGAATGAGGAAGAATCTGGCATTGTCTTATTTAGCAAACACCTTTATAGCACTTACTGTGTACCAGTCTTTGCTTTAAAAATTTTAACTAATTTAATTCTCATAACATCCCTATGAGGTAAACACTATTATTCTTCTCATTTTTAAGACAAATAAGCTAACACAGAGAAAAGCTAAGCTAAGTAATTTGACCCAAGGTTTTGCTGTAGCTTATGTGGATTACCTCTTTTAATCTTGCCAATGACTCTACAAAGTCGGTGCTATTATTGCCCCATTTTATAGACAAGGAAACAAAGGGAGAGGTTAAGCAACTCACCCAGGGTCATACATCTGGGTAAGTGGCAAAGAAAGAGCTCAAGTCCAGAGTGTCTGACTCTAGAACTGTGCTCCCTTATCCCCACAAGGGATACCTGTGGCTATTGCAGAAGTGCCGTACCTTCCCTTTCTGTACAAAGTCCAGAAGTTTTGAGAGGGCAGATCCTGAGACCACAGAGGACTGGCTTGAATAGTCAGGCTACTCAGACAAGCCATACATTCTAGAAAATGTATCATCTATCTGTTTATTTAGAATATCTTCCCCTTTCATCTATTGTTCTGCACAGGACTACCACACTGCACAACCTCAGAGGAAGCTCATGGTACCTGTAAATGGTGCCCTTGGAGTTGCTACTAATGTCTAAGGTAGCTCTGGTGCCGCAATTTCACTTGTATGTCTTGCTATGGGATCATTCAACCCAGGAGTTCCCTACCCACCTCATCCTCAAAACCAACTGCCGCTGTCATTGCTGAGAGCCTCTGGAGTATTATTTGCTAGCTTTCTCTATCGAAGTGTGGTCTCTAATATTCAGTTAGGTAAGGTTTTCACATATATCTTCAGCCAATATTGCGCCAAGCATCCAGTGATCATGAGAAAAACCAAGCCTTTCCATTTATAGACGTTGATATTGACAGATTTCTGGGATGAGACTATAGGCCTTTCTAACTATGTATTTTCTTACTACTTTAAAACTGAATCAGAGCTTCCTTATTATGTTTATTGTTAAATATGTTTTATGTCTTTGAAAATTAATAAGTCCATGAAAGTGTTTATTAGAATTGTATGTGCCCCTGGGACGCCTGGGTGGCTCAGTGGTTGAGCGTCTGCCTTCAGCTCAGAGCATCATCCCAGAGTCCCAGGATGGAGTTCCACATCGGGCTCCTTGCGTGGAGCCTGCTTCTCCCTCTGCCTGTGTCTCTGCCTCTCTCCCTCTCTCTCTGTCTCTCATGAATAAATAAACAAAATCTTTGAGAAAAAAATTATATGTGCTCCTGAGTCAAGGAGAAGACATTTGACAGAAAGTGCTTATACCTCTTCACCCCATCTTATGTTGCAGATAGGCTGACTGCTCTCTCAGGAGTTTGATCACTCAGACATTTGGTCATTAGGTTCACTAGGGATTATATTGAATAGAATAAGATTGTCAAAACATGAGAGACTCCTAACTCTGGGAAATGAACAAGGGGTAGTGGAAGGGGAGGTGGGTGGGGGGTTGGGGTGATTGGGTTATGGGCACTGAGGGGGGCACTTGGCGGGATGAGCACTGGGTGTTATGCTATATGTTGGCAAATTGAACTCCAATAAAAAAAATTTAAAAAAGAAGATTGTCAATTGTGTTTACAGTGAAATATATGAATAAGTAAATGTAATAACTTTACATGTAATTAGTAACTACTAAGATCTCTGGAACAAGATGTTATATTCGGTACAACCCATCATTACTAAGGGCAGTGCATGTGCCTGCACTGTGCTGGAGTGTTATCTCTTAATTTTCCCAACACCCCTGAAAGGAAGGGATGACCTCCATTTACAGATGAGGAATCCAAGAATCAGAGAAAGGAAGTGACTTCCCTAAGATCCCATAGTTGGTAAGTGGTAGAGCCAGTAGTTAACTATTTCAAGTGTACATCTACTTCATAACCATAAAGACTATATAAAACCAGACTAGAATGTTGTGCCAGAATAGACACTCAGCTATTTTTAATTAAATCTATTTAAATTTAAATTTAACTTAAAAAAATAAAAAATTAAAAAAATAAATTTAATTTAAGCCAAAATCCTATGATTTGGCCTTCCTAAATTCTCTTGCTCTCCTGCCCTAGAGATTCCAGTATAGAAAGCGGTTCTGGAGAGTAGTGCTTAATATTTTGAGACACTAGGGCATCAAGAACTTGGTGTCAATGAGAGGCAGAGTGCAGGGGATGGCATAGGGATAGGGTGCTGGGTTAGCATGTAAGCCTGAAAACATGACACTTCATCTTGATATTACTATCAGCTGTTTACCAGCAGCTTGCAAGGGATTCTGGGAACATCAGGGCTCAGAAGCCTGTGGCTTGTTGCTTTTCTTGACTAGAACTGCCCTGAGCATTGACTCCTGTTTTTTCTTCACATTTCTTTCTTGTGCTCCTCATTGTTTCAATATACAGCATTATGGAATAGTGGAAGGAATGTGAGCGTAGGAGAGACAGACCTGGGTCCAAGTCCTAGCTCTGTCACCTCCCCTAGCTGTGTGATCTTAAGCAAGTCAACTAACCACTCTTGCCTTTGGTTCCTGATCTGAATCAGTGTGAGGAGTAAATTAGTATCAAAAACACTAAACTCTCAATAATGAATATAATTCTTATTTCTACTCTGCTCCCAGATTTCCACCCCAAACTCTCCAACACTTTTGTCCCCACTCACTTTCTACTTGAAATGAACCTGGAGCCTTAAGGAATTTCTATGCAACCACCAGGTGATACTAAGCCCCCACCCCTACCGCCTTCAACATTCAGGGAGTCTATGTTGATCCACATCTTGCTCCATTTTACCAGGCCTAGGGTTGGCTATCCCTTTTCCATAATCCTTCAGCATACACAAATATATACATACCACACTTGGATCAAAGGTGGCATGAGCATGGAAAAAGGTGAGGAACTCATCTTGGCCAGATTAGAATCCTGATCCAGACTCACACTGACACAGCCCATAACTAGGAAAGGGAAAGAGCTCAACCTAAAGACCGATTCCTGGGCAAAAATAGACAAAAGGCTACTTTAGAGCCCTCTGCCCTACTCCATGCCTGTCCCATGACCTACCCTACTGGTATAGCATCCTTATCACTGTTAGCACCATGATTAAGAGCACCAGCTCAGGAATCAGATAAATCTTAGTTCAAATCCTAGCTTGGCTGCTTATTATTTGTGTGATTCTGGGCAAATTATTTGACTTCTCTGAGTCTCAAATGGCTTACCTCAATCTCATTAATTTATTCAACAATATTTATTAAGCACCTAAGTGCATGGCAGGTACTGTTGTGGGCATTGGGGATACAGTGATAAGCAGGGAGATAAGCACAAATTGTCACAGCCATAAGTGTAAAATTGTAACTTTGCAAAGCAGTGACAGAGTACATGGTAGCAAAAAACAGAATGTGACCTAGACAGGGAGGTGAAATTGAGGGGATTTACTTGGTGATGGATTGAATATGGAAGATAAAGTAAAAGAATGAGCCAGGAATAATTCTTTACGTTCTGGCTGGTGGTAGGTGCTGTCCACTGGGGCTGGCAGCAGTGGAAGAAGGTCAAGTTTGGGAAATAGCTATGGCTAGTGGGGGCTACACATGCTTGTGCATGTGTGTGTACACACACATGCACACACACACACACAAACACACACATTGATTAAATGCCCATACGAGGTGTTGGGGATGCTTACACATTTTGTTTTATCTACTTAAATTGTGACAGCAGCTTTTTTGGAGGATTGCTATTCCCATTTTCTAGGAGTGGAAACAGACTAAGAGAATGGCAGTGACTGCTCTGGATCTCACAGCTAGTTAGTGGTACAGTCAGGATTAACTTTCATTCTGTAGCCCAAACACGTGCTTTTTCTACTACTTCGCCCTGTGAGGCCCAGCAGAGCCTGCAGGAGAAGGAAAGGCCTGATGGCTGAGGACAAGGGCTCCAGGAAGGCAGAAAAGGGGGTGAGTGGAAGAGGGACAAAGGGAGCAGAGAGAGAAAGCACTGTGGCCAGGGCAGGAGGGATTCTCTCCAGTGACTTGATTAAGATTTATTTTTTGAAGACAGGTTAAGCAGGCCAAATTGAGGTTCATATTTCATAGCTCCCCTCTTTTACCAAATTCTGGCCCTGAACTCTGAGGAGGTGGTAGGGAGAACAAATGAAGAGGCAGTTTATGAAGTGGCCCAAGGCCCAGTGCTAAATTTGAAATTAGCATGGGGATTTCAGTCACAGTAGTCAGGTTTCCAGGGCCCTAGCTAAGTCCAGCAGCTGAGGCCCCACAGAGGGATAGAAAGCTGACCTTTTCTGGCTAGTGCCTTGGCCTCAACCTTCCTGTCACCTGCTCCATTCCCCTGGCGTTCTAGGAAGCAATAAGAGTCACCTTCTTGGCTTCTGGTTTCTGGTACCATCAGGAACAGTCTTCTATGCAGCTATGTGGGGTGAGGCCAAAAGGAGCTGGGTCTGACGAAGGACTGGGGAGTAGGATTAGATAGGATAGGGCTGCCATCTGCTTTCTTCCCCAAAATGTATGCTCTGCTCATTCAAGCTTCCCATTTAGCCTTCCTCTCGCCTGAGATATAAGGTTAGGGTCAGGTGATCCCTGATAGAGCTTTAATGGTCTGTACTTCATCACCCAAGTGATAGGTTCCTAGATCCTTTATGGGTGATAACTGCTAAGGCCAGAGTTTCTTCTGGGCTCTGAAAGTCTCTCTGGGTATGGAATATTCTTAGGGGTTAACAGAGTTTTCTGTGATAATTTTAAAATTGTGTATTTATTGCAATGAAAATCTTAACTGAATGATATAAGCTTATTCTGTATCATATATCTTGATGTCCACCTTTTAAAATTAAGGGCAGCCATAGATTTCTAGACCCTCATTTACATCTACCTCAGTGTATTAGGATCAGATTAGACTGCATGTAACAGAAAAATAAATCTAAAATGACAGTGGTTTAACAAGATAGAAGGTTAATTCTTTATCGGGTCAAAGAAGTCCAGAGATGGGATGTGCGGTTTGCTATGGTAGCTCCATGTACTTGTTAGAGACCTCCAACTCCTCCCAGCTCTCTGCCCTGCTGTCCATAGGGCATGGCCTTTGTCCTTGTGATCCAAGTTGATTGCTATAGCTTCAGCTAATGCTTGCTCATTCCAAGCAGTAATATGGAGGAAAGGGCAAAGAAAGGCCAGCCCCCTCGCCTTTCAGATCTCCAAGCAATGCCAAATAACACTTTCACTTATATCTCACTGGTCAAAGCTTTGTGGTATGGCCACACATAGCCACGAAGGAGACTGTGGAATATAACATTTTAGTTGGGCATATTATGGGAGGAAGCGGGTGGTTTGTGGGGTAGATAACTAGCAATCTCTGCTGCATTTTGTGTAACAGATCTCATTAGCTTCACATTGTCTTACTTGCATTGTCAAGGACTAATGAGGTAAAAAAACATAGGAAGACTTAGTATATAAATGATGGCTTAGTCCCAGTGAAGGGCAAATGATGTCCCCGAGGGCTGTAGGAGTGACAGTTTAGCAGTAGATCTGATAAGAAAAAAAGTAATAGGAGAGCTGAGTCATCGCCTGGCATGAAGCAATATAGCACGACGCACTCAAAAGAACCTGTATCCCAGTTGGCACTGCAGTCACGATCTGAACAGCAATTTAATTTTAGAGAAACAACATCATCCACCTTGTTAAAATCATTGCTGCTCATGTGACTTTTATCGGTTTTGTACTTTTGTTTACACTTCATTTGGAAGTTTGTTTCAGCTTTATAATTGTGTATCAACCATAGGCATCAAGAGCTTACAGCTTGTTTTCTCTTCGTACATAGTTTAACAGTGCAATGAAAATGAGTCCATAATTGGGATCTATCTCTATATATTTTTCCTTTACAGTAGGTTATTCAATTGGGAAATGCTTTCAGAAACCACTGGGCACCTCTGTAGCAAACAGGAGGACTGTAGGAGTTAGAACCTCAAACTAAGGCTTGTGGCATCAATTTTTGGGTTATTTTCATACCACCACCTCAGTGCTGGTGAGGAGGTGGCAGATCAGTGTCACAAAACAGGTTTTGAACCTAAACATAGCACATGATCAGGGGAGTCTAACATTGGACAAGCTCATAAAGGTCACATGGCATGCCTCCTGCCTGATGTGTGTGTGAACCTCTCTATAAGCCAAGTGCTTGGGTCAGGGGGTGAGGATGAGGTTGACGGTTTAGGTTGACATAAAGAAGCATTTGGGGGTAAGGTTGACTCAGACATTATGTCCCAACACTAAGAATCCTTGAGATATTTTCTAAGGATATTCATGTGTATGTTTCACAAGCAGAAAAGATCCTAGGGCCAAATGTATGGAAATCTCTCCCCTGCCTTGTCCCTAGTAACTTCCCCCCCCCCCCCGCCATGACCATCTGCCACAGCCCCCCTTGGCCTGTGATGACTTACACCTTCCAGCCTCCTTTCACTGTATTGTCACCTGGAGGGCAGCTTATTTATCATGAGGCAGAGGGGCTGAGACAGATGGTAGGGCTGCTTTTGAAGATGGCTAGTTGAGAGGGAGGGGGTTGTCCCAGAGGACCTGTTTTAGGCCATTTATAGATAAAGGAAAGAAAAGCTCCTTCTCTATCCTTCTCTGGAAGTAGTAAGTCTTCCTCAGCCCCAACCACTGCTACCCACTTTGAGCAATTTCTCAGATTCTCCATCAGTTGTGAGGGAATTCCGCAGGGTTCAAAAAAGTCTGAGAAAGACTATGGTATCGGGGTGAAAGAAGAAGAATCAGTGAGGAGGAGGTAGGGAAGAGAGAGAGAGACTGCTGTAGACAGTGAGACAGACTGAAAGATAAAGATGTACGTACAGTGTGTGTATATATGTGTGGAGAGAGAGAGACAGAGAGATGGAGAGATGTATTTATTGAGATATTAACTTCTAGAGAACAAGAGAAATAGAGAAACAGAAAAAGAACGAAAGAGAATGGACAGGAGGAAGTGGAGAAGGAGAAAAGAGGAGAGAGAAGAAATCAGGTTTTCTGGAGTGGAAGGCAATTTCTAGAACTGTGGGCGGTGAGCCCACTGTGGTGAGCCAACAGCTATACACAGTCACCATGTGGACGTTAGCACTGAAGAACAATCCCAGGGCTCCTCCAGCCTTCTGCCTACCACACCATCCCTGCCCGCTGCCCTGGCCCTCAGTCGTTGGCCTGTCTTTTCTCACAGAGAACACAAGAGCATAGAAGCTATCAGGTGGTATACTAGTCCCCCATAGCCCTTCATTCACATCTACCTCTTTATTATTCTTCCTTTTCCTCTAGGCTCTGCTCACTGCCCCCTATCAATTCTTCATCCCTCCTTGCACACTAAATTATTCCAGAACTTAGGGTAGTCTCTGAGAAGAGTGTATTAACACCTATCACACTATTTCATCCTCACAGTAATCATCTTCAGTGGATACCTGATACCTATTTTAAAGATAAAAAAAAAATGAGGCAGCCTGGGTGGCTCAGAGGTTTAGCGCCGCCTTTGGCCCAGGGTGTGATCCTGGAGACCCCGGATTGAGTCCCATGTCCAGCTTCCTGTGTGGAGCCTGCTTCTCCCTCTGCCTGTGTGTCTGCCTCTCTCTCTCCCTGTGTCTCTCATGAATAAATAAATAAAATCTGAAAAAAAGATAAGGAAACTGAGACCCAGAGAGGTTAAGCAACTTAGCTGAGATCACCCAGCAAGGCCAAGTTTCAAAGTTAGAAACCTCGAGCTACTCAGCTCATTTTCTTTGCACTGTGCCAGACAGCATCCCAGGAATCATACTCATTGAATGAAATTCTGCTCATTTGGGGCCCACCAGAGTCAGGGGTGAGTAGACTATACAAAGCAGTTCTGAGGAAAGAGTCTTTGTAGAAATAAGATTGGAAATGTCAGGCGGGTATGCCCATCTGCTGAGCCACTGAGGGTGAAGAGAGAACAAGCAATAAAAATTAATGGCTCAAAGACAAGTTAATTAAGAAAATCCTGCACATGTAGAGGGAAATATTGTATGTTATCCTTCTGCCTCATAACTGCAGAATTGTTGAGTTTGGCAAGCGGGTACCTGGGCCTTCACCTGGTGACTGGCACCCTTCCAATCCTCCCACTATGCCTAGAGCACCTGCAGGGACAGTTGAGAGGCTGATGAAGTTCTTTTCTGATACCTGCTCACTTCTCTTCTGCGCTCCTCTCTCCTTGGTGACTACCCCAGCTCTGTGCCTCGCCACCAGCTACCAGCGACCCAATCTATACTCAGTTTGGTTATAGTTGAGGATGTGGCCCCTTCCAGGTGTATTTGCCTTCAAGAGGAAGTATCTGGAGTACTTAAGATATGAGACTGTAATCATAGAATTTTAATCACTATTGAGGACAGAATTTGGGGTTAAGAGGATTTGTCAGCCTCCTTCCTCAACACCTCATCTACAAGGTAAAGCTTACTCCTCAATACCTCATCTACAAGGTGAAGCTTACTGAGTCAGCTTCCTGAGCTTCATGAGTCCCAGATATGGCACTGAGTGATTTTTATGTATGTGATATCATTTCATCCTTAGTGCAATCCTGTGAGGTATATTGTTATTAGTATTCAATAAAGGATGAAACTGAGGCTCAGAAAAGCAAAGTGACTGGCCGAAGGTCACAGGGCAAGTAAGTGGCACAGCTGGAATTTGAACCCAGGCAGTCTGGTTTCAGAGAGCATACTCACAGAAATTCAGCTCCTTGCAAACAAACAAAACAATAACAGCAATGAAACGGAATGAAAAAGCATGCTATTTCTGTCCTACCACCAAAGAAGTATGAAAATCCTGGTTATATGGCCCATGAGACCCCAACCTAGGGCTACTTTCTCCCTAATGACAGCATATCTGAGCTGCAAACTACTGCGGAACAAATATGTCACTGCTAGAAGGCTCTCTTTGGAATACAAAAGTGAGATTCAAAGGCAGGACTTCATGACCTCTAATCTCATTACTTAAGACCCCTAGGTTGGCTCAACTTTTCACACTGTGAGCCCTATTATCACCCACCTGGGTAATGTGTGATAAAACTGGGCTGTGGTCAGAGTTTTTGCACATTAGACAGCATTTTATTTTGTGGACACCCTTCCATGTTTTCAATATATGAACATTTTCAGGGTCTCTACCATTCCTTCTCAGAACATTTCTGAAGAATAACGTATACTTGTACATTAGGAATAATGGCCAATGGGAATCAAGCACTCTCTGCATTGTGTTCACTGCTTTATATGGACAAGCTCTTTTAACCCTCCACAATCCTGTGAGGTAGGGAGTACTATTATTAACTACATTGGACAGATGAACTGAATGAAGCTGAGGGAGGTTAAGGGACCACCTCCAAGTTACATTGGCTATGAAGTGGAAGAGCTGAGATTTGACCCTTGTTCTGTGTGATTCCAGATTTGGGGTTGTGATCTATTCCTCAGGGAAAGGGTTCTGGAGCATAAAAGTAAGAGTTTTAATAGGGAGATCTGTCTAGCAATTATCCCATGGCAAAGATGGAAGAATTGATGTTGAGCAGTCTTCAATGGATAGCGTAGATTACAGCCATGTAGGGAGTGGATCAGTGACTTGAAGGCTCCACAGTTCTTGTGTGCAGTCTTCAGATACTGTGAAGTCTTTAAAGGCAGGGCTGCATGTGATCCAATTATCTCTTCAGTGTCTAGCATATAGTAGGGACTCGGTTAATAAAATGTTAGTGATCAAGTGAATGTTTCTAATGATTATTTTAATCCGGTCTGACTCTGGCCTCCTCTAAATGCCAGGTTTCACCATGTACCAGGTCAGCACCAACCTCCCTCTAACAAAATTGGAATATAGATGAGGGTCTGAGCCATCTGTGCTGTTCTGTTTGAGTTAAGGTCATCTGGGGCTTCACCAACCAGATTTCACTATAAGCACTTCATACATTCATTTACTGCAGTTCTACTTCCTACATAAGTAAATACATGGAGGGATGGCCACAATAATGAGGAATCCAAGGCAACAGCTACCAAAAAAAGGCTGCATTAATAAAAACAGCACTTACTAGCTATTGAGTACTTTTTATATCCTATGCATTGTTCTAAGACATGTATATAAACTAATCATTTAATCCTCACAGCAATCTAATGAGCTAGACACCATTATTGTCCCTATTATACAGATGGAAACACTGAGACTCAGAGAGGGCTGGCTATGTGACTGATAATGGTAGAACTAGGCTTTTAACCATGTTTGACTCTGAAGTCTCTGTTATTTTTTTAAAGATTTTATTTATTTATTCATGAGACACACACACACACACACAGAGAGAGAGAGAGAGAGAGAGAGAGAGAGGCAGAGACACAGGCAGAGGGAGAAGCAGGCTCCATGAAGGGAGCCCGACGTGGGACTCCATCCCAGGTCTCCAGGATCACACCCTGGGCTGAAGGCAGCTCTAAACCTCTGAGCCACCCGGGCTGCCCTGAAGTCTGTTATTAACAGCAACGCTAAACTCCTTTCACTCATTGCTGCAGGACTTGCTGACAGATTAGCTATATGGGCTGAGAGGAAGGGACAATCTTGACTCCTAGGATAGTACTTGCATAGTTGTGTGGTGATGGTGTGAGTCACAAAGACAATAGCACTAGAAGACTAGTTTGGGATGTGTGGAGGGGTCATGAGTTTGATTTTTGGATATGTCAAGTTGGAGGTGTTTTTGAGCTATCCAATTGGGGATGCCAAGAAGACAAGTGAATATGTGGTTTGGAACTCAGAAGAGAGATTTGGGAGTCTTCACCATATATCTAACATTTATTAGGCACTCACCATGTGCCAGTGCTGTCTTAGGAGATTTAAGTTGATTCAGTCTAATTTCATTCTCCTGGCAATTCTATGAATTTGGTGCTTTATTATCCTGATCTTAACAGTGAGGAAACTTAGGTACAGAGGGATTAAATGACCTCCCCAGGATCATACAATTGGTAAATTACAGATGCAGGATTCAAGCAGAGGTGGTCTGAATCTGGGGAGGCTGCTCTGCTCTGAGCATAATGGATGGGTAAAACCACTCAGATGGAAACAAAGACAGGGAGAAAAGAAGAGGAGAAAGGGGAGGAGAAAGGGAGGAAAGAAGAGGAGAGAGAGAAAAAGGGAGAGGGAGAGAGAGGGAATGAATAGAGAGAATAGAGAAAAGGATTGTTTAGGAATTCTGACATTTAATGGCTTAGAAGAGAAAGAAGCAGTGAAGTTATGGATTTCTTTGTTTCTTCTCTGTCTCTCCTACTAAATGATAAGTTCCAAGAAGGCAGCTGTCTTTGTCTGTTTTAGTCACTGTTGTATCCCCTCTAGTTGCCATGACTTTATTTTAATTAGCAAATACATATGCAGTATATTACAAGATCTTCAAAAATATTAGCTCATTTAATTTTCAGCAACAACTGAATGTAGCACATACTCTTATTGCATTTTTTTATGGATGAAGAAATCAAAGCACAAAGAGATTACAAAACTTGCTCAAAATCATACAGCTAATTAGTGGCAGAGCTGAGACCCAAGCTCATGTAGTCTGGCTTCAGAGTCCGTGCTCATGAAATATTTGATGAACAAATGATGGAGGAGTCCACTGGGCCAAATGCTGCTAAGAGGTCCAGTAATTTTGGGATTAATATACCTGCTGGCTATGGTGTCATGTAGGTCCATGCACCATTCTGTAGGCTGGGGATACAACAAGACAGCTAAAGTCCCTGTTTTCAAGGAACTCACAGTTTGGTGGGGGAGACTGATAATAAAAGTGTAGGCATCATAATCTGAGCAGGTGATAGGTGTTATGGAGACAGGTCGAGGCAAGGTAAGAAAATAGAGGGAAGGTGTGGGAGACGGCACAATTTTAGATCTCTCAAATCCAGTCACTTCTCATTTTCTCAAGTTGCTTCTGAGGACATCCATAGAATGAACTGTACTTAAAGGCTCTTTGTCTGCTTTGTCTCTGGAGATGCAGTACATGAAAGTGGTAAGAACATGGCTCCTGAAATCAGACAGACATGAGTTGGAACATTGATAATGTGTGACCTTTGGCAAGTTACATACTTTCTCTGTGCTTCATATTCCTAATCTGTAGATGGAGTAACAATACTATCTACCTCATAGGGTTGCCATAAACGCCATTTGAAACTAAAGAGGGTGACAGAGTTTGTGGATGCCAGGGACAATTTAAGGGGAAATATTCTACAAAAGAAAAACTGGACAGATATGTGTCTAGACCCAGGCTATTCCATTTTCTAGCTCTGTGGCTTTCGTTAAGTCACTTATCCTCTGGAGTTCAGCTTCCTCAGTTGTCAGATGGAAAGAATAATTTCCACTGTACAGGATTTTTATGAAGATTACATATGTAAAAACCTGCCACATAGTAGGAATTCCATAAATTAGAGCTGTTACCATTCATTACATGTAATATTATTAACACTTCTTGATGGATTGATAATAGCATAGGGTTATTATCATAACAAAATGGGATCTAGGAATTTCCCGACCAGGTTTTCCTTCAGTTCTGTTTTCCTAAGAAATTGAGTCTGATTTCTTGTTTCTTCCCTTAACTCTTTTAGCATCTTTAGTTTTAAAGCACATTCGTTGCCACAGACCCTTGACTTTGGTTTGGTTCATTTTAGGGCATTTCTCTCAGTATTTTCATGACAATTTTTGTACTTTTCATCAACCATCCCACCTGGGACTGCAAGGATCCTAGGTCCCACCAAGCACCCTGGGTCCAATCACACACCAAGAATCAATAAAGAAAAATGCCATCTTCAAAAATCCCTCATTTAGGGTGACAGAACATGAGAGACTCCTAACTCTGGGAAACGAACAAGGGGTGGTGGAAAGGGAGGTGGGCAGGGGGATGGGGTGACTGGGTGGCGGGTACTGAGGGGGGCACTTGACGGGATGAGCACTGGGTGTTCTACTATATGTTGGCAAATTGAACTCCAATAAAAAAATCTGAATTTGCTAAAAAAAATAGTATAGCATTCATTTCAATATGTCTCATAGGAGAGTTAGTACTCTCACGTTCCTGTCCTCAGCTAACTATGAGCTCCATCCACGTGGAGAAATGAGTTCTATTCCTGGCAAATCGAGCTGCAATAAAAAAAAATATATATATAAAAAAATCCCTCATTTACTTGCTACCACCGCTCTACCCACAAGGGGGCGCTACCTCACATAGAATCCTCACATTTTTGCGGCAGTGATTAATCAAAAACAGACAGCAGAACAATCACGAGTAAGCAGACCCCCAAATTTGTTTGAAGACCAAACCCCCAACATTGGTCAAAGCCCCAGCCTTGCACCCTGGTCTCTGGATGGGCCCTATTTTCAGGGCGATACAGCTAATTGTTAAGAGCCCGGACTTTGGAGTCAACCTGTGGCTTTATCACTTCCAGCGGTGTGCCCTTATAAGACTCATTTTTTTTCACTAGAAAAGGGGGATACCATTGATAACTAAGGAAGATTCTGAGGAACAAATGTCAGTGTTAGTAAAGTGTTTATCATAGAGTTTATCTCACCTGGTACCTACTCAATAAATATTAGCTATTTCTGTGTCCTTATCTTGGCCACCAACTGAATTCCCAATCAGGTCCCATACTGATCCCCAAATTCCAGCCATTGACTCTCTCTCAACTAGCCATCTCATACTGCATGGTTCTAGGAAGGATGGTGGAGGATAGCTCCATGAACCTGAATTTCCATTAACAGTGACCCAGTTCCAGTTTCCCTGATGCCTCTCCATAATGACCACCCTGGCTGGGCCACTGTTATTTGCACCCTTATGTATTCAGGCTAAGGCTTCAGGTCAGTGTGCTAATTTTGGATCTCAGCTCCTCTGCTAGCTTTAGCCTTGGAAGCTGGCTTAGATTACACATTCCTACCCTGGAGAGCAACCCCCCCCCCAAAAAAAAAACCAGGTACAGAACACCTCATTCTCTCTCTCTCTCTCTCTCTCTCTCTCTCTCTCTCTCTCTCTCTCTCTCCCCACACCACACACACACACACACACACACACACACACACACACACACACACAGAAACACACAGACACAGAGGCATCTTCCACTCAAACCCCAGGGGCAAATTCCTGCCCCGGGGGGAGGGAATGAAAGGTAACTGAGCCCTGCAGGACAGTTGGGCAGCTGGCTCAGCACCTGCCAGGCACTTTTCCTAGTAAGGGCATCCTTTGGGTGACAATATCCAATTGAAGACGCAGCCCATTGGGAGCTCCATGACTGTTTCTCTTAGCCCTGCTAGTAATTTCCCCAGAACCCTTTTGGGGGATTGTATTCAGAGACCTGCTGGCACTCATTGACCTGGTCAGCCAGCAGCTGGTGCCTGCCTGCCTGCCTGCCTGCCTCCCCTCTTCTTCTTCTCTCCTCTCACCCCAATAGCTATAGCTGTAGCCACAGAGATAAGTGGCTCAAATATCCCTACTTTATGGTCTCTCTTATGCTGTGTTTGGCCTAAGGGTGCCCTTCAACAGTGTTTGTAAGCCTCTACCCTCAACAACCCCCATGCCATTTCAGTTGTTTCCCCAAGAGATTGGATGAATCCTAGCTTCTCCAGTTAGAGAATTGTGTGAGTCCTCCAGGCTCCCATCAGCCTGTGGAGACTGGCTTCCCTTGAGTGTGATTCCAAAACACTCATGGATTCATTTCAAAAATAATGAGCCCATATTATGTACCAAACACTGTTCTCAGTCTAGGAGATACAAAGTTTTTTTTTTTTTTTAAAGAAAAGTAAAGGAAAATAAAAGAAGGGGAAAAAATGAACAGAACTCTCTAAGGACCTCAGGATTCAATGGGACTGAAATGCCAGTATTGTGCTTACTGTGTACCAAGCACTGTTCTGAGTGCTTTACCATCTATTAACCTATTTAATCTTCAAAACCTTAATAAGAAATATGAGGGGTGTTACTATCTCCATTTTACAGATGGGGATGGTGAAGCTCTGAGGATTTTTATGATTGTTAGTGAGTTATATAGTATTCTTCAAAATTCATGTCCACTGTGAACTTTAGAATGTGACCTTATTTGGAAATAGACTCTTTGCAGATGTCATTAGTTAAGGACTTTGAGATGAAATCATCCTAGATTTAGAGTGGGCCCTATGTCCAATGACTGGTTTCCTTATAAAAGAGGATAGGATACAGAAACAGAGAATAAGGCCATGTGAAGATGGGTGTGGACATTAGAGTTTATGTTTACAAACCAAGGAAAACCAAGGATGTCAGGCAACCACTAGAAGCCAGAAGAGAGGCATAAAATGGTTTCTCCAAAAGGAACCAACCCCACCAATGCCAGGATTTTGGACTTCTTGCCTCTTGCCTTGTGAGAGATTACATTTCTGTTGTTTTAAGCCATCTAGTTTGTGGTAATTTGTTACACCATCCCCAGGAAATTAATGCAATGACTTACATTTGAACCCAAATAGCAGGTTCCTGAGTCTATCCTCTTAATCCTGGAGCATGAATTTGCTCCTGGAGTTTGGGTAGAAGATGCATGAGCATGTGTGTGCATGTGTATGTATGTTTGTCTGTGTGCTTTACTGTAAATACCCAACAGTCTGTTTACTACCCGTTATGCTCAGTGAAGGAAGGTGATTGGGAGAGTCCACTACTAGTGACCCCAGGTGAAAATAGCCTGGCTCCATCTGAGTCTCAATTATTCTCATCTGAATAATTAGAAATTTGTACTAGATGGTCTTGAAGGCCCCTTATAGTTGTCACATTTTATGAGCCTGTGATTTGTAATTTTAGGGGAGAGGTGACACAGTGCCAGTCATGAGAGCAGGTTATGGAAAAAGGGATAAAGGATATGCATTATATGTAATTGATTTTCAAAAGGCCTATGGATAAAAACCCTATTAGGGAAAATTTTCCATTATCTTTCCCTGTTTTCTTTATGTCTGTCTCTCAGAAGTTCCCTTCCCCCTCCCTCTCTCACACATGCGTATCCATTCCCACACCCACACACATGCCCAGAGACTCCCCTTCAACCCTGGAGAGTATGTTCATATTTATTAATTTCAAACTGGTACAGAGGGAAAGAACCAGGGTATAAGTGTGCAGCAGTTCCTGGCAAGGAGAAAGGCACTGATGGGGGGGCGGAGGGAGGGCTTCAGAGTCTCAGGGCTGGAAACAGTGTTATTAAGTATGTTCATTAATGAGCCCAAGAAGGAAATGACTAATACATTGATGAAAGGAGGCTGGTGGCACCAAACCACTTGGTTAATTAAAACCACAGAGGTCTTGGAGTGACTTCGAAAAGCCCCTGAGGATGGAAGTGGTCAATAGGAGGCAAATAAAGAATAAAGACAAGAAAGACCACTCAGGGGGTAATCGTTGAAAGGATATCTCTTACATGGAAAGATATCTAAGACTGGGAAAAGAAAAATGGACAAAATACCATAATTCCAAAAAGACTTCCCTGATATACTTACCCTGAGTACTAAAAGCTCCCAACACTTGCATGCTTTTTTAAAAACAGCGTGACAGCGTGATGCAAAAAAATAATAATAAAAATAAAATAAAATAAAATAAAATAAAATAAAATAAAATAAAATAAAATAAAATAAAAACAGCGTGATGCCTGTGTGTTTGTGACCATGGTTATTTTTCTGGCAGCCATAGGGAACAAGTTTGAGTCTAGGTTCAGAGCAAATGAGAGGAACTATGATACCCCATGAAAGCTTCTAGGTACTGGTCAGATAGAAGAGCATCTGAGGGTCTTTCTTTTCTGTTGTCAACACCCAAGTGGCATAGAGCCTTCCAGGCTGGAGTGTGCCTTTCCCCAGATTCATCCCTCAAAGTTATTTCAAATGGAATGATAGGAAATGACTGGAAATCGGCACACTGCTGATTAAGGTCTGGGTGTCCATTTGCAGAACAATGATAGGCACATCACAGCTTTTATGTAGGGACTTGTCCTTAAGGCTTTGTCTCTCTCTCTTGGCAGAGGGGTAAAGTGCAAATACCAGAAGTCTGTAGTCAGACTAGACTTGGCATATCACTCAACCTTTTTGGACCTTAGTTTCTTCATCCATTAAACGGGAGTAATTATAGTGTCTACCTCATAGGACTGTTTCTAAATGTACAGAATGGTGACTATAATTAACAATACTATATTATATGCTTGAAAGTGAGGACAGTAGATCTTAAATGTTATCACCACAAAAAGGATGGCAATAATGTGAGAGGATGGGGGTTTAACTAAACTTATTGTGGTAATCATTTAGCACTATATATATCAAATGATTGCATTGTATGCCTTAAACTTACATATATATCAATAATATTTTAATAAAGGTGGAAAAATAAATAAAACTATAGTGTCCAAGAAGAAAAACATGGACAATATACCCTGTGGGGCACAAAGAAAATAAATAGAAGCCTTTAGGGCAGCCCGGGTGGCTCAGCGGTTTAGCACTGCCTTCAGCCCAGGGCATGATCCTGGAGACCCGGGATAGAGTCCCACGTCAGGCTCCCTGCATGGAGCCTGCTTCTCCCTCTGCCTGTGTCTCTGCCTCTCTCTCTCTCTCTCTCTCTCTCTCTATCTCCATCTCTCTCTGTGTGTGTGTGTGTGTGTGTGTCATGAATAAATAAAATCTTTTAAAAAATAGCAGCCTTGGTAAATTGAACACCAATAAAAAATAAATTTATTATTAAAAAAATAGCAGCCTTTATCATGTTCATCTAGACATCTTTCTTGTATCCCTCAAACTTGATGTAACTCATACTCCCCCACTGTGTGCTCCTTATCTTGGTTAATGGCATCACCACTAACCCGGTTTTTTAAACTATAAACTTCAGAGTCACTCCCTCACCCCTGCTTTCTTTCAATTCTCACATTCCACTAATCACCAAAGTCTAGTTCTTCTTCATCCTTGTTGCCCCACATTGCCTCCTACCCTAGGACAGCCCTTCATTGTTTCTTACCCAGACTATTGCAACAGCTTCCAAACTAGTCCCCATGCCTCTGTCTCTCCTCCCTGCAGCCCATTCTTCACAGTGTAGCCAGGTAAGATTTCTAAAACACAAATCTGATCATGGCACTGGGTTCCGGCTTAAAATTTTTCATACTCTCCATTTCTTTAAAGGTCAAATCCACACTATTTTGTCCTATAATGAAATTCACAATTCTTTTCCTGTCCAGACTTCTTTCTACTTCTCACACAGTCTGTACTTGAGCCTCATTGAATCTCTTTCCCAAACATGCTACGCTATTTTACTTCTCCCTGCCTTTGCATGAACGATTTCTTTCTTTGACTCCTGCTTGTTGAACTCCTACTCATCGTTCAAAGTGAGGCTGAAATGGCTTTCCAGTTCCTCCAAAGCAGACATTTTGGTGTTCTACCTATACTCTCAAAGCACTCATTCAGGCCTCATGTCTAGCACTCTCTTGCTGTTTAAAGACCATCTATTTATTCCACTTGCCTGAGGGTGCTCACCATCCCCCTGCAGTAGTCAGACTAACCTGCCATAGTCCAAGGAATAGAATCAAGGCATCTGGCTGTGGTCAGTCTGTGTCCTGGACTCTGCTCTTCCTGTTTCTCCAAAACAAAGCCTGTCACAGTCCCCCAGGGATCTTGAGAAACATAGAAAATCCAGGTGACAGGAACTGATGTTGAACAAGCTGGTGCTACTGGATAAAATCTCATAACAAGCCCTGATCAGTTTCCTGTCTTCAAGATAAATGACCCAATGCTGATGGCTCTGCAACTACCAGCTCTTCTAATTTAATGTCAAGACCCCTGCTTTTGGAAAACCAGTGACTTGGGCCCTCTCTGCCCAGCCCCTACCTAGATATATGTTCTCTCTGGTCTCTATTCAGATTCAATGGGCAGGTGTTGAATGCCTGCCATGTGCCAGGTATCTTGCAAGGCATTTTTGAAACATGACCACATTTAATCATTATAACAACCCTATCTTGGGGATATTACCATCTCCATTTGAAATATGATATGGAACTGGATGGCTCTAGAGGTAGAAGGACTTGTTCAAGATTACCCAGCTAATAATAACAGACATCATTTAGTGAGTTTGAACTATGTGCCTGGCCCTGTGTAAAGTACTCCAGGTACATTGTTTTATCTGCATAAAGACTCTGAAAAGTAGATAATATGATCTCCATTTTAGAGTTGGAGAATAGGAAAATATGGGGCTCAGAGAGATGACATAATTTGACTGATATGATTAATAAGTGATAGAGCTAAGACTATGAATATATGGCTTTCTGTCTTTAGTTTCAGTAATCTTTCTACCATTCCATATGATTTCTTTTTTCCTCATCAGAGCAGAGTTCTCTAAGTAAGAGTTGTGTCTCCTATGGTGAGGAAAGCCACTATTTAGAGTACTGCTCAGTATGAGGCACAGATTAACTATGGAATAAGAGCCAAGCTGCCCCAATTCAAACTTTGGGGCCAGGTACCAGTGTGAATATGGTCCTTGGGAGAGTCGGGCCAATTTGTAGCACATGGCACTGCCTCTTCAGGTCCCTGAAGTAAGTATCTTCAACTCTTAGGATTCTGGAAGGAAGCTCCTTCTCTGGGAGTGAAGTGGAATAAGGAAACCTATTTCCACTGCAAGCCTATTGCTCTGAGACAACCTCTGCTGAGAAAAAGAGCAGAGATAGAGCTGAAACTGTAGCCACTCACTATTACAGATAGTCCTCTTTTGGGAGTTACATGGATAATGTAGCTAGGACATTTACTAAGTATCCTTCTGGGGAGCTACTAGCTTACTGTGTGTTCCTAGACCTCAGTTTCCCACGAATCCAATGAGGGGATAGATCAGAACCTCTCTAAAGTCCTTCTAGTTTGAATCTTTTACAGTTCAAGGTCCCCAAGAAGCCAATATCAATTGGTTGCTGACATGTTGAGTGCTGTGAATTCTTGAGCCTGCTCCCCAGGTCCTTGTCAGTAGGGTCATGCACCCTAGCAGTTAGCTTTGAACACAGCACCCCAGTTTGGTATTTCATCTTCTTCTTGACAGGCTCTTAAATTAAGTGGACTGATGGAATGGACAAGAAAATGATGACTCTGGCAGACTTGGTGAGATCTCTTACTCCCTCCACTATAATCCAGAGCCACAGCCAAATGAAATGGCTCTTGGAACACAACTGGCTCATCCCATTATGGAGATGAGAGTTCTATTAATTGGAAAGAAACTTTCAAAGGCAGAGAGGTCAGCAACCAGGGCCCATGGCTGAACACTACTCTGTGGGTAGGAAAAATGGGGGGATTCTGCAGGCTAAATGGTTGAAATTGAAGAGCAAGGAGGCAGCTGAGCTCAAATGGAGAGCATCAGCTTGGCAAATGTAATTAGCACCACTTGGAGCTACCCTTTTCCACTCCTCACCCCTGCCACTACTAATTCCCTCAGCTACTCCGTGTCCTGTTTCCATACCCCAGTCCATTCCCATTCTTTTCAGAATTTGTCCTCTTTGTTTATATAATAGCACTTACTGTCTTTGGATCCTGTGGAATAATACTTCAAGCACCATAGAAGGCTCTTTCACGTTCCTTCTCAGTCAATACTACCCTAAGCAGTAACCACTAGTCAAGAATCATCTGAAGGTTTTGTTAAAGCATGGATGAGGGCAGCCCGGGTGGCTCAGCGGTTTAGCGCTGCCTTTGGCCCAGGGCTTGATCCTGGAGACCCAGGATCGAGTCCCATGTTGGGCTCCCTGCATGGAGCTTGCTTCTCCCTCTCCCTGTGTCTCTGCCTGTCTCTCATGAATAAATAAATAAAATCTTTAAAAAAAAATAAAGCACAGATGACTCAGCCTCACCTCAGAGATTCTGATTCAGTTAGATCTGGGTGGGACCCAAGAATGTGCATTTATAACACTAGTACACTGCACTAGCCTGATTTCTATTGGCATCAGTTTTGCTTATTCTTCAATGTACTCTTTGTGTCTGCTTTCTATTACTCATTATAATGTCTATAAAATTCATCCATATTATTGGGTGTACCAGTAGTTCTTTTTCTTTTCTGTTTTTTATTGCTGTATTGGTAATATTTTGTTGTATGAATATAGCACATTTTACTTCTTTACTGTTGATGGGTATTTGAGTTATTTACAGTTAGGCGCTATTATGAATAGTGTTGCTGCTATGAACATTTCTGTACATGTTTTTGGTAGACATATACATTCATTTTTCTATATACCTACGTATAGGACAACTGAATCATAGGGTAGGCATATTTTTTTCACTTGGTTAGATACTGCCAAAATTGTCCAAAGTGATTATATATGTTTTTACTCCAACCAGCAAAGTATAGAGTTCCAGTTGCTCTTTATCCTTGCCAACATTTGGTACTGATGTTCTTGTATTAAGTTTTAGCCATTTTGATGCATGCATACGTGTGTGTGTGTGTGTGTGTGTGTGTGTGTGTGTGTGTGTGACGGTATCTCATTGTGGTTTTAATTTGCATTTTGGATGGCCACTTTAACTAGAGTGTGTAGTGTGAAACTGTTAGGAGAGATGGGAATGGACAGCACAGGGCCCTCAAAACAGTGACAGATGGTATGGGAAAACACTACAGACCAACTCCAATGGTTTGTTGGAGCACTAGATGGGGAAGCATTGAGGAAAAATTTAAGGGAAAATCTAAGCCTCTTCACTGCTTTTGGGTTTACTTTCCTTCCTTGTATAGACAAGATAGCCTCCTTGGAACAGAACAGGGACCTCAATGTTGGCCTTTGGGTTTGGGAATACTGAGACAGTTAATGCCAGTCTCTGAGATGGGAATGAATTTAGTGTATTGGGAGTACAGAAAGAAATTTAATATGATTGACATACAAGAAGAAAGGGGAGGATATAGATATTAGACAGATCAACAAGGATCATCTTCTAGAGGATCTTGTAGACCATAGGAAGGAGCGTGAAGTTTATTCTAAGCACAATGGCAATCCAGGAAAGGATTTTCAGCAAGAGAGTGACAGGGTATGGTTTATGTTTGGAAATATCACTTTGGATAGTGTATAGAGCAGTGGTCTCATCCTTGGCTACGTGTTAGATTCATATACAAAGAGCTTTAAAAATATTGATTGCTGAATCTTACCTCCCAAGATTCTGATTCAATTGGTTTGGAATATAGCCTAAGGGTTAGGAGTAAAGACAGAGACAAGTGTGCAGATTTGAGGCATATTTTGGATGTAAAATATGCTAGATTTGGAGACTGACTATGGACTACAGGGAGAATAATGAATGAAAGATGTGGCCCAGTGTCTTATGTGGGACTTACATTGTATGATAGTGCCATTTACGAAATGGGGAACACTGAGGGAGAAAGAGCATATTAAGGGTGAGACAGTAAGTTCAGTTTCTGAAATGTTCAGTTTAAGTTAAATGAGTTATTCAAGGAAGTAGACAAGACTCCATAATGGATTGGATACAGTGAGGGGAAAGGGAGAGGAAGAACCATGGAGGATTTCCTCCTTTGATGTCCTATATTTCAGCCCTTTCATGACTCTTGCCTTGGTCTTTTCGACTTCTCTGGTTTGGAACCCATCACTGTGCTCTGGGTACTAAAAGGCTAATCAGGTAAACTTCTTCCTTCCAACATATTAGCTCACTCCACTCTATCTTCCCATTTGATACCTTTGCCCAGCTGAAATACACATGTACCATAGGTCCTTAAAGAATGATTCTTCTGTTGGATATTTCAAACCTCTATGACTAGCTGGTGGGGAAAGTTGAAACTGCTAAAATTTCACCCCTTCAATTTCAGTGAGAAGATGATGGCTTGATAAGAAAAAATGGGGCAAGATTAGACTCCCTTTGGGAAAATGCAGGCCCTCACAACTAGTTTTATATCAGTTGTCTCACTGAATATCCTAAACCACTGTGGTTACTATTTCTATTATACAGTTAAAGAAACTAAAGCCCAGAAAGTTTAACCAACTCATCCAGAGTCATACAACTTGTTAGATGCAGAACCCAGAAGCATATTTCTGCCATGGGAGCTTAGAGAATCTGTTTGCTTGTATAATTTATACCTGTCCTCCAAAACCCTGTCCTGCAACATGCTCAGCTTTCCCAAATAAGTCACTACTTTCTATAGTAATCCTGACCACCAGCTCTTTGGACTTCCTTTCCTACAGACTTATCATGAAGTATGCCTCTGGGAAAATAGAAGAGCTTGTGTAAAGACCTTCTTAGAAGCATGAATGAAGTAGAGAGTTCTCTCAGAAACTAGATAGATCAATGTACTGGAGTGGAGTCCTAATTTGTGAGCAACATCTCTTGAATTCTGTCTTATAGTAAAATGCCACTACCCCTGCCTCTGAAACAGAGATCCCAAGAGCTGGAAAAGCCCTTCAAGAGCAGTATCATTCCAAAGATAAGGAAACAAGGCAGTGAGAGGCAAGGTAGCTTGTTCAAAGTCACAGAGCCAATTAGAAGCAGAAGCAGGGTAAGCCTCAGGTATTCTGAGGCTCCATTATCCTAGAGTTCTGAGGATCTTTACTGTACCCCTTCAGACCGAAATTGATCCTCACACCCTGGTGAGATATAGAGGAAGCAAGAAGGGTAATATATTCTCAATGAGGGTTTCCCAAGAGAATACATCTTTGAGGGGAAGCTTTCTGAAAGAAGGGGCAGTGGTGGGGTGGGGAAGAGCAGACAAAACCCTTGAAGCTGCAGCAGAGAACTCTGCCCAGAACTGCTGCAGTCACGTCCCACCCTGCCAGCCAGCCCCACCATCCCTCAGCTCAGGGCTGGAAAAAGATATAGGACAGGGCTCCTTAATGAGAACATTTGGGAACCCGGGAAAGGTTAATGATCTGCAGCCTCGACCATCCGTCAGCTGCCCAGCCAGAGACGGTAAACACCCTTACTCATCTAATTAGTCAGGAAAGGGTGGGCAGGGGCTGAAGACAGGGCCTTGAGAATTACAGTCTAAGTGTCCACCCGCTTAGAGCTGTTGAAAGAGGCTGCCAGAAGGTATAAGACCACATTCCTGGAGGCAGTTGGGAGGGGACTCACTCTTAGCTGGTTCCCCTACAGCTCTGGCTACAGGCAGCTCTGGCTACAGGCTGTGGAATGGCATGGACATTTATTGAGGGCCTCTTTTGTGGTAGGCACTGTGCTAGTCAATTCTCTATGTGTCATGTTATTTTGTCTTCCCCAAACACTGCAAGATTCTTACATTTATTGTATGCTAGTCACTTTACATATGTTATCATATTTCACTCTCCTAAGAGTCCTAGAAAGGAGTTGGTATTTTGCTCATCCTATAGGAGAGAAAATGGAGCTTTACATAGCATAATTGGTTTGCTAATTTATTCAACAAATGCATAGTGCATACCCACTATGTGCCAGGCACTGTGCTATATACTGGGGATATAATGCTAAAAAGACAGACACAGACTTTGCCCTTATGCGGGAGACAACATTAAACATGAACTCATAAAACTAGTAAGCAGCGAAACTGATTGAGATCTGACTATAGGGGAAATCTGTAGGCAAGGTTGTGAGGGGACTGAGGTGACAGGTATTGTGGAATCAGACCAAAATATCCTTGTTCACAGCTGTCCTATTCTGGCTCCAAGAGGCTAGGCCCTGGGACAAATGATATACTGCTTCTGGGAGTAGAGGAGAGTTGAAGATCTCTCAAGGCATATGTGCTCATTGTGCTCTGAGAGACTCTTCTTTCCAGTTGCCATAAATTATTTCAGCTCCAAAGTGGAGGAATTGAGGTTAAGAATAGCTTTGTGATTTCTGAACAATTTGTGGGGGTCAGGCAACTAAGGCAGGGGAATGAGTATTCTCTGAGCACCTGTTGTATTCCCAACTCTATGTCAAGTCCTTGGAGGGGGTGCTCAGGGGCAAAGACCCATTTTTCCCCCCATGGAGGCTATAAATCTAGGTTGGAAATATGACTTATTTTTATGGAAATACTGAGGAAGGTAGCCAGTTAAGAGCTGAACAGGCCAGTCCTGGCTGGTCACCTTAGAATCCTGAGATTCTTTGGGGGCTTTTTGGAAGAGAGAGAGGAAGGAAAGGAGTGAGAGACAGAAAGAACGTGCAAGTAAGTTAGATGAAAAGAAATGTGATGAACTGAGAGAGAATGAGAAAGAGAGACATGGAGAGATACAGACAGAGACAGCAAAGAAAGAGAGACATAAGAAAGAAGACAGAACGAGATAGAGGACAGAAATAGACTAAGTGTGACAGACAAAATGACAGACAGTAGGGGGAGTGAGAGAGAGAAAAGGAGAGACTAAGGTCTGCAGTTGAACTGGAAGAGGCTCAAATGATGTCACCTCTCACTCACTTTGAGGCACTATAGACCACTGTGGAGTCCTGTTTCAAATAGTTACTACATCTTAAAAAGAACTTTTTGCATTAATGATGGGCTCAATTTTCTGGGCAACTGAAGAGTAGGGAAGTGTATGTGTGTGCATGCATGTATGTGTATATGTGGAATTGACAGAAATCTCCACATAAGCATGGGTGTACCCCTTTCCCACATTCTCATATTTATAAGACTAGCTTCCTGCAAAGTTGAGTGCACCCCAACTTGTAAAGGGAATCTTCTTTTTCCAGTAAATTACACTCTTACTCCATTTAAGAAAGATCACTGAGAAGTGAATTCCTGTTATTTGAACCATAAGAGAATGTTGTCCCCAAACTAGGAATATCAGAACACCCAAGCTCACATCTAGGCAAAATCAGGATTTAGCCATTAATTAGCTGTGTGATCTTGAGCTGTTTCATCAACTTTTCTGGGTCTCGGTTTTCTCCCCAACGACGAAGTGGTTGTATTTAGTCCTTGGCCATTTTCCCATTTGAGCACGTGCAAGAAACAGGTGTAGCCTGGGCCCCCTAGGAAATCTATCCTGATGACCTTTAATTTGAAAGGGTGAGGGGAGGGGAGAGGATCAACAGAGCAGATCAGAAGGCAGTGTGGAATGAGGCAGGGGTATAAATAAAGTAATGCCTAAATAAGTCATCTGAAATGGAATGGGCCTCTGGTAACTCAGTCCTCAGTCAGGCTCTCTTGTCCCAGTTGGCTGGCTCAAGGGAGGGGCCTCCCTCCTCTCACATCCCTCTTGGCTCCTGTCTGCTTCCTGCTTGCCTTCTGCCGCCCTTCCACTTTATTGCTCAGTAGGGCTAATATAGTGTGCCTTGAAGTAGGAAAACACCTTCACACCCCATTTTTATTTTCAGTAGATTTCAGTTCTGTGTAATGGAATATGACAGCGCTGAGGACCTCATAAAATGTCAGGAAGGATTAATGGGGACTCCTGATTGACAGACTGGCATGCATTCTGGAGGGAGGGGAGTGAGTAAAAGGCCTAATAAAGGGTTCTTCAGGCCATGTTAAGGGTGTGTTGGGGAAAATGTCCATATCTTACTTGCCAGGTCATGGGCAAGGTCAATCCTCTCCTCTCTACTCCCAACCCCTCTGACCCAAATCAGCAATTCTTCCTTTGTGACTGGATTGTTGCAACAGCCTCTTCCCAGGTCTCTTTGCCTCCAGCTTCTTGCCTCCTTTCTATTTACCACCCTTCACCTTTGTCTTTCTTTTATCCCAACATTGATCACAAGCCTCCTCTACTTGACTGCGAGCTATGTAAGAGAAGAGATGGAATCATCTTGTTAATTGATTAATTCCCTTTGCCAAGCATCATGTTTTTCACAGAGCAGGTGCTCAACAATGTTTGGCAGATGAATAAATGAATGAATGAATACCATGGGCCAGTCACTGTGCTAGTCATCGTTTCATAGTTCTCCCATGTGCTCCAACAGTCCACAATGTTCATCCTCATTAAAGAATTTAGCCCAGTTTGTAAGTGCTTATTTACTATATGGGAATTTTGTGAAGACAGAGACCACAGCTGTCAGGCTTACCTTTTTTGATATATCTTACACCTAGTATTTTGCACTGTTTTGCATGAATGCATGAATGAATTTTCCACTGGGAATATATTTTCCCTCCATCTCTCACTGTATATCCAGAAGTTATTCATTGGGTACCTATTTATGTAAAAGGCAGTGTTCTAGGTATTGGAAATTTAGCAGTGAGCAAAATAGAAAATTCTTACTTGCTTTGATAGAGCTTATATTCTAGTGGGAAAGATACTTGGTAAATCAATGAACATATTTATATAAGCAAATGTCAAATAATTATAACTACCATGAAAATGAAGCTGGGAAAAGGGGTAAAGAATGGTGGAGGGGATTTCTATTCTAGCTGGGGACTTCAGGGAAGACCTATCTGAGAAGGTGACATATGAACAGAGACATGAATGAGGTAAAAAATGAGGCATTCGAAGTAAGGGAACTAAGAGTGAACTTGATGCAGGAATATGTTTGGCAAGTTTTAGGAAATGTAAGAAGGCCTGTATGGCTAAAGTATGGTGAGCAAGTAGATGTGGAGGAGACAAGGTCAGAGAGTTAGGCAGTGGACAGAACATAGAGCATTATGAAGACCATAGTAAGGAGTTGAGATATTATTCTAAATAAAATCAAAAGCTAACAAAATATTCTTTTTTAACAAAAGATTTCTAAGTAGGCAAATCACAACAATTGATTGATGTTTTTTAATAGATCTCTGAACCCCGGTGAAGAAAATCCTGGAGGCAGGAATGGAAGGAGAGAACCCAGTTAGGAAGCTAGTACAATAGGCCAGGTGACAAATGATTATGGCTTTGTCCACAGTGTTAGCAGTGGAAGTGAAGAGAGAGTGGCTAGACAAGATATATTTATTTTTTTAAAGATTTATTTATTTATTTATTCATGATAGATAGAGAGAGAGACAGAGAGAGAGAGAGAGAGAGAGAGAGAGAGAGAGAGGCAGAAGCAGGCTCCATGCCGGGCCAGACGCGGGACTTGATTCCGGGACTCCAGGATCGCGCCCTGGGCCAAAGGCAGGCGCCAAACCGCTGAGCCACCCAGGGATCCCCGACAAGATATATTTAGAATGCAGAGCCAACAGACTTGTTTGGCTGTAGTTTGGATGTAGGGTGTGAGCGAAAGAAATCAAGGATGAGTCTGTAGATTTTATTCAGTTCAAGTCCCATTCTTCATGTCTTGGTTCAAAGCTACCCACTCCAGGAAGATTTCCCTGACACACTCTTTACCTTACCACCATCTCAATTCCCATAGCAGTTTGCAGCTGTATAACGTTAACAAGAACATTCTACCTTCTGGCAGAGCAGAGCTTCCTGTGCCCATCTGCCTTCCCCACTTGACTTAGAGCTCCTCAGGGACTCTTTCATTGTCATCTTTGGAGTCTTCACTGGATCCAGCACAAAGGCTTTTGCAGAATATTTAACCAATAAATACTGGTGAGACTGAATAGGTTAACTAAATTGAAGCTGTTTATTGTTACTTCCACTGTATGGTTGCAAAACTCTCCAATCTTTAGAAGGTAAACAGAATAGTTTCAACATCACCAGCTTTTAATTACTAAAGTACATTTGATGGATGCCTCTGCTTGAATTATTGACATCATGAGGATTAAAATATGGTCCTTTGATTAAAAGGAAGTTTATGTGTTGCATGAGGGGCGTGGAGAGTACTGGAGGGTGAGATATTGAGTGGATCCTGTTCTCACAGCTCATGTTCATCTAGGGAAGCTATGAGGAGAAGCAAAAAGTGTTTAGAGAAAGATTAACCTCATACTTATAATAAAAAAAAAGGCAAAAGTGAGAGGAGGTAGGGATTTTGGAAGCATGAGAATTGAAGCATATGGACCTAGATTCAAATCTCAGCTCTGCCACTTACTAATCATGTTACTCTAAGGAAGTCATTTTTCAACATTATTGTTTGTTTTCAATTGAGGTACACCTTATATACAAAAAAAGTGCATCAGTTTTAAGTGTACAACTTGATGAATTTTTACAAGAGCATGCATCCAGGTAAACATCTCCCAGATTAAAATATAGAACTTTTACAGCATTCTAGGAGACCCTTTCATGCCTCTTCATAGTCAGTATCCCCTGGAGAGGTAACTACTCTTATAATTTCCATCACCACATAGTGGTTTTGCCTGTTTTAAATCTTTATATAAGTGGAATTATACAGAATGCAACTTTTTGTGTCTGGCTTTTTTTCCTGAGCAAGTCATTTAAACTTTAAGCCTCAATTTCCTTGTATATATAACAGGAATACTAGTAGCACTTATATCATAGGGGAATGAAGATTTAATGAAATAAAGCTTATAAAATGCTCAAAAAATGTAAAATGCTTGGTAAGCAGTAAAGGACAATATTAATATAAGATATTATTAATATAATAAATAAATAATTTCGATTACTGATTCCCCCTGCTGATTGGAGAGGAGACAGGCAATGTAATGAAATGGCTAAATGAATAGGTTTTGGAGTTTTGGGACTTCAGTTCTAGCTCCAGTTTCTCCACTTATGGGCTGTGTGACCTTGGGGATGTCACATAAGTCTCTAAGCCTAATTTCTTCATCTGTAGAATGGGATTAATACTATTGTATGCCTCATGGGATTGCTGAGAACATTGAATGCAACAGCATATGTCAAGTGCATGCCACAGACTGGGATACTAGGATTTATAACGATCCAGAAGTACCAGTCAATCAGGGTTGGCTAAGTGGCCTGTAAAACCTCACTTACTCTATCTGAATAGGTAGCAAGGGCCCCCAAAGTGACTTGAAGCCCAAGGGGCCACTTCTTTGTTTACTCCTCTACCTTTCTTGAGACACAACCAATGACCACTGGCCTATGGGTACTGCCTCTCAGTTCCCCAGCTATGTTTTGTTTTGTCCATAAGGCTTAACTCCCAGTGATCCTGGTTCTCAACTGAGAGTCCCCCTTGCAAGGTTAACGTTGTACAGCCTTCCACCAGAAGCTACAGCCAGCTGGCCCCAGTCCAGCAGTGGAAGACTTATTTGTCACCAAAGAGTGCAATTTTCATGGCCATTTGAAGTTGACATTTGGAAATCAAAATCCTTTAAACACTGTTTAGCATCACAGTGTTTTGAGAAAACATTTTCAAAACAGTTTTATGTATTCTGCTTCCCACTGTTCAAAACAAAAGTTTTTTTTATAAAAAAAACTTAAAAATCAACATGTCTTGAAGATATTTTTCATCCAAAACAAATGTTTCAAAAGCTTTTTGCAGATATGATGATTAGTGAGATGATTCAGCCCCAAATAATATTTTCTCTAGTGTTCTGATGATTGTATTTTGCAGACTTGATTTAGTCAGATTATCATCTCAAAACCATATTTATTTTCCTTCTTTAGACTCAGCCAAGAGACTGAGGAAACTTAACACCTTAGAGCTTCAACATAAAAATATGTATTGAATAAATAATTTTTTCTTTTTGTCTTGGCTGCTAGGAGACTCAGAGTTATGTTAGAGAAATGTAACTATTTCATGTTTGATTCTGCCTAGAAAGGCATTCCTACATTTTTTGAAAAATAGCCTTATTGAGGTATAATTGATATACAAAAAGTGGCACATGTTTAATGTCTATAATTCAATGAGTTTGGATGCATGCATACACCTGTGAAAACATTACCACAATTAATATAACAGACATAGCCCCATCTTATCCCAAAGTTCCCTTATGTTCATGTTTGTGTATGTGTTTTGTGTGCAAGAACAACATGAAATCTAAATTCTTTTTTTCTTTTTTTTGAGATCTAAATTCTTAATAAATATTTCAGTGCCTATATGTGAAACTTCTAGAGGAAAACATAGAGGAAAACCTTATTGACATCGACCTTGGCAATGATTTCTTGATATGACACCAAAAGCTCAAGCAAAAACAGGAAAAATAGGAAAGTGAAGACTACATCAAACTAAATTGCCTTTGCACAGCAAAGGAAACAAACAAGAGAATGAAAAAGCTAACTTATAAACTGGGAGAAAATATTTGCAAACCATTTATCTGATAAGGGGTTAGTATCCAAAATATATAAGGAACTCCTACACCTTAATAGCAAAAAAAAAAAAAAAAAAAAAAAAAAAAAAAAAAAAAAATCAAGTAACCCAGTTTAAAAAATAGACAAAGCACCTGGATAGACATTTCTACATGATTTTCCTAACGCTCTTTTGATCTTTATTCATCTACCCTATTGCTCTGAATTTTTATGTTAATCTATCTTAAATTGATTTTGGAAGCAGATGGAGTTATTTATGGCAAATAAAACATATATCTTTCAAAATCTCAAAACAAGGAAAAAATCTACTCAGTGGGAGATGAGCAAAATATGTGAATTGACATTTCACAGAATAGGAAATCTGATGTTAGAGGAACATACTTGATTGCAATAGTACTCCTATAAATGTACATTTGAAAAACCATGAGAAATTGCTTAGCACATCTTTGAATGGAAAAATTAGAAAGATAATATTATGAGTAAGTGATGATGTGAGAATTATTTTCTCATGGACTGCTGGTGGGACTGTGAACTGGTACAACCACCCTAGAGAGTAATTGGGTGCTTAATGAAATTAAATATTCATAAACTCTACGACCAAGTTTATAATTCTGGAACAGATCCATTAAGCGACATGTGCAAGGATGTTTATGGAATCATTTTTTTGTGATACCAACGAAGGCAACCTAGATATCTACAATGAGGAGACTAGATGAGTAAAATGTGATATACACATACAATGAGAATATCATGTAAGATCAGAATAATACTCTAGATACATGTCTTAGTTCAAGCTGCCATAACAAAATACTGTAGGCTAGGTGGTTTAAACAATAGACATTTGGGATGCCTAGGTGGCTCAGTGGTTGAGCGTCTGCCTTCAGCTCAGGACATGATCCCGGGATCCTGGGATAGAGTTCCACATCACACTCCCCGCAGGGAGCCTGCTTCTCCCTTTGCCTATGTCTCTGCTTCTCTGTATCTCTCATGAATAAATAAATAAAATCTTTAAAAAAAATAGACATTTATTTTCTTACAGCTTTAGTGACTGGAAGTCCAAGATCAGGGTGATAGCATAGTTAGTTTCTGATGAGATGAGAACTCTCTTCCTGACTTGCAGATAACTGTCATGTGTCCTCAAGTGACAGAGAAAGAGAAAGCAAGCTCCCTGGTGTTTCTTCTTATAAGAGCACTAATACCATCATGAAAGCCCCATCCTCATGATCTTATCTAATTCTAAGTACTTCCTAAAGCCCACCATCTCCAACTACCATCACATCGGGATTTAGGGATTTAACGTATGAATTTTGGCAAGGACACAAACATTCAGTCCATAACAATATGCCTAAAGCAACATGAGTAGATCTTAAACAAAAGTAATGTTGAGTAAAAAATAATAAAGGGAGTTTCATAGTGCAATAAAATTTATGCAAAAATGCTATAAAATTTCAAGATCACACATGTATCTAAATAAATATGTAGATGATGGATTGAAAAGATGTTTATTAATTGTATTAGAATAGATATCTAAGGAAGCAGAAGGAAAATGGGATTTGAGATTGGAAATGATGAGGAAAAAATATAATTAATCAAAACAAAAAAGAATCTTTGTTGTGAAGATTGTGTGCCATTAAACAAAGAATATGAGTGACTCAGGTCTGTGAGGCCTGCGCCTTGAGGCCAAAATAACCAGAAAACCACATCTTCTTTATCCATTCATCTTTCGATGGACACCGAGGCTCCTTGCACAGTCTGGCTATTGTGGACATTGCTGCTATAAACATCGGGGTGATGTGGTCTATGTATACAATGGAATATTACTCAGCCATTAGAAATGACAAATACCCACCATTTGCTTCGACGTGGATGGAACTGGAGGGTATTATGCTGAGTGAAATAAGTCAATCGGAGAAGGACAAACATTATATGGTCTCATTCATTTGGGGAATATAAAAAATAGTGAGAGGGAATAAAGGGGAAAGGAGAAAAAATGAGTGGGAAATATTAGAAAGGGAGACAGAACATGAGAGACTCCTAACTCTGGGAAATGAACAAGGGGTGGTGGAAAGGGAGGTGGGCAGGGGGTGGGGGTGACTGGGTGATGGGCACTGAGGGGGGCACTTGATGGGATGAGCACTGGGTGTTATGCTATATGTTGGCAATTTGAACTCCAATAAAATATAACTTAAGAAAATAACCAGAAAAATATTTATAAATTTAAGGGATCTATTACTGTGTTTCAATATTAGTTCCTATAAATATACAAGAAACTTTACTGGCCTTTAGGATATGGACTTTTTTATTCTAGGAGACCTCTTTGCCTACCTCAGGATCATATGAATGGTGTGCAAGGAGTCAAGATGATTTCTACAAAAATGAGGGATTGAATCCTAAAATCAAACCTTACCTTATTTTTAGAATGAGAATGAGGTCTGAAGTTGGGGTATACTTTTTTTCCAGACACTGTAATGGTGGAAGTTGTGTGAGGCAGGAAAGTGATCTTTGAAGAGAAGCATCTCAAAATTTAATTCAAGAGCCTCCAGCCCAAAAAAAATAGATAAATAATGCACAGTGTGGATTCTACTGTCTGGCTTGGGAAGTAGGCGTGGAAGGAAGGAGACAAGGTTGAAAAATAAGTAATTTGGGGCAAGGAGAAAGTCCTTCCAAATGGTAGGATGGAGAAAAATAGTTGTGGATGGCAAAAGTGAGAGTAGAAGTTGTGTTGATCAGAGAGATTGAAGATTAGAGACTATGCTAGGTTGGTGGGTTAGAGGAAAGACTTTTCTAAGTGGGAACTGAGAGTCTAACATTTAAGTGATTCTCAGTCTCCCATGTCTAGGCGCCCACCAACCTGAAATGAATGACCCTTATGACTCCATCCCTTGCACACACACTCTACTGTGCATGTTACTATTTTCCCTTTCATGTGACAATGGAACGTAGTTTGAAAGCTGATGGGGATAGGGTATGCTGTCACTATCAAAGTTAACTTGCCTAGCTCACTGGATTCCATTCTGGGGGAAGAGAGATAATGAGAGACTGTTGACAAAATGTATTTGGTGTATCATTAAAGTTCCAAAATCACAATTGAAATGGATTTGCCAATTAATTGACTTTAAGTATAAAAGGCATTCTTTGTCCATTGAATTTTACTAATAAAATAAGAGAAATGTTTGTCCTGAGGGCATGACATGGAGCCAGGATTTATTTCATTTTATGGAACATTATTGAGTATCCTCTGTAAGTGTAGAGCTCAAAAGATTAAAAAAAGGCCCATGATCTCTAATTCTTAGAGAATTCATAGCCAATCAATTTTCTTGATCCTCAAAATCGAACCTAACATTGATATTTTGAAGTCAATCAATCATCATATAGTCATACCTGGGCCATTTTTTTAGGGGTTGGGACTATGAATGGTTGCCAGTGCAAGGATTTGTCATTTTTCAGAGACATAACTGTGACTTGTAGCTCCAGAGGGAAAACCGTAGCCCATTGAAGGACCTTTACAAAGGGATAACATTACTTAATGGGTAAAATAAATCAAAATATAATAATATTAATAGTCACAGCCTCCATTTACTGATCATTTACTAGGTGTCAGGCTTTGTGCTGAGCACTTTAAATCCATTATCTTAATTTGTTCTCTCAGAGATGCAATGAGCTAAGTTTTCAAATCAACTTTTCCAAAGACTGGCATGAGAGAAAAACACAATTGAAAAAATTTGTTCCAACAATTTAATGAAATTAAGATGAATCTTTTCAGTAGTAGTATACTTTCCCACTAGATATGAAGGCATGATGTTCCTTTAAGGCATAGGGCAATCAATGTCTGCTTCCTTTTGTGATTATCATTTCCTGAACTCTTGGTCATTCCTTCCCATTTTCTAAGGACTGACTTTCAGGCTTCCTTGATACCCCAGGTCCTGCCATCATTCTAGATGACCCCAACAATATCCATGTGGAAGACTCATTCCACACACCTTGGCCTCATACCTCCCTGACTTTTAGCCCTTTATTACCTCAACCATCACCAACCATTTGATGTCACTAGACATGGCTTCACCCCTAAGAGACTCAACTCCAATATTCCATTGTGACCAAAATAATTTTTTTTTATTTTGATGAAGTCCAGTTAATGATTTTGCTTTTATTGTTCATGTTAACTGTAATCTATTTAGAAAAACTTTGCCAAACTTAGCATTTCTATATGTTCTGCTAGAAATTTTACTGCCTTAAGTCTTTGATCTATTTTTAGTCAATTTTTGTAAACAGTGTGAAATAAGCTCTGAGGTGCAATTTTTTGCATGTGGTCAGGACCACATTGCTGAAAAAGATTTTCCTATTGTTAAAAATAAACTGACCTTTTTTTCTTCAGGAAAAAAGGACCCAATGCTTCAGGACCAATTGCTGAAAAAGATTTTCCTATTGTTAAAAATAAACTGACCTTTTTATCTTTGTTCATTTGTTTTGTTTCTTAATTCCATGTATGAGTAGAATCATACGGTATTTGTCCTTCTCTGACTTATTTCACTTAGCATTATAGCCTCTAAGTCCATCCATGTTGTCACAAATGGCAAGATCTCATTCATTTTTATGGCTGAGTAATATTCCATTGTATATATTTACCACATCTTCTGTATCCATTCATCTATGGATGAACATTAGGTTGCTTCCATATTTTGGCTATTGTAAGTAATGCTGCAGGAGACATGGGGGTACATATATCTTTTCAAAGCAGCATTTTCATTTTCTTTGGGTAAATACCCCATAGTGGAATTACTGGATTATATGATAATTCTATTTTTACCTTTTTGAGTAACCTCCATCCTGTGTTCCATAGTGGCTGCACCAATTTGTGTTCCCACCAACAGTGCAGGAGTATTCCTTTTCTCTACATCTTCACCAACACTTAACATTTCTTACCTTTCTGATTCTAACCATTCTGACAGATGTTAAGGTGATATCTCATTGTAGTTTTGACTTGCGCTTCCCTGATGATCCGTGATGTTGAGTATCTTTCCATGTGTCTGTTGTATGTCTTCTCTGGAAAAGTGTTTATTCAGGTCCTCTGCTCATTTTTAAAATAAGCTTATTTGTTTTTTGATATTGCATTGTCAAATGAAAAAGAGAGAAATAAAAAAAAAACAGATTCTTAAATACAGAGAACAAACTGGTTGTTGCCAGAGAGGAGGTGGGTAAATGGATAGGTGAAATAGAGAGGATTAATAGTGTACACATCATGATGAGAACTGAGTAATGTACAGATTTGTTGAATCATTATATTGTGCACCTGAAACTAATATAACACTGTATGTTAATTATACTTTGATAAAAATTTAAAAAATAAGCTTCTCTATTGAAAAAATCTAGTGACCCTACATGCGTTGGTCTGTTTATGAACTCTACTCTCTTTCATTGATAATATATATCTGCCTTTACACCAATACTACACTGTCTTGATTATTATACCTTTATAATGCATTTTATTTTATTTTTTTTAAAGTTAGTAGCTTTTATTTATTTTTTTAATTTTTTTTTTTATTTTTATTTATTTATGATAGGCACACAGTGAGAGAGAGAGAGAGGCAGAGACATAGGCAGAGGGAGAAGCAGGCTCCATGCACGGGGAGCCCGACATGGGATTCGATCCCGAGTCTCCAGGATCGCGCCCTGGGCCAAAGGCAGGCGCCAAACCGCTGCGCCACCCAGGGATCCCCTATAATGCATTTTAAAACTAGATAGTTTGTTCTTTGCCCTTTATCAAAGTTGTTTATGGCACATGTAGATCCTTTGAATTCACATGTAAATTTTAGAATCAACTTGTTCATATCTACAGAGAAGAATGCTGGAATTTTTACTGTGAGTATGATGATTCTATAGATCAACTGATATTGTAACTGATTTTATACAGTATTGTACTGTACTGATATTGTAACAACATTGAGCCTTCTGTCCATAAACATGGTATATGTCTCCATTTATCTGGGTCTTTTAAAATTTCTCTCATCAATATTGTATATGTGTCTTCCACATAATTTATCAAGTTTATTCCTAAATATTTTATATTATTTGATGCTATTGGAAATAATATTTAAAAATTTTTCAATGTTCTTTTGTTTGTTGCTAGAATACAATAGATTTTTGTATATTGATTTTGTATCCTGCAACCTTCCTAACCTCATTATTACTTCTAGTATATTTTTTGTAGATCCCTTATGATTTTCTACAGTTGATCATGAAGTATAGGAATAAAATATCTGCTTCAAATATGTATGTCTTCTGTTTCTTTTTCACTCATCATCATGTTGAGTATGGCCTCCAGTATAATATTGAATAGAAGCGTTGAAGGTGGCTATCTTTGCCTTACTCTTGATCTTAGTGTAGGGAAGCATACGGTATTTCAATATTCGGTGTACTGTTACCTGTAGATTTTTCTTAAATGTCCTTTACCAATTTGAGGACATTCTCTATGAATAGTTTACATAGGGTTTTTTTAAAAATCAAGAATAGATGTTGAATTTTATTTAATGCATTTTTCTGTTCTGAGATAATCATATAGTTTTTTTTCTTTAGTTAATATGATGAACTACATTGATTTTCAAGTGCTAATCCAACCTTGTGACACTTGAAAAAATTCTACTTAGCTGTAATGTAGTATCTGTTAAATATATTACTAGGCTTGACTTGTTAAAATTTACTAAGAATTTTGTATGTGTGCTTGTGAAGAATATTGATCTATAGTTTTTTAAAGATTTTATTTATTTATTTATTTATTTATTTATTTATTTATTTGAGAGAGAGAGAGAGAGAGAGAGAGGCAGAGACGTAGGCAGAGGAAGAAGCAGGCTCCATGCAAGAAGCCCCATGTGGGACTCGATCCTGGATCCCGGGATCACGCCCTGAGCCAAAGGCAGATGCTCAACCACTGAGCCACCCAGGCGTCACGGTCTATAGTTTTATTGTAATAATTTTTACTGGTTTTTGTACCAGGCTAATACTGACACATAAATGAAGTTGTGAAGTATTCTCTCATTTTGATTTTTCTGGAAATGTTTTTGTAGAACTGGTGCTATTTCTTCAGTGTTTGGTAGAATTTATCAGAAAAGCCAGCTAGGCCTAGAGTTTTCTTTGTGGGAAGGTTTCAAACTACAAATCCTTTAATATCTTTAATAGATATTGGGCACTTTAAGTTACCTCTTCTTGAGTGAGCCTGGTAGTTTTGTTTGTTTGTTTAGATCTGTCCATTTCACCTAAATTTTTGAAATTATTGGCTAAACATTGTTTTGTTTATAGAATTCTTTTTATCTCTTATTTTTAATTTTTTTTTTAAATTTTTTATTTATTTATGATAGTCACAGAGAGAGAGAGAGAGGCAGAGACACAGGCGGAGGGAGAAGCAGGCTCCATGCACCGGGAGCCTGATGTGGGATTCGATCCCGGGTCTCCAGGATCGCGCCCTGGGCCAAAGGCAGGCGCCAAACCGCTGCGCCACCCAGGGATCCCCTATCTCTTATTTTTATAGAATCTGTAGTGGTATTACTTCATTCCTGATATTGGTAAATTGTGTCTTCCTTATTTTTCTTCCAATCAGTCTGATTAGAGGTTTATCAATTTTATTGATCTTCTCAAAGAACTAGTTTTGGTCACATTGATTTTTTTCTAATGTGTTTTTGCTTTATATTTCTCTGATTTCTGATAACTTGGTGTGACATCTTTATTCTTTTCTTAGTATAGCCTTTCATAGTATAAATTTCTCTCTAAATACCTCTCCAGCTAAAATCCACAAATTTTGACATCTTACATTATTATGTTCATTCAGTTCAAAACATTTTTACTCTTTCTTTTCATTTTTTTATTTGACATATGGGTTACTTAGAAGTGTATTGTTTAGTTCTAAATATTCAGAGAGTTTTTGTATATCTTTCTGTTATTTATTTCCTATTTAATTATATTTGATCAGAGACCCTGTATGTATGATTTTAATGTTTTGGGGGGGAATGTGAGGCAGTCTCCTTTTATTTTTTATTTTTTTCAATTTGGAGGGAATCCCCACAGAAGGATGGACTTTTTTTTTTTAACAGTAGTATAGTTAACACACAGTGTTATATTGGTTTAAAGTGTAAAATATAGTAATTTGATGATTCTATGCATTATTCAGTGCTTGTCAAGAAAAGTGTACTCTTAATCCCCTTCACCTATTTCACACATCCTCCCACCCACCCTCCTTCTGGTAGCCATCTGCTTGTTCTCTATAGTTAAGAGTGTGTTATTTGGTTTGTCTCTTTATTTTTCCTTTGCTCATTTGTTTTGTTTCTTAAATTCCATATATGAGTGAAATCATATGGTATTTGTCTTCCTTTGATTGACTTATTTCATTTAGCATAATACTCTCTAGGTCCATCCATGTTGTTGCAAGTAGCAAGATTTCCTTCTTTTTTATTGCTAATAGTCCATATATATATACCACACCTTCTTTATCCCTTCATCTATTGATGGATACTTGGGCTGCTTCAATAAATTGGCTACTGTAAATAATGTTGCAATAAACTTAAGGATGCACATATCCTTTTAAATTAGTGTTTTTGTATTCTGCAATAAATATCCAGTAGTGCAATTACTGATTTTAATGTTTAAACACATGTTTAGGATTGTTTTATGGGCCAGAATATGGTGTAACATAATAAATGTTTATGTACTTGGAAAAATTATTTATTCTGATGCTTTTTGGTGGAGTATTCCATAAATGTCATTTGGCTTAATTTTATTGATTACAGTCTTCTCTAACCTAACTGACTTTCTGTCTACTTGTTCTATCAACTATTGAGAGAAGAGTATTGAAATCTTCAACTATAATTGTAGATATGTCTTCTTTCCTTTACTTTCTTTTTTAAAGATTTTTTTAATTCATTTGACAGAGAGAGCACAGGCAGGAGGAGTGGCAGAAGGAGAGGGGAACAGACTCCCCACTGAGCAGGGAGAAGGTTGTAAGGCTCCATCCCAGGACTGGGATCATAACCTGAGCTGAAGGCAGACACTTAACTGCCTTAGCCACCCAGGTGCCCCTTTCTTTTCAATTCTATCAGTGTTATATTATATTTTTTGAATTTCTATTATTAGTTGTGTAATATCTGAGATTTTATGTATTTTTGGTGAATGCACTCCTTTGACATTATGAAATGACCCTCTTTGGTCTGAAATCTAATTTGCATGTATTGATATGCTCACTCCGGCTTTTGTCGTTTATTAGCATGATTAACTGTTTCTCTTAAAGTGCTTTTAAAGGTATTTTTTCTGATGCCTTCTGATTTGCATTATTTCCAATATGCAGTCTGTTGTCATTCTATTTGTTCCTTTGTATGTAATATGTGTTTCCCCCCCTCCGCCCGACTCCTTTTAAGATCTCTCTTTATCCCTAATTTTAATCAATTAGATTATGATGTGCCTCAGTGTGGTATTTCTTTTCATCCTTTTTATGCTTGGGATTTATTGAGATTCCTGAATTTGAAGGTTCATAATTCTTATCTAATTTGGAAAATGTTCAGCCATTATTTCTTCTAATATTTTTTCTTCTTCCCTCCTTTTCTGTCCTCCTTTTTTTTCTTTTCTGTCCTCCTAATGAACATTGTCCCACTATTCACTAACACTGCATTAACTTCATTTTTTCTTTTTCTGTTTAATTTTTGATAGTTTTTAATGCTATCTTTTCATTTTTTTATAATAAATTTATTTTTTATTGGTGTTCAATTTACCAACATACAGAATAACACCCAGTGCTCATCCCGTCAAGTGCCCCCCTCAGTGCCCGCTACCCATTCACCCCCACCACCCGCCCTCCTCCCCTTCCACCACCCCTAGTTCATTACCCAGAGTTAGGAGTCTTCATGTTCTGTCTCCCTTTCTGATATTTCCCACTTTTCAAATCCAATAATCCTTTTTCTGTAGGTTCCTCTTCCTCTATTTATCTCTCACACACTGACGTTCCTCCAGAAATCATTCCTGTACCATTTTTTCTTCTCACTTTGCACACTCATCCACTTCAGTTACCATTTCTATTCTGATTACTGCTAAAACTGTATCTTTGGTCCAGAACATTCAGTATTCCAGTATTTCTGACTTCTTATTTGACATCTCCTCAGCGTTGACCCAAAGACACTTCAGCTCACACAGAAACTATGATCTCTTCCTTTGTATTTTATTATAATGAATAGCAACACAAAACAATTGGTTATCAAAACCAGAAATATTGGTCTTACTGAAGATCCCCTTATCTCTAACCCCAATATCTATTTGATGACAACATTCTGTCACTTTTACCTCCCTAGCATGACTAAGTTGTTCTGCTTTTTGTTATTAAAAATGTCACTGCCCTGGCTCAAACTCCAGGGTTTTCTCATTTATATTATTGCAACAATATCTCTGCTTTTGTAGTCTCTTTCAATCTTTACTCTGTCTACTGCAGAATGATTTTCTATTACGCAAATCTGATCATGCCATTCTCTACATTCCCATGGACAAGATACAGCTGAAATTTCTTTCTATAGGACAAAGACTCCCATGATCCTTAACCTACTTAATAACAACATTTTGTAGATCCTCTGTGCAAGTAATCCATGATGACTATTTGCAGTTCCCTAAAGAAACTATCTTTTTGGGCAGCCCGGGTGGCTCAGCGGTTTAGTGCCGCCTTCCTGGGGACCCAGGATCGAGTCCCATGTCGGGCTCCTTGCATGGAGCCTCCTTCTCCCTCTACCTGTGTCTCTGCCTCTCTCTCTGTGTGTGTCTCTCATAAATAATAAACAAAATCTTAAAAAAGTAACTATCTTGTTTCATACTTCTATGTCTTTGCTTAGGCTGTTCCTTCCTCCTAAGATGTTCTTTTCACCTTTCTGTATGGTAAACTCTTACTTATTCTTTCAGATCTAGCTCAAGAGTTCATTTTTCTGTGAAGCGTTTCCTGAGCCACCCATGTAATAACTCCTTTTTATTTTTGAACCACCAAAGTACATATCCACTATATGTGGATGCCACTATAATATCATTTATTACATTCTATTGCAAATATTTGTTTCTTTACTTTGAGCTTCTTAAAGGTTTACACCTTTGTTTTGTTTCTGTATCCCTAGGTTTCTAGTACAATGTTTAACATATAAAAAGTGTTCAATAAATGCTTATTGAGGTATAGAGTTATTTTTCCATGGATATAAAATTGGTAAGAGGTGTGGCAGGAGTTGAATCTAAATTTTAATAAATCCAAATCTTTGTTTTATCCACTACATAATCCCATCTTCAAGTTAAACACCCTAATTTCTTGAAATTTTCTTCCTGAAGCTTCCTCTATTCAGGTTTATTTGATCTTATTTAATCATTTCAAACTCTAACTCTCCTCTCTCTGTCTTCCTTACTCCTCCCTCTCATTGTCCAGTTTTTCCACAGGTACTTTAAAGCATAAGACTTAAATCCAGAAATCTATGGAAGATACAGTAATTTGTATTTTCCAAAGATATCTGCGATAATATCTCATATTCTTTATGCTGTTCTTCAATGTCATTCCCCCATCAACAGGTAGAATCTATTTCTCTACTTCTCTGAATCTCCATGGGACCTGTGACTGCTTTCACCAATAAAATACAATAAATGTGATTCTGTGACCATTCTTTGAATATCTCTTAACCAATGTGGCAGTTTCCACTTCCTACCTCTGGAAAACCAGCTAACATGTCATCACTCTGAGACAGCCAATGCTATGAGAAGCCCAAGGCATGTGGAGAAGCCCTGGAGAATAAGATGTCATGTTGAGAGACAGACACAGAGAGACAGACAGAAAGACCAAGGTGCCAGAAATGTAGGTAAAGAAGCTATATTGAAAGTGGAGTGTCCACCCCTAGTGCTGCAGCAGATGTCATATAAATCAGTGACAAACCACCAGCTAAAACCTTCTTAAACTCTTGATCCATGAAATTGTGAATAAAATAAAACTGTTGCTATGAGCCACTAAATTTTTAGTGGTTTGTTACATCAAAATAGATAACCAAAATGGAGAAGGGGGGGTGATATATCTAACATGTCTATCATCATAAAAGGCTTCGAGTAAAATCTTTTTTCCCAAGCACCAAAATACCAAGTCAACCTAGAGGTTGGAAAGAAAGATAAGGACACATACCTTTAGCAAAAAATAAATTATGGAGCTTGATGCCCATTGAAGTGGTGGAGACAAAATATGACTTTCAAATAGGTAAGAAACAAAAGGATTGATTTTCAGAAATACAGATGACAAGGAGCAAGGAAAGATAGCAGCTATTTTGGAGGACAGAAAGAGTATTTCCCAAGTCATGACAGGCTGGAATAATGAATTAAATATAAAAGAATTTAGCAAGTATTAATTAGAAGTGATGCAATGGAGTCCAACCTGCATGTATATAAAAATAAAAGAATTATCACATCTGTGAGATAATAATTTAGGTGCCAATAACTGTTCAGAGAGGTAATAACTTCTTAAACCATATTATTGGAAGTGGAAAATTCCAAATGAAGGAGTCTGATCATACTTTTATTCTCAGAAAACACCTAAAAAATTGTCCTCAGTTCTGTGAGCATTCAGGAGAATGAGAGATCTCAAAGCTATATCACCTGCAGGAACCGTTGACCTTTTAGGTCCCTGTCAACCCAGACTATTTCTGAATCCAGATTTAGATGTGTTTTTGAAATTCTGTCCTGGCCTGGTTCACTATAGTGGTGTTGTTTAAACCTAACTGCATAATAATCTAACAAGATCTGGAAAGTCAGAGTCCAGAGGGAGAATTGCTTCCGGGCTTTCTCATGCTAAGATTTGATTAAGGCAGGCTTTCCCGTAAAACCTCTGAGGTAGACTGGGGTGGGTCTTGTTTGCATGGCCCTGCTATCTCATAAATAGGAAGGATTTCCAATTTCGCACTTAGAAAGAGCCAGCCAGCAAGCCTTGGGTCAAGGTCAGTTGGACATGACTTCACCCAAGTTTTGCCCCTATGTGCTTTGCTTTATGATGTATGAGTCATCATAATTAAATTTTGAGCTAGATTAACTATAATTCTTGCACTTATTAGGCAATCAGGGTTTAAAGCCTTTATAAAAGAGGATGAGCTGTTCATTCTGATAATACAATTATTAACTACCCAGCAGAGTTAATATTTTATTTTAGGGAAGAGTAATTTTTGATTAATGATGCATTTTATTTCCCAAATCCTTGCAGCAGTGGGTCACATCTTCAGTGAGAAAGCCAAAGAAAAAGTGTAAATTTAGAAAATCCAGAGTGTTTGAAGGTACATTGGTATGGCCTCTACAGAGTTGTCTTCTCCCTTGGAGTCCACTCTTAAGACCCTGTTCCCTTAGGCACATATGTAACTCAGGATTCTCCACAATGGTATACACCTAGAAACATTTCTGGAAGCACTGATTTTCTCTCATTTCCTCTGGTAGAAACAGGGTATAATATCAGCATTTCTGAGGTTATTTTGCAATATCTCCCTAGCAAGAACCAAGAGAGGTCTTGGAGAGAGGACTGGATGGGAGGGATCAGGAGATGCTTCCTAGAAAAGGTGATATTTGAAAAAATGTCCACTCAAGTCTTGCATGAGAATTGTGACACATGGTTTGGGGTCAAGAAAATCAGTTAGGTTATTTTAGAAATCCAGATGAGAGACCACCAGTAGGGATGGACAGATGCAGACATATTCAATCAATATTAAAGAAGTAGAAACTTAATGAATTGCTGATTGATTAGATATTTGGGGGACAGTGAGTGGGGAGAGTCAAGGACAATCTTCAGGTGATTAATTTGGATAATAGTGCATGTGATGGTGGATTAGGTGGTAAAGTATGTTTTGTGTGGGAAGACAATGGTGGGAAATATTTTGAATTGGAGTTAACTGTGGCACATTAAGGTAGAGATGTCTAATAGGCAGCTGGATGTGTAAGTCTCAAACTCAAAGGAATTTAGCAAGAAATTAGCAAAAAGAGAGAATATGCAGACTTAGAGATCATTTTTTTAGCAAAAAGAGAGAATATGCAGACTTAGAGATCATTGACATAGTAGTTGCAACCATGGATGTGGACCTGGGATAAGGTACTTAAATTAGACTATGAGAAAAGCATCAAGGACTTAACCCTGGGGAAGATTAACCCTAAAGGGATGAACCGAGGAGAAGCCAAGCAAGGGACTGAGTAGACAGATGTCAGTGGCTTTAACTATGGAGAACTGAGGACCACTGAGGCAAAGGTCAGGGAGGATATCTTGAAAAATAAATTGGCCTTCTCAATGAGCAAAATTGGTGGGAGAGGGGCTAATGAAGACATAACAGTTTTAGTGTTTAGCACAAGTAGAGACCCAGAAGGTGAACTGAGGAAAGTGCCAGGCAAGAATTTTAGTGAACCAAATTAAGCTTTTATTCTGAAAGCTGTTTACCATTATTACCCACACTGCCAAGGAGCCTTCGTGTGACTTCTCCCCTTCTGGAGTCCATGTAGGCATCATCTTTTTTCCCTTGGTTTCTGGCTTTCAGGGAGCAGTATCCATCTTTTGTTGCCTTCCCCAAATCCTTTCTTGGGCAGTCACTTGTGGCTAGCCTCTGAGAAAGATGGAAATTGAGGCTGGGTATAGTCTTCAAAACTACCACAATCTGGCTCAAATATATCTACCCATCTTATCTTTACTTTTGCATGACCAATCCCAGCTCCATCAAAATACAATTATCCACTGATTTCCATCCAACCCATCTGGTTTCTTAAGTCTGTGCCTACATCATGCTGTTTTCCTTCCCTGGCAGCCCCTACTCCTACCCATTTACCAATTCTTCAAATTCTACTTATTTTTCATAAGTCAAGCTCATACCCCAGGAAGTCATCCCAGATCCTCCTGAAAAGATCTCGATCTTCTCTGTAGACTACCAGAGCATTTTTTCTCTCTTAAGGCATGAATCCTACTTTGCTATGTGTTTGGAGTAAGTCATGTCTGTTTCCAGTTTCTCTCTCTAGCCTATGGTGAATTCCTTGAGAGCCTGATCTATGTCCTGCCTTACCTTGTCTTATCCACTAGCACCAAGTACAGTGCATGGCACATACAAATGGTCAGTAAATGATTAGTGAATGAATGAGTGAATTAAGAAAAGAAAGAATAAATGATTTGTGGAGGAACTCAGTGCTAATCTCAAAGAGAAAATTTTCTCATCCCTGACCCCAGATCCCAAATGGGGGTCTTACTGTAAATCATAGGTCTTGTCTTACTCTAATAAAAAGATTTTGCTATAAATCATGCCAAATCTCTCAGTGCTCAGGTTCACAGTAATTTGTTTTCTGTGCTTTCATTTCTCCATATCCAATTGTGAGCTAATGCCATGATGTAGGGGTAAGACCCTGGCCTGGGTTCGAATTCTGATATTATCTGTTAACTACTCTGTGAATCTAGAACAAGGCACTTGTTCTCTCTTTGCTCTGTAAATGGAAGTATCCATCTCTCCTCTACCTCCCTCCCAGTGCTGCTGTGAGGCTCCAGAAAGATATGGAGTATACAGGGTTTTTTGTTTTGGTTTGGTTTTTGGTATCTTTTTTTTTTCTTCAAAAATAGACACAGTACTCAGGTGAGGCACGGTCATTAACAAGACAATTAATCTGGTTTGGAACAAGAATATCCGGATCCTGTCCTGGTTGGGCCAGGCTGCTTTTTTAATCACTATGCAGGCTGCTGCAGAGCCCTGGGACATGATTTTGAGTTATATAGATGATACTTGTTAATGACAGAACAATCTATAGGGGGATGAGCTCAGATATAGTGGAGACTCCAAGGTAGCTAGATTGGCTAGTAAAGAGCAGCAAACAGACTCTGCCTGGAGCTGATAATGAGATCATCAGGGCAATATTACAGGGAAATAGAAGAGAAAATTGAACCAAAATGTGGATTCTTAAGCAGTTTGAGGAAGGTGTGTGTGTGTGCGTGTGTGTGTGTGTGTGTGTGTGTGTGAATCAGGGTCGTTAACAGCAATAATTCCTGAGGCTTGCATGATAGCCATTGACTTACAAAGCATTCTCACAGCCACCATCTCTGAGATCAGAAAGCATTTCCACTCCCCATGATAAGCCCAAATACAGCAGCTCATCAGTCTTAACCTTTCCTTTCCCTTTATACTCCTCACATTTTCTCTCAGCCAATGTCTTCTCCCAAACTTAGGGCCCTTAGGAAGGTTGTAGAAACTGAGTCTCAGAGACTGAAGAGACTTGTTTTTTTCAAGCTCAACTTGAACTTTTCAGTTTGATGCCTATTTTTCTTTGATATTTACCTTTTTCTTGTGCATAAAAGCCACAATGCCCATTGTAGAACATTTGAATGGAGGAGAGACCCAGCCAGGTATAAAGAAGAAAAAATAAATCACTCATAATGTAACCTTTCAGAGATAACTGCCGATATCGGCTCTATATTTCCTTCCAGCTTTGTTCTATGCAATTTGACATGCTTGAGATTCTGCTAAATATAAAATCATGTATTTCAGTTTACTTTCTACTGCATAATTATCTGTGTAGTTCCCTTCTATACCATTAACTCCCATGCATAGTCTCTTCCAAACCTCAGTACCTTTAAAACCTCACTTGTCAAATAGGGTCTATAGCAATGCCCCATCAGCCTCTTAGAGCTGAAGTGAGGATCCTTTGAGATTCTAAAGGTAAAGATATTTTGAAAATCTCAGCATGTGATATGTGGACAGGGTCTTAAAGGCAGAACTTGGGGTTAAACCAGCAATAGGTTACTCAGGTCCCTTCTCTTGTAAAGCCCTTGTCCACTCACTAGAGTTGAACCTTTCCGGGAGCCTCCCCGCTAAGCATTCATTCCGCTGTGCTCACCCCTCCCACACTTTCATCTTTAAGTCCTTCCTCTCCTGTCTCCAATCTAACCTCAGGTGACCCTTAAGCAATAACCTTCAAGGGCAAATGGAATTTGATGATATTAAATATAACCTGAGAGCATGAAGAGGTCATCTTGTACTTTTCCAAAGTCACAATTTAAAAAAACTATTATTCTCTTTTATTTGTTTTTTTCCCTATTGGGTTAATTCTTGGTCTGTAGATATTTGTTCTTAATGTTTCTATAGATGACAGAAACAGAGAGGTTCCAGTAGTAAGAGTTCAAATCTATATGGAATGAGCTCCCTAAAATATCCCCTATTGTTAGCTTTTATGTTCAGTGTTCAGTGGTGGCCAATTTCCTTCCATCTTTCTTTCTTTCTTTCTTTCTTTCTTTCTTTCTTTCTTTCTTTCTTTCTTTCTTTCTTTCTCTCTCTCTTTCTTTCTTTCTTTCTTTTTTTCTTTCTTTCTTTTCTTTCTTTCTTTTTTCTTTCTTTCTTCTTTCTTTCTCTTCCTTCTCTCTCTCTCTCTCTCTCTCTCTCTCTCTCTCTGCCAATTCCTTTATTGAGGGACATAGAGTGGTGTGATGCCCACTGGTAGCTTAGTCCCTTAGTAACTTAAATCACTGAGAATCTTTGATTATTGCTTCATTCAGCTGTGGGTTTCTGGCATTGGAGCAGATAAGGTACAGATGATTACATAGCCCGAGGAGGGATGGAGAAAGAGTGCTTCTTTCCCATCCACTACTCATATCCTTGGTCTATCTAAAACTGTGGTTGTGCAGCCACTTATACTTATTTTCCACACCGAAGATTAACCTCATAGCACACATCATTTCTCAATGTGTGGTCTATGAACTACCTCCAACAGAAGCACTTTAGTTGAGGCCTAGGACTCTACATTGGAATAGCAGCCCCGGTGTTGCAGATGCACACCAAAAGCTAAACCTCAATGCTCTAGTTCCTGAAATGCTCTATGAGAACAAATGAATGTCATAGTTGAGGAAACTTGGGATATAGTGCCTACTGCGTCCCCCCTTTGGGGAGAATCATAATATGTATTAGCATATTTAAATCTCTGAGAAGTCCTTCTGTAAGGTAACAATCTCATGTTAAGGCAGTGTCGTGTAGATGTTAAGAGCACAAGCTCTGGAAATAGAGGAGCCAGAACTCAAATCCAACCTGTGCAATTTAGTCACCATGTGACTTTGAGAAAGTTTTCAAAATCTGTTTTCTTTTCTCTACAATGGGGATAGTAATAATAGTACTCATCTCAGGAGGTTATTTTGAGCTTTAAGTGAATTAAAACATGAAATGCTTTTTAGAATGTACTTGGCACATGGAGAATGTTCAATAATTATTACCTCTTATAATCTGACATGGGAAAATGCCCATGACATATTGTTCAATAAAAAGCACAGCCAGGAACAATATGTATAGCATGCTTTTATTTGTGTTTAGTAAACTATATATAATAAATAATTTCATAGAAAAAGAAGTGTGGAAAAATACTATTCTGTTAATAATTACCTTTGGGGTTAGATGTTGGGAGAGAGTCAGAATGCCAGTTTTTTACTTTATATACATTGGCAAGTTTTTTTTTTTTTAAGAAAACATACATCTGGGAGATAAAAAGGATCTTGCCCAGAACTGAATCCCATTATGGCCTAGACAATGAGAAATAGTCAAGTGGGAACATGGTTCTCTATTGTTTCTAGAGAGGCACACTGGCTACAGTGGGAACATGGTTCTCTATTGTTTCTAGAGAGGCACACTCTGACTGCATTTAGATTCTTCTTCTTCTTCTTCTTCTTCTTCTTCTTCTTCTTCTTCTTCTTCTTCTTCTTCTCTTTTTCTTTTTCTTCTTGAAACTGATGCTGTCATTTTTATTACCTTTTATTTCAGCTGTCAGTTGCTTATAGACTTTCACTCAACATGGCCCCAAGCAAGGAAATTGCATATAGCATCACTATTGTACATTGTCAGATTCTCCTATCTGCATAGAATTGAAAAAGTAAAAGAGAGAGAGAGAGAGAGAGAGAGAGAGAGAGAGAGAGAGAGAGAGAGATTTGATTTCTACCTCAGAAAAGGAAAGGTGACCTTACCTTGGGGAGAGAGAGCTTCTTTTGTTTTGTTTTTGTTTTTGTTTGTTTTGCCAGCCTTACCATTCTTCTGACTCATCAGGCTCTGTGCCTGCTGACCCCCTCTGCTTTCTACATTTTGATCGTTGCTCTGTATATAAACCTGTATTTGTACTCATGAATTTTGGATTATTAGGGCTGAACATTCCATTTCAGAGGGGTCGGTCGATGTTCCAGGCTACTGATTGCTATTTTATATCCTGAATCCTCACATTTGATCTGTCAGCTGGACTCTCTAGCTCCCCAGCATCCTCACTCTCAGAGAGAATTCTGGCTTGATCTTCATGTGAGCTGTGGATACAATGACTTGACTGGGGCTGATATAGACACCTGTGACCTGTCACTAAAGACCCTGATCTACATATCAGCAGTCTCCTGCTAGCTCTGGAGCCTCACCTACTGCCTGTATTTCTTCACTTGATCTACCAAGGGCTTATGAAAGTCTAAGTCAAAAGCCTTGTTAAAATCCAGATGCATCCTGTCTACAACATTCTCCTGATCCACAAGCCTTTGTAACCTTATCAGAAGAGTAAATTAAGTTAGTTCTGCCATGACTTGTTTTCCTAAAGGCCCTACTTAGTGTTATTACTAAAAGAGATTTGATTTGAACCCAATTGCGGTTTCAATTTAGACATATTTACTGTATTTCCCTACCTGTTCAGTGTCCCTCCCTGTCCCCCCAAGGCATGCGTGGTTGCTGGAAGTAATTGGATATATAAATTCATGCAAAAGTACTAATGGAAAACAAAGGCTTACATGTACTATTTGCAGTGTATCAGCAAGAAACAATTATTCAAAAGTAGAAACATTGACATGTACATGTAAATTTTAGATTGTGGTACTTGGCATTGCATTGTGATAGATGGAAGGCATATTTTGGGTAGAGGAAGATTTTGATGCTCTTCTTACCAAAACAGGAAGATTCTTTATCACTTGACCTGTGACCTAAGCTTAGTAATGAAGGACTATTTTCGTTTTATATGGCTGCTGTAACAAATTACTACAAACTGTCAGGCTCGACACCGCCTCATTGTGTTCCCTCACAACCTAGAGGCCAGAAGTCTGATATCAGTTTCACTGGGCCAAAATCAAAGTGTGGACAAGGCCATGCTTCCTCCAGAGGCTCTATCTAAGAGAGATTATGTTCTTTGCTTCTTCCAGTTCATGGTGGTTGCTGGCATGCCTTGGCTTGTGGCCGTGCCACATCACCTCACATCTCCGCATCCCTAGTCATATTGCCTTCTCCTCTTCGTCTGTCTATAAACTCCCTCTGACTCACTATTACAAGAACACATGCTTGCATTCAAGATATTCAAGATATCTGCCAGATCATCCAAAATAATCTATATCAAGATCACATCTGCAAAATCCCATTTGAGGTAATATTCACAAGTACTAAGGACCAGAATATGGATATATGTGGTGGGAGAGGATCAATATTCAGCCTACCACAAAGACTAACATCAAATGACTGGTGCTTTCCCCTGACATAACTTTCCCAGTCCCTCAGTTTATTTAAGTATGAAGCAGGTAACAGGAGTAGAAAAAAGTAAAATCTTGCAGAAGATGTCACTAGCCATATTTCTCTTTTTTGACCGCTGGTGGTATGTCTACTTATGGATGTTCATGTACCTGCCCAGGTCCCAACAATGTACACACTGCTGGGAAATGATGCAGTATAATCCACTCCCAAAATTCATCTTTGCCAGTTTTCACTCATTTGGATGGCTTTCGACCTCCACAACATAATTGCTGACGCAGGTTCAAACTTTAACAGGGGAAAAGATTGATTGGCTCACCAATAGCATTTGTCTCTTGGGTTGGCAGTGAGCGCAGAGGAGCCATTTATGCAATCTAATTATTACATCAATTGGGGGATGGAGTAATGTTTCCCAGATGCCATTTGGCACCTGGAGAGCTGCAAATCAGCACTCCCATATAAGAAGCATAAATATAGAACATTGATTTGGATTCATTGATCCCACCCCCTTTGGCATCTTATTTTGGTTTGGAGTAAAATGCAAAAACTTTGCCTCTTCTAGCTGCCATGTTCAGATAGAAGATTGAATCGATTAGATGTCTTTTACAATTAAATGTACTTAAGGAATGATGTGCATTTCTGAATCACTGTTCTTTTTCCTGACCTTGTATCATTCAAAATATTCATGGCCAGTGGGAGTGAGATGTAGGCTCCAAAGGAAGCTGAAATAGGCAGGAGGGAAGAGTAGTGGGCAAAGACACTATGATGATCCCTGCATACTTAACCTGTGGAATATGTACTCAGAGCTTCCCACCAAGGCCTCTATGTTCACTGTTACAAGAGCCCCTTGATGTTAAAGCATTGTAAGCCCCAAAGAGGGCTTTGTTTTTTTAATTATTATTTTTATCAGCAACTATGGTTTAAGATTAGCTTCAACAAAATGCTGGGCCCCACAGCTTGATGAAAGAGGATGTTAGGATATTAGGGATGCTTATTTATCCCCTTTGCTCCTCATTTTGCTTCCCCAAATACTTCTCCTTTTGTAGGCAGATCCCTGAAATTTCTTTACCACCTGACAAAGCTTTTCATTCAATAATTGGAGAGGAAAATAAAATTTTAGCTTAAAATGTAGCTAAGCCCAGGGATAAGGAACACAGATACTTAATTTATACTAAGGAGTAAATGACTGCTACTATAGACCCCTACATGGTCTCTCAGATTTGAAAAGTACTTCAGGGCCCCTACCCCAAACTTCTTATTTTGAGGATGGAATTGACTTGCTTAAGGCCTTACAGTAATCTTTGTAGTATATTCTTTTCTGAAAAAAAATTTTTTAATAGGGGAGAACCTTAAGGGCATTGAAGATATACATTTCTGATTGGTTTTAACAAGAGCCATTTCTGGAGCATGCCAAAGCCAACTATAACATCAGGTCAGTCACTAAAGGACATAAATAATAGTCTGTAACCAATGTTCAAGACACATTCTTCCCTTGGTCCTGACCTGGTGGTATTCATCAAAAGCCCACATGTCTTATTTTTCTTTGTCCCTTTAGCACCTAGCAGAGGACTTGTCACATAAAAGGCTTTCAGTAAGTGTTTGATAAATGACTGAACATCTACATAAATGGGGTAGGCTTTGCTCTAAACCTTCCATACTGTCTCACTCTGCCTCCTGTATACAGATTGCTTAAGTGGCTGCACAGGTTTGGGCTTTGCCCTTGGATGGCACTAATAATAGTGACAGTGGTCAGGGAGCAAAGAGACAGCTACCCAGACTAGTAAGGGCTTAACCCACAACCTTAGCCTTTCTTAAAGCATACAAGCCACTGGTAAGACTGCAGTCTCAGATGTAAGAAACATAGGTCATAGGATCCATGTGTCCTTGGAGTCTAGAGCTACCAAGACATTATGCGGGCATTGTGGGCATCCTAAATCAGGAAATCCAGGGAGCCAGAACACCTTCACCAACAAACTTCTCTCACTCTCTTGGGAGGAACTCTTCCCTAGCTGTGATCTGGACTATAGAGGAAGAATAGAGAGGGCACCATAGGGTTGTGGACAAGCCATTTGGATACTAATGGCTTATGGGAAGGAAGTAATAAGAATTTTACCTGTCAATATCTGTCCTTAGCTTCAATCCTGCAGTGCCCACTCACACCAGTTCAACCTGTTTGTTCTCTCCCTGTGTTGATTCACCTGCACTCACCTGTAAGGGCTGGGCTGGGCAAGGCTCCTGGCCTCCAGGATGCCTACCTTTGATCAGGCTGCCTCGATTAGGTCCCACTGTTCATGCCTTCTGTGCTTCAGGATAAAAATTTTCAGTGAGGAATGACAGTGGGGAGACAGGGCAGCCCTTAAGGCAGGGCTACCCATCAGCCTCAGAGGAAAACAGGATCCAGAAGCCGAGCCCACTCCTGTTGGCTGATAGCTCAGCATTGGCTGAGAGTCCAGATAGCCTTTAGTTGGCCTGAACCAATGAAAAGGAGCCAAAGATGCAGTCTCTCTGGCCATTAAAGAGATACTGCCATCTATGATTGGCCCCAGGGTACTTCCCTTTAGGGTTCTCCCATTGGCTTGGAACAGCATGCTGGCATCCAGGGCACCCTGTGGTGAGCAGGCACCTACGTAGGCACCCAGTCAGGCACAGCCTGCTGCTGGGTACTCAGGGGAAAGGCAGATAGAGGAGGAGGTATCAAGATACTCCTTCTGCTTAACTGGTGACGTCTTGGGGGCATACCCACTTCATTCTGTGCCTCCCCCTGCAGGCTGGGCCTGCTTGCTCTCCTGGTCCCATTCCCCAAAGGACTTCGATCCCCAGGTATGGTGGTGACTGGCAACACAAGGGTAAGAAGTAGTCTTTTCTCAGAGTTATTTGCATTGTCATAGGGGATTCCTGAAATCTGAAAAGCTATGATGGTCCAAAGGAATCATAGACTCAGAGTCTATGTGCCAAAAGGGAACTTTGGAATAATTCCCATTTTACATATGAGGAAGAAAACTGAGTTGAACTTAAAGAGGTAATGCAATTATTTGGTCAAAATCATACAACTACTTAGTGGCAAGTCTCTTGACCACAGGCAAGGGTACTTTCTGATGCATCACAAATGAATTTTGAAGTGTGGTATTGTAGGGTAACTTTCTATTGTTTTTCAAACTATAGGTTTCCTGCCCCTAAGAAACTTCTAGTCCCACTGGGGAGCCCTTTCAGATCACAGATGTGGCTTAATTAACTTTCTCAATGAGTTTTTTAGCTGTGTCTTCAGTGGATGGAGAAGGAGGCTTGTGTCATAAGCATTTTTTTTTTCATTTCTCTCTTCTTGTGATTACCAACCCACAGTAGTGAATCGACTGTTACCAGGGCTCTGGAGTCATGTAATCAGCTTCTACATAGGAAGTTGCCCAACTGGGGACTCTAGCCACTAGCACCATGACATTTGAGCCATCACTGCTCAAGACGCAGCAAAGAAAACAGGTATATTACGAAAACGAAAAAAGTCTGAGCCTAAGCTACTGCCACACTAATATGAGTGCTTCATTTTTTCATGCATTTATCCTCCCAATCCCTTTTAGGTTAGAGACCTGGGTTTATTTGTTCATATGTAAGGTGAGCCCCTGGAGTCTGGAAATCCTGGCCATGGGTAGCTGTGTATCATAATCAACAACAAAGCATAAAGGGATTTTTATTGCTCAGTCCAGCCTCCCCCAATTGCTTCTGTTTCCATGATACTTCTGCTTTCTTCATTCTCCTTTTCTTATCCTTTAGAGGCCAGCTTAAGTCCTGCTTTCTCTGGCAGCCTTCCTTTACTAGTGTTGTCCATATCAATTTCTCCCTCCTTTGGATTCATACTGTCTTTCCAGTCTGTCTCAAGAAATGACATTTAATTATATATCTTTCTTTGCTTTTCACTATTGATTTGATTTATATAAGTCTCATCTTCTCAACCAGATTGTAAGTTCCATAAGGGCACGGCACACATCTTATACTTTTTAGTGTGCCCCACAATGTCCAGTGGGCATGCAAATTAGACTAGAATCATAGTTTTTGTGATGACTTAGAAATGCTCACAATATAGTTAAGTGTATTACTCAAAATACAAAATTTTATGATCACAACTTTACAAATAGATGGAAAATAAAAGCAAGCAAGCAAAAGGAAATACATTCATATGTGTGAGAGGTGTGATGACAGGAGAATGTAAAGTTTCATGCATTTACCTAATTTTCAAAATTTTCAATAAGGATGTTGTATTACCCTCATGAGAAACAATAAACATTTTTTAGAAGAAAATTATAGATTTGTGGGTGCTGAAAAGTATAGCAGGGAGAGATCTTAAAGATCATGTAAGTTCTGTCTCCTTGTTTTAAGGTTGAAAGACTTGAGGCATTTCTATGGGCAGCAGTGAGATAGTCACTCATAGTCTCCACTTTCTAGAAGCAAATAGCCCAGTGCCTTGGAGCTCTGAGGCTGAGCCTTCTTACCTTTCCTCAATCCCTCTTCTCCATTAGGTTTTTCTCTCTAGGCATTGGTCCCAGAAGTGGCTGTGTGGTTTTCTCCTGCTGAATTTTCTCATGATTCCATGGCATCTCCTGGGTAGGGGAGCCTGATGGTTTGACTTTGATTCATACTCTAATCCTTTGCTAGCCTTTTCTAGAACTCCCTGCTTTATTTCTGGAGCACCCCAGCACAGCAGGATATAGCAACCCTGCCCCCAGATGACTGGAAATAAAAACACCAAGCTCTACCTTTAAGTAACAATCTAAATTAACTGCACTCTGAGTACTTGCTAGGGAGGGTGACTTCAAACTCACTGCCACCCAATAAGTTTCAATGTGTGGTTGGGAGCCATACTATTTAAGGAGGATCACCTCAAGATACACATAGGCCATTCTTTCCTTTCATATCAGACCCAACAGAATAGCCCTGGGTACTTGCCTTGCCCATTTTTCCTTTCTAGTTAGGCTTACTTTGCCCATAGCCTCAGAGTCCAGAAAAAGGCTTGCTGCTTTATGCATAGGACCATTTGACTCAAGGCAGGCCACTCATGATGTGGTAGCAGGCCTATGTGGTAGATTTTTCTAATAGTGCTCCTCTTGCCAGCAGTGGAATCTAAATTGCCCCAAATTGGGCACTCTTGGTTAAAGCTATGAAGACTATTGTCATATGCACATTTGTCACTTATTTGAGAGGATAAACATATGTAATGTATTGCATAACTCAACCATGCTTCTATCCATCACCAAATAAACATTGGTTTCCTACTATAGATCATCAATCCTTATTTGTACTTCTAAAATGACATAACTGTGAAAACTAAAAACTTTCTCACAAGTTTAATGCTAAAATTCATTTTAACTTACATTAAGATATTGATAGTCTTTATTTGTCCCACCTAGTATGAATATTCATGTATTTCATGACAGAAATATTAATGTATTTGATCATGGGGAGCTATGCCACAAAATGCTAGAGGTATTATGTAATATAGGCAAAGACACAGGATTACCTTGATAAATGTCCCAAATTCTGAATTCTAAAAGACATCTGGCCCCAACGATTTTGGATAAGGCACTTTAGCCCAGTAAGTTCTGGGGGCAGAATGGGGGTGGATACCCTACCTGAGTCCTCCAAGAGCAGAGGAAGCTGTACAGTGAAGCTGTACAGTGAAGTGAAGATATTAAAGTATTTGAAGAAGCAGGGTTTGCTCAAGGTCAAGCCAAGGAAATCCAGTTGGGTCACTCAGTCATTGGCCCAAAGAACATGAACAAGGCTGGAAATAAAAGACAAAATAGAGACTCAGGAGAAAGAATTGAAATGGAACAAGAATAGTTTAAAAATGGGAGGAATGAGAAGGAGCCTAGATAGCAACAGGGATAGTATCTCTGAGTCCAATTGGTTGACAGCTGTTTAGGTTCAAGTGTGGGTCAGGCTAGGTATAAAGATGGAGGGTTGTAGTAGATGGATACAGAGAAGAATGAGCCACAATTTCTATCATCTGTCGTCTAAAATATAGGATCCTATTGCTGGAAGCAAGATACTGAAAGGATACATACAACTTGGGATCAGAGTCTGAGATAAAGATTAGTCTTTGGCTTATAAAGAAAAATGCACAAATCCTAAGTGTACAGCTTAGTCAATGAAATGCCCCTGTTACCTATCACCCAGTCAACAAATAGAATATTATCAACATCCCCAATGACTGATTTGTGCCTGCTCCATAACATAATCACAACCCCTATCCTCTCTCCCAAAGGTTACAACTACTCTGACTTTTACATAATCACTCTAGGTTTTAATTTATTCTTGTTCTTTTTGGCATGCATCTCTAAGCACTATAGTTTTATGAGTTATTAATATATATATATATATATATATATATATCCTTATGTCTGGTTTCTTTCATTCAATATTATGTTTGTGAGTTTCATCCATGCTGTTACATGAAGCTTATTTTGTTCCTTCTGATTGTTGTATAATATTCCCTTTTGTAAATGTGCCATAACTTATATATCTATTCTACTGTTAATGGGCATATGGACCATTTTCTGTTGGAACTATTGTTACTAATATTACTGGGGATATTTTTTGTTTGACTTTAGTGCACATGTGCATGCATTAGCAGTGGAATTGCTGAGTCATAGCGGCTGTGTATATTCTACTTTGGTAAATGATCCTAAATAGCTTTCCAAAGAGTTATACTGGAGTGCCTGGGTGGCTCGGTTGGTTAAACATCTGCCTTTGACTCAGGTCATGATCTCTGAGTCCTGGGATGGAGCTCTTGTATCCAGTTCCCTGCTCAGAGGGGAGTCTGCTTCTCCCTCTCCTTCTGCCCCTCTCCCTCATGTGCACATGCATGCACACTTTCTCTCTCTCAAAATAAGTAAAATCTTTTTAAAAGATACAAAACAAATTATTATACACCAATTCACATTCTTCTATTGCTCCAAAAGATTACCAACACTTATTATTACTAACCTTTAAAACTGTAATCATTCTGGTGGGTGTGCAATGATATCTCATTGTGGTTTAATTTGCATTTCTCTGGTGACTAATATGGTTGAGAACTTATCATATGTTCTATTGGCCTTCTGGATATACTCTTTCATACAATTTCTACTGAAGTATGTTGTCTACTTTTCCTCTGCCTTTTCTAGGGGTTCTTTTTGTTTTCCATTTGTTGGGGTCCTTTATACATTCTAGCTGCAAGCTCTTTGTTAAATGAACTACAAATAAATTATCCAACACCATGGATTTCCATTCAATACTTTTCAAGCCTCATTTTTTCCCTCTAATTTCTATCAGGCTCCCTAGGCCCACATGACCTCCGTTTTGCTAAGATCTTAAAAAGCTCACCCAGGCCCTGGGGGATACCTCACTAATGCTGCAGAGCTGTTTCTTCATATTCCCTACATTTCTCCCTCTGTCTCCCACTGATCTTCCCTATGTCTTTCTCCCTTCTTTCCCTCTGACTTTGCCCATTCATAGGGGTTTGCTTATTATTTACAAGATGAATAGAAACAACCTTATATCAATCATGGTACCAAGACTGTCAGATTTGCCATGTGGTACTCATAGGCCAGAAAATCTTCACTCTAGAAAACACTTGGAGATCATGTAGTCCTCTCTTTAACGATGAGAAATTGAAAGCTCAGAGAAATTTGAAGACTTTCCCAAGGTGAGAAATTAAGGGATTGCCCAAGGTCATACTGCAAATTAGAACTAGAACCCAGGTCTCTTACATCCATGTCCCAGCCTTTTCCACTCCACTATGCTAAGAAAGACCAGGGCACACAGCTGCAAATTGACAAGAATGTTTTTTTTTTCTTCTGAAAATAAATGCTGTCTGTGTCTGTGTAACAACGTAATCAGTAGAGACTATGGCTCATGTCTGTCTGGACCCAGGTTGAGAGATCACATCACCTCTGCTACTTTCCCATCTCCTGGCTGTCAAAGCCTGAAGGACAACAAATGGCTTGAGTAATGAGATGAGTTAAGATAGTGTCTCCCACGCTGAATTATGTGCCAGTTCCAGGACTACAGGATTCTGCCACAATCCATTTACACAAGAAATTAAATTGAAGATCGCAATGTAATATTCATATATTAAATCCTGGCGGACAATCAAAGTAATTAAGGCCAAATGCTCTGAATCATCCTGTGGCATCACGAATATTCTATTGCTGGGTTTTTAGAAGGACTTATTTCTACAACCAATTATCTTGGAAATCATTAGGGCTCCTTTGGAATGTGAATAATTTGCAAGCCACCATGGTACCCAGTACTCCTAAACCCCTTTGCTCCATGGGAGAATTCTGCTAGAAAGGGGTGTAGGGTAGGCAAGGAAAGTCTGATTTTAAGAAGCTGGAGTTAGGGGATAGGAAACAGTCTCTGACCAACCCCTACATTGTATTGTTTTTTTTTTTCCAAAAGAAGTGGATATATTTTATCTTAAATTGAAGCACTTAAACTGATGCAGCTATTGGGATAACCCTAACCACAGACTGATCTTGCTGTGTAGCTCTGTGGCTCTTACAAATACATGCTACTGGGGGATCCCTGGGTAGCTCAGCGGTTTGGCACCTGCCTTCCGCCCAGGGTGTGATCCTGGAGTCTCGGGATCGAGTTCTGGGATCGAGTCCCTGGGCTCCCTGCGTGGAGCCTGCTTCTCCCTCTGCCTGTGTCTCTGCCTCTCTCTCTTTCTCTGTGTGTCTCTCATGAATAAATAAATAAAATCTTAAAAAAAAACAAATACATGCTACTGATTTTAAAAAAAAAAGAGCTTAGGAAACAAAGAGGGCTCCATGTAACCCCATAGTAATAAATAGGGATGACTTTCAGATCTCTCTCCACTCATGGGTCACCTCATCTCTTAAAGCTTCTCCAACTACCATCATCTCTTAATACTTGTTCTTCACAGCTTCCCTTTGTCCACACTTCAACTATACAGCACTTATTATAAAGTCCTCAAGTTATTTGTTAGTTCCCCTCCTCAAATATATGCCCCTAAAGGAAAGGGGCTATGTCTGAATCTCTTCAGTGACCCTACACTTACCCAGTACAAGCTTCAGGCAAGGTGCTTGGTGTGTTGTTGATGTATGGATGAAAGACCAAATAAAGAAATGAATGACCAAAGATACAAACCCAAATGTATTTCTGTTTGGAAATTATAGGGCTAGTGTTATGACATCATCAAAGAGATGTATAAATCTTTTTTTCTAGTAAATACCTCAATTCTCTCAAAAAAAAAAATCAATGCTCTCAACAATCACTGACAAATGAAATCCCATCACCAAGAACGTGTAATTAAAAGATTAACAAAAAGCATTAGGTTAATTTGTACTTTTTGGAGTTGTGCTTAGAAGACAGCCAAGTTATTTTACCTGAATTACAAGACTTCTATGTATCTTGAATACAACACACAAAAAAGGTTTCTGATTCATCAGTTTTGCCAGTGGGAATAATTAAAAGTATGCATATACTCTAATATTCCTACCAAATTATTTCTTCTCATAAATATTTATCTGTAGTTGAAGTTTGCTGATGTCGGGACGCCTGAGTAGCTTAGCGGTTGAGCATCCGCCTTTGGTTCAGGGCGTGATCCTGGAGTCCTGGGATCAAGTTCCGCATGGGGCTCCCTGCATGGAACCTGCTTCTCTCCCTGCCTATGTCTCTGCCTCTCTCTCTCTGTGTCTCTCATGAATAAATAAGTTTGTTGATGTCGAGCAGCATCAATATTTTTCAACTAGACCTCACATACAGGCATACCTCAGAGATACAGTGGGTTTCAGCAATAAAGCGAATATCACAGTAAAACAAGTCAAATGGAGTTTTGGGTTTCCCAGTGCATATAAAAGTTATATTTACACTATACTGTAGCCTATTAAGTCTGCAAAAGCATCATGCTTAAAAAACAATGTACATATCTTAATTTAAAAATACTTTATTGCTATAAACTGCTAGCCAAAATAATTATAGCAGTAATATCAAAGATCACCGATCACAGACCATAACAAATAAAATAATAATGAAAAATTTGAAATATTGTGAGAATTACCAAAATATGACAAAGAGACATAAAGTGAGGAAATGCTGTTTCAAAAAGCAATGGTTTTGATGAACTAGCTCAACACAGAGTTGACACAAACCTTCACTTTGTAAAAGAATATAATATCTCTGAAGTGCAATTAAAGTGCAGTAAAATGAGGTATGTCTGTATTTGAGAGACATTTGACTATATCTTATTCACTTCTGTATCCCTAGGTGTAGCACAGAGATTAACACAGAGAAAGCACTCACTGTAGAATGAATGAATAGTAAAGCGAGACAGAAACTCTAAGGGATGTTCTCATCACCAAAGTAGAGCTGCACAAAGCAAGCCCCATTCACTTAGGTTCTCTGTGATCAGTTGGCAACAGTATCCCTGAACGCCTTTCTTTAAATAATTTTCTTAAAGTAGTCTATACCCCATGTGGGGCTCGAACCCACAACCCCAAGATTAAGAGTTCCATGCTCCACTAACTGAGCCAGCCTGGCGCTTCCCAATCCCTGAGCTTCTAAGCCAACCTCACCCACCCATCCAAGCATTATGCCCCTTTCAAAGGCAGCTATATGACCCCTCCATGTATCCAGTACAGGCTAGGGGGTGGATGCAGTCTGTGTGTTAGCCCAAGCCAGATGAACACACCAACAACCATCTGTGGCTTTCCTAGGAGGGCATCTTGATCCTGCGTGTCTCACATCATCATGGGTCTACAAGTCAGTGTCAGAAACTGTGCCAAGAAATATTGATACTGCACGAAATCAATAACCTGGGGCCACAGCTAAATATTTATTGGGGCAGACAGTGATGCCATGTTTGCTCGGCAAATTCAATCAAGGTTTGTCCAATTACTGAGGGTTTAGATTTGAACGAATTAGCTCTTTGTCATAGAATCCTAGAATGTCAGAGTTGGAAGGACCCTTAGATCTCATCTGGCCCTGTGTAACTCTGAGGCTTTCAAACTTTTCTTTTGCAAGAAACACCTTTATCCAGTGAAATCTTATGGTGCTCTTCTCATTCAAAGGGGGGTGCAGGTATTAGATCCTCCTGCCTGGCCTCCACCTCTCACCTGGTTCATACTGCAGAGAAGAAAAGGAAAGTCTAATAAAGTTACAAATGATCATGGAATACTTGGCGGGGGTGGAGGGCATCCTAGTCTGGGGAAAGAATTAAGGCAGGCCTCAAGTATGTCCTAGCCACAGGACTTGATAATCTACCATCGAAACTCATGCCTGAAGGGGCTCTTTGGATATGGCCATTTAAAATGGTTAGGGACATCTGTTCCCTGGGAAGGATGACACAGTAACTAACAGACTCCTTAGCAGAAGTGATTTTATTTAAATAAAACACATTGCTACCAACTGTCACAAAGCCCAGAGGGAAATCCTGAGGGCAGAAGACACAGGGAGGTAAATTCCCTTATTAGGTACTTCTGGAAGGCAAAGAGGAGTGAGAGGAAGAGTGGAGTAAAGGTGGGAACCTCCTCCTCCCACCCTGGCTGTTGTCTGCTTCTGCACCTGTCTGGTCCTGCGTCCATCTTTTCCTGTGTCTCTGTGTCATCTTCTGCAGCAGGGTATCTTGTTCCTTATCAATTTCTGCCTATGCCCATCCTCATGTTCAGGTTGGCTCTGCCGATACCTGCCTGTGTTACAAATCTTTTAGCACCTGCATGCCTATTTGCCTCCTCAGAATGTGTCTCTATGTCTGTCTGATTTTGCCTGCTTGCATGCATGCATGTGTGTGCATGCATGTATGCATGTGTTCTTCTATGTGCTAAGCACTCTGTATCTGTGGCTTTTATTTCAGTGGATAATTGTCATGGCGTTTCTGGTTCTGCCTTCAGTGCTTTACCCCTCAAGAATGGTGAACAGCACAAGTGAAGGAAGGGAGCTTTCGAAGTGAGGAGGAAATCCCGGCTCAGTCTCATTTTTGATGTTTCTCTACTTTCTTCACCTATCCCCCCACGCCGCCGTTTGCCTTTTTCTTTCTTTCTTTTTTTTTTTTACTTTTTCTTTCACTCTCTTAATCTTACTGTTTCATTTTTCTATTTCTTTAGAGTCCTTTCTGATTTCTCTATTTCATTTCTCTCCTTTCTCTTCTGTTTCTGTTTGTTTTCTCTCTAGTTTTACCCTTCCCCATATATTTAGCTTTAAAAAAAAAAAAACTTTTCCTTTTTTCTCTTTTCATCTTTTGTGCTTTCTTTTTCCCAAGAAAGCCTCAGGAGAGAGAAGTTGTCCTTTTTTGCCCTGGGCTGGGCTGTGGGTGGGTGAAGTTCATTATCTGTCTTCTCACTTATGGGTGAGTGTGGTCATGGCTGCTCCCTGGAATCTAACCCAAACATCATTGTTCCCTGCCCCCCCCCCACCCTGTCTGCAGAGTCACACTGTGACTCCAGCCGCTGCTTGCATTCCCCACACGTCCCATGCAGAGCAATGAGCCCCCAGGTGTGGTGGGAGAATTCATCAGCTGCTCTACAGGGCTAACGATTTACTCCTGAGAAATAATCCATATCCGGATAATGGATCACCCCGATTCCCTGAGACCATTTGTCTTGGCACTTAAATGGCATCAGAATCCAAGGGCAGAGCCAGAACTCTATCCCAGGTTCATTGGTAGATGAATAGATTGGAATAATAATGTTAAGGATTATGACCAGGAACACTTTACATTTGTACGGTGCTTTTAAACCTTATAAATTTGGAGGAGATTAACCTTCCTTGGCTCATCACTTTTGAATCCCACACACTGTGGACCCTGCTTGCAAATTCAGAAGTAGGGGCTTTTAAGTGACTCACCCAGAGTCATCTAACCTGTTTACTGGCAGAAATGGGAGGAAAACTATTTCTTTCTGGCTTTCTGCGACTATTTCCTCTGAATGCTAGCTGATCTCTGAGTCTCACTGTTCTTATCTGGAAAGTGGAAGCCAATACTGAGAGACAATCTACTGAAGAGGTTCGTTGTCAGAGAATTTGAATCCTGAGCTTGAATTCTGGTTATGCATTAGCCAGCTTTGTGGCCTTGGGCAGGTTGCTTACTCACTTACAACCTCAATTTCCTCCTCGATAAAATGGGAATCCTAATAAGGCTTTCCCATAGGACTATTATAAAAATGAAGAGAGATTATGCATGTAAACTGCTTAATATAGTGCCTGGCTCATAGTAAAAGCTCCATGAGTGTTAGCTATGATTATTACTACTGCCTGTCTCTTTGTAGGATGCTGAGCATACTCATACAAATGCATGAGAAAATTGGTCTGGGGGAGGGGAAGAGATAATTGATGAGCCAGCTTCCACAGAGGTGTCCCTGAGGCCACTGATGGGGGAAGGGACCTGGAAGGGGGAATTCAAATGGGAGAAGGAGCTAAGGGATCTGCTTGGGCTGGAAGGATTGTGCCGGTTCTGGGGTACTGGGAACAGACCAAAAAAAAAAAAAAAAGGAAGAAGGTTGGGGATCTGTGTTCAGTCCCTAGACCTGTCTCAGCATCATGTAGCTCAGCAAAATCTGTTGCTGGCCTTCAATTCCCCCAACCAGTGTTTCCCTTCTCTGGTCTCAGCTGTCAGTTTCCTTGGGGTGATTCCCTTCCTCAAAAGCTGGACAGAGGACTTTTTTCCTTGTCTGGGGAATATTGAAGCCAAAAAGATTTAGCAGAAGGCCAGCACAAACTAAAACTAATGAAATCTTGCACAGAAGCCTTTTGCAGAAATGGAAGTTCTCTGTACGAATAAATGTAAGAATGATTATTAATATTCCCAATAATAACAGTAACAATCAATCTTTAGAGCTCATTCTATGGAGTGTGGCTGCTAGAGGTTGACACATCATCTCAGATGGTGATAAACATCCCCAGGGTCCACCTGCACACAGAATCACAGCCTGCATTCTTCTCCCGCTTTACCGGGACCTCATCCTCCCAGAGTCACACACATAATTCAGCATTCAGTGGAACCACTCTGACGCTAGTGAGGCTCCCTGGAGAATGGATGCCGTGTGGGGGCGGGGAGTGTGGGCTTCTGACTTCAAGCTGCGGGAAGACGAGGAATTGATACATCTCCTAAGCACCAAGGGCTCAATTCCTTGGGAGATGAGAAGGGCTTTGTCAAAGCCTGTTGGTTTATTAATAATTCTCTCAACTGAAGAGAGCCCCGTGCTTATCAATTGACAAGTATTCAGTGAGAACCCTGTGTGGGGGATCTAAAGAGGTTTGGCAGAGCTGACTATGTGGTTGAGGAGATAGACCACAGACATATAAAGATCATTGACAACACAAAGCCATCCCTTTAACAAAGAGATACAAGCATCTGGAGTGAAGTGAAAAAATATAGGATCCAGAGTCAGGAGACTTGACATCACTTAATTCCTTGGAGCCTTAGTTTCCCTATCCTCTTGGAAAGGCAGCCTACTGGCATTGAAAGAACATTAACTTTGGAATCAGACCAATCTGACTTAAAATTTCAATTACTTTACAGACTAACTAGGGCCCCTTGAGCCAGTTACTTTACTCCCATGGGACACAACTCCCTTATGTATAAATTGGGGTATAACAGTAGCTCCTACCACACAGAGTGGTAGTGAGTACTAATTGAAGGCACACACGGAAAGCACTGAGCATAATGCCTGGCACATGGTAATCACAGAACAATCAGTTCCTGTTATTATAATATGCAGGGGGAAAGGCAGGGAATGTTTGGAAACAGAAGGGTTTTATTTTCCTTTTCAGCTCTTTATATGCCTGATATTACGTTTCATAGGAATGCAAACTCAAAAAAACTTATATGTAAACAATAATTATGATATCGCTGTGATACCTTTTATATGCCTCCCCAGTATTGCTCACTAAATTTGATATGATCAAATTTACAGAACAATGAAATAGCAGAGGAGGTAAATTATGTACTCCTTGAGATCTTAGGTATCTCTCTGAGCTTCAGTTTTCCCATCTGTAAAATGTGGCTAAGAACAGCTACTTCACAGGGTTGTCGTGGAAATTAAATGAAAATGTGTAGAAGGCATTTGTACAAAACAGGTAGAAAAATAAGGTTAGCTCCATTCCCCTGCTCTTTTCTATAAAAATGGGAATAATAAAGAATCACCCTCATTGGGCTATTATAAGGAGGAAGCCAGGTAAATATACAGGGAATGTTTGTAAACTCTATGACCCCTAATACCAGCCAGATGTTTCTTTCTTTGAGGACAAGAAAAGCACTTTCTGAATATAGCCTGGTCTTCAGCTTTCAGACATGCACACACAGCCTGCTGAATATGTCATATTGGCTTTACTGCCATTTGATCTGGCCTCAGCTATGGCCCTTCTTCTCAAGCATAGCTGCTCCCTGGTCTTAGGCAGATACAGTTCTTGTGACTTCTCCTTGCCTTGCCCCTTAGCTTATAGTCTGACAACTGTCTTGGGATTTGGAGAGTGGAACAGCAGGGCAGTTACAAGCTGTGGGTGGTTGAAAGTAGAAGAGGATTCTGGGCCCCAGAAGGCAGGCGAGGGGGGCCTTGGGCTGGTGCCAGATCCAAAGCAGCTTTGCAAATATAGCCAGCCCTCAGCACCTTCTGTCCTGGGGCCAGCTCTAGTGCTCAGATATGCATCCACAGTGCCCAGGAGGTAGGAATGCAGGGAAGAAAGACAATCACTAGACAGGGTAAACTGGGGCTCTGGGTCTAAAACTGAGTCCCCTTTTAACACTTGAGTTGTTTAGTATTGAGTTATAGTGAGAAAGACTTGTAGGATTGACAAATGGCAATTAACAAAGGAGATGATTAAAAGTGAGAGCAGCTACAGGCTGAGAAATGTCAGACAATTCCTTCTTGCATTTTCCTCTCCCCTTCTCCCTCCTCTTTTTCTCTTTTCCCTTTTGCTCTTCTCCCTTCCTCTCCTCTGCCCTCTTCCTGCTTGCTCCATCCACCCCCACCCACAGCTACTGATGTGATTTCTCATGATCTACAGTCAAGTGCCATTAATCCCGACAGGCTCACGAGGGTCCGCTAAGCTGTCCCATGAACCAATCCTGTAAGCAGACAGACTAGGGGAAGTGGCAGGCAGACCCCCTACCCCGCCCCTTAAGGGGTAATGGAAGCTAAACCAATGAACCAGAGTGGCTGCCCTGCGAATGATCAATAAATCACTTGGGGTCCAAGAAAGATGGGAAACTCCTCAGCCTCGAATCTTCGTGGTGCATGAGCCACACAGGCCTGGATTGACTCTGCTTTCAAGGTACCACTCCCGGATTCCATCCGGCCCATCTCAATTTCAGAGGGAGGTCATTCATTCCAATAGGATGTGACAGGTGCCATCTTCAGGCGTCTGGCTCTGCTCCCAGCGACAGGGACTGGCGCTGACTGCAAATCCCCCGAGTGCCATGCTGGTCTGAAGAGAGCAAGCCCTAGGATGAGCAGATGACATTTCAAGAGCCCATGAACCCAAGGTGGGATGACAGAGTGATATAATGGACAGAGCCCTGGACTGGAAGGCTGGACACTTGGTTTCTAGTCCCATTTCAGCTACTAACTTGCTGGGCAATGTTGGGTAAGTCACTCTCCTTCCCTGAATCTCAGTGCCCCCCACCCCAATCTGAGGAGGTTGGGCCAGATTATTTCTAATGACACTTCCAGCCCTGATAAGCAAACCCTGAAATTTTTTTAAAAAATCTATTTTTGGAAAAATTCCATCTCAAATTTTTGGGGGATTCCTTCTCTAGGGCATCCATTCAGCTGCTTTGCCACGAAATGCATCACCCTAAACTCCCACTCAGCACACATGGCCATTTCCCAGCACCCAAGCTCCATCTAAGACATCAAGACCACTCATGGGTCCTGCCTGTCTCTCTTGCTGAGCTAGTTCTGTGCTTGATGCTGGGCCCTTTTAATGGCATCCTGAGGTGGGACCCTGTAGGAGGGGATGTGCCATTGACACCCAGATTTTAGCATAAGCAGATAGAGTGGCTACCTAGATGGAGAGATTGCCCCCCCCCCCGTTTACATTTTCAAACTTTTTAACATATAGTAAAATTGAAAGAATGGTACATAAATACTTGTACGTACCCTCATTAACAATTTACCATGTTCTCTCTCCCCCCCCTCCCCGCTTCCTCTCCCTCCCCTTGCTCTTGCTCATGCTCTCCCTCTGAAAGTATATTGCAGATACCATAATACTTCTCTCTTTAATACTTCAGCATATATCTCCTAAGAATAAGGACGTTCTTAGACGGGAAGCTTTTTTAGGGGCTCTGTAATTCTCAGCTAGGGGGATGTCTTTAGTCTCTGATGTGCAAAGGGGGACAGAAAGCAAATGAGGTCTAAAGACCAGATTTCAGTATGGATATGGGTAGTGCGAGAAATAGCCAAGCACAAAAGAAGGAGGCACAGACAATGGTTCAAGTACAGTGTCCAAATCTAAAAAGAGAGAGAGAGAGAGAGAGAAAAGAAAGAAAGAAAGAAAGAAAGAAAGAAAGAAAGAAAGAAAGAAGAAAGAAAGAAAAGAAAAAAGAAGAAAGAAAGAAAGAAAGAAAGAAAGAAAGAAAGAAAGAAAGAAAGAAAGAAAGAAAGAAAGAAAAAGAATGACCATGGGTGAGTCACTACCTTTCCTTGAGCTTCGGTTCCTTCATCTATAAAATGGGGATTGTGCTAGTCTCTGTCCTGCCAACCTTCCAAGCTGTATGAGGTTTAGATGTGAAAATAGATTATGAGAGCACACTGGTAGCTGCCACACTTAAACATGTAAAGGCAAGTGATTTGCAGAGATGACCTTCTGAGCAAGTGAAGCTTAGGTTGGAAATCTCTGTTAACATATGGAAGTGGACAGTCCCCCTGTTCAGCCCCCAATCTCTTGTTACTGGAAGCCCCAGAATTTTCATCTCTAATGGCAATCTCAGTGGCTCACATCTCTTGCTGTTTTTCAAAGACATAAACACACATCCAAGTTTTTCTGGTTGTTTTTTCAGACAATTCCATTTTCTCATATTGATTATGGCACAAAAGTGAAAGATCACTTTTATACTTTTTTCTTCTTCCTGGTGTTTCTGTGCTCCCCCTTATTTTCTACTATTCCCCCCAACCTTGTTAAAACCTCTAGAGTTGGAAGATTGTCTCATCCTGCCCACCCCTAGCTCAAAGAGCAAAATGCTTTACAAAATTAAGTGAGCATTTGGGATTTTAAACTTGATTTTATCTTTTCATTCAACCAGAGGGGGTATGTGTGTGGGAGATGCACTTGTCAACTAAAAGCAATTTCTCTGCCTCCCTGGGGACTGAAGCGTAATCGTAGCTCCGTCTTTCTGGTGTCAGGATGAAACTTGCATTTCCCTGAGTGGTGTCAGCACACTGTGACAGACAGCTCCTGGGATCTAGTGAGGGGTACTGGAAAAGAACGGGGTGGTGATAGGAGGGGGGAACAAGATCTGGAAGCTGGTCCTGGCTCATCTCTCATCCTCTCGGTGCTTTGGGCTAGTCACTTACTGTTTGTTTGTTTGTTTGTTTGTTTTTTTGCCTCAGCTTTTCTAACTAAAAGTGGGAAGAATTATCTCCTATTTCTACCTCATGACGATAGTGCCAGGACCTTGTCAGGCTTTGGTTATATGAAAAGTTTGGAAGCAATTGAGTTCTGGCAGGAAAAGATGTGCTATGGAAGCAATGTATCCTAGGAGTGCTAAGTAGCTAGAAAGGAACTTCCAGTTTTCTTTGTATAATCTCATTTGAAAAATGAGGAAGCTCCCCCCCCAACCCCTGAGCCAGAATTTCGCTATGTTTACCAAGAACCCAGATAAATCTTTCCCAAACAGAAAAGCAGAGAGGCAAAGTCCTGAGGTCCTAAGGTTAATAGCCCCTTTGCAAGAGCACATATGATCCCTATGTACACCACGTAAACCTTCTAATGGGACTCCTCTAAAGGAGGTGCTGGGAGACAGGGTTGCCAATCTGCTAATTCCATCCACAGGCCTGGAGGCAGAGTCCCTTATCATCTCCCTCCTAAAATTGCGGAGCCTTTCATAACAACCTGTTGAGGGAGGTGAGCAGGGGTTGGGGATCCCCATTAGATAAAGAGGAGCCTGGTGCTCAGGTTGGGTAGCTGACCTACTTGGGCTCATCCAGCCAGTAGGTCAGGATGCCCAGCCTCCCCCTTCCCACAATATTTGAACTTTACATACCACGCTCTTTCCACTGTACTTCAGCTGTCTTTGTGTGACACAAGGAACCCAACAAGTAAGGAGTCCAAATGAGGTAGCCAGACTGAAAAATGCTATATAGGCATACACCAGGGTTCTCAGAAAATCCAAATGGATAACTTTTATGGAGTATGCTCTTTTTGCCACTAGTCCCCACTGAGTTTTGAGGTTTGCTCAATTTCTCCTGCTATATATTTACCCACACACCAAAGGGAAGTAGAGTAGGGTGAAAGGGATCACATTCCCCAGATGGCTGCCCCAGTGCTCCTTGTTGCTGGAGTACAATGAGGAGACACCATGTTCAAGGGTTCTCAGGGAAAGATGTCTTTCCACTGTACCAGAGTTTCTTTAATTTTATTGGATATAAGAGCCCCTGTGGGGAGCTTGTTAAAAATGCAGTTTTCTGATACCCATGCCCAGAAATTCTCATTCATTAAGTCTCGAATGGGGGCAGGGAATCGGCATCCTTACAGCACATCCAAAGTGATTCTGCTACATCTGGTCCAATGGGCCATATTTTGTGAAACTCCAACTTATGACCAGCTTTCATTCTTGAAATCTCATTTAATTAACAACTGTTCTCCTGGGTGACAAGTGCTTTTGAGTTTCAGGGAAAAAAAATAGGAAGGTTTGAAGCCTTCCTTCTCACAGTCAACAAGCCCCCAGCTTGATTTCGTCATCGTTAAAATATCCCAGTTAAAATATATTTTCTTTCTGTGAAAGACCTCATGGTAGACAATGACCTAAGTAGAAGTAAGGAGCATGGTGCTTGGCTTTTAATTGGAATTACAATGAAAGACCCTGCAGAGGCTCTATGCCTTGCACTGTTAGGGTGAGGGCAGATATACCCAACAGGCCCCTTGTGAGTACACACCTTAGGTGAGAGGTTGCAGGTTCAGGCTAGCAGGCTTCTGACTGCTGGGGGAGGGTGCTAAGGGCCTCTGCATTCTTGGGAAGAAGCAGTAATAACTGGTTATGTGCCTCTGCACAGGAAAGAAGTCCTGCATTTTACTCACAGAGCAACTTTCAGCTTTTTTCTGGGTCTCCAAAGTCAGCCCCAGTGCTCTGCACCAATAGCATGACCCCAGCTTCAAGGCACCAGTCACTCCCCTAGCCTTTCTTCAGCACAGACAAGGTTACAGATTCTTTTCTATAAGTAGTGTATTTTAACTCCAGAAATGATATATGTTTATTAAAGAAAGTTTGGAAAATACTAAAATATGGAAATAATAAAACAGTTAAAAATTGCCCATAATTGCATTGCTTAAATACGATCAATATTAAGATTCTGGTGCGTTTCCTATTAGCCTTTTTTCCCCTATGTATAAGCTTATTACTTATTTGTACTGTTTATATAATAATATGCATACATTTTGCATGTTGATTATTTTTCATTTAAAATAATCATAAGTATATTTTCAGGTTATTGTATAGGTTTTCAAATTATACACTTAAAAACAGTTGTGCAATCATTCACTCAGTGAACCAACATTATATACATAGCTCAATATCTTGCATACAAAGAACATTTGATAAATATTTGTCGGAAGAGTGGATGGATTGATAGATGAATGCATTCCCCTTTTATGTGACATTTAGTTAAGGGTAAAGATTTTCAAAGGAAACTGAACACTAAGTAATTAAGTGGCAGAGGAGGTGGGTAAAAAAAAATGCTAACTCGAATGGTTAAGTACATTTTCTTGAGAATTCTGAACTTCTATTTCTCCCTCTTTTTTCCCCCAAAGAGTTAGCCTTAGTTTGGCTGGAACCTGTTCACAACCATCAATATCCCCATTTGGCAGATGAGGAAAACCAAGCTTCAGAGAAGCTTTCTAAATAATTTTCCTGCAATTACATAGCTAGTACATAGCAGAATTGGGCTTTCAATCTAGGTTTGTAAGGATCCTTAGCTTTGTTCCTTTACCACATCATATCTTCCAGAAAAAGGCAACAAAGGCCAGCTGTCATGAGTTTGTACCTCTAGTAGAGCTATCCTGGAAGCAGAGAAACTTTAATTATTGAGGCCCATTGGATTGGACTGAGCAGGCAGCCGCCCCAGGAGGGAGCCAAACAAACAAACAAACAAACAAAACAACAACAACAACAAAAACCTACCTCATTCATCTGGAAAAAAAAAAGAAACCCATTGATGCCATGACAAAAGCTGGTGGTGATAAGCTCATGGGAAGAAGTAAGGCTGAGATTTCAATATCCAAGGCCTGAAACTGGACATTTCTAGATGTCAGACTTGTTTGGCTTGGATGACTGGGTATTTGTACAGCAGAAATTGGTAAAAGAGCAGGTCTGGTGAATGTTTGTTGTCTTTGATTGCTTTTAGAAAACAGAGAAAATTGGAAATGATCTTAAAATTGGTGCAAAGGCAGGGAGGTACCATGTTTCCCAGAAAGGAAGGAAAATGAGTGGAAGGAAACCCTTTAAACTCTGACTAGACCTCAACTTTGCTAAGAATTGCATGACAAAGTACAGGTGATTCTTCCATTTTATGCACCCCTTCTGCTGCATTAATGCTAATATCAGTGGTTAACAAAGCAAATGTAATAACTGCTCTCCCCAAAGGACTTGTGATTGCAGTTTCCTCTCCTTAGGCCTGCAATCGAGCTATTGGAAGAGGATTTTTCATATTTCTTGCTACTTCCTCACTAGAATTTTGATCTACAGAGCCCCTTCTCCCAGCGGAGAAAAACAAGGCACAGAGTCACGTCTCCACGACTGCCAATGGAGGATTGGGGGAGAAATTATTTTGGGCCTCCGGACTTAAGCAGCTCAGGGCTGGTTTACTACTACCAGATGCCCCTAAACACTGAACCCATTATGGTACGTGCCCCCATATGTATTTAAAATTTAAAAATACAAAGTCATAGGAGAAGTATAATAAAATCCAACATAGTACCACCACCCCCATTGAAATATCAAATATCAAATTCTTTCTAAAAATAAATGTTGGTGCCCCTCCTATGCCAGGGCCCTGAGCAAAAAGTATAGGCGGCAGAATCTGTAAGTCAGTGGCACCTGGGGGGCACTCCATACTTACATATACTTGACACTGCGTTCTTTCATCTCACTTGGAGTTTAATCCCCTAAAAACGAAGGTTCTCAGGAAGCATAGCATCTCCCTCTTCTCTGAGGGAGCCGCAAAGGCAAGGGCAGTAAAATTAGTCTCAGCTTTGGGGCTCCTTGGGTGGGTGAGGGGGCAAAGCTCTTTTCTCCTACTCACATTCTTGGTTCTGTAGAATGGAACAGTGATTTAAAATCAGATTTGGAGCTACTCAGGACTGAGGTGATGCCTCTCCTAGGACAGAAGGTTCTCAAGGGCTGAGGCGGTTCCTTCCCTTCTGATTCAGGGCTCCTGGGGCAGACACCGCTTCCCCACTAGACTGGGTCTCCCCAGGGCTGAGATGATGTGTCCTCGCCATCGCGGGTATTTGTAGGGCTGGGATACAGCCTCCCTCTCAGATCTGAGGCTCCCTGGGACAGGTGCACCAACTCGCCTACAAATTCCAGCTCCTGGGGACAGGCCCGCTTTTACGCACCTGATCAAAAGCTCCTGGAGGCAGAGACCTCCCCTCCCACTCAGATTCGGGGCTCACCGGGGCTGGGGTGGCGTCTCCCCTCAGACTCGGGGCTCCCCGGGGTAGGGGCAGGGTCTCGCCTTCAGAGGGAGCTCCCCGGGACAGGAGCTGCATCTTGGTCTCCCTCCGGGTGGGGGAAGGGGCTACGGGACCAGCGGCCTCTCCTCCGGAGGGAGGGGGCGCTCCCCTGAGGCCCTGCCCCCTTCGTGACAAGCCCGAGGTGTCCGGTGACCAAGACACTCCGAGCTGGGTGCAGGGTGCGGCTCAGGGCGTGGTCACCGGGGGCTACTTAGGGCGGCCCTGTGCGGGGACGGCGCGGAAGCCAGCTGCCAGGCGGCCGGCACTCGGCGCGGGTCATGGCGTGGATCCTGGACTGCCTTTTCGCCTCGGCCTTTGAGCCCCGCCCCCGCCGTGGTGAGTTGGGCCCACCGAGTCTGGGGCTGGGGCGCTCGGGCCCGGGGCAGCCCGCGGCCACAGCCCCGGCTGGGCGCCCTGGGGCTTGGCTCGCCGCCCCCTCGCCTCCCTTCCCGCTGGCTTTTAGCTAATTGTTCCTGGCTCCAGGGACTGCCCCGTCGAGGCCCCGCATAAATCACCAGCTTTGCCGGGAACCGCGAGCAATCGCGCTAATGGCCCGGCGGGACGCGGGGTGAGCGCGGGGGCGGAGCCGCTGGCTCACCGGGCGGGGAGACGGCGGAGGCCTGGGGCCCGACGCGCCACCCCGCAACCCAAGGGCCCTAAAGCCCCGAGGGGGAATGTTCCAGGCTGCGCGGCCAGGGCCCAGGGACGATGAAGATGAGGGGGGGAGGGAGGTCCTTTTGCCCGAATCTTGTCCCTAGCATCCCAATCTTAACTACGGAGTATCACCGTGGGCCTCTTAGAGTCGTCGAATTCAACCCCTTCATTTAAGACATGGCGACATTGAAGCCCAGAGATGGCAAAAGGCCTGCTCAAGGTCATACAAGGAGTCGGCAGCAAATCTGGTTCTGTTGAAGCCCTGCCAACTGCCCACTGCCCCAAACTGCCCAGGGGCGGAGGCTTGGGGTCTTTAGCCTGGGTCTTTACTTGGGTGCTTGAAATCAATTCTAGGTTCCCCTTTCCCTGTGGAGTTGAGGCCATAGATGTGCAAAGATCACAGCACGGATCAAAATATGTGGGTGGCATTTCACCCCTTTCCTGGAACTGCTTCTATAATGCACATTTTTGAAAACCGATTTTTTTTCCTCCTTAAAGTTTCAGAGGACTGTTTGTTTCTTTTTGAAATTTCCCGGGAACTGTTTGTTTCTTTTTGAGATTTCCCGGGACCCCTACCCACACTGTCCTTCACTCCCCCTTGGAAGGCCCCACCCCTTCCAGGCTGCCACCTGCCCCCACTGCCACCTGTTTTTCCATAGTCTCCACCTCCAAAATCTATATTGGTGAGAGTGCGTCATTGGTCACCAGCCATAGACAAAACCTGGGGCTGTCTCCTCTTTCCTCTGCCCCCTCACAGGCGGGGGAGGAGAGGCAGGGAGAGGGTGGGCCTCAACAACTTATTTCAGCAAAAACTTGTTTTCAGTTCTTGTCAGCCTCAGCACCCTGCTGAGAACCATCCCAGGAGTCTGACTACTGCTGAGGGATTGCAGCGTGGTTAGCAAATTCAAGTATAGTCTCTGGCAAGCCACAAGATCTCTGAGAAGGAAAGATATCTGCATACACACAGAGTTTAATTTTTTGTTCTTTATATTTGTTCAAGTTTATGTGATCCTAGTAAATTGGAAAAAAAAGGGGAGGGAGTTTTATGAATGCCCTTTAAGGCCTTAATGGCCCAGGCACCCTGTTGGAGAAAAGGAGGGAGGGGAACTATTCCACCCCCACCTGGCCTACAAGGTTGTCATGTGACTCCAATGAGATCATGAATAGGAAGTTTCCTTTAGGAATAACCCCATTGGGACTGGGTTAATATCACACAAGAAAGCCCATCCCTATCTAAAGACATCCATGTCTATTTAAATTTGAAGACTTTTCCTTAAATGGAACCCAAATCTATGTCCTTCTGGCCCTGGCACTGACCTTCATGATCCTTTCACAATGGAAGAGTGCCAGCCCTCCCCATTCCCCCACCCCCACTCACCCCTATTCTTATGCAGGCCAAACCTCCTCAGTTTCTTCATCTGTTGGACATGTGACATGGCTGCAAGTCTCCTACCCGCATCTAGCTGCTCTTCTTTGAACATGTTCCAAGTTGTGAATGCCTAATGACCTGGCCAAAAGAGGATTTCCAGCTGTGCCCCTGTAAATATAGTCCTGGATGGCTGACTTCCCCTCTTTTGGAGGCCTACATGACACTCATGGTACACAGATACTTAGTCATAAATATGCACATACGTACACATTCCCACACCCACACATGCCCACATTCAAATCACAGATGTACAAACACACATGCTTCACTCTCATCGTGTGCTTTTCACACACAGTACAATATACCCATATCACAAGTGCACATCCTACACACAAATCTCACGTACATACCACACAGTTCACACAAATGGTTTATTCACATTGGAAGTACAATTTCACAATTGTACACACAATTTCAATTGAAGCTACCTTTTTTTTTTTTTACAGTCAAGCCAAGTTCTTTTCAGTGTCTGCATTCTGTATTTAGTTGGTGTTTGAACCCAAGTGTGAGATCTTAGATTTGCTACTGAATGTCTATTCTAGTGAGACGTGTCCCCCCACATATGCCGGTAGCACGTCACTGCCCACACCAGCTCCATTACTCATAATAGCAGCCAATATACGTGAAGCCCTTCCCAGGTGCTGGGCCCAAGGTTCACTCCTTTACATGTATGATCTCATTTAAGTCACAGGACAGCACTCTGCAATAATTAGTCTTTGGGTACAGTTTTTTTTTTTTTTTTTTACCAGGTAAGAACCCATTCATTACTCTCTTCCCTGACCAATGCTGTGCAATATGAATAATAACTATTCATGTGATTGTACAACATAACTATTGATATTCTGTAGGGCTATAATTTGCCATGGGTGCCTCCCTTCAGATATCTTCATGAAATCCTCTGGAGTCAGAGGTGGAGGGAAGTAGCTGGCCACTGGCTGGATAGAGTAGGGGGAAGTATTTTAAATGTCTCTCACCCACCCACCTCCAACTTTCTCAGAAGACAGTTGGTATATCAGAGTAATCTTTTGACAGTGGTAGTGGACAATGGACAACCATATGAAGACATCTGGACGAGGCATCATGGAGATTTGGGAAGAATAGTGGCCCAGAAAGGTCTTTTTACCCAGGGAAAAGGGACAGCACGATTGACCCACTTGAAATTCTCTCTTCCAGTTTGCTCTTGGCATTGGATTTAGCCTCAGACAGTTGAACTTCTGTAAAGCAGCCAAAACTCTAAAGCTGAAGGGACCCCGGGGCCCACTTTACATACAAATTTGATCTTTTCTTGGAGATGGGACCCAATCAATTTGCTAAGACCAGGCCCAATTCAGCTGTAACAGGATTATTTTTTCAGAGCTGGGGCAAGTTTGCCAGTGCAACATCTCACTCCCTTTGTCATGTTATCAGATGAGCACCCCCATTCACCAATGGTAGGACTTCCCAAATTCCTTTGTAAATCATTTGTTTGCACCTCAAAAGACATTTTCCCATAGGAAAAAAAAATGTGACAGCTCTCAGATTAGCCACTTTACCCACCATGAGGTTTAAAGACAGAATCTGTGCGATGAAAACTGGCAGAAAATAATACTCTTGCAGAATGTACCTCAGGCTCCTCCCTGAGGGTGATTATGGCAATGGTGCAAGCAACATCATTCCTTTATTCATGCTCATCTACTAAGACAACCTAAACGTACAAAACTAGTGGAATGGTTAAACAGACTCTACGATGTACCACTTGTTAGACTAGTCTACAGCCATAAATATGGTGTTCATGAAGAATATGTGGCATTGTGGAAAATGGTATGGTTATAATTGTGTCAAGTATGCATTTTTGAAAGACTGGAAGAAAATTCAGCAACAAGGTAAATTAAGAGATCCTATTAAGTGGGTGCCATAATTGTTATTTCTGTTTCTTAAAACCTTTATCAAGTTTGTTTTTATATTACTCTTATAATTTAAAAATGTTTTAAAAAGGATAATACAGGGCCTGTGATATGCAAATAAATCAGATGATTATCTAGAATCCCACTATACAGTGTTTAAGGGCTTTTTTTCCCCCTTCAAATTGTGGTTTAAATGTAATGACTAGATCAGGTCAGCCTCTCAATGACCATAAAATGCCCTCTAAAACTGGGTGGGAAGAGGCAGAACTGGTTTGAGATCTAGGCCTGTTTTTGCCCTGTGTTGCAGGGAGCAAGTTATTTAACCTCTCTTCAAATGATATAATAATGCCTACATTTCCAGGTTATAGATAAGAATAATCATATTCATATGGTATATCAATTACATTAAATACTCTCTATGGCTCAGGTATCAAAAGATGTGTTTTTTTCCTTCTCCAAAGATGTACTATGGACCAGTCACTTTACATAAATGATCTCATTTAACATTCATGACAACTGTCTCCGAGGTAAGTATTCTTATCTTTATTTTAAAGACAAAAGCTCAAAAACAAAAACAAAAAGACAAAAGCTCAGAGAAGTTAAGTAACTTGTCCACTGCCACACAGTGGCTGAGCAAGGATTCTGACCTGGCTTGGTGTGATTTCAAAGCTTGAATGATATTAAAAGAGATCACATTTGCAAAGCTCCTAGCCCTATGCTGATATACAACAGACAGTTGCTAGGTAGTCAGTATGATGTTGGTGCTGTTCCCTTGCCCAGAGTCCAAAATCTGATCTTTGATCTATTTGATTACTTATAGATTCCTTTCTGAGAAAAAGTGCACATTTCAACTGGAAGATGCAGTGCAAATACCACCTGTGTCCTCATTGCTGGCCGTCTGAGTCACTAGGAAATGCTTTCTGTTTCTTTCTGGCAGTATCATTTGTTCTCACATGTATCAGCAGAAGTAGGTAGATGGCATGTTTGATGAGCCTTGGCAGCTACTGTTATATCTCAGATACACCTCTTGAGAAACCACACAGCTTCCTCAGGATGGGCACCCAATACCCAGCCACCAGTAGGTCCCTGCACTCAGGGAAGCTTATTAAATGGCCAGAGCCTATTCTAAACCCCTGCTTCACCTGACCCTTCATTGCTACCCCTCCTTCTTCCCTCCTCAAAGCGGAGGCTATGGGCCTCCTCAGAAGCAGAGATGGGTAGGCGCTGGAGAAGTTTTTCTAAATTCCAAAATCCTCAGAAGGACTCCCGAAGAGATAATGTTGCATGCTGGAGTCTGGGGTCAGTGAGGGGTAGCATGCAAGATTAATAAGAGGGGTGAGGGAAAAGGAGAAGGTGAAGGCATCTTCCAAAGACTTGGAACACCTGGATACCAGCCTCTCAGAGCTTTTTCCGCCCTCAAATCTCAATTTAGGGGATTCTATGGAACTCCTATGCTCAACTTTTTAACCTACCACTTCCTTCTTAAATGCAGCTTTTGTTTGTAGTGACTTACTTTTGTCTCTAGAGGGAGGCAACAGCATCAGGGAGGGAAGGGCATAGATAGGGGTCTTCTCTCACTTGACCATTTTAGGCTAAGGGTAAATTTTACTTTCCTTTAACTGCAAACAGATAAACAACTAACTGGAGCTGTATTTTAAGTGCTGTAAAATAGATATCAGAAAAATATCCATCATCTCTCTTGTCACCCTGTCTGCCTCCCAACCTTGGTGGCTGCTAGAAAAAGGGTGGCCTTTGAAACCCTTTTTAATTTTTAGGTGGCAGTGAATAAAGAACACCAAGCAGGAGTAGGGGGGAGCAGTTTCACCAGGAAATAGTCATGCTGTCATTCCCTTGAGTACCATGGCACAGCATGTATATGTAGGAGACAGGGTCCGGAATGGGCCTGCAATGAGGGTTGGGGAGTTCAGTTCATAACTGGGCGGGGGAGTCTAGATACTGGGCAGGTAGTTTGAAACTTTCCTGCATGGAGTATTACCACTGAAACCTTGGTCTCATTAACACTGCCAGGAGAAACTGCAGAGTGAGAATTGGACTAAGGGTCCAGTTCTTCCTGGGCTGCATTAGGCTGATCAAAACATTGTCCTAAAAGAAGAGGGGTTATTTGAAGAGTGTCAGACACATCAGTAATGAGGAAAATTGGCAGCTCAGTCAGTCGGCTTCAGTCGCTGAACAAAGTGGTTGAGACACTGGAGTATTCGGTAAAGGTGGAGGGGAGTACAGTGAGGGAGGGAATTAACCTTTTCTTGAATGTTTTCTATTCACGTTAGGCATTTGGCTGGTGCTTTCCATATTCTACCCCTTTCAGTCCTCTGAGCATTTCTAAGGCAGGTGTTAATATCTCCAATTTACATAAGAAAAAAGTGAGATTCAGAGAGATGAAGTAACCTTCCCAAGATCACACAGCAAGGAAGCCATGGAGCCGGGGATATAACTCAAAGCTTTCTCACTCCAATGCTCCTCTGCCCCTATGGAAAAGTCAAAGATTCTCATCTTTAAAGGGCTTTACTCTCATGGCGAAGCCAAGATCTCTCTCCTCAATAAAAAAATTCACATCTGTACCTTGCCCCTAACAGGTTGTTTTTAGTATGAAAACAAGCAAATTTCTGTTTACAGTTGAGAGTAATGGGAGTTATTAAAGCATTTTTCCACCTTTACAATTCTCCATATAATTTATAATCCTCATGTTATAAACTCCAAAGAGAAAAAGGCATAGTGCAGATTTTAAGCTCCAAGTAGTGTGTGTGTGTGTGTGTGTGTGTGTGTGTGTGTGTGTGTGTGTTGGGATGGGAGGCAGGAAGAGAAATTTAGAAGAGGGAGAGGGCTCACAAGAGTGACTTTGAGGAAGTGGAAGAGAAGCTGGTATATTCAGAAGAGGTGTCAGACTGACCCACAGCTGCAGGAAAGCCAAATGCCTGAGACTAGATGCTGGGAGAAATGAAAGTCTGATGAACTCCTTGTATGGACTTACCGAGGGCTTCAGCTAGTCTGTACCCTGAGTGACTGAGACTGGCCTCTCTATTACCCCGCACCATTTTTTTTTTTTCAAAAGGAGACTTTCTGGCTACATATTAGTTTAGGCAATGCTTTTCCTGCCCACCCAGGATGAGGTGCTGACCCAGGCCCAGCTTCAGGGAAGTTTTATGGATGATCCAGCTGCTTTTCGGCCACACACCAGGCTTATTTGTGCCAGTTGAGAGGGCACAATAACTGTAGCAATTTAAATCGTGCTTCTCGCTTTCCCCCCTGAAAAGTGGTGAAGTGACTCACCACAGTTGAATTGTCCCTCTCTCTCCACCCCCTGACCTCTTTGCAGCAGTCTAAGCTGGTTCCCTAGGGGCTGAGCTGGAAGCTGTGACTGGCCTGACACCCCGCCATAAATGTGCTCCCCCCATGTATTGTTTTAATTTGGATTTCTCATATGAGGCTGCTTGGAAGGCATTAGAGCAGCATGAGCCCCATTAGGCAAGCACAGTGCTCCCCCTGCCCCCACCAAACATGAATAATACAAAATAGGGCCATTCAGGAATTTTTTCGGGGGGGGGGGATCTGCTTGTTTTTCAGTGTGCAGCTTGATATGGAGATGACTGTCCTGCTTGAAATTTACTGCATACCAACTTCTGGTGGTAATGCTGTAAAAACAGGCCTGGGGGAACTGTGAAATCATTCCCTCACTCCATTCTGACCCCTTGCCTCCATCATTCTCCATACCCAATTCCCCTGACCCTATGGCTAGACAGTGCTCATTCTCTGATCTTTCAGCACCAGCCTAAGGAGAGCTCCCAGAACAGGAGCTGGTGAGGTGCTTATGAGCCTAGAGTAATTAAAGATTTTGAGGTGTCAACAAAGCAGGTAATTAGGTGGAGAAGGTATCAGCTATCTGAGAGACAAAGAAAGTAATTATGCTGAGCACTCTTGGTGCTGTCAGTAAACTCAAAAGAAAGATTTGTTGAGAAATGATACTGTTTGATAGAGACTTCAATGCCTAGCAGGAATCAGGAGACTCTGCGTGAGGCTGCCTGTATAGAAGAAAGGTTTAGGGAACAAAGCAAACCTGTATTTAAATACTAGCTCCACCTCCCTCTGGCTGTGTGATCTTGGAGTAGTTACTTTACTACTCTGAGCTTGATGTGTGATGTATAAAATAACGATAATCATAGCTCCACCTATCTCATAGGGTCATTGTGAGGACTCGAAGAGGTAATGATTGTAAGAGCACTTAGCCCGATGCCTGGTGCACAGCAAGTACTTAATAAATGGTAACGTTATTATGATGATCACTACCATTACTCTTACTATATACCAGACGTTCTCTACAGGAGCTCAGAGTTTAAAAGGAGAGACCAATAATTGTAGTTATGTATCCAGTTATGTATGATCATGTCATGAGAAGTATGAAGAATGTAATTATGGTGGCTCAAAGGAGGGAGCCTTCAACTGGGAAGGAGAAAAGCAGAGAAAGTTTTGTGACTCTTAAGTTAGGTCTTAGAAAAATAAGTAGGAGTTTGTCACGAGGCCCAGGGGAAAAGGGATTCCAGGCAACTGGATCTGCCCACACAAAGCCAAGGAGATGTGAAACAGCAAGGCCCTGAGCAAATAGTTGGGCTCAGCTAGGCAAGGACTGGGATCTCCTGGGGGGGAGGGGTGTTGGGCGAGTGACCAAGAATCTCTCCAGCTTACTCCCACCAGCCCCTGCACCGCGCCCCTAGGTGCCCTACCTGGCCAATCACGTGCAGCGCCCTCCTCTTCTTTCCTCTAAGCAGCCAGGTAAGCTCACACCCTGCCCCAGCAGGCCTTGCGATGACTCACCAGCCAAGGGCAGGAGGACCCAGACACAGCAGGTCAAGCCAGCGGCGACCCTGCCAGAGTCTCCGGTCCCTACCTCCTTTTTCGTCCCAGTCCTTGGGCAACGCCCCTCCCCCAATTAAAAAAAAAACACCCACCAAGCGCAGTCACTTGGATTCTCTCAACAACCCAGTTCTCTCACACACCATACCAGTCCACTCAGGCAGCGACCCCACTCCAAAATACACATGGTCTCCAGCCCTCCATCTGAGCCCATACACTGGCCACATGCATCCCCACACACACATGAACACATCACACCCAAATACACACACACACACACACACACACACACTCCATACCTTCATGCACATGAACCTTTTAACACACACAGCTTAAGTAGGCTCACATAAAGACATTTTGCTCATGAACTCACACACTATACACCCCAACAAACACCACCCATAAACTCACACAGGCATAGCACATCCAAGGGTAAACACACATCAAACACACCTATGCACACAAGGTTCAATGAGCATAACACATATGCACACTGCACACATACACACTCACCACAGCACGACCACGAACCCGGCAGAAACCATACATGGAACACACCCACATCCAGATCGCACCCACATAGTCACACTATAATCGGGCAGAAATGTACAACTTACAAGCACGCACACACAAACACTGCACAAAACACACGCTCCACGTCCAGCGCAAACCAAATATACTCCACACCCCACACCCAGCCACACACCGAACGCACACACAGACGAACCGCACCCGCGCGCGCGCACACACGCGTACATGCATACATACATACACACACACACAGCCCGCCCCCTCCTTCCCTCTGGGCGGAAGAGAAGGGGGCGAGGAGGGGAGGAGGGGAAAGAAGGAGGGGGGATGGGCCGGCGAGGCGGTGACGGCACAGACGCTATCTTCCCTTTGACCTGAGGTGTTGCCCCCTTAACGCCTGTTCTCCAGTCCCAAGTAAAGGGATTGAATTCGGTCCAGGCGGGGGGGCCAGTTGCAACCTAGGAAAGCTGGAAGGTTGGGGGAATCCGCCGGCGGGTGGCAAGCGCTAGGGCTCCGCAGGGACCCTGCTTCCCCGTATAATCGACCCCCGGGAGGCTCCTCCTACTACCCTCCCCCAGACCCTTCAGCGCCTTGACCTTTGCCCCCCAGGGGGTGTTTTTCCTCCTATCTTTGGGAGAGTGGACAACTCTTAAGGGTGGAGGGCATTATTGGTTTCAAGAAGTAAGGAGTTTAAATCTGCAGAGAAGCTTTTTGCGAAACCTGTCCTAACCTAGCTTGAAGACTTCTCTTCATGGAGAACTCACTATTTTGCAAAGCAACTAATTTTCTGCATAAAAATCACTGACCCCGCGCTGGACACATAGTAGGGCATCATATATGTTCCTCCCTCCCGCTTATGTCACCAAATCTGGTAGAGCTATCTGCAGCCCACACCAGCCTGTGACAGCTCTTGGGCAACCGGTGAGTTTTTTTGTTTTTGCTTTTTTGTTGTTGTTTTCTTTTTGTTTGTTTTCTGTTTTTTGTTTTCTTAGCACACAAGCTCTCTCGAGAACTGTGGCCAAGGCTGTGGAGCCACTGGTGGCAGGGGGCGGTAGAGTTGCCAAAGGTGCTTTGCAGCACGAGGTAGCCCCCACAGGAAACTCTGAGGTACGGGCTACCTGCTACAGGGGTTACTCCAGAAGGCTCTGCAGCCAGATGACCATCTGGCTCCGGTCGCCTGCTTTCCTCCTTTCTGTTGAGATGGACAGCGGGGGTAGGAGAGGTGGAGGAAGAGGACATCTGCCTCCTGCGGCGCATTGTGTAAAGCGCCGTGCTGAAGGCTTTAGAGTCGTTCTACTTCGAATCCCTGTTCTGTGGCTTTGTAGGTGACTAGCTTAGCAAGTCACTGAGGTATGTTGGCGGGGTGGTTGTGAAGTTGGAAGGAGGAAACACATGCAAAGTGCTTATCCCAGTTAAGATCTGGAAGAACTCCTTTCCCTTCCAGCCCTTCCTCCTCTCTCCAACCCTAATCAGATATAAAGATTTGAAAAATTGGGGGAATTGGAGAATCAGAGGGAGGGATAAATGGCCACCAGACGATGCCCCTAAGCAAGGACAGACAGGGGTTCAGTTAGCATTCAATTCCTTAAGCGATGTTCTGTGTTTAAGGGAAATGCTTGCACCAATGATTTTAGTGATGCCACTTGATAGTTACAAGACATTCCAGGTTACAGCCCCAGTCCTTGGGACTCCAGTGAGGCCCATCTGTCCATCACCTCCATTACTCACAGGTACTTACTAATTTATTTCTCCCTGTGTTCTCCTCCTTTCCAAATTGCCAAGTTAATTTTTTTTAATTTGTAATGAACACTCATTGGGGGCCAGGGACATCTCCTCTTACTTTATATCTTGTGGGTGTCCAGCACAGTGCCACACACTGTGTCCAACACTGTGGCTGGATTATATGCAGCCAAGAGATGTCCTGAGTGAAATCTTTTGGAAATGCTGAGACTTGAGGGCACTTAAGGAGTTATCGTAAGAAATCTAGAGAGAGGATTCCAGTAGTGCCGCCCCAGTTGCTGTGGGGAAGACAGGTGGTAGCTTTGGGGTAGGGAGCTATTCCTTTCCTCCTCAAAGCCCTCCATCCTGAATCCTGCCTGGAAGGGCGTTGTTCCACTGCGGCTGAGGCTTCTGCAGTCAATTAAGAAGAAAGCCTCTTTCCTGGAGGGCAGAGGCCCTGGCCAGCTAGAGGGTGAGTCACTGTCTCAGAGTTGAGCAGCAGAGGTGGCACTAAAGTGGCAGTGAATCATTCCAAGATGGCATGGGGAGATTACCCAAGTGATGATGAGCAGGGGGATGAAGCATAAGCCTGAGCCCTTGGGCTGGGGCTAAGTGGTAGAGTCTCTGTATACAACTTCAGAGAATCAGCTCTTAACCCACCCACCCCCTTCCACTCCAGCCAGGTCCCCAAGGATAGCGCTGGCAGTCTTCTTAGAGTAGGAAGTGAGGTGGAAAGCACCCTTCTTGGGGGGGGGTGTTTGGGGTACCTAGATTCTAATCCTGATTCTGCTGCTTGCTATGTGACCTTGGGAAAGCTCTTTTCCTTCCTGTGCCCAACACCAGAAGGTAGTCCAGGGGTCAAGGGCCTCTGTGCCAGGCCATATGTACCATATTGATGCTATTTCACATGTTCTTCCCCATGGTGCTATGGGGTGAGCATTTATTCCCCTATTTTGCAGTTGAGAAAACTGAGGCTGAGTGATATTCAGTGATCTACCTTTTCACTATTATACTGTGCAGTATTTATGTTACCAAGGCGATCACTATAACTCAAGCCGACAACCTGCCATTCTTCTGCCTAAATTGACTCTCTGTGCACTGGGGTTCAAATCATGTCTCCCAACTGCCCCTAACACCAACTTGTGTTACTTTCCTGACAAGGCAGTTGGCTACCTGAATGGGTTTCTCGTTTCATCTTCTTGACACCCACCCACTCCCAACTAAAATCCTTCCCTGGTATATCAGTCTAAGATCCTACATTATAAAGCGAACATCACCAGAAGGATGCTCCCCAATATCAGTCCCATTATCAGAAAGGTGGGGAAATTGGTTGCAGGATGCTGCAGTGAGGAAGGGGAGCAGAGCTGCCAGGGCCAGAAGGAGGGGCTACAGAAAAAAATCCAACGAGAGAGAGAGAGAAAGAGAGAGAGAGAGAGAGAGAGAGAGAGAGAGAGAGAGAGAGAGATGCCAGGGACAATTTGGACCAGCCTCAAACTGCTGCTCCCTCCCTTTCTCCCCCTCTCCTGATCTGGTGCTCTAGAATGTATAAAGGGGCAGCACCCAGCCCATTTGCAGCAGGAGGAGAGGGAAAGATCCTCTTCTTCAATGGAAAGGAAAACTGCCCTGAGCATTCAAATTACATTCCTGTGTTGGGTAAGATTTATTGAATTACTGTGGGGGGAGGGGTGGGAGGAAGGAGGAGGAAAAGAGGGCATCTTCCTGGTCCTGATGGTGGTGAGGTGGTACTTCAAGTGCAAAGAGCGCCACCCATGTGGCTGCTGGAGCCAGAAACTCTCCTTTTGCTAGGGTGGTTAAAAGGGACTTGCCACGGGGTTCCTGGATCTCATTTTCCAATCCAGGAGATCTGAGAGCCACTTCCCTGAGCATTTGGGAGGCAGTCCATGTCTCCCTGGGCTGCCCCAGTATCTGTGTACACCTGAAGTCAGCAGCAGCCCACGTTCCTCTCCCCTCCCTTTCATTCCTTCTCTACTTTGCCCAGGCTCTGCCTCCTACTCCTTCCCTCTTGCCAGGATCACCCATAGTCTCTGTGACATTCTTGACTCTCTTCTTTCTTTTCCATTCCTGTCCCTCTGTGTCAACAATACCCTCCTCCCTTTGTCCATTTACTTTGTCCAGGAGAGGAGAAAAATCCAGTTGGGAGGGGGTGTAATTGCATATTTGAAATCTCCCCACTTGAGAGCTTGCATTTATAACCCCGTGTTACCCTCATCGCATCAGATGAGAATATTTAGTACTTGTGAATAATATATTTTTGCTTGACTGAGGAGTGATTTGTACATACCAGTGCTGAGCTGCAGATTGGAAGGGCAGCAGTTTGGGGAAGAGGTATTAGAAGGTAAGATGGTTTGGGCAGGTGTGGATGCCTTCTGATTTCACAAGGTGCCAACCAAGAAGCTACAAAAAGAATGATGAAGACTATAGTTGTGTGTGTGTGTGTGTGTGTGTGTGTGTGTGTGTGTGTGTTGCAGGAGGGAGGTTACTGAGATCATCCTCATCCAGGTGGGTAGAGGACTTTGCGAAGTCAGCTTCTGTTTGCTCTTGCACGGGACTTTGAACAAAATGACCTTTTTGTCTCTGAGTTTGCAAGAGCAGAGGCCCTGGACAAAACAGGAAACAAGGAGCAGAAAGAGTGAGGCAAGGTGGGGAGGAGGTTATAGCTGGTGCAGTCCCTGTGTGCAAAGGGCCAACAAGAGATGTTCCCTGCCCTCCAATGCCATACCAATCAGGGCAGAAGGGAAGCAATGAAGGGTAGCAAAATGCGCTGAGCTTCAATCCAGGAGTTTTGGGTCTCCCTCTTGACTCTGCCACTAATTAGCTCTGTGCCCTTTGGTAAGTTTCTTAGCCATCTAAACCTCCACTTCTGCCTTTCCTTTGCTTGTAATGTGAGATTGTGTGGCATGACCAGGGGAGGGGAAATTTGGAGCACTCAGAGGAAGGGACTCCTGAGCTGAATCTCCAAGGAAAGATCAGCTTTGAATAAAGGGAGAGAAGATTGTGGGGTACAGCGAAAAACAGTAGGAGTAGCCCAGGGAATTTAGCAAACAGGTATGCGTAAGGCACTGAGCTGGCTGCTGCGTGGAAAATTGCTATGAATCAGCCCCTGCCCCACCGCGGAAAGCTTTATACAGAGTGGGGGAATCTGAGCAGCAGAGCTAAGCGCTCGCGGAGCCTGCAGCTCGTCCCAGGACGGCCGTGGCCAAACCGCACGACTGACCAGCGGGTCACGCAGCCACTGATTCCCTGGCCGGACCAGGAGAGTCGCCAAGAGGTAGTGCAGGGGCAGGGCTCCTGGGGCCTGAGTGCAGCCCACTGAGGGGCTAGAGTGGGAGGTGAGGGTCCCTCCAAGTGGAGGACCCGACGTGAGGGAGGGAGAGGAAGCCGGCAAGTGCTACACAAGTTCCAGATTTCCGCGTTCAATGCTCTAAACCCTAGTTCTCGCAAGCAAATTTTCATTTTTTGAGTTCCCGGCAGGGTGTGGGAGCTGAGAGGGGTCTTTGCGCGCCGCGAGGCTTTGTTGAACTTTGCAGCTTCTGCGCTCTCTCGAGCCACACAGGGGCAGGACGCCTGTGGCGCACCCCAGCCCAAAGGCCGTGCTCACAGCTTGGTGGCAGCCGGAGGCCCAGGACCAGCCTCCCAGGCAGAGGGCGCAATGTCCGCGCCACGAGGGTTCTCATCCCTGCCGCCTCTTCCGCTGTCACCTAGCTGTGGTCAAGGGCAGCCAGCCTGAGCTGGGGCTCCAGGAGCAAGAGACAGGGAGATGTGCTTAGACCCTTGGCTCTCTGGCACCCTTTCTGAAAAGAAAGGGGCGCCTTTCTGTCCCAAATGCGGACATAGGCAGTGTGACCCCATGTCATGGAGTTGACAAAGTCCTGTGGAAGTATCAAAGACTCTGCAGACTTGAGAGCTGTGTTTCTGCCCTGCTCTTAGATAAACAAGCTGATAATAAAACACCCCAGTTGTGTTTTGGCTTGGAGATGCTCACCGACTTCCCCAAGGCTACTCAGCTGCTTAGTAACTTGGCTCCTGATTCTTGGTCTAGGTTTCTTTTGTTTTTGTTTTTGGTGGGTTTTTCCCCCTGCATCATAGCCAAGGCAGTGGTCTAATTTTGATGAGGGTATAGATAGGTAGTTAGGCAGATATTGATATTTTTTTTAAATGTCGTTATTTTAATGTAGTTCTAAAATACCATTCTTAGCATGACATCGACTGGGAAAACATCTCCCACAGCCCCAATTCTCTATGACAGCCACTCAGACAGGATTTTGAAAAAGAAAACTGGCAGCAAATTGGATGCCTGTTGGGGGAAAGAGACAATCAAAGGAGAAGAAAAGAAGGTGGGGGTGGGGAAACAAAGAAGGGAAAAGAGGAAGCTCTCACCACAGTTTCTGAGAACAACTTTATTCTAAAGGTTTCCTTCCTAGGGGTCTGTCCAAATAGTTTGGGGGAGTGTCTCCATTGGTCTTTTCTGTCTCATGCCCTCTCTGTAGAAGCCCCAGCTGTGGTCTGCAGGTACAAATGCTTGATGGCAGAGTCTCATTTCCCTCCTTCTCTGTTGTAGCGAATACATTTTCTCTCTCTCTCTCTCTCTCTCTCTCTCTCTCTCTCTGTGTGTGTGTGTGTGTGTGTGTGTCTAAAAATACATATGTGAGAGAGCTTGAGAATGTGTGTGTGTGCATGGATGTCTGTGAGAGCCAATGCATGTGTCTGAAAGGGAGTGTGTCTAAAAGAGGGGTGCTTGAGGTGACAGGGCTGTTGAGAAGATAGGAAAAATGAATCAGAGTTTACTGAAAACCTACAGCTGAGTAAGGGTCTTCCTAGTGCTAGCAGACCTGAGAAAATAAATTCTTAGTATTCCTTAAAGGAAAAAAGCAGAGGAGATGTATTTAAATTAGTGCAGAGAAGAATGATATTAGACCCACGAGCCTTTCTTGACAGGCATTCTGGCTTGTGACATTTGTGTGGCCTTCAACTAGGCTGCAAGAGCCCAAAGGCAGAAACTGGGGCTTTCCACTCCATATGTCTCCCTACTTTCTTCCCCCATCTCTAACATGGATGGCTTGCACACTGCTGTGGAAGCCAAAGGGAGAGACTAAGTCCCTTTTGTGAGCCAGTTCCCTTTTGTCTACATTTCACAGCCTAGGTTAAAAGCCCATTCCTGCCCCCCTCCCCACAGTTACCTTGCATCTCTGATCATTGAAAGACCCAGTGAAGAAACAGTTTAATGCATCCCCTCTGAAAAGTATGCTTCCTGCTGACTGGGGGTGAGTACCCATTTTTGCTTTCAAAGAATGGTGCAAGGGCCCTCTCCAGAGAGGGACACTATCTGCCTCATTCCAGATAGTAACACTTCTGCTCATTCTTTCTCTCAGATTTCACGTTCTGATCTTTTGGTACAGCACTGTGCCCTTTGGAGGATTATTTCATTCTGCCCTGCCTTGTATTTAATCTTTACCACTGTCACACCTAACAGGTATCATGATTCTTATTTTGTAAGGTGATGGAACTTGAGGCTCAGAAGTGTGAGATAATTTGCTACAGGTCACTTGGTTGGTGAGTGTGTGAGCTTAAATGTGGCAGGGCTGAGATTTGAACCCAAGTTCCAGTCCGTATGTCAGGACTTTTTCAGGATGGCACAATGTCAGCTTGGGGCAGGCCAGGGTGAGGGATGTGGTGGGAGGAACACACAGGCCTTTTGATGCCTTTTTCCTCTATCTCCTCCTGTCTTCTATCTTTCATAATAGTCTTTTTTTTTTTTCTGAGCCAGCTCTCTCTCTCATTATCATCTTATTTACCTATCATATCTATCAACTGATCAATCTATCTAATCTACCTCTATTCCCATTTCTCAAGAATAGTGTGTATAAATAAGACTTCAGAAATCCAGCTGCCTTCTTAGGAAAGAAGATAGTCACAATTCAGACTGTTCCAGTTCCGGACAGCAGGTGAACAACCAAGACATACCATGATTTGGTGGGAAAGGCAAAGGCCTGGCCCGAGGATAGATAGGGACAGCTGGTTCCCAGATCAGATTCCTCCATGGCCCTTTTTGTGCAACTACAGGTAAGTCACAACCTCTCCATAGCCCTAGTTTGTTGTTATCTGTAAAATGGGGAAACATAATACCCAAACTCCCTCCTTCCCAGGCGTTGTTGTGAGAATAAAATAGCATGATTCATTTATCCATGAATCATGAATAGCTGTTTCTGTTTTAATTACAAGACATTTATGTTCTCTCAAAACCCTCAAAGTTTATAATCCTCTGATTCACTTAAGGAACACTTATTGCACACCTACTGTGTGCTAGGACCCAGACATAATGGGCATATTGAAAGCTTTTGAGAAAAATGAGATGTATGAGACAAAGTAGATATTTAAAAACACGTTCCCTCCTATTGATGGAACATCTTAGTTTTTACTTTTTCTCCCATGGCATAATAAAAGCAACAACCTAAGGGGGAAAACAGATAAACTGTTACACAGCTTGCTGATGCCAACACTACTGTGCACTCTGACACATCCTGCAGATAATAGTGAGAATATCTATAGCTCGCTGTATTAGGTGTCATATCACCTCGTTTGCACTATCTTTTGAGATGTTTGTAGCATAAAGATTGCCTTTCACCATCCTGGGCTCCAGTTGTTTCTTTAGTCAATAACATTTAAAAGGGGCATCCTACATTCTATAGGATGAGGATTGTTCTTATTTTACAAAGAGATTGTAATTCATGGTGGTTGTCTACCTTCAGATATGACCTCTTTTGGCTTATGGAATCAAACTTTGATTATGTGTCCATTCTTTTCATCAGTAGTTAGCTATGTGTTATTTGGCAGCTATTAAGAGTAAAGGTGTATGGGGTAGTGGAAAGAGCCCTAGGACTGAGAAGAACTGGGTTCTTTTCTAGATTCTGCTGTTAAGTTGCTGTGTGCCTTTCGGCAAACTTCTGTCCTTCTCTGAGCCTCAATTTTCTGAACTGTGGAACAGGGAAGCTTTGGACTAGGTAATGGCTAAGGTCTCTTCTCTCTCTGATCCTTTCTAATATATACTAGGCAGTTCCTGAAACATTCTTTTTTCCTGAACCCTGAACTTTTCTCAATATATTTTAACAATACTACCTCCAGTTTGTGAGTTTTGGCTATGGTGTGATAGGCTGACTCTACATATTGAAGAACACTGTCCCCAAATTCAATTATCTTGGGGCACAATTACTGCATAGGATAAAATGAGCCATTTTGTTCAACATGACTGCAGCCTTTGCCTAAATGCAGGTTACAGGATAACAACTTAGAGGCTAACTCAGTAATGTTCAGGGATAGGTGAGGTATTGTGCCAGCAGACCAAACTAGTGTCAAAATGTTTTCATCTAGAGACCTGTGTCTTTTTCCCATGTAGTGATATATTTTTGGGGATGTCTTTATCCATTGTCACTGCCTGTAGACATTTGAATAACGTAGACACAATGCTTGCTGGCCACTCACCCTCATTCACTATCAATTTCTCAGACTCCGAGGAGCTATCAGAGGCTTGGAGCAAAATTCTGATGGTGCCATAAAGTGCCTAGTTTATAAGGATTCAAATGATGGAATCAGTGCAGCCCCCACTTTTATTCTCATACTTGTTCACTAGTAAGCACTCTGATATCCCAAACTATTTGATGGGGGCAATGTAGTCCTCCAAATTGTGAGGACTGTGAATTTATGCCCAGATGAAAGCATTTCTGTCCTCACAATGTTGAAGTGGGTGACCTTTCTGACGTTAATTTGTTTCTCATCTGTGCCATGCATTTCGGGAGGAGGTGAGGAACAAGCTTGACGCCACTTATGTGTATTTCCCCTTTTTGTATTGCTGGAGACTTGGTTTGGGTGTCCCTCTGTTCGTTGTTCAAGCTCTCTCTTTTGGCATCTGCTAATATCCTAGCCCCTTGACTGATCTAGATACAACTATGCTTTCTTTTGCCAGTGACAATGTAAAATTGGATGGTTCAAAAGAAAAACAAATTTTGAGACATATAGGCATTTTACTAACATGAATACTAGCATTTGAAAAACTGAGATATATAGTTAGTTTTCCTAAATTTTGTAAGATTTTTTTAAAGACTTGACCTGATACCATTGGATATTGAAGAAGAAAGATCTATTCCCAACAGTTTCCCAAGATCTCTTTACCTGTTTTATTTATTTATTTATTTATTTATTTATTTATTTATTTATTTTAAAGATTTTATTTATTTATTCATGAGAGACACATACACAGAGAGATGCAGAGACACAGGCAGAGGGAGAAGTAGGCTCCATGCAGAAGCCCGAGGTGGGACTCAATCCTGGGTCTCCAGGACCACGCCCTGGGCCGAAGGCAGGTGCTAAACTGATGAGCCACCGGGACTGCCCTCTTTACCTGTTTTAATTTAATTCAAATTTAGCAGAGCTTGAACAGAGTAAGATGTTGTATGCATTGATACAAATTCTAATTGTATATAATTACTTTTGAAACATGATATTTTCTGGTAAACTCGGGCCCTTTGCAAAGAACCTTCAAGATCAACGTGTTTATTAAAAACCAATGCTAAATATCACACATACATTATTCATTTAATTCTCACACAACTGCTGAAGTGGGTATTGCATCATTTCCCCATTTTATAGAGGAAGTCCCTGAGGCTCAGGGAATTCAATTGATTTTCCTGAGGTCACACAGGTAACAAATGGTAAAGCTTGGCTTTGCACTTGGTTCTACCTAGCTGTAACTCCAGAGATATTTGTCTTAGGATATTATTTTTGCAAATGTCTTCAATTCTAGGCTGAAACTGATAGGTCCTGCTTGATAGGTCCTGCTTTTCCCCTTTCTGCTTGTGTATTTTTTGGTGTTGTGGTCACTTCAGGCCAGCCCCATGCTGAAGGGGGAAAGGGAAGACACTTTGGAGCCAGAGGTCTCTTGGCACCTTGTTCCCTATGAGGAGCTTGGAAAACCAGGCCTAAAGACAAGTATTCAGATCTTACAAACCTGCTACCTGCCTCTCTGTCTCGTGGTGGCATAGAAGTTGGCTTACTTGCCCCCCTCCACACCTTTTCCATCTGCTTCCTGTTTGGGCACACTGGCCTTCCTAACTCTGCTCTCTCCTGTATTCTCCTGGTGCCTTGGGAGACTTGAAGGCAAGCAAGACAGTGTCAGTTTTACTGATACAACTGCAGCATATGATTGCTCTTAAGTTTAGCCCTCTATCTTTGAGCAGGAGGCAATGACAAACGGTTTATTCTAAGGCCTTTGATTCCCTTCGTAATTGTAAGCATCGAGGCTGACTCATCTCTCAAAGGCTTCTCTCTTTCTCTCTCTCTCTTTTGGCTGGTGTTGTTTTGAGGTTTTCTTGTTTGTTCTTACCTTATTTTGGGGGAAGAGAGGGATCAATTTTCATCTTGATTTTGGGTAAAAGAACCAGCCTACTCTTTGGATGACCAGATCTGGGAAGCCTTGGAAGAAGAAGTAGCTGCAACTCCAAAACAGGTACATAAATGTCTGGATCGGGGCAAGGGGAAAAGGGAGAAAAGGGGGAAAGGGAGAGTAATGTTAGAAAAATTCAGCCAGAACTAGGTTGTGTGTGTCAGGATGAGACCCTGGACTAATAGGTTATGGACCTGCTATTGTGAATGGGGGCTTGCTAGAGACTTAGTCTAGGACTGAGGTGGGTTCTGTGCATAATCTTTGGTTAAAATGATCAGTTTTGTGGATGCAGTTTAGTAGTTGGGCTTAGGCATTCACTTTGGGTCCAGGGGATGGTGCTTTGCAGTCAAAGTAGCTTTAAAAAAATCTACTTTAAAAAAATCCATGTTAAGGATTTTCCTGCTAGCTCGGTTCTGAAGCCATAGAAAGACTCCTGGTCTTTTTCTCATACTGCACCTTAGTTATCTGGCAAGAATTTATTACTGATATGCATGACTTTGGCCATCAAGGAAAGTGGGCAAAGAAAATTTTGGAAACAAAAGAAGGGTGGGATTTTTGTGGGTCTGTGGGTTTGCTTGTGTTTGTTTTGGACAGAGCTCATGTATTAGATTATTGAATGATAAACTCATACTTACTTTTCCTTTGTCAAAGCCATATATGTACCTGATCTTTGGGATTTAAGCCCTCTCCCCCTACTCAACTATAATATATAGAATGTTACCATAAAACTCCATGGCAAAGGGGAGCTCAGAAAAAAAAATGACATGTGACCATTTCCCTTCTTATCAAAAGGTTTAGTTCCCCAAATTATCTTCTCTGTCAAGAACCAGCATCCACTCACTCACTCCAAACCATAACCTTTGGAGCTGTCCCAAATTCTTTCCTTTTTATCACAATTCCTCTAAGTTCCATCAGTTCAATCAGTTCTACCCATAAAATCCATTCCCTGCCCCAGCCCCAGTGACAATGGCTAGTATGGCTAGTATCAGCATCTCTTTGCCTCTTGGCTCATCTACCTGCTTCAGACTCTACCCAAACCCTGGTTTTCACTGCTTCCTGTGCTTTTTCCAACTGCAGCTCTGACTCTGTCACTCTCTATTGAAAACCCTGCAGTAGTTGTCTACTGCCTTCAGGAGAAGGTCCAGCTCCATAACATGGCTTACAGGGCCATTCCTGAGTATCCCTGCCTATGCAGATTTATCTCCTTCCATCCCCTTTGGACAGTTTTAAGAATATAACAACCGCTCTCCCATCTCTCTGCCTTTGCACAAGCTGTTCTCTCTCTGGACATCCATTTCTCCACACACACCCCCAGGGCTGACTTAGATGTTCTTCTCTCACAGTACTTTGTTTATATCTTGGCCATTGACTTATCACAAGGTTTTGTAAATTGTTTTCGCCTTGCGTATTTCCTTCACTTCGCTGTTAGATCCTTTATGAAAAGAGTAGCATTATCTTGCTCATATTTGAATCTTTAGTATCTGGCACAAAGTAGGCAGTTCATATCGATTTTTTAAAAAAATGAATGAAAGAGCAAGTGAGTAACAGAGGCCAGGATGTGCAGGAAAGAATACTGCATGGGGTCCAGAGAGATGTCCACTGGGGGATCCTATGAAGCCCTAGAGGAGCCTGAGATGGGTACCATGGAGAAGGGACATATAGAACAGGTTTGCCAATACACTAAGATTTCACTCTGATCACCAATCCTGTGTAGGGAGTCTCATTAGAAATGGCCTGGACATGATGTTTGTTTGTTTTGGTACAAACTGATGTTTCGTTCATGAAAAAAAAATATAATCAAGTTGCACAATTTTGGGTAAATAGAGAAAAGGCATAAGGCAAATAAAATCCTACCACTTAATACAGATGCTGTTTGTATTGGGGTGCATTTCTTTTATTTTTGTGCATATTTTCCTTCACATGGTTGTAATCATGATTAATACAATTCTATATTTTGTATTTGCTATTTAAAAGCTCTTTGTAAACATCAGTTTAATGATTACATAATTTTCCAGACTGTGATCATTCCATAATTTATATAACTAGTCTTGTTTCTGGGCTAGCTTTTTTCCCTTAAATGTTTTCCTGTTATGGCTCATGTACATATAGTTTTTCCTGTCTGAAGGAAGATTTCATTAGGATAGATTCCTAGAAGGGAATTACTGGGTCAAAGGGCTTGGGGATGATATTTGGCTCCATACTTATGTGTCCAGTTTGCTTTCTGGAAGAGTTGTACAAATTTTCAGTGCTCCTAACCTAGATGGATGTGCCCATTTCGTCCAACCTGGACAGCATAGAGTAGTATCATTAAAAAATAAAAATGAGCTCCATCAATGTCCTAGTTAATTGATGGACAATATTACCTTATTCTCGTCTCAGTGTACATTTTAAAATTATGAGTAAGGTTGGTTGGTTTTCTTTTAATCTTTTTTCCTTCTTTTTTCTTTTTCTTTTTTTATTCCCCTTTTTTCCTTTTGCCTAATTGGGCTTTCTGTTTTCTGGACTGTCGGTTCAGGGCTGATTTTTTTTACGTTGTTTTTTTTTTTTTTTTTTTTTTTTTTTTTTTTTTTTTTTTAAATAAGCAACCAGAGGCAGCTCTGCTTGAGGGTGAAGCCGCCTCCCAGTTTTCCCTCCCCCTTTGCCACCCTCCCCCCCGTAGCTCCTTCCACCAGGTCCAGTGACAATTGGATGATGCAGCCTTGATAATCATCCGATTCCAGAATGGGTGGCTGCATTCCTTTTCTGAAGGCAGCAAGGACACTGTGCCCCAGAATCATGCCCCCTTTGCTGTTATTGTCCGCCTTTATTTTTTTAGTAAACGTCCTGGGAGGAGCCCCAGGACACAATCCGGACCGCAGGACGAAGATGATATCAATACACAGTCTGTCGGAGCTGGAGCGTCTGAAGCTGCAGGAGACTGCTTACCACGAACTCGTGGCCAGACATTTCCTCTCTGAATTCAAACCTGACAGAGGTGAGCTGGCCCGGAACGTGGCGTCTCCTCCTTCGGGCGAGCGGACCCCCGGGCGGGACGGGCCGAGTGGGGGGTCCAGGAGGGTAGGAGAGGCTCCCGCTCAGGTCCCTTGGTGCCGGGACAACTGAGGAAACGGGAGTTGAAGGGTATTTGCTGAATTGTGGGAGAGGTCAAGATTAGTTGAGTTGGGTCAAAACCTGGGGGCTGGAGGGGTGGTCAGACAGGCGAATGGCAGGGACAGACAGGTGGACAGAGGGCAGGTGAAGAGACAGACGCACCAGGTGCGGTGCGCGAACAAGTCAGAGCGAGAGGGACACTCCGAGAAAGGACCGGGACGCACAGAGACGGCGTGCTCAAGAGATGGCGAATCCAGGGAGATAGCGAGACAGTTGGGAGAGACACGCGCCAATCCCTGCACAGAGCGGGAGGGCGGTGCGGGCTCTGGAGCGGGAGCGGGAGCGTCGGCGGGAGGTGCGCTGCGAGCGCTGCCCACCTCAGCCAGCTGCGGGTGAGCGAGCTGCACGGAACCCTGGATGGGGTCGGAGCGTGCGGGGGCCGGGAGTGCGAGCGGACTCGGCCGCCCAGGGGGAGGCGGGAGGGAGGGGGCGCGCGGGTCGAGGGGTGCCCCTGCAGCAGTGAGAAGTGCGGGGGCGGCGGGCTCGCCAGGCGCATTCAGAGGGCGTGGCCTGAGGTGGAGACGCGGGGGTCGCGGAGACCTGGCTGCGGGGGGTCTGCGCGCCCGGACCGCACGAGTCGCCGCTTCTCGGACTGCGGCGCTGGGAGCCGACGGCAGCCCAGGCGCGAGCGCACCGGTAGGAACTTGGCGACCCCTACTTGCCGCCGCAGGCGGAGCCCCTCCCCTAGCCTGTTGCACTGTCCGGGCGCCTTGGAGCCAGCAATTGATGCTTGAAGCCTTCAGCGGAGTTACTGCCCTACTTGACACGGTGTGCGCTGCTCACGCCGCGCCTCCGATCATCTGATCTGGTTAAATTCTTCGAGTCTCAGGTGTGGTAGATAGGCTTGGTCCCGTTGTCAAACTGGGAAACTGAGGCTGGGAGCAAACAACACGTTCAGCATCCTGGACTGAGCTGTTTGCTATCCCCCTCCCTGTGGATCAATATGTTGAGATGTTTTCGACATTGATTAAATCCAATTTGTGTCAGTGTGCGTGTCATTTCTTTTTCTCTTCCCATAGCTCTACCTATTGACCGTCCAAACACCTTTGAGAAGTGGTTCCTGATTCTGAGAGGACAGCAGAGGGGTGAGGGGCTCTCTTACTTTTCGTAGGAACTAAATGGGACGCTGCCCCCCCCCCCATTGTGTCCCTGGTTACTGGAGGCTGGGCGATGCCCACTGCTTCTGGAGTCACTCCCCCTCCCAACCCCGTAGGGGATGATTTCAGGAAATGGCCCACTGGCTACAGGCACAGGGCGGTCCCAACTGATCTGCCTAAGCCTTCCCCGTGCATCCACCTCAGACGGATCTCCCAGAAGAAACTGCCCTCACTGCTTCGAGGCTGTCATCCCCTGGCAGGACTTAAGGCAGGGACCCTGAGCTCCGTCGGGGTAGTTTGAGTGGAGCGGAGTCTTTTCGCCAAACCACTGCAGGGTCTTTTTTGGCTCACAACCCGGGAAGGGGCGCTGCGAGTCTGGAGGGGTGGGGTTGGCTGCCTGCGGCTGCTGAGAGAAGTGCCACAGCCCCTGCAGTTCCTCCTGATTTAGCGCTGTGGAGCCTTGACGTTTCTCATTCTTTCTCTCCCTGGCTCCCCAGCTGTATCACTTAAGACATTTGGCATTCGTCTGGAAGAGGTGCTGGTGAATGAGCTTACCCGCCGCAAGCATCTTGAACTAATAGCCGCGATGGAGATTGAAGAATCCACCGGTCAGGCTGCTGGCCGTCGTCGGGGAAACGTGGTGCAAAGGATGTTTGGCCGCATCAGGCGCTTTTTCAGTCGTAGACGGGATGAGCCCTCCTTGCCCCGGGAGTTTACTCGCCGTGGACGTCGAGTGAGTTAAACACTCCAGGGTTCAGGCAGTGGCCCTTCCTGAGGCATCCAGGGATGTGCGTGAGTGGGATGGGAGGGTCAAGGCCTGTGTCCTCAGACGGAGGGGAAGCTGAGCGGGACATGTTGGAGGGGTGTAACTGGCTTGCCACAGAGACAATGTCTCCTATTATGAATGTGATCGAATCCCCAGGAAGGTCCAAAGGGACACTCCTGCCCCCGCCCCCATTTTTAAGACAGTCTGGGTTTCTCTACAGGGTGCAGTATCTGTGGACAGTCTGGCTGAACTGGAGGATGGGGCCCTGCTGCTGCAGACCCTGCAACTTTCCAAGATTTCCTTTCCAATTGGCCAGCGACTTCTGGGATCCAAAAGGAAAATGAGCCTCAATCCGATTGCTAAACAAATACCCCAGGTTGTTGAGGCTTGCTGCAGCTTCATTGAAAAACATGGTAAGGGGACCGAAAAAATGATGGTTAAATCAAGGTAGGAGGTAATTAAACGGGAAGAATGGTGTTCTAGAAATGGGGAGAGAAATGGGTTTCAGGATGGGAACCTTTCCCCTGCCACCAGTTGGGGTTGGGATTCAGCTGGGGAGAAGGGAAATGCCAGGGAGAGGGGGACCAGAGATACTTAGCATCCCCTGTTTTTTTCTTTCAGGCTTAAGCACAGTGGGGATTTTCACTCTGGAATACTCGGAGGAGAGAGTGCGGGAGGTAAATTGGTTATGTTTATACTTCTGTTCCTTGAGTGAGGAAAAACAGGTGTGTGTGTGTGTGGGGTTCATGTCTGGTGGGGGCCCGAGGTGGACAGGGCAGAGGGTCCATGTATTCTCTCTCTTCTTTCCAGCTCCGTGAAGAATTTGATCAAGGTCTGGATGTAGTGCTAGATGACACTCAGAATGTGCATGATGTGGCTGCACTCCTCAAGGAGTTTTTCCGTGACATGAAGGACTCGCTGCTGCCAGATGATCTGTACATGTCCTTCCTTCTGACAGCAAGTGAGTGTTCTGCTCTCCCTTCTTAGGCAAGGAAAGGAAGTAGTAGGGGGGATATAGGGGTATCAGGACAGAGCTCTGGCTGCAGGACCCCAAGGAACTAAAACAGAAGAAACATCAGAAGATGAAAACACATATCCAGGTTACTTTCTCTGTATCTCTTAATATTCCATCGTAAATCTATTGTTTGGAAATTTCTCTAGAGTTTCTTGAAGCTGCACGTGTCCTCTTAGGGTCTGATTTTGATGGGAGCACTTTCTTACTTTTAGAGTTCCTGAGTTCAAATGCTTTGGGAATGGGCAAAGACAAGATGCCTGGGTACTTTCTCCATAGATTTCCTCAGTTTTCAAGCATAATCACATCTCTCCTGGTATCTGGCTGCTGCCAAGGATAGCCCCCTGAGCTAGCCCCTATTTTCCTTCTTCTAGCTCTAAAGCCGCAGGATCAGCTTTCTGCTCTGCAACTGCTGGTTTACCTGATGCCACCCTGCCATAGTGACACCCTGGAGCGTCTGCTGAAGGCCCTGCATAAAATTACTGAGAACTGCGAAGACTCCATTGGCATTGATGGACAGTTGGTAACAACAACAACAACAACAACAACAACAAAAATCCCAACTCTGGAAAAGGGCAATGAGAGAGTAGTAGGGGACATTGTGGGAGTATATGAGAGAGAGAGAGGGAGACAGAGACAGAGACACACAGTGGGAGAGGGAAACAAGAACAAAATGAGACATTTATATTGGTGTTATTTCCATCAGCACCTCAGAGGCAATCACTTTCTGCTTTCCTTTTCATAGGTTTCAGGCAACCGTATGACTTCCACCAATTTGGCTCTGGTGTTTGGATCTGCTCTCCTGAAGAAGGGGAGATTTGCCAAGAGGGAGTCCAGGAAGACAAGATTGGGGATTGACCATTATGTTGCTTCTGTCAATGTGGTCCGTGCCATGATTGATAACTGGGATATCCTCTTCCAGGTAAATGAAACTTTTGGACAAACTTATTTCACAGCTATCTCTCTCCTACTCTCAAGGCAAGGGAGAGTTGTACATATATCCCTGAGGGTAGCCAAAGAAGGTAGCTACCAAATCTCCCAGAAATTCCTCCTACATTAGCTGGTCATGGTGCCTTCAGTCCTGATAAGGATGAGTGTAAATTTAAAAATGCCATGTAAAAAAAATTAAAAATAAATAAAAATGTCATGTAATAAAGGCTAACATTGCTCATTTTACTCTCAGGTGCCTCCCCATATTCAGAAGCAGGTTGCTAAGCGTGTGTGGAAATCCAGTCCTGAAGCCCTGGACTTTATCAGACGCAGGAATTTGAGGAAGATCCAGTGAGTGTTTTCTTGGTTTGTTTAAGCTTAGCCTGGTGCAGAATTTCCTATGGGGGCTTCTAATCCCAGACCACCATCATGTTAGACAAACTAAGGATAAAAACTGACTCGCTTTTTCAAATTCATTCCCATCCAGGAGTGCACGCATAAAGATGGAAGAGGATGCTTTACTTTCTGATCCAGTGGAAAATTCTGCTGAAGCCCGGGCTGCTGTCCTTGGTCAGAGCAAGCCCTTTGATGAAGGTCAGTTCCCTGCTGGAGGTCAGGCCCTTGCTGGAGATCAGGCCCTTGCTGAAGGTCAATCCCTTGGTGAAGGCCAGGTCCTTGCTGAAGATGAGTCCCTTGAGGAAGTTGAGTCCTCTGAGGAAGATGTGTCAGTCCACGAAGAGCTAGTATTTGAGTATCTCAATCAAGGAGTAGTCTTTGGGGAAGTTCAAGGTCTTGAGATCCAAAATGACCTTGAGATTCAAGGCCCACATCTCAAAGGCATCCCAGAGCTTGATGAAGAAGATGATGATGATGACGACGACAATGATGATACCCTGATTTTTGATGATCTTCCTCCCCTTGAAGGTATTCTAGACCCTGATGATGAAGTTCCTGAACTCACTGAAATCCCAGACTTTGAAGAAATACCATATTTTGATATGGTCCCAAACCCTGAGGGAGCCCCTGATGTGCAAGAAATCCCAAATCCTGGAGAAAACCCAAATCCCGACCCTGAAGAAGGACCAGATTGTGAAGACAACCAAAATCTTGACCTTGCAGAAATTTCCTATTTCCATGTAATCCCGACCAATGAAGAAGCCTCAGACACCCATGAAATCCCAGACCATGTAGATGCTTCAGGTAATGATGAAAACCCAGGTTCTGAAGAAGATCCTAATCTCGAAGAGGTCCCAGCTCTTGATGAAATCCCAGATGATGATGAATCCTCAAATGCTGATGCAATTCCAGATCAGGAAGAAACTCCAGAAATCAATGGAATTGCTGGCTCTGAAGAAGACTCCATCCCTGAAGAGGTCCCAGCTCTCCATGTGGTAACAAGCCCTGAAGATGTGACTGAGTTTGATGAAATTCAAGACCAGGAAGAATCCTCAGCTATGAGTGGAGTCCCAAACAGTGAAGAAGCCTCAGATGCTGAAGAAATCCCAGGGCACAAAGAAGCTTCTGATGTCAGTGGAATCCAAGACTCTAAAGAAAACCCCAATCTTGAAAACAACTCGGTTCTTAATGTGGTTCCAGAGCCTGGAGATGCTAAAGTCCACAATGAAATTCCCAGTTCTCAAAAAGACCAAGCCAACACTTCTGAAGAGGATGAAGTTACCAATTTGGCGACAGAGCCTGAAGAGGTCTCCATTCTCAACCCAATTCCAGACCCTCAGCCAGACCTGGCTGTCAGTCTTGAAGAAATCATGAATATGGAAGTTGTCCCAATGCCTAAGGATCTTGACTCTAAAGAAGCTTGGTGTCCCAAGGCAATCCAGTTCCATACAGAAGATGCAGATGTTAAATTTCCTGTAGATACCACCCTCCTTAAAAACAAATCTCGGCCTGGCCAAGTCATGGACCACAAGTCCTCCCCAGAGTCATTGATGACCGACACCTGCTTTCTCCCCTCCATGAAGTGCTGTAAGCTTCCAGCTCCAGCTTTGTTACTCATTTGCTTAGTGAAATTAGTCAGGCTGGTTGTAGGGTGGTGGTGGTTGTTAGGAGGCCTCCCTCTTCCCCACCTTCCTGGTGGTATTGTCCTTTTGCTCTGAGCAGGGGGTATCTGTCTCACTCTTTCTGTTCTCTAACTCAGCCCTACCCCACCACCTTCCATAGTGGGCTTAGATTTAGAGATCTATGTTCTACTGTCAGGTCGCAGTCTTCTTAACATGTCAAATGGGGATAGTCATTCCTATCCTAACTTCTTGCCTCATATTGCATTTGAAGGGTAAAATTAGGTCTTAGTACCTTGGGTGCTATGCAAAGTATGAAGTCTAGAAATATAAGGAGTTAACATTGTTACTATTTTCCAGGTTCCTCTGAGGAGCCAGCTGTGCCTCCCGGCACTGCCCGTTCCCATGACGATGAGGAAGGAGCGGGTAACCCCCCCATTCTGGAGCAAGACCGCCCATTGCTCCGTGTGCCTCGGGAGAAGGAGGCCAAAACTGGCATCGGCTACTTCTTTCCTTAGATGTTTTTCCTTCTATAAGGTGCCGGACAGGGGAAAAGGGTGGGGGTAGACCTGGGATGTCACAGGAAACATTGAGGAGACTGTTGAAGGTAAAGATCTGAGGGTAAGAAGGATTTCCACCTGATGCTCGGGTCAGGCTGAGAATTCCAAACACACAGCCAGCCCCTTCACTGGGGATGTTTGGTCGCTTTAGCTAGTAAAAGCAGAGATGTTTCTGTGTCATGCCCAGGCTCCCTGGTGCTACCTTGCCTTTCTCTTTTACCCCTGATCTTGGCTTTCCCACACTGCAGCCCTTCAATTAATTGATGTGACATTTGTGGTAACACCTTGTCCCAGAGAAGCTCACAAATCTCGAGGTGCTTTCCCTCACCCCAAAAGGGAATTGCATGTTTTTCCTGACTTTCCTTCCTTCCTCCCAAGAGCTCAATTGGAAAGGCCCTCAAGAGGCATGCTAGGACGTTAGGTCAGCCTACTGACAGCTGACAATTAATGCTAAACCATGTCACACCAACTCATAGCCGTGTCCCCGCAGCAACTCCACCACCTCAGGATTTTCTCCCCTCCAAATTATTTAGACCAATGGCTCATCCAACAGCCACTCCCAAAATTCTGTGCAGTTTGCTCAGGTCATGCTAACAGGGAAACCTCAAATATAAGCCTAACTAGCCTTCTGGGATCAAAAGTTAGAGGAAAAATTTGATTTTATTACCTAGATCTGTTTTACAGACAGCTGGATTTCACACCCTGTTGTCAGCAAAACAGCTAGTTAGGTAGAAACACATAGTTCCAAGTAGTTAAAGTCACCTGATTAAAATGTTCTTACCTATCGTCTCTGTAGTTCCTCTATGCAGGACGGTACAAATTTGCGGGACATGCTCTGGTAACACACAGATATGGGTTATGTATGACATCCAAAATTATAGCTGATATTGATGGGTAACAACTGCTAAGGTCCATAGAATGAAGAATGTATTGTATTGAGGGATAGAAATTGATCACACAATGGGTAACAACCACAGAGCTCGAAGATTTGTGATTGTTAAAACTTCTCTGGCATTTAATCATTAATAAACATCTGTATTGTGACAGCAGCATATTCATGGCTTACCGTGTGTGTGTGTGTGTGTGTGTGTGTGTGTGTGTGTGTGTTTATTTTGAAAATTGTGCTGATGAGTTGGGAAACTGGAGCTGAAAGGGAAAGAGAGATAGGGAAGAGGAATAAAGGAGCGAGGGTGACATGGATTAAAGGGATGGAAAGGAATGGAATACAGAAGAGGGGGGAAAAGCAGAGGGGGACATGTGGAATAAAGAGGAGGGTTATGGGGAATAATGGGGAGACATGACATGAATAAAGGGGAGGGGATAATGAATAAAGGAGAAGAATGATGTGGAATAAAGGAGTGGAGGTAATAGGGACAAAAGGGAAGGAGTGATGGGGAATAGAGAGGAAGAGGTGATGGGGTATGAAGTGGAAGGGTGATATGGGATAAAGGGATGGATATGATGAGGACAAAAGGGAAGTTATGGGGGATAAAAAACAGGGGTGATGAATAAGTGGGAGGGGTGGGTGACATGGAATAAAGAGGAAGAGGGTGATGAGGAGTAAAAATAAAATGGAAGATGGGAAGACCTGCAGTTGAATAAAGAGAATGGAAGAGTTAAAGTAGAATAAATGGCATAAAGAGAGGGGTGGTGGGAAATAAAGGGGAGGAGGTGATGAGGTATGAAGGGGAAGGGTAATGTGTGATAAAGGGGTGGAAGTGATGGGAAAAAGGGTTTATGGGGAATAAAAAGCAGGGGTGGTGGGGAATAAGGCAGTGATGGGGAATAAAGGGGAGGGTGGTTGACATTCAATAAAGAAGGGGCATGAGATAAAGAGGAAGAGGGTGTGAGTTAAAAGGAGTAAAATGGAAGACAAGGGAAGAGGCTTGATTAAATACAGAGAAAGGAAGAGTTAGAATAAATGGGATAAAAGGGAGAGATAATGGGAAATAAGGGGGCAGAGCTGATGGAGTATGGAGGGGTAGGGTGTTGTGGGATAAAGGGGAGGAGGTGATGTGGGATAATGGGGTGATGTTATGGGGACAAAAGGGGGTATGGGGAATAAAAATGGGTGATGGGGAATAAAGAGGTGGTGATGGGGAATAAACAGAGATGTGGGGGACATGGAATAAATGGGGGACATGGGATAAAAGGGAGGGATAATGGGGAATATAAGGGAGGATGGATATGGGATAAAAGGGAGGGTTGGTGGGGAATAAGGAGGAGAAAGTGATGGAATATGAAGGGGAAAGTGTTGTGAGATGAAAGGATGGAGGTGATGGGGACAAAAGGCGGTTTATGGGGGATAAAAAGCAAGACTGATGGGGAATAAAGAGGCAGAGGTGATGGGCTGGGGACATGGAATAAAGAGGAGGGGGGATATGGGATAAAGAGGAAGAGGGAGTAAAAAGGAGTAAAACGGAAGATGCAAAGGCTGTGATTGAATAAAGAGAATGGAACAGTTAAAGTAGAATAAATGGTTGAGGAGGGACAAAGGAGAAGTAAGAGAACGAATGAAGCTTAAGAAGAGGGCCTCCAATGGGGAAAGGAGGGGAATAAAGGGAGAGATCGCTAGATGGTCTCAATTCCCCACTTGGACTGGTGAAAAATGAAAACCTGAAAGCATCTGAAAAATCTATGATTTTTCATAGGGTAAGAGAAGGGGTAAGAGAAGAACATGTAGCTGTTTGATTGATGACACTTCCAACCTTAAGACTTCATGACATGCTTGGAAATTTCCCGTATCGGGGACAGGGCCTCAGAAGGTGAAATGTTGTGTATTATTTATTTTTGCACACTTTGATTTAGGATATTTCCTCACACAGAGTTTTACAGAGAGCAGAAATGTAATATCGGGTCCCTCCCATAATAATTATAATCACTATTTTTTATTTTTTTAAATTATAATCATTATTATAATGATAGTTGACACATATTGAGTTTTTCCAAAGTGTCTGCCACTGGATTTGAAGCTTTACATGCATTTTTTTTTAAATATTTGCAACTCTATGAGATACATGCTACTGTAATCCTCATTTTTTTCCTTTAAAAAAATGAAATACAGAGAGGTCAAATAATCTGCCCAAATGACATATCTGGTTAGTGGAAAACAGCCAGTCTCCAAAGCTAGAGGTTTAACCACTACATCGTGCTAGGCCATCCATTTTAGAATTCTTCCTCTAGACAAGAAGATGCATGGTGATATCTTTGGGAAGTTTTTTGGATGGGATTTGCACTTTCAACAAGCAAGTTTCATGTTCTTTCCTCATAGGTCCTTTCTGTGTAGATAGGACAATGTGTTAGACACCTGCTATCTCAGGTGGACCCTAGCGGTTGCATCTAGGGCCCATAGAGATTAAAGCCAGTGGGAAATGTAGAGGTCATCCATTCCAACTCTTACCTTATATAAATGGTCACACAAGGGCTTCTATTGGGAAACAACATGTTTGAGGTCAGAGATCCAGATTAATACTCAGACAAACCTTCTGACTGCCATTCCCAAAACTTTACAGGACCAAAATAATAAAATGTGTCCCCAGAAGAGTTTGCCTGGCTCTCCCCGCTCAGTTTAAAAACCACACACAAGCCAGATAATAAGCAGGAAAGTAGATTGTTTCAAAACAATCCTTTTACTTCCTGGCCTTTCCTGAAACCAGGTACCCCCCCCAACTTATTGTTTTCCTTACGTTCCTCCCCAGTTCTGACTGCTAACCAGGGAGTTTGAGCTGAGGGTGGTGAGTAGATGTGGGCATTAGCCTCCCTCTTGCCCATTCTCTAAGCCTCACTCTTCCCCAATACTCCAAATGCTTTCCTCACCCTAGGTGGACCTCAGCAATATCTGCCTGGAAGACCCATCCCACACACCCTGACTTCACCACCCTGTCCTTTCAATACTTAGCACTTCAAGCCACTTGGCTCACTGGGAATGACTGGACTTCTGAAGACTCAACTCCACTGTGACTGGAATCTCCTAACAGTGGCTAGGACATACATGATTTACTATTTAGCTTCATTGAGATATCCAGTAGCTCAAGCCCTTCCTTTCCTCTTTACTTCTGTCCAGGAATATTGATTTTGAACCGACCACATCTTCAACCTATTTCCCTCCAAATACCACATCTGTGCTAGTTATTCTCAGGTTTGAGATCCTCTGTAAATCTGATCTCTGCAATCAAATAATGGCTCATGTGAGAGAAAGTAGCACTCCACACATTGATGTATCTTAATAGGTAGAATTTCCAACCTGAGATGGTTCCTCAGGCCACTCAGCAATCCTTTCACATGCCCGAGGTCATCTCCTTCCCTAATTCTCCTCTCATTTATATTCCATTTCTACCTCATTCCCATCAAATAACAGCCCTTTGAGTCTAACTCACCTCAAATACATCCTCTCTTCTGCTTTATTCTGGTTTTATTTTCTCTTCTCTTGTGTCTTTAGGTAGGAACTTACATTACTGTCTTCTCTTTTCTAATGTAAGCCTCAGTACTTTTACAGGGTACCACAAGTTTTGATATGTTGTATTTTCATTCTGCTTAATATATTTTTTTATTTCCCTTGAGACTTTCTCTTTGACCCATGGATTATTTAGAAGGTTAGTTTCATTTCCAAGTTTTGAAAGTTTTCTGTTATCTTTCTGCTGTTGATTTGTACTGCTGTCTGGCTCACCTGTTGTAGGTGGGACTTGAGCACCTAGATCTAGAGGAACAATGAGCCTACCTGGACCACCTTGTGTTGCTAAAATGAAGCTGGAATTCAGGAAATGGCAGGCCTGGGTCACTTTTTTCTGTTGGGTGAGAGGTCATAGGATGTCTTGATATTGTGCTGTTTCTCCAGTCCTGGGATTTCAAGCCAGTGCATCTTCCTCTTTCATCTTTCAGAATTCTCTTTTGGTTTGCTCTGCAGTTATTTCCAGGGTTTATAGTTGTATTTAGTAGGGAGGAGCTTGGGCAAAAAAGATCTATGTGATCTTATCCTGAGTACAAGTCTCCTGGATATTTAAAAAATGTATTTAGATATAATTTCCATATTATAGAATTTATAATTTAGAGTTTACAATTAGATATTTTTAATTGTATTCACAGAGTTGTGCAACCATTGCCATAGCCTAATTTAATCCTATATTCACCACTCCAAAAAGCAACCATATACCAATTAACAGTCACTCTCTATCCTTCCTTTCCCCAAGCTTAGGCAACCACTAAACTACTTTCTATCTCTGCAGGTTTTTCTATTCTAGACATTGCATGGAAATGGAGTCATAGAATGTGTGATATATTGTGAGTGGCTTCTTTCATGTAGCATATCATTTTCAAGTTTCATCTATATGATAACACACATCAGTACTTCATTCCTTTTTAATAACAAATAACATTTTATATATGGATGTACCATATTTAACTTGCATGTACCTACTCAATAATTATACTGAGCATTTTTCATACTTTACCTCAGCCTTTGGTTATGTATCTGTCCAAATCTTCTGCCTCGTTTTAACTCAGATTTTTGAGACAACTGAAAGTTCTTTATACATTCTGGATTATTATTTTTTCCAGTCTGTGACTTGTCTTTCATTCTCTTAACAGAATCTTTCAAAGAGCAGAAGTTTTTTTTTTTTTTTTATTTTAACAAAGTTCTGATGATAATGTTAAAAAATCTTAGGATCTTACTTTTAGTTTCCTTTGTAAGAATTTTTGCCTGTCCCCAAATCACTAAGCATTTCTCCCAAAGTCTACATTACAGTGAGAAGATGAGGAGCCTTGGGCACAAAACTTAAGGAGGATCTCACTTGCAAAGTTGTGCAGGTCCCTGAGAGCAAAGAGGTCCTTCAATTTTGCATCCCAGGCCCCCTACTGTTTTCTGGTATGTTTATTCCAGAAGTTTTCTAGTTTTATTTATCCAATAATCCGTTGAAAGCCACGTGAGTTGTTTCCCCTTTTTCTTATCATAAATAATGCTGCTATAAAACTTGTGTACAAGTTTTTGTGTGAAGATACAGTTTTATTTCTTAGGTACTGTACCTAGGAATGGAGTTTCTGGGTCATATGGCAACTCTACTTTGAACATTTTTGAGAAAGTGTCAGTTATTTTTTTTAAAGTGAGCGTACTATTTTACGTTCTTACCAGTGATGCATGAAAGTTCCCATTTCTTTACATCCTTGCCAGCCATTTTTATTACATCTTTTTGATTACGGCTTTGCTAGTGGTATGAATTGTTTCTCATTCTGGTTTTGATTTGCATTTCTCCAAAGTCTAGTGATGCTAATCAATGTGATACATATTAAGAAAATAAAAATAAAACTTATATTTTTAGTTTTTCTTTTTCTGTCTACAATGTATTTTGAGTTGATTTTGTATATAGTGTGAAGTATGAATTGAAGTTCATTTTTTTCTTCCACACGTATCCACATTTTCTAGCAACATTTATTGAAAAGACTGTTTGCTGTTTAATTGCCTATACGACTTTGTCCAAAATCAATTGATCATTCATTTTGTGTATATTTCTGCATTTTTTACTCTGTCTGATGCTCTATTTGTTTACTTTTATGTCAGTACCATCTCTCTCTCCCTTTCTCTCTCTTTAGATTTATTTATTTAATCATGAGGGACAGAGAGAGAGGGGGGGCAGAGAGATTAGCAGGCTCCATGCAGGGAGCTGGATGAGGGACTCCATCTGATCCCGGGATTCCAGGATCGCCCTGAGCCGAAGGCAGATGCTTAACCGCTGAGCCACTCAGGTGTCCCAGTACTATCTTGATTGCTGTAATTTTCCCTCCAGCTTTATTGAGATATAATTGACATATAACATTGTGTAAATTTAAGGTTTACAATGTGATAATTTGGTACATATATAGTGCAAAGTGTTTACTGCAATAAGGTTAGTTCACATATCCTGTATGTCACATACTTACCATTTTATTGTTATGTGGTGGTGGTGATGAGAACATTAAAGCTCTACTCTCATAGCAACTTTCTAGTACATAATACAGTATTATAAACTGTCATCATCATGCTGTGCATTAGATCCCTGGAAATTGCTCATTTTATACTTGAAAGTCTGTATCCTTTGACCAATACCTCTCTATTTCCCACTCCTCAGCTCTGGCAACCACAATTCTACTCTCTGTTTCTATGAGTTTGATGTTTTTAGATTCCATGTCTAAGTGAGATCATACAGTATTTGTCTTTCTCTGTCTGAGTTATTTCACTTAGCTTAATGCCTTCAAGGTGCAATCGTGTTGTTGCAAATGGCAGGATTTCCTTCCTTTTTATGGCTGAATTATGTATATTATATATACATATATATAATATATTTTATAGTTTTATGTGCATTATATATATTTTTAGTTTTTTACGTATTATAGATATATTTTTAGTTTTCAGTAGTCTTGCCTTTCTGTCAGAGTTATCTGTAAGCACTTCACATTTGCAACATTTATCTCCCTGCTAAAAGAAAACTTATACACATTTGCAGTCACTCCCCATTCTCTTTAGCCTTTAGCTCTTGGCAATTAATTACTAACTTAAGCTCTGTCTCTATAAAGTTACATATTGCAAGCATTTTCTATAAAGGGAACCACATAGTATGTGTCGTTTGGTGACTGTATTCTGGTTGACCCATATTGGATTATATGTAAGTACTAGATTCATTTGTTATTGGCAGTAAGTATTCTATATCATGGACATACCACACTTTATTTATCCCTTCATTAGCTAACAGGTATTTGGGTTGTTTCCACTTTTGACTGCTATGAATAATGATACTATGAACATTTAAGTACAAATTTTTGTGTGCACATATGTTTTTATTTCTCTGGGATAAATACATAGGAGAGGAATTTGGGATTCAAATAGAAACTCTATGTTTAATACTTTGAGGAAATGTCACACTGTTTTCCAAAGTAGCTGCATCATTTTCCCATTCCACCTGCAATGTATGAGGTTTCCAATTTCTTCATATTTTTGCCAATATTGTTAGTTTTTCATCTTTTTAAATTACAACCATCGTGGTAGATACAAAATGACATTTGATTGTGCTTTTGACTTATGTTTCCTTAATGACTCACAATACTGAGCATCTTTTCATGTGTTTATTTGCCATTTATGTATATTCTTTAAAGAAATGTCTATTTAAAGTCTGCCTATTTATATATAAATATATTTTTTATTTCAAGTTTTTATTTAAATTCTAACCAGTCAACATACAGTGCAATATTAGTTTCAAGAGTAGAATTTATGGATTCATCACATTCAATACCCAGTGCTCATCACAAGTGCCTCTTTAATTCCCATCACCCATTTAGTCCACCTTCCCATCCAACTTCCTCTCTATCTCCTTGGCAACCCTGAGTTTGTTCTCTATAGCTAAGAGTCTATTTTACGGTTTGCCTTTCTTCTTTCCCCTTTTCCCTATGTTCATCTGTTTTGTTTCTTAAATTCCACAAATGAGTGAAATCATATGATATTTGTCTTTCTTTGATTGACTTATTTCATTTAGCATAATACACACTCTAGCTCCATCCACATTGTTGCAAATAGCAAGGTTTCTTTCAAATGGTGTTGGAAAACTGGACAGTCACATGTAGAAGAATGAAGCTGGACCACCTTCCACCATACACAAAAATGAATACAAAGTGGATGAAAAACCTAAATACGAGACAGGAAAATGTCAAAATCCTAGAGAACACAGGCAGCAACCTCTTTGATGGGGCCATAGCAACTTCTTACTAAACAAATTGCCAGAGGCAAAGGAAACAAAAATGAACAATTGAGACCTCGTTATAGTAAAAAGCTTTTGCACAGAAAAAGAAACAATCAACAAAACTAAAAAGCAGCCTTCAGAATGGGAGAAGATATTTGCAAATGACATGCTTGATAAAGGGTTAGTATCCAAAATCTATAAAAAAAAGACTTACCAAACACTCAAAAAAATCAATTGTTCAGTTAAGAAATGGGCAGAAGACATGAATAGACATTAATCAATCCAAAGAAGACATCCATGTGGCTAACAGACCATGAAAAGATGCTCAACATCACTATCATCAGGGAAATACAAATCAAAACTACAGTAAGTTACCTCACACCTGTCAGAATGGCTAAATTTAACAACACAAGAAACAACAGATGTTGGCTAAGATGCAGAGAAAGGGGAACCCTCTTGCACTATTAGTGGGAATGCAAGCTGATGCAGCCGCTGTGGAAAACAGTATGAAGGTTCCTCATAAAGTTAAAACTAGAACTACACTACAATCCAGCAATTGCACTGCTAGATATTTACCCAAAGGATACAAAAATAGAGATTCAAAAGGATACATGCTCCCCTATGTTTATAATGGTATTATCTACAATAACTAAATTATGGAAAGAGCCCAAATGTTTATTGACTCATAAATGGATAAAGAAGATGTTGTGTATATACAATGGAATATTTGAATATTATTTTATTTCTCTTTCTTTATTGACATATAACTATTCTTTATAAAAACTAGATGTAGGTAATTTATCAAAAATATAATTTTCATAAGTGGGAAACTTCAGAAAGGGAGACCGAACATGGAAGACTCCTAACTCTGGGAAACGAACTAGGGGTGGTGGAAGGGGAGGTGGGCGGGGGGTGGGGGTGACTGGGTGGCGGGCACTGAGGTGGCCCACTTGACGGGATGAGCACTGGGTGCTATTCTGTATGTTGGCAAATTGAATGAACACCAATAAAAATAAATTTATTAAAAAATATAATTTTCATATGCTTTTCCCAACTTAATTATCTTCTCACTTCTATAATAATGTACTTCACACTACAAAAGGTTTTAGTTTTTGATGAAGTCTGTTTTATCTTCTGTCACTAGCACTTTATTTTTGTATTAAAGAAACCACTTGTTGATAGGAATTAAGAGTACATTTATCATGATGAGCACTGAGTAATGTATAGAATTGTTGAACCACTCTATTGTACACCTGAAACTAATATAACACTGTATGTTAACTGTACTGGAATGAAAATTAAAAAAATAATAAAATAAGAGAGCAGGAAAAAACCATTTGTCAACACCAAAACCATAAAAATTAAATCCTAAATTTTCTTCTAATAATTTCATAGTTTTAACTTATGTTTATGTATGTGATCTATTTGAGTTAATTTTTGTCTATGGTGTAAGGTAGTGGTTTAAGAGAGAGAGAGAGAGAGAGAGAGAGAGAGAGAGGCAGAGACCCAGTCAGAGGGAGAAGCAGGCTCCACTCAGGGATCCTGATGTGGGACTCAACCCTGGGACTCCAGGATCATGCCCTGGGCTGAAGGCAGGCACTAAACCGCTGAGCCACCCAGGGATCCCCTAATTTCATTCTTTTACACATGGATATTTGGTTGTTTCAGTAGCATTTGTGGAAGAGTCTATCTAGGTCTGTTACTTTGTCTTGGAATCCTCATCAAAATCAATTGACCATATGTGTAGAGTTTATTTTTGGACTTTTGATTTTTCCATTGATCTATATGTCTATCTTTATATAAGAACCATACTCTTTTAATTAGTGTAATTTTGTAGTATGCTTTGAAAGTGGGAATTGTGGGTTGTCCAACTTTATTCTGTCAAAATTGTTTTGGCTGTATTGGATTCCTTGCATTTCTATTTAAATTTTATGATGAGATTGTAAAATTGTAAAAAGTAGCCAGTTGAATTTTGATGGGCATTGTGTTGAATTTGTACATTGATAACAATTATGTATTCTTATCTGTGAAAATGGAACATCTTTCCATTTATTTAGATTTCTTTTAATTTTTTCAGCAATGTTTTCTAGTTTAAAAAGCTTATGTCTTGCATGTATTTTGTTAAAATTTATTCCTATATATTTTCTTACTTTTGGCACTATTGTAGATGGAACTTATTTCTTTTTTTTTTTTAATTAATTTTTATTGGTGTTCAATTTACCAACATACAGAAAAACACCCAGTGCTCATCCCGTCAAGTGTCCACCTCAGTGCCCTTCACCCATTCCCCTCCAACACCCGCCCTCCTCCCCCCTTCCACCACCCCTAGTTCGTTTCCCCGAGTTAGGAGTCTTTATGTTCTGTCTCCCTTCCTGATATTTCCCACACATTTCTTCTCCCTTCCTTTATATTCCCTTTCACTATTATTTATATTCCCCAAATGAATGAGAACATACACTGCTTGTCCTTCTCCGATTGACTTATTTCACTCAGCATAATACCCTCCAGGTCCATCCACGTTGAAGCAAATGGTGGGTATTTGTCGTTTCTAATTGCTGAGTAATATTCCATTGTATACATAAACCACATCTTCTTTATCCATTCATCTTTCGATGGACACCGAGGCTCCTTCCACAGTTTGGCTATTATGGCCATTGCTGCTAGAAACATCGGGGTGCAGGTGTCCCGACGTTTCATTGCATCTGAATCTTTGGGGTAAATCCCCAGCAGGGCATTTGCTGGGTCGTAGGGCAGGTCTATTTTTAACTCTTTGAGGAACCTCCACACAGTTTTCCAGAGTGGCTGCACCAGTTCACATTCCCACCAACAGTGTAAGAGGGTTCCCTTTTCTCCGCATCCTCTCCAACATTTGTTGTTTCCTGCCTTGTTAATGTTCCCCATTCTGACTGGTGTGAGGTGGTATCTCATTGTGGTTTTGATTTGTATTTCCCTGATGGCAAGTGATGCAGAGCATTTTCTCATGTGCATGTTGGCCATGTCCATGTCTTCCTCTGTGAGATTTCTCTTCATGTCTTTTGCCCATTTCATGATTGGATTGTTTCTTTCTTTGGTGTTGAGTTTAATAAGTTCTTTATAGATTTTGGAAACTAGCCCTTTATCTGATATGTCGTTTGCAAATATCTTCTCCCATTCTGTAGGTTGTCTTTTAGTTTTGTTGACTGTATCCTTTGCTGTGCAAAAGCTTCTTATCTTGATGAAGTCCCAATAGTTCATTTTTGCTTTTGTTTCTTTTGCCTTTGTGGATGTATCTTGCAAGAAGTTACTGTGGCCGAGTTCAAAAAGGGTGTTGCCTGTGTTCTCCTCTAGGATTTTGATGGACACTGGTCTCACATTTAGATCTCTCATCCATTTTGAGTTTATCTTTGTGTATGGTGAAAGAGAGTGGTCCAGTTTCATTCTTCTGCATGTGGATGTCCAATTTTCCCAACACCATTTATTGAAGAGACTGTCTTTCTTCCAATGGATAGTCTTTCCTCCTTTATCGAATATTAGATGACCATACATTTCAGGATCCACTTCTGGGTTCTCTATTCTGTTCCATTGATCTATGTGTCTGTTTTTGTGCCAGTACCACACTGTCTTGATGACCACAGCTTTGTAGTACAACCTGAAATCTGGCATTGTGATGCCCCCAGCTATGGTTTTTTTTTTTTAAATTCCCCTGGCTATTCGGGGTCTTTTCTGATTCCACACAAATCTTAAAATAATTTGTTCTAACTCTCTGAAGAAAGTCCATGGTATTTTGATAGGGATTGCATTAAACGTGTAAATTGCCCTGGGTAACATTGACATTTTCACAATGTTAATTCTTCCAATCCATGAGCATGGAATATTTTTCCATCTCTTTGTGTCTTCCTCAATTTCTTTCAGAAGTGTTCTATAGTTTTTAGGGTATAGATCCTTCACCTCTTTGGTTAGGTTTATTCCTAGGTATCTTATGCTTTTGGGTGCAATTGTAAATGGGATTGACTCCTTAATTTCTCTTTCTTCAGTCTCATTGTTAGTGTATAGAAATGCCATTGATTTCTGGGCATTGATTTTGTATCCTGCCACGTTACCAAATTGCTGTATGAGTTCTAGCAATCTTGGGGTGGAGGCTTTTGGGTTTTCTATGTAGAGTATCATGTCATCGGCGAAGAGGGAGAGTTTGACTTCTTCTTTGCCAATTTGAATGCCTTTAATGTCTTTTTGTTGTCTGATTGCTGAGGCGAGGACTTCCAGAACTATGTTGAACAGCAGTGGTGAGAGTGGACATCCCTGTCTTGTTCCTGATCTTAGGGGAAAGGCTCCCAGTGCTTCCCCATTGAGAATGATATTTGCTGTGGGCTTTTCGTAGATGGCTTTTAAGATGTCGAGGAAAGTTCCCTCTATCCCAACACTCTGAAGTGTTTTGATCAGGAATGGATGCTGTATTTTGTCAAATGCTTTCTCTGCATCCAATGAGAGGATCATATGGTTCTTGGTTTTTCTCTTGCTGATATGATGAATCACATTGATTGTTTTACGAGTGTTGAACCAGCCTTGTGTCCCGGGGATAAATCCTACTTGGTCATGGTGAATAATTTTCTTCATGTGTTGTTGGATCCTATTGGCTAGTATCTTGTTGAGAATTTTTGCATCCATGTTCATCAGGGATATTGGTCTGTAATTCTCCTTTTTGGTGGGGTCTTTGTCTGGTTTCAGAATTAAGGTGATGCTGGCCTCATAGAATTAATTTGGAAGTACTCCATCTCTTTCTATCTTTCCAAACAGCTTTAGTAGAATAGGTATGATTTCTTCTTTAAACGTTTGATAGAATTCCCCTGGGAAGCCATCTGGCCCTGGACTCTTGTGTCTCGGGAGGTTTTTGATGACTGCTTCAATTTCCTCCCTGGTTATTGGCCTGTTCAGGTTTTCTATTTCTTCCTGTTCCAGTTTTGGTAGTTTGTGGCTTTCCAGGAATGCATCCATTTCTTCTAGATTTCCTAATTTATTGGCATACAGCTGTTCATAATATGTCTTTAGAATCGTTTGTATTTCCTTGGTGTTGGTAGTGATCTCTCCTTTCTCATTCATGATTTTATTAATTTGAGTCTTCTCTCTCTTCTTTTTAATAAGGTTCGGTAATGGTTTATCTATCTTATTAATTCTTTCAAAGAACCAACTCCTGGTTCTGTTGATCTGTTCCACAGTTCTTTTGGTCTCGATATCATTGAGTTCTGCTCGAATTTTAATTAACTGTCTTCTTCTGTTGGGGGTGGGGTCTATTTGCTGCTTTTTCTCTAGTTCCTTTATGTGTAAGGTGAGCTTTTGAATTTGAGATCTTTCCAGTTTTTGAATGGATGCTTGTATTGCGATGTATTTCCCCCTCAGGACTGCTTTTGCTGCGTCCCAAAGATTTTGAACGGTTGTATCTTCATTCTCATTAGTTTCCATGAATCTTCTCAATTCTTCCTTAATTTCCTGGTTGACCTTTTCATCTTTTAGCAGGATGGTCCTTAACCTCCATGTGTTTGTGGTCCTTCCAAACTTCTTGTTGTGATTAAGTTCTAATTTCAAGGCATTATGGTCTGAGAATATACAGGGGACTATCCCGATCTTTTGGTATCGGTTCAGACCCGATTTGTGACCCAGTATGTGGTCTATTCTGGAGAAAGTTCCATGTGCACTTGAGAAGAATGTGTATTCAGTTGAGTTTGGATGTATAGTTCTGTAGATATCTGTGAAATCCATCTGGTCCAGTGTATCATTTAAAGCTCTCGTTTCTTTGGATATGTTGTGCTTAGAAGACCTATCTAATATAGAAAGAGCTAGATTGAAGTCACCAAGTATAAGTGTATTATTATCAAAGTATTTCTTCAGTTTGGTTATTAATTGGTTTAAATATTTGGCAGCTCCCACATTCGGGGCATATATATTGAGGATTGTTAAGTCCTCTTGTTGGATAGATCCTTTGAGTATGAGATAGTGTCCCTCTTCATCTCTCACTATAGGCTTCGGGGTAAATTTTAATTTATCTGATATAAGGATGGCTACCCCTGCTTTCTTTTGAGGACCATTTGAATGGTAAATGGTTCTCCAACCTTTTATTTTCAGGTTGTAGGTGTCCTTCTGTCTAAAATGAGTCTCTTGTAGACAGCAAATAGATGGGTCCTGCTTTTTTATCCAGTCTGAAACCCTGCGCCTTTTGATGGGGTCATTAAGCCCGTTCACGTTCAGAGTTACTATTGATAGATATGAGTTTAGTGTCATCACATCTATTCAGTCCTTGTTTTTGTGGATTGTTCCACTGAACTTCTTCTTAAAGGGGAATTTTAAGAGTCCCCCTTAAAATTTCTTGCAGAGCTGGTTTGGAGGTCACATATTCTTTCAGTTCCTGCCTGTCTTGGAAGCTCTTTATCTCTCCTTCCATTTTGAATGAGAGCCTTGCTGGATAAAGTATTCTTGGTTGCATGTTCTTTTCATTTAGGACCCTGAATATATCCTGCCAGCCCTTTCTGGCCTGCCAGGTCTCTGTGGAGAGGTCTGCTGTTACCCTAATATTCCTCCCCATAAAAGTCAGGGACTTTTTTTCTCTTGCTGCTTTAAGGATCTTCTCCTTATCTTTGGAATTTGCAAGCTTCACTATTAAATGTCGAGGTGTTGAACGGTTTTTGTTGATTTTAGGGGGGGATCTCTCTGTTTCCTGGATCTGAATGCCTGTTTCCCTTCCCAGATTCGGAAAGTTTTCAGCTATGATTTGTTCAAATACCTATTCTGGCCCTCTGTCCCTTTCGGCACCCTCGGGAACCCCAATTAAACGTAGGTTTTTCTTCATCAGGCTGTCATTTATTTCCCTTAATCTATCCTCATGGTCTTTTAATTGCCTGTCTCTTTTTTCCTCAGTTTCCCTCTTTGCCATCAACTTGTCTTCTAAGTCACTCACTCGTTCTTCCACCTCGTTAACCCTCGTCGTTAGGACTTCTAGCTTGGATTGCATCTCATTTAATTGATTTTTAATTTCTGCCTGATTGGATCTAAATTCTGCAGTCATGAAGTCTCTTGAGTCCTTTATGGTTTTTTCTAGAGCCACCAGTAGCTGTATAATAGTGCTTCTGAATTGGCTTTCTGACATTGAATTGTAATCCAGATTTTGTAACCCTGTGGGAGAGAGGGCTGTTCCTGATTCTTTTTCTTGAGGTGAGGTTTTCCTTCTAGTCATTTTGCTCAGTGCAGAGTGGCGAAAAACAAGTTGTATTGGGAAAAGGAGAAAAAGAGAGAGAAGGAAAGAAAAGAGAAAAAGAAAAAAGAGAAAGAGGGAAAAAAAGGGGGGAAAGAGAAGAAAAAGAGAAAGAGAAAGAAAGGAGAAAAAAGAAAAAAAAGGGTGGGGTGGGGTGGGGGAAGCCATCAGAAATCAAGGAGAAAGAAAGAAAAAAAAGCACAAAACAAAACAAAACAAAAACAACAAACAAACAAACAAAAAATCACGGGGGAGTATCTTCTGATTCTGTGTACTTTAAGTCCCTTGACTTCCCTTGGAACTGGTCCGTCTCTGTGGTCTTCTGGGGGAGGGGCCTGCTGTGCTGATTCTCAGGTGTTAGCACTTGGGGGAGCTGCTCTGCCCCTGCCTGGTGCAGCGCTCAGTGGGGGTTGTTCACCCTGTGAGGCCCCGGGAGGAAGCCACAGTGGCCGGGGCAGCTCTGGGACCCTGGAGTCAGCTCCCGCAGTAGCTCCGGGGCTCTCCGTCTGCAGGGCCTGTGGGCTCCCGGGCGGGGCCGCTGACCTGCTCAGTTCCAGGCAGGAGGGTCCTCGCTGTCCTGGGCCCTCCCGGCCTCTGCCTGACCCGGGGGAGGCCGGATCCTGGGCTGTGTCCTGGCGCCCTGTGCTCCGGGGTCTGCACTGTTGGATTCGCGCTCCTGGAGCCCCGCAGCCCCCTCCGCGGAGCCGCCGCCCGAGCCCCTCCGAGCTGTTCCCGGAGCCGCGCCGCCCCCTCCGCGGAGCCGCCGCCCGCGCCCCTCCGAGCTGTTCCCGGAGCCGCGCCGCCCCCTCCGCGCGGAGCTTCTTCCTCCGCCCGAGCCGCCGCCGCCGAGCTGTTCCCGGAGCCGCGCAGCCCCCTCCGCGGAGCCGCCGCCCGAGCCCCTCCGAGCTGCTCCGGTCCCGCTGAGCGCTGCAGCCCTTAGGGAGCTCGGCGCACTCTCCGGGGCGCAGGTGCCTGTTACTGTCCCAGGGAGCCCGAGGGCATCCCCGCCTTTCTGGGGATCCTGCTCCAATTCCCCGGGAGGCCTTTCCGTGGGGAAGGTCGGTGCAGCTCCTGCTCCTCCGGGACGGGGCTCTCCTGTCCTGGGGACACTCGCCCCGGCCTCAGCCCGGCTCCTCGCGGGGCCCCTCCCCCTTGGAGGCCTTTTGTTTCTTTATTTCTTTTTCCCCGTCTTCCTACCTTGATAGAAGCGCGAACTCTTCTCACTGTAGCGTTCCAGCTGGTCTCTCTTTGAATCTCAGGCCGAATTCGTAGATTTTCAGGATGATTTGAAGGTTTTCTAGGTAATTTGTTGAGGACAGGTGACCTGGAGACCCTGCTCCTCCGCCATCTTGCTTGGAACTTATTTCTTAATTTAATTATTAGATTTTTCATTATTTGTGTGCAATACAATTGAAAATTGTAATTGAAATATAATTGAAATAGATTTTTTTATCTTTTGCTTGTGATCTGACAACTAATTTATTCATTTCAAGAGTTTCTTTGTGTATTTTGTAGGACTTCATATGTATAATATTATGTCATTTACAAGTATATATAGCTTTACTTCTTACTTTCTAATCCAGATGAATTTGATTTCATTTCCTTATCTAATTGTCCTAGATTGTATCTCAGTACAATGTTGTATAGATGTGTAAGAATGAACATTCTGTGTTGTTCTTGATCTTAGGATGAAACTTAGAGTCTTTTACCATTAAGTGAGGTTTTAGTTGGCGTTTTTCGTTGATATCCTTTATCAGGCTGAGGAAGTTCCTTTCTGTTCCTAGTTTTTTCTTAATGCTGTTAGCATTGAACGAATGTGGAATTTTGTCGAATGCTTTTTGTTCATCTATTGAGGTGACTGTGTGGTTTTTGTCTTTTATTCTGTAAATATGGTATATTGTATTGATTCAATTTTGGAATCTGAACTAAGCTTGCATTTCTAGGATAAATCCAACTTATACCGAATGTTGTGTATTTTTTATATGTTTCTGGATTCAGTTTGCTAGCACTTTGTTGAAGAATTTTTACCCACATTCATAGAGGATATTGGTCTGTAGTTTCTTTTCTTATGCTGTGTTTTTATCGTTTTGGTATGATAATACTACTGGTCTTAATATTAGTTGTAAAGAAATGCTTCTCCATTTTTTGGAAGAGTTTGAAAAGGACTGCTATTGGCTCTTTAAATATATATATATATATATATATATATATTAACTTTAAAGTAGTTTGATGGCATTCACCAGTGATACCATTTGGTCATGGGCTTTTATTTATAAGAAGTTATTCATCACTAATTCAATCTCTTTACTCTTATGTGTCTATATATATTTTCTATTTCTTATTGTGTCATTTTCAATAGTTTGTATTTTTCTAGATATTTGTTCATCTTATTTATCTAGTTTCTTAGCATACCACTGTTCATGGTATTCTCTTATAAACCCTTTTATTTCTGTAAGGTAGGTAGTAAATCCCATCTCTTATTCTTTAGTAATTTGAGCCTTCTATCTTTTTATCTTGGTCATTCTACTTAAATGTGTGTTAGTTTTGTTGATCTTTACAAAAAATATAACACTTTGGTTTTGTTTTTCTATTAATAATTACTTTCTGTCCCAATCTTTATTTATCTTTTCCTTTTATTTGCCTCTTTTTTCAGTGTCTGAAGGTGGAAGCTTAGGTTGTTCATTTGATATTTTTCTTATTTTCATTGTACATTTTATACCTCTCAATTTTCCCTCTAAGAACTACTTTCAGCGCATTTTAAATGTTTTTAATTGATAGTCTTTATGACTTCTTTTTAGCAGTTTAAGTTTACAAGAAAAAATAGGAAAAAATAGACATTCCATTTACCTCACAAACCACTCCCCATTTCCTCTATATTTGTTTTTGTAAGCTTTATTTATTTGTGAAAGAGAGATAGAGATAGAGATAGAGAGAAAGAGAGAGAGAGAGAGAGATTGAAAGCACAGGATGAGGTGGGGGGCAGAGGGAGAGGGAGAGAGAAACCTCATCAAATTCCATGCTGAGTTTGGAGCCTGACTCAGGGCTTGAACTCACCACCTCGAGATCATGACCCCAGCTGAAACCAAGAATGGGAGGCCCAAATGACTGGGCCACTCAGGCACCACTCCCCTATATTTAATATTTTGCATTACTGTGATACATTTGTTACAATTGATGATCCAATATTGATACACTATTATTAAATAAAGTCCATAATTCATGATAGTTTATTCTTTGTCATAAATTATGTGCATTTTGACAAATATATAATGACATGTATTCATCATTATAATATCATACATAATAATAGTTTTATTGCCCTAAAAATCCCATTATAATGCTTCTCTTATTCATCCCTTCCTACCTCCTACAGAACTCCTGTCACTATTGGTCTTTTCACTGTCTCCATAAATTTGCCTTTCAGAATGTCACATATTTGGAATCATACAGTATATAGCTTTTTCAGATTGGCTTCTTTCACTTAGTTATGTGCATTTAAGTTTCCTCCATGTCTTTTTGTGGCTTGACAGCTCATTTCTTTTTTAACACTGTTTAACATTATTCCATAGTAAGGATATACTACAGTGTGTTTATTCATTTGCCTCATGAAGGGCATTTTGGTTGCTTCCAAGTTTTGACAATTATGAACAAAGCTGCTATAAACATTTGTGTGCAGGCTTTCCCTATATAAGAGCAGAGGATCTGAGCACAGATGGAACTGTGAAGATATTTTTTATGTGCATTACAACGTGCTGCCCACTTTAAAAACTATGGAGAATTTCTTTTTGTTTCAGAGCTTGGAGAACATCTCAGTTCTTTGATACGTTTTCTTAGCTCTCCAGTGCTGCCTCTAGTTCTTTGTGCTTCAAAAGATGTTACATCACATTAATGCTCTGCCCCCAGTCTTTAGAGGACTACTTTAGCTGCTATCTTGTACTAACTAGCTCAAGATTTGGAGTGTTGTGAAGAGTTGTCTTTCAACTATTATTAGCCTTCATCAGCCTCTGACTTGTACTCATAGAAGACCTGCAGTTCTCGTAACAGTTTTGCTCAGTTCTCCTGCACAACACAACTTGGGGTGGGATATCTGTCAGCTTTAACCCTGTTATCAGATTTTGCTCTATTACCTCCATGCACTTAGGAAGACTTTGGGAAGTAGTTGGTGAATGGGTACAAATTACCTTATTGAATGAAACTCCTTGGGAATCTAAAATGTCACATCAATCAATATAAGATATTTAATGTTTCCTTAAGAAGTTCAGCAGATTTCATCTTACTTCTATCCATGACATTCTTCTAGGGATGAAATGGCCATGGGTCTCTCAGGAATGGCTTATCTTTTTCTGGAAAATAGTTCATTTTTGTTATTTTGCAGCCTCAACATTCTGATGGTATTGGGAAAACACCATACTTTTTAATGTCATGTAGCTTGGTCTCATTCATAGGGTGGGAGCAATGGTCTTTTGTGATTTTTTACATTGTAATCCTAAATGTAGGATCTACTGACCTTTATGTTGGATTTTGCCAAGTGCTTTTCTGCATCAATTGAAATAATATATTTTCTTCCTTTATTCTATTAATGTAGTGTATTACATTGGCTGTTTTTCATATGTTAAACCACCCTTGTATTACAGATAAATCCCACTTTGTCATGGTGTTAATCTTTGTAATATGTGGCTGATTCAGTTTACCAGTGTTTTGTTGAGGGAGTTTTACATCTATATTCATCAGGAGTATTGGTGTGTGGTTTTATTTTATTGTGATGTCTTTGTCTGCATTTGGTAGCAGGCTAAAATAAGTTAGGGGTGTGTCTTATTATTCTCTATTTTGGAATAGTTTGAGAAAAATTGGTAATGATTCTCCTTTATTTTTTTCAAATGAATTATTTTCTAATTGAATTGTACTTGATGTACAATGTTATATTAGTTTCAGGTGTGTGACACAGTGATTTGACAATTTTATACATTATGCTGTGCTCATCACGGTAAGTGTTATTACCATCTATCATCATACAATGTTATTACAATATCATTGACCATATTCTCTATGCTGTAGTTTTAATCCCTGTGACTTATTTATCTTATAACTGGACATTGGTACCTCTTAATCCTCTTCACCTGTTTTGATCATTCGCCAGTCCCTTCCCCTCTGGCAACCACCAGTTTGTTCTCTGTATTTATGATTCTGTCTCTATTAGTTTATTTGTTTGTTCACTTGGTTTGTTTTTTAGATTCCACATATAAGTGAAATAATATAGTGTTTGTCTTTGCCTGATTTATTTTCTTAGCATAATGCCCTCTAGATCCATCTATGTTGTTGCAAATGGCAAGATCTCGTTTTTATAACATAAATAAATATAATATAAATAAAAATAATATAACTTTGTAATATCCCATTTGTGTGTATATATCATATTTTTTAATCCATTCATCTATCAGTGAACACTTACGTTCCTTCTGTATCTTGGCTATTATAAATAATGCTGCAATAAACATAAGGGTTCATATGTCTTTTTGAATTGGTGTTTTGTTTCCTTTGGGTAAATATTCAGTAGTGGAATTACTGGATGATATTTTTATTTTTATTTTTATTTTTATTTTTATTTTTATTTGCAGAACCCCCATACTGTTCATCAGTAAAGCCATCTGGTCCTGGGTTTTCTTTTTTTAGAGAAATATTTGATTATTGACTCAATCTCTTTACTTGTTGTAGGTGTGTTCAGATTTACTTTTTCAAAAAGATTTTATTTATTTGTGAGAGAGAAAGTGAGAGAGGGAGAGAGAGAGTGAGAGAGAGAAAGCGCATGAGTGGGGAGAAAGGCAGAGGGAGAAACAGACTCCCCACTGAGCAGGGTGAACGATGAGGGAGTCTGATCCCAGGACCCTGGGATCATGGCTTGAACAGAAGGCAGACATTTAATCAATTGGGCCACCCAGGTGCCCACTTTTTTCTTTTTAAAGTTTTATTTAAATTCTAGTTAGTTAAGATACAAAGCAATATTGGTTTCTGGGGTAGAATTCAGTGATTCATCACTTATATACAGCACCCAGTGCTCATCACAACAAGTGCCCTCCTTTATACCCATCATTCATCTAACCCATCACCTACCCACCTCCCTTTATCAACCCCCAGTTTGTTCTCTATCTTTAAGAGTCTCTTATGGTTTGTTTTCCTCTCTCTTTTCCCTCTTCCCCTTCCTTCTGTTCATCTGTTTTGTTTGTTAAATACCACTTATGACTGAAATCACTTGGCAATTGTCTTTCTCTATCTGACTTGCTCAACATAATACACCCTAGCTCCACCCATGTCATTGGAAATGGCAAGATTTCATTCTTTTGATGGCCAAATAATATTCCATTAACATCAATAACATATATAACATCCTTATCTATTCATCAGTCAATGGACATTTGGGCTCTCTTCATATTTTGGCTATTGTTGATAATTCTGCTGTAGACATCAGGGTTCATGCAGCCCTTTGAATCTGTATTTTTGTATCCTTTGGATAAATACCAGTAGGGCAATTGCTGTATTGTAGGGTAGTTCTATTTTTAACTTTTCTAGGAAACTTCATACTGCTTTCCATTGGCTGCATGAGTTTGCATTCTCACCAATACTGCCAGAATGTTCCTCTTTCTCTACATCCTCACTAATACCTATTGTTTCTTGTGTTGTTAAATTTAGCCATTCTGAAAGATGTGAGGTGATACCTCACACGTTTGATTTGATATTTGATTTGTATTTCCCTGATGATGAGTAATGCCGAGCATCCTTTCATGGTCTGTTAGCCCTCTGGATATCTTTGGAAAATGTCTATTTATGTATTCTGCCCATTTCTTAACTGGATTATTTGTTTTTTTTGGGTGTTGAGTTTGATAAGTTCTTTATAGATTTTGGATACTTTATCAGGCATGTCATTTGCAAATATCTTCTTCCCATTCTGAAGGTTGCCTTTTAGTTTTGTTGATTGTTTCCTTTGGTCAGATTTTCTATATCTTCTTGAGTCACTCTTGGTAGTTTGTGTGTTTTTAGAAATTTTCTCATTTTATCTAGGTTATTTAATTTGTTAGTTTACTGTTGTTCATAATATTTTCTTATAATCTTTTATTTCTGTAATATTATTAGTAATGTCCCACTTTCATTTCTGATTGCATCTGTATCTTTTTTTCTCAGTAAGCTAAAGTTTTGTTAATTTTGTTGATGTTTTCAAAATACCAGGTGTTGGTTGAGTTACATATTGCTTTTTATATTCTCTATTTAACTTATCTCTTCTTTAATGTTTATTATCTCCTTCTACCAACTTTTGTTTAATTTTCACATATTTTTCTAGTCCCTTAAAGTGAAAAGTTAAATTATTTAAGCTACTTCTTCTATTTATTTTTTATTTTTTTTACTGGAGTTCAATTTTCCAACATATAGCATAACACCCAGTGTCATCCCATCAAATGCCCCCCTCAGTGCCCGTCACCCAGTCACCCCCACCCCCCGCCCACCTCCCTTTCCACCACCCCTTGTTCGTTTCCCAGAGTTAGGAGTCTCACATGTTCTGTCTCCTTCTCTGATATTTCCCACTCATTTTCTCTCCTTTCCCCTTTATTCCCTTTCACTATTTTTTATATTCCCCAAATGAATGAGACCATATAATGTTTGTCCTTCTCTGATTTACTTATTTCACTCAGCATGATACCCTCCAGTTCCATCCATGTCGAAGCAAATGGTGGGTATTTGTTGTTTCTAATGGCTGAGTAATATTCCACTGTATACATAGACCACATCTTCTTTATCCATTTATCTTTCGATAAGCTACTTCTTTTAATTGTAGGCATTTGCAGTTAAACATTCTCTTCTAAGATTGCTTACTAGAAGTTTTGGTATGTTTTGTATGGTATATGGTATGCTATATTCATTTATCTCAAAATGTTTTCTAATTCCTGTTTTGATTAGTCCTTTGACCAACTGGCTAAGAGTGTGTTATTTCATTTCCATGAATTTGTGAATTTTCTAGTCTTTCATCTGTTATTGATTTCTAGCTTTATTAACTTGTTTCCAGAGAAGACACATTGTAAGATTTCAAACTTCAAAAATTTTTGAGCCTGGTTTTATGGCCTAACATAGGACCTATCATATAAAATGTTCTGCGTGCACTTGAAAAGAATGTATTTTCTGTTTTTGATGGATGCAGTGTTCTTTTTTTTTTATTTTTTATTTTTTATTTATGATAGTCACAGAGAGAGAGAGAGGGGCAGAGACACAGGCAGAGGAAGAAGCAGGCTCCATGCACCGGGAGCCCGACGTGGGATTCGATCCTGGGTCTCCAGGATCGCGCCCCGGGCCAAAGGCAGGCGCCAAACCGCTGCGCCACCCAGGGATCCCTGGATGCAGTGTTCTATACGTATCTAGTTAGTTTATAATGTTGTACAAATACACTACTTCCTTATTGATCTTCTTTCTAAGTGTTTATCCATTTTTAAATGTGACATTTAATACATTTGATTTAAAATATTTGTCTAGGAAGTTTCTTGTCTGTGCTTCCTCAAGGACAGCTTCTCTTAATTTTTTCTTTTAAGTAAGCTGTAATTTCTTGTTTCTTTATATGCCTTGAAATTTTTTATTGAAAACTGGACACTTTAAATATTATCCTTTATAAACTCTTTCAGTAAATAGAAGAGGACACTCCCAACTAATTATCTGAAATCAATATTACCTTGATACCAAAACCAGAAAAAGAAAGTATAAGAAAATAATGGGGTAACTGGGTGAAGGGCACTGAGGAGAACACTTGATGGGATGAGCACTGGGTCTTATACTATATGTTGGTAAATTGAATTTATAAAAAAATAAAAATTAAATTAAAAAAAGTATAAGAAAATAAAACTATGGATCAATATTCCTTGTGAATGTAGACCAACAATCCTCAACAAAATAGTAGCAGTGCATCCAGTAACATATAAAAAGTATTATACATTTTGACCAAGTGGAATTTATTCCAGGAATTCTAGCTTTGTTTAACATGCAAAAATCAATCAATATAATACAGCATATTAATTGAATAAAGGATAAAATCACATGACCATTTCAATAGTTGCTGAAAAAACATTTGACAAATCCAATACCTATTCATAAGAAAAACATTTGACAAGCAGTGAATAGAAGGCAAGTTTTTCAATCTGATAAAGGGCATCTACTAAAATCCACAGCTAACTTATTTGCTGTAGGACCTGATGGGGACTCTTCTTATATCTTTTCCTGGTTATCTTTAATAAACTTCTAGTTGGTTTATCTTTTAGCTTGTTGTTGTAGGTATCACAGAGCTACCAGGTTTCTCTTAATTGGTCATTGGTAGAGTTTGAGTTGTTTTCAACAATGTCCTTGTGCTTGAACTTCCCTATACTCTTCAAAATAGTTAGTCCCCTTAGTCTGATCTGTGTAGCTTTTTGTTCTTCTGCCTGTCTTTTCTCCTGGGAAGAACTTATGTGCCAATGCAAGGGATCAAGGAACAAAGTTCGAAGTTCTGAGCATGAAAACAGAGAGGGCCCTGATGCTCTCTGCTTGACCCTTTTAATGTATAACCTCTGACCTTCTAGAAAGTTGGGTCAGGTTTGTTCAGGGTCAAACATACTCTGTCTTCCATGTTTGAAACAGTTTCAATTCTATGAGTAGAGCCTGGTGGAGGGAATGAAGACTGGTTCACTGTGACTATCTAGAATAGAATTTCTGCAATATGGAGCTTGGGCTGTTAAGTGATGCTGGTTGTCAGCCCCTGTCAGGATAAAACTGGTCATAGACTGGGAGCTAGGTGGAGAGGGAGCCCATGTTCTTGACTGCAGATGCCTGGAGTAAAGTTTCCATCCCACTGAGTTGATAGTGGTGGAGATATAAACATGTCAAGGCTCACATGCCACAAACTCCCATTGTTCTTATTGAGATTTAGATGATTTTCTTGATTAGATTTTTCACCATTTGCTTTAGGCACTTATGAAATTTACAGAGATTTAAAAATTTTTTCCAAAAATAATTTATAGTATTTAAATGGTTGCCTTCCTGGAGGTAGTATACTCTGTACTTCTCAAATTATCATTCTGGAATTCTATCCAAAATTGATTTTTTCATATGGATATTCACTTGACCTAGAAGTATTTACTAAACAGACCATTCTTTCTCCAAAGTATTACAGAGTTTCCTTTTCATAAATACGATCAACATATATGTGTGTGTGTCTGATTCTGGATTCTAGGTTTTGTTCCATTAATTAATTTGCTTATCCTTTTGCCAAACTTACACTTTCTTAATTACTATCTGTTTATAATAGGTATTCTTCTCTGGTAGTGAATTTATCTTCTTTGCTCCTCTTCTACAAAATCTCCATTGTTCTTGCCTTTTGTTTTTCCTTATGAATTTTAGGATCATCTAGTAAATTCTCCAAAAACATATTGGATTTTCATTAAGATTGTGTTGAATCTCTATATTCATTAGAGAGATTTTTACATCTTAACAATATTTAGTCTTTTGACCCATAATATAGTCTATCTCTCCATTTAGTTATGTCTTTAGAATTTTTTTCAAAACATGATTTTAAGTTTCAGTATAAAGGTCTTTTGCATCTGTCATCACATCTATTTCAAGAAATATCCTTATCAGTCAGGGTTCCACTAGAGAAGAGGAACCATATATGTATGAATGTGGGGGCTAGGAAGTCTGCAATCTATAAAGCAGACTGACAGGCAGACTGGAACTCTTCAGCACAAGCTGAATTTGCAGACCAAAGGTATAATATCTTCTTCAGAGAAACCTCATTTCTGCTCTTGTGGCCATTCAGTGGACTCAGTTATGCCCACTCATATTTAGGATACTCTTCTTTACTTCAAGTCAACTGATTATACATGCTTATCACATCTACAAAATACATTCACAGCAACATCTAGATACGTGTTTGAATAATTGGGGACTATAGCTAGCTAAGTGGACACAGAACTGTATCATAATGTTACTAAATTTCCTTTTCAATTTAAATGTTTGTTGATAAAAATAAGTAAAATAGTACCATTAAGTTGTTTGTGTAGAAAAAAATAAGAGCATTATCTTTAGATTCCATTCTTTTTTTAGAGAGAGAGAGAGGGAGGGGGAGATAGAGAGATAGTCAGAGGTGGTGAGGAGGGGCAGAGGGAGAGGGAGAGAAAATCTTAAGCCGTCTCTATATCCAGCATGGAGCCTGATTCAGGCCTGGATCATGATCTGAGCCAAAATCAAGAGCCAGATGCTTAAAAGACTGAACCACTCAGGCACCCCTAGACTCCATTCTTGATATCCATTGCACATACAGAAAGTCAATAGTTTCTTAGATTCTACCTTTTTGACATGTCTCTGATCAATCTCCTCAAACTCACAGATTCTGCTCCATTATCTTCTGTTTGAACTCTTTTGGAAGATTTTAACTGACTTTCTTGCCCTCAGGAAGAATCTTACTCTCACAATTTGCCCTCCATGTAACTGCCAAAGTTATCCTTATAAATCATAAATGTGACTTATTACTTCTTAAAATCCTTAAATTGCTTCATACTACCTGCAAGATACATTTCAAATATCTAAGTCTTTGCAGTATGTTCTTTTTTACTGGAACATCATATCTGTATTCTATTTCACCCTTTTGTTTACTTGGAAAATTTCTTTCTATTCTGCAAGAATGAGTTCAAGTGTCAAGTTCTTTGCCCACCCTCCACTAATATGGAATACTTCCAGCATTGTTTTCTTATTAAGTGCAATATGGCCTTCCATCACAAAACTTCTGAAACTATTTGACTTAATTTTACATTTTTGTGACACCCACGTACCCCAAAACCAAACAATTTACTATAAAGAGTATTGACTGGTTCATCTTTGAATAATTCAATATCGAACTTGGCAATTACTAGACAGACAATAAATACTGTCTTTTTTATTTTTTTAATAAATACTGTTTGATTGAGTAAATGGAAAAAGTTTAAAACTATATACAACTTGCTATGTTTTAACTCCTTTAATGTTGAAATCTTATAAATTTTAACAATCTTAATCTAATAATCTGGTTATCTTCTATATTTGATCAGAAACAGCCTTATTCTGTGAAATAGCCCTGTTCTGTCTATGAAATCCTAACTGCTGTAGGCTATGTCTGGTATTTCAGTTAATCAATTAAGCTACCATAGGAATAAGTGAAAGGATAAATGATTTAGACAGAATCTTTAACGTGACATCTCTCATGAGAACTGGTTCTTCACCTTACCATGTAGCAGAGCGGAGAGAGTAATAATAGCCATGTAAAATGATCTTGAGAATATTTGTCTTTAGAAATCCCATAGGTTAAACTCCTCTTCCCACAACCTACTCTTTTTCCATTCTGTGTCACAAAGAGTGGCATCACCATCCATGTAGATGCAAAATCAAACACCTTCGGGTCATTTTTTAACTTTCTCCTTTCCTTCATCCTATATCCTCCAACCTTTATTAAGTCCTATTGATCTTGCCTCTAAGATATATCCCATAGCTGTCTATTTCTTTCCATTTTCACCGCCACCATTCTCATCCAAAACACCACACCATTTTACAGCATATGTAATTTCTTACATAGTATTTATTGCATATTTTATTATTTCTTGTGTCCCACTTGTAGACTCTGAACTTCTTCAGATCAATGTATATTTCTGATAATTTATCTCTCCAGGAACATGTTGCCATCAAATATGTAAGTGGGTGCTAATAGTAAATTACTTTTTCCCAAGTATTCTATTTGCATTTTAAAAATGGAATTACAGAAATAATGCTTTAGAACAATGTATCCCAAATGGTGGTCTGTGAAACACTAGTCAGGTATTCCAGGTTAAGTAACTGGGAACACTGCAAACTTTATCCCTTCTTGGGTAATTATAGTACTCATTTACTATGTTAAAGGTTTCAAAACACACTGCAATAAAGCATGAGTTTAACTGTACATAGCCCAGAATTTTCTACATTCATTTGACTATAGAACCTATTTTTCATGGCACATCTATTAACATCCTGCTGAAGGGTGTATTTTTTTTTTGAAGGGTGTATTTTTTTTTTGAAGGGTGTATTTTGGACACTATCTACAAAATGACTCATAACCAGCTTCAGACATCAACTTTCCAGTGCACGACAGTTATAAAGGGCAAGAGGGGTTTGGGTTAATAGCTTGGCATGACTATGCCATCCAAGAACCAACTCCTCAGTCTAACCTTTGGTCTGTCCAGTGTTGTTTCATCCCAGAGTATCTGAGTACCCTTGATGACTTTACAGAACAATATATCCTTTGGGAATACCAGGTTATCCAGCCTATTTTTTTCCTGTAAAAATGAAGTTATCTTTTAAAATTGTTAGTCCCACTATAGCTCTTTAGTTCTGTTTGGTTATTTTCCCTGGATAGAATAGGTAACTTTTTTAAAAAAAGGTTTTTTTTTTTAATTAAAAAACATTTATTTATTCACCAGACACACAGAGAGAGGCAGAAACAGAGGGAGAAGCAGGCTCCTTGCAGGGAGCCTGATGTGGGACTCTATCCCCAAAACCCGGGATCATGCCCTGAGCCAAAGGCTCAACCGCTAAGCCACCCAGGCATCCCTGAATATGTAACTTTTTGAGTTGCACTATTGAATTGCTTTTATTCAAACTTGGCATTAACAATCCTCAGGGAAATGCATTCCTTACCATCATAAGAAGGTTTTGGTTCCTGTGTATGAAGAGGGTGATACTGGAGATTTATAGATGCAGTTGCTTTAGCTTCTGTGAAAATCACAGTTCAACAGCTTGGAAGCTTTCCTGGCCCATGGAAAACCCTTGTAGGCCATGAATGTCTTTTAGTGGTCATTACTTACAAGTCATCCTGCAACTGACCAATGACCATGCATACCTTGCCTTACTGTCTTGCAATCCTCAGTCTTATTACTGTCCTCTACAATCCCTAAGAAGACCACAGGCATCACAACTGTCTTCAAAGTGGAGCTTTCCTGGAAGATTTATCACTTGCATGTTAGCTTCTTCTCCCAAGAAAAGGAGAAGTACTTCTCCTTTACAAGACAAATTCCTACCCTAAAATCTCTTCTCTTCTAGGTCCTGAAGGACCTTGCTTCTATATTTTCCACTTGTTCATGTATCTATTCACAAAGAGTTATTAAAAATATTCTTACTTTCCATGTACTGTCCAAGGTTTTAGGGTTTACAATTGAGAATAAAACAGTAATGTTCTTGTCCTCATGGAGCTCACTCGGTTCAATTCTTGGATCCTTTCTTCCCTACTCTCTTCTTTCTCTTGGCCCTCAAAAATAGACATGAGTGTCCTATATAGAGAAAACCAGTTGTCCTCTTAATGTCCATCTAGTCTCCTGTTTTCCACTGCCTTCACTCCTTTTTTCCACAGTTTGTAAGACGACCTTTCTAAAGCACAGATTTGGCTCATTTTCATTTTAGTTTAAAAATCTCCTATGATTTCCCACCAACTACAAACTAAAGCCTCAACTTTTTATTAATGCATACAAGACCTTACACGATATGGTTCCAGTCTGGTCTCTTGATCTAATTTCTCCCAACACCCCATTGCAAACCTTGTGTTCAAAGGTGGGAATAGGGTGAGATACCTAGGGCATAAATCTAAGAGTGAATGTCTCCTTGGATTTTTGTGCCCTGGGTGTTTCATTCAGAGTACCCTAGTCCCAATCCTGCTTATATAGCAGGAACCACTCATGATAGACTCTGTGTCCCTAAACACACGAGGTACCTTTACACCTCTGTGCCTTTGCAATGTTTCCTTTGTTTTCACCATCCCTCTTTTTTCATAATTAAAGACAACTTTAATTTTTTGCTTATGTTTATTTGAGTCACACCTAACTAGAATATAAAACCCAAGAGAGCAGGGGTCATGTTTGTACTGCTCATTGTTGTATCTCTAGCAATAAGGAAAAGGAAGAATGAAATGAACCCAGCTCGAAAGCCACTTCTTCTATGGAACTGTCTCTGGTTCTTCTGTTCCACTGCAAATCCAATTGCTCTTATTTTATGCTCCAAGGATACAACTCAGTTATATCCTTATCACATTGTAAGATATTTACACTATCTCCCTTTGACTATGTATATGTAGTCAATTTGTTTTAAATAAACTTTTTAAAGTTAGAACAGTTTTAGATTTACAGAATTATTGCAGAGATAGTACAGAGTCCTTACATACTGCCCATCCACTTTCCTCTATTATTAACATCTTAAATTAGTATGGTACATTTTTCATTTTTCATAATTAGTATGGTACATTTTTCATAATTTATCATAATTAATGAACCAATATGGGTACTTTATTATTTAAGTCCCCACTTTGTCGAGATTTCCTCAGGTTTTCCTAATGTCTCTTTTCTGTTCCACAGTATTCCATCCAGGATACCACATTACATTCAGATGCCACATCTCTTTAGGCTCTTCTGGGTTCTGACAGCTTTTCAGACTTCCCTAGTTTTTGATGACCTTGACAGTTTTAAGGATTACTGGTCAGGGATTCAGTACAATGGATTTCAATTTTTTCATTTTTTCCCCTCATAATTAGACTGGGGTAATGTGTTTTGGGGAGGAAGACCTCAGAGGTAAAGTGCCATTCTCATCATAATATATAGAAAGTATGTTATATGTCAATCTAGATCACTAGGTTTGAAGTAATGTTTGTCAGGTTCTATTATAAAGTTACTATTTTTTTTTCTTTCCATATTGTACTCTTTGTAAGAAAGTCGCTATGTGTAGCCCACACTTAGGGAGTGGGGAGTCATCCTTTACCTCCTTAAGGGTGCAGAATCTGTATAAATTATTTGGGATTTTTCTGCACCCAAGATTTGCCCTTTTTCCTTATTTATTTATTTATTTATTTAGTAATTTATTTATATCAGGAAGGACTCATGGATATTTATTTTGTGTTTCTGGGTTATAAACTTGTATTGTTTTATTTGTTTTGTTATTCAAATTGTTCCAGCTTTGGTCATTAGAAGCCATTTCAATTGGCTCCTGTATTCCTTTCACATAGTCCCATTTTATTTTCTATCATTTTTATTTCTGATATTATAAGATATTCCAAAGTAGTCATATACAATTCCTGCTCCAGTGCTAGAATCAGCCATTTCTTCAAGAAGCCCTGGTTTCTTTTATCAGAGAATGGCGATAGAAACCAGATCTGGGTGCTAGGTATACTTGTTGATTGTTACATTGCTTCTAGGGGTTCTCATCTCACAGACTAAAAAGAAATAACTATGTAAATTTAATCACTGTGTATACATATATCCATAAATATTTCTTTTATTGAGATATAATTGACATGCAACATTGTGTAACTTTCAGGTATACAGTATGTTGATTTGGTACACTTACATATTGCAATATGATTACCACTGTAGAATTAGCTAACACATCCATCAGTTTACATAATTATCATTTCTTTTTTGCAATGAGAACATTTAAAATCTAGTCTCTTAGCAACTTTCAAATATATAATATGGTATTGTAAATTATAACCACACTGCTGTGCCTTGTATCCCCAGAACTTATTCATCTTCTAAATGCAATTTTGTGCCCTTTGACCAACATCTCAATTCCCTCACCTCCTGGCTCATGGTAACTACCATCCTACCCTCTTTTTTCACAAATTTGGCTTTTTAGATTCCACATATAGGTCTTATCAAACAGTATTTGTCTTTCTCTTTCTGACTTATCTTTTTGAGTTAGTATTTTCATCTTCTTGAGATAAATACTCAGAAGTGGAATTACTAGATTATCGTCAGTTCTACTTATTATTTTTATTATATACTATATATAATATATTATTGAAGTATAGTTGACACATAATGTTACGGTAGTTTCAGGTCTACAATGTATTGATTCAATAAGTCTATATGTTACAGTTTGCTTATATAAGTGTAGCTACTGTCACCATACAACACCATCACAATACCATTAACTATATTCCCTATGCTGTACCTTTTATCCACATGAATTTTTTATTCCATAATTGGAAGCCTATATTTCTCACTCCCCTTTACCCCCTTTGCCCATCCCTCCATGCCTTTCTCCTCTAGCAACCATTAGTTCATTCTCTGTATTTATGGATATGTTGTTGCTTTTGTTTGTTTATTCATGTTTTGTTTTGTTTTTTAGATTCCACATAAAGGTGAAATAATATAGTATGTGTCTTTTCTGACTTATTTCATTTAGCATAATACCCTCAAGGTCCACTCATATTGTCACAAATGGCAAGATCTCATTCTTTTTTGTGGCTGAGCAATATTCCACTGTATCTTTATACACACCACATCTTTTTTATCCAATCATCTGTTGATGGATGCTTGAGTTGCTTGCATATTCCACTATTGGGTATTTACCCAAAGAAACACCAGTGCTAATTTGAAAAGATATATGCACTTCTATGTCTAGTTTTTATTTTTTTGAGGAAACTCCATGCTGTTTTCCAAAGTGGCTGCACCAATTTACATTCCCAGCAACAGTGCACAAGAGTTTTTTTTTCTTCGTGTCCTTGCCAATGCATGTTATTTCTTGTCTTTTGGTAATGATCATTTTAATTAATGTGAGGTGATATATCAACGTGGTTTTGATTTGTACTTTTCTGATGAATAGTAATGTTGAACATGCTTTCATGTACCTATTGGCTCTTTACATGACTTCTTTGAAAAAATGCCTATTCGGTTCCTCTGCCCATTTTAAAAATAAATTTTCCAGCTTTATAGAGAATGCGTTTTATTCTATAAGTTCTTATTATCAGATGACCCAGTCCCTCCATTATTTTCCCTCTGTCTGAGAGCATCATCTTAGAGTACAATGAGGAATGACCCTCCAAGATAGTTTCAGATCCAAATCAGATGCCAATTGAACACTTTTCCTGTGACTCTATGCCAAGACCTAGAGTTAATGGACCTTTTTTCCCCCCTAGAAACTCTGAGACATTCAGCGGAAGGACAAACTGGAGATGTTATCTTTGGGGAACCCTTATGGCTTTGGAGAACAGGGTGCCTGAGAAATGCAGTCACTCAAGGGAGCCAAAGAAGGGGTAGGGAGAGAGGCAGTCAGTAGCTAATAAAAGAAAAATAATGCCACCATGCTCCATGTATGTATTTCATACTTAATTAGACTCAATCACCCCCCAAGTACATGTACACATACACACACACACACACACACACACACACACACACCTTTTTAAGGGAAAAAAGGAAAGGAGGCAAAGCTAGAAGCTGATTACTTGTCTCTCAATATCTACAGCTGTTGGTCACAAAATAAGCTCCAATGGAAATATAAAGCTTCATTCCTGCTTTCCTTTGCCCACCCTACCACTTTCCTTGAAGGGATAACAAGGTTTCTCCTTGCAGTATAGGGGGTTCTGGCTTCAAGCCTGTTGTACCCACTGCCCCCCTCTTCCACAGAGAAGGTCATGATTTATTATTGTCTCTCCTCACCACTGTCCTCAACTTAGAGGCAAGAAGATTTTGTGCCTTCTTGCTTCATTGTAGAGTCCACAGTACGCCATATCTCAACTTCTATGACCTTAATCAGTTCACTTACCATCATGAAGTCTCTTTATTCATATCTAAAACAGTCATAATAATAATATCTATTTTTGAGGGTTGTTTGCAAGAATTAGGTGAGATTTTTCTAGGTAAAGCACAGTGCCTAGCACATAGTATAAGCTCATTAAATGTTATTGGTTAGCATCTATTTCACACAGATACACTTCAGTCATACAGTTAGTAGGAGACTCAGTAGGGACTTGAACAAGTGTTGTTTTTTTAATATTTTATTTATTTATTCATTTGAAAGAGAGAGAGAGAGAGCATGAGAGAGAGCACGAGTTGGGTGGGGAGGGGCAGAAGGAGAGGGAGAAGCAGACTCCCTACTCAGCAGGGAGCCTGATGACGCAGGGATCAATCTCAGGACCCTGTGATCATGACTTGAGCTGAAGGCAGTTGCTTAACCAACTGAGCTACCCAGGCACCCCTGAACAAATGTTTTATGACTTGGTTCATGACTCTTTCCAACTTATCCTAGAAAGGAACTTTTGCTTCATTTTCAACTCAGCTTCTGAGTATTTACTAGTTGTGAGAAACTGGGTCTTAGCACTGGAGATATCAAGATGAATAAGATATTACTTTTGCTATCAAGGAGTTCATTGTCACATCGAGGAGAATGGTGGCTAAATATATAATTACAATACAACGATATAATGTTGTTATAAGTGGAGGCAAAACTTTGTGGAAGCACAAATGAGAGACAATTTGTTGAAAGTTGGGATAAAGGGGAAAATTCCTGCCTGAGAAATCACCAGAGGTGAGTCTTGTCAGATGAGTGAGAGTGGTTTGATGAAGGGGAAGAATCTGAGTGTATAGCTGGTGGGGATTGTAGACAAGGTTCACACCTCGGTTAAGAATCTGGAGCAAGTAATATCCCAATGTGAAGAATACTTAAAGATTGAAAATGAGGAATGAGGCTGGAGATGAAGTGAATGGGTTCGGCAGAGACCAGGTTATAAAAGTTTTAGACACCAGGTTATAGACCTTTATCCTGAGAATAATGAGGGGAGTCTATTGGTTTTAAATAGGAGAATAACATAGTTAGATGAATGAAATCTTGCCATTTGCAACAATGTGGATGGGCTAGAGAGTATTATACTGAGCAAAATAAGTCAGTCAGAGAAAGACAAATACCATATGATTTCACTCATATGTGGAATTTAAGAAACAAAAAAAAAAAACAAGCAAAGGGGAAAAAAAGAGAGAGAGATAGGCAAACCACGAAACAGACTCTTAACTATAGAAAACAAACTGACGGTTACCAGAAGGGAGGTAGGTGGGGGATGGGTGAAATAAGCAATGGGGATTAAGGAGTGCACTTGTGATGAGCACCGGGGTGATGTATGGAGGTGTTGAATCACTATATTGTACACCTGAAACTGATATTACACTGTATGTTAACTAACTGTAATTTAAATAGAAACTTAAAAACACCCAGATATACTATTTAAAAAGACTCAAATAGGTACACCAAGATAAGAGATTATTGCAGTAGTCCAGGTGGAGATGATGTTGGCTTACCTTAGGGTAGTAGTAGTGGAAATGAAGAGTATATATCTGACAGAAGATATATGTAGGAGGCAGAATGGATAGGACAAGACAGAGCTTGTAGATGGATTGGATATAAAGGATGAGGAAGAGACAAATCCAGGATTATAATAAGAATTTTGGTTTAAGCAATTGAGTAAACGATGGTGGCTTTTGGTAAGATTGGGAACATAGAATAATTTTTTCCTGTCGTCTCATTTTTAATGTGAGGAAATGGAGTCCCTTGAAGGGGAAGGGGTGTGGCCAAGGTTGAACAAAAAAATTAGGGACAAATGGGGAGCCAGGACTCATTTTTTATTTAGTTTTTATTTAATACATTTTCCATGGCACCAAAAAGTTCCTTTGCTCAGCAGTTTTGTACTTTGGTAAGAGATAAATGAATCAAATTAACATCAAAAGCCCAATATCAAAGTAGGGAGGGTAGATGGCTGGGTCATAAATCTGTAGTTTTGTTAACATGACTCACATTAAAGAGAATTTATTCACTAGGCATTGATTTTTTTCTTTTAGCATTGGACTTGCAAGGAATGATTTCATATAAAGCAAAACACTACTTTTGGTATTTAATGAGAGAAGAATCACAGCTTAGTCAGGAGAAGGTATGGTTCCTGACCATGAGGAAAAGCCTGGATGATGAGAGAGAGATAGTTTTCATTTCTAGTGAGTTCCAGTTTTCAGGAGCCTCCAATCTGATGAAGATAATATTCCTTCATCCCAAAATACCTATTGGGAACCTACTGTGTTCCAGGCATTGTTCAAGGCACTGGGGATATGTTGTCAGGAAAATAGATGTGGTTTATATAACTGAGCTTACATATGAGTGTAGGAGAAAGACAATAAAGAATACATTTAATATACAAGTAAAATATATAGTATGTCGGACAGGAATAAGTGCTAAGGAAAATATAAAGCTGTTGTTATGAACAGAATTGTGTCCCCCTACTCAATTCATATGTTGAAGTCCCAACCCCAAGTGCCTCAGAATATGGTTTTATTTGGAGACAGGGTCTTCAAAGAGGTAATTAAACTCAGGCCATTGGGGTATGCCCTCCCTAATTCAATATGGTAGGTGTCTTTATAAGAAGAAATTTGGACACAAACACATACAAAGGGAAGGTGATGTGAAAACACAGGAGGAAGATGACCATCTATAAGCCAAGGGGAGAGGCTCCAGAAGAAATAAATCTTGTGTGATCTCAGACTTCTACCCTACAGAAATTTTGGTTGTTTAATCTACTCGGTCTATGGCAGCCTTAGCAGACTGCAGGGACACATATAGCAGGAAAGAGGGGATAAGGAGTGCTGGGGTAGGACTAGGGTTACAATTTTACCTAGAGAAGTAAGATGATATGTAAGCAAAAAATCTAGAAGGGAAGGAGGGAACATCACACAGAGATATCTGGGAAAGTGTGTTCTAGGCAGAGGAGATAGTAAGTGCAAAAACCCTGAGGTGGGGATGTGCCTGGTGAGTTTGAGGAACAACAGAGGAAGTCAGGATGGCTAAAGCAGAATGAATAAAGTTAGATAGTTAATATATAGTAGAGTAAATCATATAGGACCTTTTAGGTTTTTGTATGGAATTTTCTCTGAGAGGAATTTAGATCCAGCCACTGTAGGAAGCAGTTTGTCATTTCCTCAACAAGTTAAATATAGAATTGCCATATGACTTAACAATTCTATTCCTAAGTATATACTCAAAATAATTGGAAACAGAGACTCAAACAGATGTTTATATATGAATATTCATGGGAGCATTATTTAAAAGGCCAAAAAGTAGGGATCCCTGGGTGGCTTAGTGGTTTAGAGCCTGTCTTTGGCCCAGGGAGTGATCCTGGAGTCCCGGGATCGAGTCCCACATCAGGCTCCCTGCATAGCGCCTGCTTCTCTCTCCCTCCCTCCTCTCCCTCTGTCTCTCATGAATAAATAAAATCGTTTTTTTTTTAAAGGCCAAAAAGTAGAAACAACTTAAACAGATGACTGGATAAACAAATATGGTATATCCAGTCAATGGAATGTTATTCAGCCATAAAAAAGGAATGAAGTATTGATCCATGCTACAATATAGATGAACCTTGAAAGCATCATGCTAGGTGAAAGAAGCCCAACATAAGAGGCTACATATTATATGGTTCCATTTATATGAAATATTTAGACTAGGTAAATCCATAGGCACAGAGAGCAGATTAGTGATTGCCAAGGGGTGGTTAGAGCATATAAGTGAATATTTAATGGATATGAGGTTTTCTTTGAGAATGATGAAAATGTTCTATAACTAGGTAGTGGTAATGATTAATGTGAATGTGCTAAATATGTCTAATGATAAATTTTATGTCATTATGTATTCTACCACAATGCAAAACTATTTAGATCCAAAGAAGTGCTTTGAACAAAAGAATGTCATGATCTGATTTATATTTTTAAAAGATCATTCTGTCTGCTTTGTTGAGAAGGGACAGTTAGGTAGGTGGCAAGAATGGAAGCAGGGAGATCAATTAGAAGCTCTTTTTAATAATCCAATAGAGAATTAGATGGGTGGGTATAGGAGCCTGGAGCTTGGAAGAAAGATATTGGAAAGGAGATGCTAATTAGAAGTCTTCAGCATATAGATAATATTTAGAGCCATGAGACTGATATTTAAAGCCATGAGACTGGTTGAGATCATCAAAATATGTTTCTCCCCATATAAACCATTCAGTCCCTTGCATGATAGAGCTCCAGTTAAATAGGGGAGACAAAATTTCTTTATTTTAAGAGGTCTTCAACTTTTAGCAGATGATCTTCACTCTGAAGAGGATCATCTGTTGGAAGAAACTGTTGTTACCCTGGTGTATTCTCATGGCAATGGAGAAGCAATGGTCTCCTTACTCTAGACAGCTCCCAGTCTGACTAGGGAAACATTGTCCATCCATCTTAAGTAGCCCTCAGCTGAAGAGAAGGGCATCACTCTGCATCAGGGAGCCTCCCCCAGTAAAATAGGAAAGATATGCCTCCCTGGGCTTCCTATTGCTTATACCCATAGCTCTGAGGAGGGAGCATAGAAAGCACTGCCTAAGCAGCAGCATTAACTCCCAGACTGAAAGTTAACAATGAAGAGATCCAAAATGTTGCAGCCCAAAGCTGAATAGCATGTCTGGGAAGAGCAATTAGAGTTCATTAATTGAGTTGTCGGTAACCCTGCCATTATCAAGGCTAATTATCCTTAATTGGAGTTGTCTACTTTGATAATAAACATTTAGTTCCTTTCCATTCAATTTAACAATATTCCAAGCACTATCCGAGATACTTCAGGGAATACCATACCTTAAGAAGCTCAATGTTTTGTTGTGGGATCAGCCTTATACATAGATAACACCAATTTAAGGCAGAAAGTGATGAGTGCTGTAGAGAGCTATATGCTAGGGTACTTAAGGGGAAGATTGATTCTCCCTTATGAAGAGGGGAATTGGATAGAGCTTTATAGAAGAAGCAATATGTGAGCTGGAACATAGGATAGTAAGTAAGATTTCCATGGGTATTCTAGGCAGATGGAACAACATAAGCTACTTATTGGAGGCCAAAAATGCAATGCAGGGTGTACATATAGTTATTAATACAAGCATTACTTTATTTATATCATTTATCCATTAATTTAGAAAATTTTCATCGAGCACCTACAATGTTCAGGAATCCTACCAAGTGCTTTGGATATAGCGGTGAACAGGACAAATTCTCTGCCCTTGTAGAGCTTGCAGTCTAGAGAGCTAGGATAGATTATAAACCAAAAAAGTAAATAAACATGTTATTTGTTAAGTAATAATAAATGTGTTAGAAGAGAAAAGCAGAATAAGGGGATAATGAGTGATGGAGAAGAGGTTCTGCTATCTTACATAGAGTGGTCAGGGAAGTCATCTATCCTAAGATGTCATTCAAACAAAGACCTAGAGTCAAATATGTATTCAGTGGAAAAATGTTTCAGATGGAGAAGATAGCAAGGCTCTGTGGCAAGAGTATGCTTGCTATGTCCTTGGATCAGAAAGGCCTAAGCAACAGGAAGAATGGAGTCACCATTTACCAAAATGAGGAAGCCTAAGATTGGAATAAGCTTAATCTTTATGGAAGATCTGGAGTTTGGTTTAGGGAATGCTAAGTTTAAGATGTTTTTAGCCAACCAAGTATCCAATGGACAGTTGGATACATGGATCTGTAATTTAGAGGAAATATCCATTCTAGTGCTAATAATTAGGGAGTTGGTGACACGTAGAGGACATTTAACATGATGAGACTGGATGAGATCCCAAGGGAGTAACTGTAGATAGAGACATGGTCTATGGATTGAGCTCTGAGGTGCTCCAATATTAAACATTTGGATTAATGAGAAGAAACCAATAAGAGACTTGAAAGAAATAACAAGTGGTGGTTTTTGCAAAAGTAAAGGCAAAAAGTAATGAGGCTTTAAATTACAGTCCTGACAGGATGTAGAAATAGGGTCATCATTTAGCAAGGCATTATGGAAATAAAATCATCAGGATTAGGCATGGGGGTGGAGTGGAAGTGAATAGGGAAAGAGAAGGGCACAGGAGACTCCTTGGCATGATTCCGGCTCAGACAACTTGGTAGATGGTGGTGCCATTAACTAATACCAGGGACAATAACAGGGGAGAGGAGAACTGGTTTGAGCATAGGGAAGTAGGAGTAGTCAGGAAGATGTTGAATTCAGTTTGGGACATATAAGTTTGATATTATTTTATTTATTTATTCATGAGAGACACAGAGAGGCAGAGACATAGGCAGAAGCAGGCTCCCTGGGGAGAGCCTGATGCAGGACTCAATCCCAGGACCCCAGGATCATGACCAAGCCAAAGGCAGATGCTCAACCACTGAGCCACCCAGGTGCCTCTGAATTTGAGATTTTTGTGAGACATTCAATAGATGTCAGATTGGTATTTGTAAATGCAAAGACTTAGGTCTATATAAAAGCTGACATTGTTTCTTCAGCCACTAATCACCGTGTGCCTGTTACTTAGTTTCATAATGTACTGCCCACTGATGGGTAGGGGTTGGAAAGGAGAGAAACTTAGTAAGGAGAAGATTCACATTTCTGAATCTGCTCTGCCACTTATTAACTGTAGGACCTTAGGCTAGTTGTGCCATCTCCCTGAACCTAGATTTCCTCATTGGTAAATGGGGACAATATAAATACCTCATGGGGTTAAGGATTAAATTATTTATTGCATAGGAAAAAAAAACCTTGAGATAAGTAAGTGCTTACAAAATTTGGGTTGAGTAAGACTGTGAATGGATTAATTTGAGCACCTCCCCGAAGCACAAGGGAACACAAAATAGGAGGCTGCAAGTCAGATAGGCCATGTCTGAGGCATGAGTGAAGAATGGGAGTAGGAAGAACCTTTCTGGAATTTTCTCACAACTCCTTAGAGATCCTAGAATTTTAAGTGATGATCTTGAGGAAGGGCTTTAGGGATGTCTCATCTCGAACATGCCTAGTCTGGCTTTCATATACAGAGCACATAACCAGCTAGGACCCCTCACTGGTGGTACAGGGGATAACTCATTGGGCAGACCTGATGTTAGGATGTCTATGACAAGTTTTCCAGGAATGGAGTTGTCTCTGGGAACTAGGTGGATCTCAGAGAGGGAATAAAGGGCTAGGATCTCCAGATGTGAGGGCAGAGCAGCACCGAGGTGGGTTAGTCAGTTACTGACTGGTGTAGAGGGAGATAGAGAAACTGGGAGAGGATAAAAGCAGATATAAAATCAGAGCAATAATATAAGAAATCAAGAGAATGAGAGAGAAAGTAAGACAGACAGAATGAGACTAGAATCAGAATGAGAAGGTAATTTCCACTACAGTAGTGTTTGTCAAAACCTAGCAGAGGGCCTGGCTCTCAGTAGATAGGTAGTGAATATTTGTTGAATGAATGAATATATAAATGGGGCAGGGGGCAGGCTGAGAGGAGATAGAGACTGCAACAGAGAATGGTATGAGTGGTGGAGGAGTGGATCTGTAACTGAAATCAATTCAACAAACATTTATTGATCCCCTATTGCCTGCCAAGTACTGAGAAAATTAGAGGCTGGAGGCATAGCAGGCACAGTGCTGACACAAATAGCTCTGAGCTCTAGCATGCCGGTGGCTCCGTTAGAGAGAATTATCGGAAAGTGGTCCCTGTTATCAACTGTCAACAGTATGTGCATATCTCCCAGAATATCCTTACTCTGCCTGCTTTGGTGTGCTTAGTGTCTCTGTCCCTACTATAGATCAAACTTGACATATTTAGCCCTCATACCACCCTCCAAAGGCTGGACAAATGAAAATGCAGACGTCCAAAGGCAGCATAAGATGACATATAGATATCTAGAAGTATGTGCTGCATGGAGGAATCTTGACTTTATAACAAATCATACATTGGGGACTCTAATATAAAAGATTCACGGTGCAATTAATTCATTCATTCCTCATTCACTCATTCCATCACTTATATATACAACGATGCTTCAAACATGGGTTGATCTCATACTATGTGTCCAAAACAATTTGTAAGTGTAAATAGAAGCAAATCAGAAATGGGGAGTACTTGAAGAACTTCTTACTCCAGTGGGAAACCAAGGATAACAATGATAATAACTAACATTTGGTGAGTACTTACATTGTTCCAGCAACTTTCCATGGTTTAACCTTTTTTTAATCCTCAGAATAACCCTATGAAGTGTAAGTGCTATTATTTCCCCCATTTTATGGTTAATGAACAGAGGCGCAAGAAGATCACACAATTTGCTTAAGGTTGCACAGCTGTAAGGCAGAACTAGGATTGGAATCCAGGAAGCCTGACTCTAGAGTCCCCAAAATGATAATTCCTTTCTGGGATTAAGTGCCAAATTCTCCATCCTCTTCTCTCACTCATCTTCACATTACTTTCCCTCCAATCATAGAGGATTCTCTCCCCATTTCTGTATCATTCTCTTTACCATCCTCATCCTCATTCTCCTGTTACATTTGCCTGGGATGCTCTCCCCATTGCTTTATTTTCCCACATCTAAACTCTCCTCATACGCAAAATGGAAGTTCAGATGTTGCCACCTCCATCACAAAGCTTAATAATATGAACCCATCTAAACAATGTGAAGTGAACTTTTTCTCATCCTTTTCAGGATGCCATGGTCTTGACTTAGACCTTTTGCAGCATTACTTGCTTATATTTTTGCTCCTTATCTTTTCTCCACTACCCCAACAGGTTGCAACTCCCTTAAGAGCTAGGACCATGTCTGAAGTCATTTGGCATGATACTTAGAAGTTATAGGTATCTATTTGTATAGAAATGAATTATTTGATGCTTGGTTCCCCAGATGTACATATATGTCATGCAGTAAGTCTTGGTCCATGAATCTAAGTTACTTTCCCCTACTTACTTTCTGGAGGCTATAGATGATGGTGTAGAGCATGTACATATTGATGCCAAAGAAGATAGCAATGAGCTTGCTTTCATCTTGGAACACCTGTGAATGAAGTTTTCGGTATATAGATATGGCTGTGCCCAAGATGATGGCCACCAGAACAAAATGGGAGCCATAGATGGAAAGGACTTTGAAATGTCAAGGTGCACAGTGAAGGACAAAGAGGCAGTCAACAGGTGAAGATGAAGCTAAAGGGCCAAAGCAGTCTCATGGTACTGCTGCCTACCAGCACCAGTCCACTGAAGCTGGCATAAGAGAATGCCAGATTTAGTAGTGTGGATCTTATAGATGAAATAGTTGGAGACATTGGAGGCACAGTAGAGTCACGATGGATATGAAAGTGTTTGCTGTCATCTAGTAGCTGGCTACCAGCCCATGCAGAAACTGTCTACATAAGTGGGTAACATAGAGCATAAAAGATGGTTATAGCCCACATATAGGTCATGACATCCAGGTGGGAGCTCTCCATGATGCTGAAGGAAGGGGAATTTATTATCTGGGGAAAAGTAGTGGGTCACAAGGGAGTCAGCATAAAAGTCAGGCCATTGACTAGTATGTGTGAGCTGCTGCTATTGCAGTAGCAAGTGACCAGGAAGGAGAGATTGCTAAGGAAAAGATGCAGACGACTGTGCAGTTGATTAAGGCAGATGAGGAGGATGAGGAAGACACTGATAACCAGAGAGATAAGATAGACTAGCAATGTGACACTGAAGAGTACTTGTACTTGTGGATAATTGGATAGGCCAAGGAGCAGTCACAACTGTAGATTTATCTGTCTCTTGCCTTCTCAAGGTTGGCTTTCTGGGAGAAATGGTTATAGAATAATATGGGCGTTGTCTGATTCAATGGTCCTCTAGACCCTGGCCATATACTGAGCCTATGAAAATGGTCACAAACTGAGTACCCTGAACACAGGCTAAATCCCTGAAGGAGTTGCATCCAATCAGAATTTGAAATGCCTTTGCTCACATATTTCCAAGGCTTCTTTAATTTTGTCCTCCTCTGTACAGATCTGGATACTATTGAAGGAACTCACAGGGAGTGTGTTTCCTCCTACAACTTCTTTTTTATCAATCCATCCAAGTGCACAAGAGGGGAATAGTGACTGATGAATGAATGCATGAATTAAGAATGTAGAGGCCTCTGAGTTTTTTAGGCCTTTTCTGTGGTCAGATAAATTTTGAGTACAGTCCATTGTGTGATTTCCACCCCCTAGAAATTTCTAAAGCCCACCTATCCTCATGGTGCTATTTTTTCATTTGGTAATTTCTGCCTCGTATTTGGGAAACTTAAAGTTTCTAAGGAGGCCACTGTAGAGGTGGGGAAAATGAAATAAAGAAAACAAAAATATTAACTGACCAAACTTGATTGTCCTTGATTAGTGATTGGCTGACTGGCATAATTACAGTTGAATTGCACTCTGCTGGAGGCCAGCATGGTAGGTGAAAAACTAGATATATAAAACAAATGCTCACCAAGTCTTTCTATTATTAAGCTTCATTCTCTTGGTGTATTATCAAAAGATCTGGTTTATAAAAATTAAACTATCTATGTATTACTTCTCAGGACTAGAGGGGAGATAGCTCTGTTGCATGAAGAGTGTACCATCACCTAGGGAATATTGCCAATGACTCATATTTCTAATTATTCCAGGACTTAGTAGCCATTTCCTAAAAGACCCCAAACATAAAGTACAACTTCAGGGCAGCCCAAACTTACTTAATAGATTGTGAAGGGGCCTGGGGAATAAAAGCAGATAACTTAAAGCAGTTATCTCAGTTGAAATCCCATGATGTCAGTATTTTTGGAAGAGCCCCATAATACTTCCAGGGGAAGAAGGGATGTTTATGCTGGGGGAGATCTAATGCCTTTGTCATTTCATAACTGTCTGGATGTCAAATAAAAAACAACACCTGAAATTCTCTAACAGGGCTGGGATGAGTCAGGATACATATCCTGGTCTGTTTGCAAAATTTTGGTAGGTAAAAGGTAGGGCATCATCACTTTTGAGCACTGGAGGAAAAGCTTGTTAGCAGTTGGTTTTTAAAATCCAAGTGTGAGGTGAGAAACTTTCCTCCTAAGGCTTCAGAGAAAGAGAAAACTGTTGGTTTAGAAAACTAGGTGCTTTCTTAAAAAAAAAAAAGATAAGTACTTCATGTTTGCCCCTGAAAACTTTGCACTAATCTAAGCTAGACTTGAGAAATTGCAATCGTATCTGAATGAAGGATGCAGAATGTAGGGGAAAAGCTACCCCTGGCACTTTGATTATACTCTGGTACTCTAAATCGTGCCTGCTACAGTCTATCCTTTGAAGCAGGTTAAATCAACTGCCTAGGGCCCACCTTGTGCTGTTGTCTAGCAGGTTCCTATATCTTGATGGAGAGAAATAACTGCTGCCTGAGTTTATGTCAGGTTCTGAAAAGCAAAGATTGTTGAACAGAGACTAATCTCTTCAAATTCTTTTTTTTCCTTTATTATGTTCCAAATTTCTCCTTTGGAAGCCAGACACTCAGATAAAAAGACTTGTTTTGTCCTATCACTTTGCTGTGCGAGAACCTAAAATGTATTCCCACTGTTTATTTTTGCTTCCTTTCGTAAAAAGGCAGGTCTATTGGGATATTATATACAGTAAAGTTTACCCTTTTGAGTGCACAGTTCTGAGTTTTGACAAATTTGTAGTAATTTAACCACTACATTGTTATATGGAATGTTCTCATCATCCCCAGAATTCTCCATGTGTTCCTTTACTGTCAATGCCCTCCACCCATCCTGCAACCATTAATTTGATTTCTCTCCCTTATAGATATGCCTTTTCCAGAAAGTTATATAACTGGAATCATAGAATTATACAGCCTTTTGTGTCTATCCTCTTCACATAGTACAATGCTTTTGAGATTCATCCATGTTGTGGCATTGTATCAATAGTTTATTCCTTTCACTGCCAAATAGTGTTCCATTGGATAAATGTACCACAGTTTGATCATTCATTAGTTGATGGAGATTTGGGTTTGTTCTGTTTTGTTAGCTCTTTTGAGTAAAACTGTTAAAAGCATTTTGTTGTAGGTCTTTGGGACATACATTCATTTCTTTTGAATAAATATATGGGAGTGAGGTGACTGGGTCATAAGTTAAGTTACATATTTAAATTTATAAGAAACTACCAAACTGTTTTCCAAAGGGGCTATGCTACTTTGCCTTCCCAATCGCAATTTATATAAGTTCTGATTGTTCTATATCCTCATTAGGTATTGTCAGGGTAGTTTTGTTGTTTTGTTTTGTTTTTGTCATGTAGGAGATATGTATTGCCATTTATTGTGGTTTTAATTTGGATTTCCCTAAAGAAAAATTATACTGGACATCTTCTTGAAGTGTCCGTTTAAAACTGCTCAAATTTTTACTGTGTTATTTGTTTTATCATTATTGAGTTATGAGAGTTGTTTATATGTATTAGAGATACAAGTCTTTTATCAGGCATGAGTTCTGAAATATTTTTTCCTGGCCTTTGTGCTTCCTTAATAGTGTCAATCAAATAGCAAGAAGTTTTGAATTTTGATGAAGTCAAATTTATCAAGCTTTTCTTTTGTTGTCTGTATCTTTGTGTCCTTTCTAAGAAATCTTTGTCTAACCCAGATCACACTAAATTTCTTTAGAAGTGTTAAAAGTTTTGGTTTTACATCTAGGACTGTGATATATTTGGAGTTAATTTTTTAATATGGTGCATAATATGGGCTAAAGGTTATTTTTATGTATATGGTGGTCTAATTGTTCCATCATTATTTGTCAAAAGTACTATCCTTTCTCTATTATATACTTGTCATCTTTGTTAAAAATCAATTGATCTTATGTATTTTGGGTCTCTTTCTAGACTTTCTTCTATTTTGTTCAGTTGATTTGTATGTTTATCCTTTTGGCAATATCAGACTTCCCTGATTACTGTAGCTTTATAGTAAGTCTTGAAAGCAGGTAGTATAAGTCTTCCAATGTTGTTCTTTTCCAAAATTATTTTGGCTATTCTAGTCAATTTGGCCCAATATAAAACAGAGCTCTTAAGGATTGAAACTCATTATACAAGACCTATTTAGAGAAGGGGTGATTATCCCCACTGCTTCTTCATTTAGCAGCCCAATTTGGCTTGTTCTTCATTTGGAAAGAGTGAATGGTACTTCATGATGGATTATTTCAACCTTAATGCCTGGTTCCACCCATGAAATCCCCTGTTAATTTCATATTGCTGCTATAACAAATCACCACAAATGTAGCGGCTTAAAACAACCCAATTTTATTTTGTTACAGCTCTGTATATGAGAAGTTTGATTCAGGTCCCTCTGGGCTAAAATGAAGGTATTGGCAGGCTTGTGTTCCTTTCTGGCAGCTCATGGGGTAAAATTTGTTTTCTTGCTTTTTTCCAGCATCTAGGGGCTTCCCACATTACTTGGACCATGAAATCCTTCCATATTCAAAGCCAGCAATGTCCAGTCAAGTGTTTCTTGTGTCACATCACTCTGACACTGACTCTTCTGCCTCCCTCTTCTACTGTTAAGAATCCTTGTGTTCCCATTTAGACCCACTAAAAATCCGGAATAATCTCCCTATTTTAAGGTCACCTGATTAGGAACTTAACTCCATCTAAAACCTTCATTCTCTTTTGCCATATAACATAATACAGTCACAGGTTCTAGGGCTTATACTCTTGGGGCCATTATTCTGCCTACCATGATCCTGATGTATCTTTGTTTACATACTTGCTGAATTTAGTTTATTGACATTCTGTTAAGCCTTTCTACATTTATGTTTCTGAAGGTTATTTGTCTATATTTTACTTGTTGTTGCCCTTGTCCAGTAATGTCAGATTTAATGGTAGTATAACAATATGTATTGGATGGTGTTTCTTATATTTTCTGGAAGAGTTTATTTATAATTGGTGTTGTTTCTGTTTTTTTGGAGGTTTCTAACCATGAATTTAATTTCTATAGTAGGTATAGAACTGTTTAGGTTATTTATTTTTTTTCTTGAGTAAACAGTGACAGTATCTTTCAAAGAATTTTTCCTTTTATCTAACTGATCAAATTTGTTGGCAAAAATTTTTCAGAATAGCTCTTTATTATCCTTTTTAATTTCTGAAAGAACTGTAGTAATGTCTCTCTTTCCTTTGTTACATTGGTGATTTATGTCTTTTTTCCTTCTTGATCCATCTATCTTGAGGCTTATAAATACTGTTCTTGTCGCAGAGTCAGGCTTTGGTTTCACTGATTTTTATTTTTCTGTTTCATCTGCCACTGATTTGTGCTTTTTATATTTTCTTATCTTCTTTTGACTTTGGGATTCAATTTGCTTTTTTTTTCTAGTTTCTTAAGCTAGAATCTTAGATTATTGATTTGAAAGCTTTTGTATTTTCTAATATAAGCTTTTACTGCTATAAATTTCCCCCTAAGCATGTTATATGTCTGCCTCATATATTTTGATATGATGTATTTTCATTTTCATTAAATTCAAAATATTTTATAATTTCCTTTGTGACTTCTTGTTTGATCCATGAATTTTTTTTTAGAATGGTGGTGTTTATTTTCCAAATAATCAGATATTTTCCAGAATACTAATTTCTAGTTTCATTCTGTTGTGGTCAGAAAATATTGTAGCTTTAATTATTTTATTTTATTTATTTATTCATAAGAGACACACAGAGAGAGGCAGAGACATAGGCAGAGAGAGAAGCAGGATCCCTGTGGGGAACCTAATACAGGACTCAATCCCAGGACTCTGGGATCACAACCTGAGCCAAAGGCAGACAATCACTGAGCCACCAGATGCCCTGGTTTAATTATTTTAAATTATTGTCTTCCTTCTCACTAGATAGACTGGTGAGGTGGTGAAAAGTTAGGGGGCACAAAAAAAGGGCCGTTGCTGGTACCAAGTGCTCAGTTCAAGACCCCCAGGTGTTCTCAGGTAAGGTATTCTGATACCCTGCGAACATTGCCAATAAATGTCCGCACAAATTGAAGAAATGTTTTAGAATCTCTGAAGGTAAGAGAGTTTTATTTGAGCCCAAATTAGGACAGCTGACTGGGAAACATGCTCTTCACAAGGAAGAAAGTGTTCCAGAGAATGAACAGTTTTTACAGGATTTTATACTTTTTTACATCTTGTAAAAGCTCAAAAGATTATACATTAGCATATAGGCCAGAATCACGAGATTTATCATAAAGGGATGCAGGTAGTAGGAGTATTAATGGATATCTCAAGGACGAGATGGTTTTCCTTTACGTTACCCAAACACAAAGCAGATGTAAAATGTATGCCTAGTGGGCCATAAATCAAGTTTTTGGCTTGAACAAAGTTTATTTTTTTTTGAACAAAGTTTATATACAGTCATGTTGAGTCGGAAAGAAAACTAAAATGGCTTCGCTTGTATATCAGGCCCTTAGAGATTTTTTTCTCTCATTACAGAGAAAGTAAGTATGGTTCTATTAGTAAACTTGGTTCATGCTTTATTAAAAAAATTGTACTATAGAAAACACATGTTTTTAGAAATAATGAAATGTATTAATTTCATTTGTTAAAGAATACTGATACAACAAAAGTTCACAATTGCTTATTACTTTGTTTTTAATAGAAACTAAAGATTCTAAGAGTTAAGAATTCTTATAAATGTAACTCGGAGTACTAGAAATAAGGGAAACAACTCTACATGCAAGAAAAGTAAAATGGGTGTTTTTGAAAAAAAATATGAGGAATGGGAATACATTTTTGTTGAGGGTAAAGAAAGTAATTTTTTCCTGAAGTGAGAATGGTTATTTAAAGAAGGAAAACTGGAACTAAAATCTGAATGCGTAAAGTTGTACAAGGTTCATGGTGAGAGACTCTTTAGAAGGGAATTGTGTGTGGTCAGTACTGGTGAAGACTGGAAATGAATTTAAGTATATGAGTTTTAATATCAAAAGTATACTCATGCAAAGTTAAAATTTTTGTTTTCTCTTTGTTAAAATAAGTTTTTTTAAACTATGGATCCTCTCAATAAAACATTGTAAATATTTTTATCTTTAAAGTTATCTGCCTAGAAAGCGAGGATCCTGTGTTTTACCAAAACGATTACCTTTTTATTCAGGTCTTTGATTTACTCTCCAAAAACCAAAGAGTTAATACTTTTAAAAAGTTAAGTTTTGCTGATGGCTATATGAGCTTATGTATTTGTCTTCAATATCTTTCATTGTCACTTTGGTTAAACTGGTAATTAAATACTGGTTCACAATGATCCGTTATCCTATTTAATAAATTCTTCAAAACTTTGATAATTTTTGACATGCTTCCCCAAATCAAATTTTTTTTTGTATATTTTTTATTGGAGTTCGATTTGCCAACATATAGTATAACACCCAGTGCTCACTCCGTCAAGTGCCCCCCTCAGTGCCTGTCACTCCATCCCCCCCCCCCCCGCCCACCTTCCCTTCCACTATCCCTTGTTCGTTTCCTAGAGTTAGGAGTCTCTCATGTTCTATCACCCTCTCTGATATTTCCCACTCATTTTCTCTCCTTTCCCCTTTAATCCCTTTCACTATTTTTTATATTCCCCGAATGAATGAAACCATATAATTTTTGCCCCCCAAATCAAAATCTAAAATGAAATATTTTGTCCACAATCTAAGGTGTTCCAGAGAGCTCCTGGGACATTTTAAAGATTTTGTGAGGAATTAAACAAACTAGATTTATTTAGTATGTTAAATTTAAAAAATAAATATAAGTTACTGTGCTTCTTTAATGAACAAGAAAATAAGCCTTTTTTGTAAATGTATCCTGTGCATATGAAATCAATGCATATTCTGTTGTTGGGTGAAGTGTTCTATTTAAGTATCAGGTCAAGTTTGTTGCTAATATTATACAATTTATATATATCATCAATTTATATATATCAATTTATAAATATCATTTATATTTATCATCTCCTTACATGTTCTATTGCTAAATGAGAAAGAAGTGGGAAGTACTCAGCTGTAATAGAGTATTTGTCTATTTTTCCTTTTAGTTTTGACAGTTTTTGCTCTGTGCATTCTGAAATTCTGTTAATAAGTGTACACATGTTTAGGGTTATGATGTATTTTTAATGAATTAAATTCTTTATCATTATATCATGTCCCTCTTTATCTTGTTCTAGAGTGCTCTTGGTCTGATAATAATTCATAGAGCCATTGGAGCTTTCTTTTGGTTAAGACTTTCATGGTATATCTTACTTTCCTTCATTTTTTTTTTTTTTTTTTTTACTTAAAAGATTTATTCATCTATTTTATTTTATTTTATTTTTTTTAATTAACTTTAATTGGTGTTTAATTTACCAACATACAGAAAAACACCCAGTGCTCATCCCGTCAAGTGTCCACCTCAGTGCCCGTCACCCATTCCCCTCCAACACCCGCCCTACTTCCCTTCCACCACCCCTAGTTCGTTTCCCCGAGTTAGGAGTCTTTATGTTCTGTCTCCCTTCCTGATATTTCCCATTTTGTTTTAAATATTTCAATGTTTTTGTAATTATAGTAAGCTTCTTGTAAAAAAGCATATATTTAATAGGTCTTACTTTTATAGTCAATCTGACAATATCTACCTTTTTGGTGGGTATTAAGACCATTTACATTTAATGGAATTATTGACATGGTTACATTAAAACTATATCTTGCTAGTTGCTTTTGGTTCATCTCATTAGTTCTTTATCCATTTTTCCTCTTTTAAGTAAAGTGATATTTGTGATGTAATTTTATCTCCTCTATTGCCTTATTTATGCCTCTTTTCAGAATTATGTTTATCGGTTTCACCATGGGTTTATGATATACATCTTTACTTAAGCAGAGTCCAACTTCAAATAATGTTATACAGTCTCATGTAGTATAAGAACTTTACACCAATATGTTTTCAATTCATCTGTTGTGTGATTGTCACCATATATTTTACTTATACATATGTTATATATTCCAAAATACATTGTTACTATGGTTTTCTTGGAAGTCCCTGCTTCCTTTTAAAGAGACTAAAATATTCAAATACCTTTCCTATTTACTTTTATTTTTTCATTCCTGGCACTCTTCATTGCTTGCTGTAGATACAAGTTTCTATCTGGCATCATACTTTTTCTGCCTAAATAACTTCCTTTAAAATTTCTTGTAGCCCATATTTAGAAAAATAAATTCTCTCAGCTTTTGTTTGTGTGAGAAAGTTTGTATTTTGTCTCATTGTTGAAAAATATTTTAATAGATAACATTTTCTGGGTTGACATATTTTTATTTCAATACCTAAAAGATGTTACCCAATTATCTTCTGGCTTGCATAGTTTCTGATGACAAGTCTACTGTGTTTCTAATTTTTGTTCCTTTGTACTGCACTTTTTTACCATCAATATTTTTGTTTTGTAGTTGGTTTTCAGTAGTTTGACTATTATTTACTTGAAGTGTGTGTAATTATATTTATCTACTTTTTTTTCTCTGAGTTTCTGGGATATATGCTTTATAGTCTTTCATTATTTTTGAAAACTTCTCAGATATTGTGTTTTTAAATGATTCTTTTGCCCATATTTGTTTTCCTGCCTTCTTTTCTGAGAAGCCTAGCCTCCTCAAATTACTGCATGTTAATCAACTATATATTATACCACATCTTTTGGATGCTTTGTTCTTTTTTTTCACTTTTTTTCTCTTTGCATTATAGTTTGGATAACTTATAATGACTTATCCTCGAGTTCACTAATTACTTCCTTGGCTGTATACACCGATTAATAAACCTGTCAAAGGCATTCTTCATTTGTGTTACCTCATTACTGTCTTACTGTATTTTTGTTTGTTTGTTTGTTTTTAGAGAGGGATGTGGGAGGGCCAGAGAGAGAGAATCTTGAGCAGGCACCACACCCAGCACAGAGCCTGATGTGGGGCTGGCTCTCACAATCCTGAGGTCATGACCTGAGCTGAAATCAAGACCCTTAACTAACTGAGCCACCCAGGTGCCCTGTTACTGTGTCTTTTTTTTTTTTAACAACTTTATAGGGATGCCTGGGTGGCTCAGTGGTTAAGTGCCTGCCTTCAGCTGGGGGCATGATCCTGGAGTCCTGGGATTTGAGTCCCACATCAGGTTCCCTGTATGGAGCCTGCTTCTCCCTCTGCCTATGTCTCTGCCTCTCTCTGTGTGTCTCTCATGAATAAATAAATAAAATATTTAAAAAAATAAATTTAAAAACTTTATGGTATTTCCATTTTACTCTTCCATATAGCTTCATTGCTGTGCTGAAATTCTCCATATGTTCATGCATATGTTCATATTTTCTACTAGGTCATTTATCATATTAGTCAGTTACTAGAAAGTCTCCATCTAACCATTCTAATATTTGCAACATCTCTAAATCAGGTTTGGTTGATTATTTCTTTTTTAAAATATTTTATTCATTTATTTATGAGAGAGAGAGAGAGAGAGAGGCAGAGACACAGGCAGAAGGATAAGCAGGCCCCATGCAGGGAGCCCAACATGGGACTCGATCCCAGGTCTCCAGGATCATGCCCTAAGCCGAAGGTGGGTGCCAAACCACTGAGCCACTCAGGGATCCCCTGATTGTTTATTTCTTGACAAGGGTTTGTTTTTTTCTTGCTTTTGTGTTTGTGTCTTAATATTGTATTCAATGTCAGGCAATGTATTTAGAATAATAGAAACCAAGATAAACTACTATGCCTGGAAATGACCATATCTTTTCTTCAATAAGGTCTTTTGATTTTTAAAATGAGTTAGTTCACTCAGTAGTTGAGCAGGCTTTGTAATATGTGCTATCGTTACTATCATTACACCACCAGCTTTGAATTCTTGCAGTAGTAAGCCACTGTTATCAAGTCTTTAGAGTGTGAGTAGTGGTGCCAGAGGATTTTTCTCAATCTTTCTGCTTCTCCCTCAGCTTTCTGTCACCCTTGCATGTACAGGCTACAGAGGGGAGTTCTTTCTATGCTCCTGCCCTTCCTCCAGTAGGAAAATGATGTTTCTTGTTATTTGGTGCTAGGTTCTCATGGAGGCATAGAATGTTCTCTGTTGTCTTGGTCCAGTATTATTCTCTGGCTGTCCCTGTGCACTTGGACTTCAGGAATGGAGCTTCCTAGTATTCCTAGCCATCCTCACAGTGGGACTGAAACTCTGCCTTATATTCTGTCCTTGTCTTGGGCAGGAGTTTCCTGTTCTCTCCTGGTAGTAAGAGATCTATGCTTGGTATGTGTGTAGGATCCTAGGCTTAAGTTCCCTACCCCCTGCTACGGTAGTAAAGGGTTTTGTTTATATTCTTCTCTGAGGATCAAAGGAATTTTCCTTATTTTTGGGTAAAATATTCCATATCATTCCCTTAGAGGCAGTAAGGTAGGCAGTAAGGTTTCCCTCTGCCTTTGTTTCTACTCCTCCACCTAGTAGTAATAGATCTTTGCCTATGCCAAAGGAAGTGAGAAGAGTCTCTGCCCCACCTCATGCATCTTTAGGCTTTTGCTTTTATAAACATCCAAATGTAGGTGTATGGAAAACAGCATGTGTGTTAATGCAAACTTCCCTTGTGTTGGGGACAACTTGCTATTCCAAACTAACACAGTACTTTGAACTCTTCAACCTATGTCTTATATTGAAATGAAACTTGTCTTTTCAATGTTCCCACATATGGATTATTCAAACCTGCCTTTATCTTTATGGTTTTGCCCATACTGTTCCTCTTGTATGGAAAGCCCTTGTTTCTTCTCTATGTTTTCAAATCTTTCACTACCAGGTTCAACTTTTATTTTATTCTTGGTAATTCCAGCCAGTTTTAATTTCTTTGTTGTTAACCTCCCTTACAACTTATTCTTTAATATATTACTGCCTCCAATTTACAAGAGGGCATTTAAACATGTACCATTTAGTGTTTTATTACATTGTGTCATATTGTCCCCTAATTATGTCACAGGGTCTAGCCAGGTATACAGTATATGTCCAATGTCCTGAAACTAGAATTTAGTAAGAAAAAATGTTTTAAATTGCTCTTGTGTCACATTGACTGCAATAATAAAACAAATACAGCTATTCCAACTTCCTTTTGATTAGTGTTGATATACTACTAGACCATTAACAGATTAGTTTAACAAATTAGCTCTGAAAGGCCATGCAATGATGCAGGAGGAGCATAAGCATTGAAGCCTAGTGGCATGTCATCACCTCTTCTTGGAGTTCAATTTCTTCATCAGTAAAATGGAGACAGTTGTTAAATTTGATTGAACAACTTCAGAGAGCTATTTCAAGGACCAAAAAAAAAAAAAAAAAAGGAACAATGGGAACAAAGGAAAAGCAACATGTTGTAAACTATAAGGAGCTCCTCAAAAAGGGGTGGGGATTGTAATTATATTGATCCAGATGGTGAAGCAAATAAGTTCCCTGCCTACCCTCTAACTCTTGGCAATGAGTCAAGTTGTTACAAACTTGATTCCTGTCCAGAATGAAAGTTGTGGCAGTGATAACAGACATATAATGTAGAATCTCAATTTTTTGTTTTTTCCTTAATATTTGTCTTACGTCTAGTGTTGGGAAATTGGATGTGAAGTTGCCTCAATAGGGACAGGGCTGGGGCCAGGATTTTTAAAATGTCTACTGAAAAGTGAAACATGGTTTAGAAAAATTTGGATCTCAGGGTACTTGGTGCCTCAGTGGTTGAGCATCTGCTTTTGCCTCAGGTAGTGATCCTGGGGTCCTGGGATCGAGTCCTGCATCAGGCTCTTCACAGGGAGCCTGTTTTTCCCTCTGCCTATGTCTCTGCCTCTCCCTGTGTCTCTCGCGAATAAATAAATAAAATCTTTTTAAAAATTGGATCTGTCAAGACATCCTGTGGACAATGTGGTATGGTGTAGAGAGGATTATTAGCCAATTAATACTATAATGAAGGAGAACAATCTGGTTTTTGCAGGTATATTTCTATTTCTAGCTCTGAATTTTACTCTATTCCAGAGAGGAGTGTTCTCTAAGTAAACACTCTAGAAGTTCTCAAACACCAACTGTTAAGGTTAGGTGATAAATTGTATTGGGAGTTGTTGTGACTTTTTTTTTAATTGAGCAAGTCAGGGAAAACTTTGTATTGGGACAGATAAAGATCTGGTAGTAGTAGTAGTGCCCTACCATTGTGGGGAGCATTCAGTTCTTCCACCTAGCCCAGGAAATGTAACTAGTCTGTGTCTGAAACTGTGTGTGCATGTGCATGGTTTTATTTGTATATTTTCATAAGTGCACTTTTATTAATTTGTATCTGGGTAATAGTATGCACTAGCCTTGTTGGTTTTGTTAAAATCTGTTTATGTTCGAATCTGCATGTGTATCCTGTGAACTTTTAAGTTTATATATGTTTATATGTACGTATCAGAGTTCTGAGATTCTCTTAAGGCTTTAGGAATCTATGAACTCTTTTTCTTTTCTTTAATTTTAATTTTATTTTTTAAATAAATTTATTTTTTATTGGTGTTCAATTTACCAACATACAGAATAACACGCAATGCTCATCCCGTCAAGTACCCCCTAAGTGCCCGTCACCCATTCACCCCCACCCCCGCCCTCCTCCCCTTCCACCACCCCTAGTTCGTTTCCCAGTTAGGAGTCTTTATGTTCTGTCTCCCTTTTTGATATTTCCCACACATTTCTTCTCCCTTCCCTTATATTCCCTTTCACTATTATTTATATTCCACAAATGAATGAGAACATATAATGTTTGTCCTTCTCCGATTGACTTACTGCACTCAGCATAATACCCTCCAGTTCCATCCACGTTGAAGCAAATGGTGGGTATTTGTCGTTTCTAATGGCTGAGTAATATTCCATTGTATACATAAACCACATCTTCTTTATCCATTCATCTTTCAATGGACACCGAGGCTCCTTCCACAGTTTGGCTATTGTGGACATTGCTGCTAGAAACATCGGGGTGCAGGTGTCTCGGCGTTTCATTGCATCTGAATCTTTGGGGTAAATCCCCAACAGTGCAATTGCTGGGTCATAGGGAAGGTCTATTTGTAACTCTTTGAGGAACCTCCACACAGTTTTCCAGAGTGGCTGCACCAGTTCACATTCCCACCAACAGTGTAAGAAGGTTCCCTTTTCTCCGCATCCTCTCCAACATTTGTTGTTTCCTGCCTTGTTAATTTTCCGCGTTCTCACTGGTGTGAGGTGGTATCTCATTGTGGTTTTGATTTTTATTTCCCTGATGGCAAGGGATGAAGAGCATTTTCTCATGTGCATGTTGGCCATGTCTATGTCTTCCTCTGTGAGATTTCTCTTCATGTCTTTTGCCCATTTCATGATTGGATTGTTTGTTTCTTTGGTGTTGAGTTTAATAAGTTCTTTATAGATTTTGGAAACTAGCCCTTTATCTGATATGTCATTTGCAAATATCTTCTCCCATTCTGTAGGTTGTCTTTTAGTTTTGTTGACTGTATCCTTTGCTGTGCAAAAGCTTCTTATCTTGATGAAGTCCCAATAGTTCATTTTTGATTTTGTTTCTTTTGCCTTTGTGGATGTATCTTGCAAGAAGTTACTGTGGCCAAGTTCAAAAAGGGTGTTGCCTGTGTTCTCCTCTAGGATTTTGATGGAATCTTGTCTCACATTTAGATCTCTCATCCATTTTGAGTTTATCTTTGTGTACGGTGAAAGAGAGTGGTCTAGTTTCATTCTTCTGCATGTGGATGTCCAATTTTCCCAGCACCATTTATTGAAGAGACTGTCTTTCTTCCAATGGATAGTCTTTCCTCCTTTATCAAATACTAGTTGACCATAATGTTGAGGGTCCACTTCTGGGTTCTCTATTCTGTTCCATTGATCTATGTGTCTGTTTTTGTGCCAGTACCACACTGTCTTGATGACCACAGCTTTGTAGTACAACCTGAAATCTGGCATTGTGATGCCCCCAGCTATGGTTTTCTTTTTTAAAATTCCCCTGGCTATTCGGGGTCTTTTCTGATTCCACACAAATCTTAAAATAATTTGTTCTACCTCTGAAGAAAGTCCATGGTATTTTGATAGGGATTGCATTAAACGTGTAAATTGCCCTGCATAACATTGACATTTTTACAATATTAATTCTGCCAATCCATGAGCATGGAATATTTTTCCATCTCTTTGTGTCTTCCTCAGTTTCTTTCAGAAGTGTTTTGTAGTTTTTAGGGTATAGATCCTTCACCTCTTTGGTTAGGTTTATTCCTAGGTATCTTATGCTTTTGGGTGCAATTGTAAATGGGATTGACTCCTTAATTTCTCTTTCTTCAGTCTCATTGTTAGTGTATAGAAATGACATTGATTTCTGGGCATTGATTTTGTATCCTGCCACGCTGCCAAATTGCTGTATGAGTTCTAGCAATCTTGGGGTGGAGGCTTTTGGGTTTTCTATGTAAAGTATCACGTCATCAGTGAAGAGGGAGAGTTTGACTTCTTCTTTGCCACTTTGAATGCCTCTAATGTCTTTTTGTTGTCTGATAGCTGAGGCTAGGACTTCCAGTACTATGTTGAATAGCAGTGGTGAGAGTGGACATCCCTGTCTTGTTCCTGATCTTAGGGGAAAGGCTCCCAGTGCTTCCCCATTGAGAATGATATTTGCTGTGGGCTTTTCGTAGATGGCTTTTAAGATGTCGAGGAAAGTTCCCTCTATCCCAACACTCTGAAGTGTTTTGATCAGGAATGGATGCTGTATTTTGTCAAATGCTCTCTCTGCATCTAATGAGAGGATCATATGGTTCTTGGTTTTTCTCTTGCTGATATGATGAATCACACAGATTGTTTTACGAGTGTTGAACCAGCCTTATGTCCCGGGGATAAATCCTACTTGGTCATGGTGAATAATTTTCTTAATGTGTTGTTGGATCCTATTGGCTAGTATCTTGTTGAGAATTTTTGCATCCGTGTTCATCAGGGATATTGGTCTGTAATTCTCCTTTTTGGTGGGGTCTTTGTCTGGTTTCAGAATTAAGGTGATGCTGGCCTCATAGAACGAATTTGGAAGTACTCCATCTCTTTCTATCTTTCCAAACAGCTTTAGTAGAATAGGTATGATTTCTTCCTTAAAAATTTGATAGAATTCCCCAGGGAAGCCATCTGGCCCTGGACTTTTGTGTCTTGGGAGGTTTTTGATGACTGCTTCAATTTCCTCCCTGGTTATTGGCCTGTTCAGGTTTTCTCTTTCTTCCTGCTCCAGTTGGTAGTTTGTGGGTTTCCAGGAATGCGTCCATTTCTTCTAGATTGCCTAATTTATTGGCGTATAGCTGTTCATAATATGTTTTTAAAATCATTTGTATTTCCTTGGTGTTGGTAGTGATCTCTCCTTTCTCATTCATGATTTTATTAATTTGAGTCTTCTCTCTCTTCTTTTTAATAAGGTTCGCTAATGGTTTATCTATCTTATTAATTCTTTCAAAGAACCAACTCCTGGTTCTGTTGATCTGTTCCACAGTTCTTTTGGTCTCGATATCATTTAGTTCTGCTAGAATTTTAATTAACTGTCTTCTTCTGCTGGGGGTGGGGTCCATTTGTTGCTTTTTCTCTAGTTCCTTTATGTGTAAGGTGAGCTTTTGAATTTGAGTTCTTTCCAGTTTTTGAATGGATGCTTGTATTGCGATGTATTTCCCCCTCAGGACTGCTTTTGCTGCGTCCCAAAGATTTTGAACGGTTGTATCTTCATTCTCATTAGTTTCCATGAATCTTCTCAATTCTTCCTTAATTTCCTGGTTGACCTTTTCATCTTTTAGCAGGATGGTCCTTAACCTCCATGTGTTTGTGGTCCTTCCAAACTTCTTGTTGTGATTAAGTTCTAATTTCAAGGCATTATGGTCTGAGAATATACAGGGGACTATCCCGATCTTTTGGTATCGGTTCAGACCCGATTTGTGACCCAGTATGTGGTCTATTCTGGAGAAAGTTCCATGTGCACTTGAGAAGAATGTGTATTCAGTTGAGTTTGGATGTAAAGTTCTGTAGATATCTGTGAAATCCATCTGGTCCAGTGTATCATTTAAAGCTCTCGTTTCTTTGGATATGTTGTGCTTAGAAGACCTATCTAATATAGAAAGAGCTAGATTGAAGTCACCAAGTATAAGTGTATTATTATCAAAGTATTTCTTCAGTTTGGTTATTAATTGATTTAAATATTTGGCAGCTCCCACATTCGAGGAATATATATTGTGGATTGTTAAGTCCTCTTGTTGAATAGATCCTTTGAGTATGATATAGTGTCCCTCTTCATCTCTCACTATAGTCCTCGGGGTAAATTTTAGTTTATCTGATATAAGGATGGCTACCCCTGCTTTCTTTTGAGGACCATTTGAATGGTAAATGGTTCTCCACCTTTTATTTTCAGGTTGTAGGTGTCCTTCTGTCTAAAATGAGTCTCTTGTAGACAGCAAATAGATGGGTCCTGCTTTTTTATCCAGTCTGAAACCCTGTGCCTTTTGATGGGGTCATTAAGCCCATTCACATTCAGAGTTAATATTGACAGATATGAGTTTAGTGTCATGATGATATCTATTCAATCCTTGTTTTTGTGGATTGTTCCACTGAACTTCTTCTTAAAGGGGAATTTTAAGAGTCCCCCTTAAAATTTCTTGCAGAGCTGGTTTGGAGGTCACATATTCTTTCAGTTCCTGCCTGTCTTGGAAGCTCTTTATCTCTTCTTCCATTTTGAATGAGAGCCTTGCTGGATAAAGTATTCTTGGTTGCATGTTCTTTTCATTTAGGACCCTGAATATATCCTGCCAGCCCTTTCTGGCCTGCCAGGTCTCTGTGGAGAGGTCTGTTGTTACCCTAATATTTCTCCCCATAAAAGTCAGGGACTTTTTTTCTCTTGCTGCTTTAAGGATCTTCTCCTTATCTTTGGAATTTGCAAGCTTCACTATTAAATGTCGAGGTGTTGAACAGTTTTTATTGATTTTAGGGGGGGATCTCTCTATTTCCTGGATCTGAATGCCTGATTCCCTTCCCATATTAGGAAAGTTTTCAGCTATGATTTGTTCAAATACATATTCTGGCCCTCTGTCCCTTTCGGCGCCCTCGGGAACCCCAATTAAACATAGGTTTTTCTTCCTCAGGCTGTCGTTTATTTCCCTTAATCTGTCTTCATGGTCTCTTAATTGTCTCTTTTTTCGTCAGTTTCCCTCTTTGCCATCAACTTGTCTTCTATGTCACTCACTCTTTCTTCCCCCTCGTTAAGCCTCCTCGTTAGGACTTCTAGTTTGGATCGCATCTCATTCAATTGATTTTTAATTTCTGCCTGATTGGATCTAAATTCTGCAGTCATGAAGTCTCTTGAGTCCTTTATGTTTTTTTCTAGAGCCACCAGTAGCTGTATAATAGTGCTTCTGAATTGGCTTTCTGACATTGAATTGTAATCCAGATTTTGTAACTCTGTGGGAGAGAGGACTGTTTCTGAATCTTTTTTCTGAGGTGAGGTTTTCCTTCTAGTCATTTTGCTCAGTGCAGAGTGGCCAAAAATAAGTTGTATTGGGAAAAGGAGGAAAAGAGAGGGAAGGAAAGAAAAGAGAAAAAGAAAAAAGAGAAAGGAGAAAAAAAGGGAAAAAAGAAGAAAAAGAGAACGAAAAAGAAAGAAAGGTGAAAAAAGGGGGGAATTCAATCAGAAATCAAAAGAAGCCATCAGAAATCAAAAAGAAAGAAAGAGAAAAAAAACACAAAACAAAACAAAACAAAAACACGGGGGAGTATCTTCCGATTCTGTATACTTTGAGTCCCTTGACTTCCCCTGGAACTGGTCCGTCTAGCTGGTCTTCTGGGGGAGGGGCCTGCTGTGCTGATTCTCAGGTGTTAGCACTTGGGGGAGCTGCTCTGCCCCCTGCCTGGTGCAGGGCTCAGTGGGGGTTGTTTACCCCGTGAGGCCCCGGGAGGAACAGCCACCGTGGCGGCAGCCAGCTCTGGAGCCCTGGATTTAGCTCCCGCAGTAGCTTCCGAGCTCTCAGTCTGCAGGGGCCTGGGTACTCTGGGGTCGGGGCCACTGATCTGCTCAGCTTGGGGCTGTCCTGGCCTCTTCCTGTAGTGGGGGGAGGCCGGATCCTGGGCTGTGTCCCAGCGCCATGTGCTCCGGAGCCTGCGCTGTTGGATTCGCACTCCCGGCCGCACAGTCCCCTCTCCGCAGAGTCTCCGCCCGAGCCCCTCCGAGCTTCTCCCAGGGCCGCACAGCCCGCTCCGCGCGGAGCCTCTTCCTCTGCCGGAGCCCCTCCGAGCTGCTCTCGGGCCGCGCAGCCCCCTCCCCGCGGAGCCGCCGCCCGAGCCGCTCCCAGCTGCTCCGGGTCCCACCGTGGGTGCTGCAGCCCTTAAGGAGCTCGGCGCACTCTCCCCCGGGGCAGGTGTCTGTTAGTGTCCCAGGGAGCCCGAGGGCATCCCCGCCCTCCTGGGGTCCTGCTCTAACTCCCTGCGAGCCCCTTTCCGCCCGGGAAGGTTGGTGCAGCTCCTGCTCCTCCGGGATGGGGCTCTCCTGTCCTGGGGACACTCACCCCGGCCTCAGCCCGGCTCCTCGCGGGGCCCCTCCCCCTTGGAGTCCTTTTGTTTCTTTATTTCTTTTTCCCCCCGTCTTCCTACCTTGATAGAAGCGCGAACTCTTCTCACTGTAGCATTCCAGCTGGTCTCTCTTTAAATCTCAGGTCGAATTCGTAGATTTTCAGGATAATTTGAAGGTTATCTAGGTAATTTGGTGGGGACAGGTGATTTGGGGACTCTACTCTTCTGCCATCTTGCCCTGCCTCCTATGAACTCTTTTTCATAGGGTAAGCTTGTAAGCAATAAGGGGGGCTTGATCATTCTGAGAAAGTTACAGACTAGAATGGGAATTGCTCTAATACTTCAAGATGATTCCTTTGATCCATGTCTCCTTCTCATCTCCACTCTCACACTTGTGGCTCTCTGACTGCTCCCACTCCCACTCAGGCCATTTCTTTTTTTTTAATAATAAATTTATTTTTTATTGGTGTTCAATTTGCCAACATACAGAATAACACCCAGTGCTCATCCCATCAAGTGCCCACCTCAGTGCCCGCCACCCAGTCACCGCCAGCCCTCCTCCCCTTCCACCACCCCTAGTTCGTTTCCCAGAGTTAGGAGGCTTGGACATGTTCTGTCTCCCTTTCTGATATTTCCTACCCATTTCTTCTCCCTTCCCTTCTATTCCCTTTCACTATTATTTATATTCCCCAAATGAATGAGACCATATAATGTTTGTCCTCCGATTGACTTATTTCACTCAGCATAATATCCTCCAGTTCCATCCACGTTGAAGCAAATGGTGGGAATTTGTCACTTCTAATGGCTGAGTAATATTCCATTGTATACATAAACCACATCTTCTTTATCCATTCATCTTTCGATGGACACCGAGGCTCCTTCCACAGTTTGGCTATTGTGGACATTGCTGCTATAAACATCGGGGTGCAGGTGTCCCGGCGTTTCATTGCATCTACATCTTTGGGGTAAATCCCCAGTAGTGCAATTGCTGGGTCTATCACTCAGGCCATTTCTATACATGACATAGGGTTCTGATGAAGGGTGGTCGGAACCATTCCACACCTTTCTTTTGAGTGAAAGACATATGAGATGTCACCCGAACAGGAGGGTTTGTTCTCCCATCTCTACTCCATTTAGATAGTTCTGGACACAGCTCTTTTGTTTGCCTGGCTGGAGGTCTGTTTACAATTCTCTCTGAAATTTTTCAGAGTGAGGCATAAGAACTAGACTTTTCCACTTTGGGAGAAAGTCTTTGCCTTCTCCAAAGAATGTCCATTCTCTAGCTCTAGACTAGGAGATGAGAAACAAAACTAACCAACAATGCCTATGGACTGCTTTAGACACTCAGCCCTACTCCTGTGTTCCAGAGAGACAGCAGAAGGATCTCTCTAGGAAAATATTGATTTATTGATTTGTTTATTCAGGAAATATTTCTGGGGGTACTTGCTATACATAGCTTCAGCTCCAGAAGCAGAATTATTTCTTTTTGTTACAATCTGTATATGTTTGAATCTGCATGGGTATCCTGTGAACATTTCAGTTTATATATGTATATATGTTCCTTTTAATAGGGGTCTGTGGAAGACAATGGCTGGAAATGACTTGTGGTGGTAATTGGAAACCACCCTATCAGAGAGAGCAGTGGATTTCAAGATCCCACAGGGAAAGTGGAACCCTGTGCAGTTCCCTAATCTCCAAAGATGGGGCCGTTCAGTGGTCATGGTTCTGCTCTTGTTTCTGCCTTTGTTTCCAAACTGGCTATGAAATCATGGTGAATTCTATGGACTGTAGCTTCTCTTCTCTCCCCTACTCTTTCCTTAGGGAGGAGCCATGCCCCAGAGCCATTTCCTGGAACTCCTAAGCAGCAGCAGCGCTTGAAGCCCAAGGTACTTCTATGACCTGCAGCCAACCTGAGTCTGAAGCTGCCTTTTACTTCTGCTAATGCAGGGTTGAGAATGGCTTTTTCTCTCCCCTAACCTTTTTTTTTTCTGAGTAGGCTTCACATCCAGCATGGAGCCCAGTGTGGGGCTTTAACTCACCAATCTGAAATCAGAACCTGAGCTGAAATCATCACCAATCTGAAATCAGAACCTGAACTGAAATCAAGAGTCGAACACTTAATCAACTGAGTCATCCAAGTGCCCCAAAAGTGGCTTTTTGTGAGCCACCAGAGCACATACTCTAGGGAGAAAGAACACCTTGGTTCTGGTATAGTCTTTGTGTCTGAACCAATAACAAGTATCTCCCCAGTTTACCCACTGAGAAGTAGGACAGTAACAATCTCTAAGGTCCCTTCCACTCTGACATTCTGTGATTACTTCTGAAAATGATTGCTTTAAAGTCTCTTTAAACTGAAAACTGAAAACTTTGAAAGCACTAGGGAGAACACTATTCAGTCTTCTCTGAGAACTGGAATCCTTGTCATTTCCCTACTGATTTGAAAAGGAAGGGAGCTGAGGTTTATTAAGTGTGCTATGAGCCAGGCAGTCTCATATTCTAAATTATTATTTCAATAATAATTCATAACTTCAAGAGATTTGGGGCAGGTGAAGTGATTGTGTGTGTGAAGTACTGGGTACAATGCCTGGCGTAAAGTATGCACCCAATGAATGTGATGTCTTGGCTTATGCTTCATTTTCTCTCTACCTTGCTCGGTGCCATTTAAAAAGATGAAGAAACAGAAACTCAGAGGGATTAAGTGGTTGCCCCAAGTCACCCAGGTTTTCAGCTCCAAAGGCCATGTGTATCCTGTTAATACTACACTGCCTCTGGAGTGTGAAGTCTGAATTTTTTTCCCCTGTGGACCTGCTCCATTAGCACTTGCTGTTTGAATAGTTTGCTGGGAGGCTTCCTACTCTGGCCCAGTTCTTCATTGTGATCCAGGGCCTGCATTTGGGAATGGACTGTCCAGAGGTTTCAGGCACAGCACATATTTCCCTAAGCAGGGTTATAACTGGTCCCATGGAGCCTGAACCCTCCACCTAGGCCTTGTTAACATCAGATTCTCATTCTGGGCCAACCATCTCTTAGGGCACTCCTCAGGTCACCTAGGCAAGGATTCCCTGGAAACTCTGACTTTCCAATTCTGCTCCCCTGATGCAGGAATATGAAGATGGCCTTGTGGGGAAGAGCCGAGGAGGCCACTTTTAAGGAAAAGGAAAGGCACGTTTGCTCAGGAATTAATCCAGAAAATCATAACCTTGACTGGCAGAATATTGAGAACTGTTATAAGCGTTGGGTATATGGGAGTAACTACAACTAGAGACAAGAATGACCACTAATCCTAGGGAAGGAAGAAGGTAGGCTGAGGCTTGCCTACCCAGAGGTATGGTCATTGGCCCATATATTAATGGGGTTAAACAGGAGGTTGCTGAGATGAATGACAGAAAACTAAACTTGGAGGTGACTTTATGACTTGAAAATAGTCTTCCTGTGAGACTCATCAAGTCCATTCATTCTATAGCAGCTTTTAGGGTGTTGTTCTTTATTTAGCAGGAGGGACTATACAGTTCTACCTCTAGTGATGGAGATGGTTTTATGTGGGTTGCATCACACTGTAGTCTGGTACCCACAGTATGCATAGAATAATCCTGGGATTAGGATGGCTCAATATATCTTTAGTATGAGAATAGGCAGGTGGTTAAGATGTGATGTTGCACAAAGCAGATGGCTAGCCTTAACGGTTTCTTTCTTCCACTTCTAGGGTGACCAGCATGATTTAGCACTTCTTTCTTTGTCTCTCCTTCTCTCTCTCTGTTTTTTTCTTTGTCTCTGTCTCTTTTTCTTCTAGGCTCCAGAGGTCAGTCCATGTAATAGAGCTAGTGCTCGAAACCAGCAATATGAGCTTCCTAATGGCATCCAAAAATGATTTAAAATATTTTGCTTTGCATATGGGGGAGCATGATTTGCCTCTTAGAAGTAGTATGTATGATATGCTGAAAAGAGTACAGGCTTTGAAGACAAGCAACTTAATTTTGGATCCAGAACCAGCCATTTTAGCTCTATCTACAATGCTGAGCAAGTCAATTTAACCCATTTTTCTCTTCTCTAGGATTAGGATAATCCTCGTACCTGTCTCCTAGGCATGTCATAAAGATTTACTAGATAATTTATGAAAAGAATTTAGCTCAGCACCTGGCACAGAGTATTGCTGAAGGTTTATTTGTTGAATGAATAAATAAATAAATGAGTGGATATTGGTGTCTTTCCCTCCCTCCCTCCCTCCCTTCCTATGATGAAGTGCTGTTAAAGAGGCTTTTGCTATCTTTTAATTAAGTGGCAAGAACATGGAGCTATAATTCAATCAACTCAGGGTCTGTATTCTCAACCATCTACTAGCTATGTGATCTTAGTAATTAAAAATTAGTCTAAATGTTAGTATCTTTATGCATAAAATCTGGATGGCAAGGCCAGGTGTGCAGGGCTGCTGTGAAGATTAAAGGAAATAATGTATGTGACAGGATGCTGCACAGGACCTGGAACATAGTGCATGATTTACAACACTAGGTCCCTTTCTCTGCCTCCCCTCCAAGGATGTGGGCTTAATCCTCAGAATAACCATGTGAGGTATGTATTATCATCATAATGAGATAATGTATGTGGCGGCACCTGGTATAATATGATGCAGGTGGTCAATAAGTGTTTGTTTCCTTCCCCTCCTTTTCCTTAATTAAGCCAATTATTATCCTGACAACAGTCGTGCTTTTGCATGGACTATGTGAATATTTTAAAGACCGAAGTACTAATCTTATAATATTATCAATTAAGAAGGCAGCCTGGACACCTGGACTATAATCAGAATTATGTTGATTTTAATAAGATGACAAAAGATCACAGCATTGATAGATGTAAAGTGCTTGCCTAATTCTTCCTTATTATAGTGAGTTATGAATAGATTAATTTGATATTTCAAAATGTAACAATCATTAGAAAAGTGTTTTATATAAATTATAGTTTTACATATTAATGTCATTCTTTCCTTAGCATCTAAAAATGCTGTTTTTACTCACCATAAGGAGAAAGTATTTGATCTCTGTTTATAGAACTGGGGATTGGTTGGGGTTGAGTTCCTCTATTTTTAACCTGGTCTCTTACTTGGTTTCCCAGCATACCATCTAATCTCTACTAATTTGTGTGTTAGCATATGATTTGGAAAGGGCTATAGTTGTGATTGGGGTAGAGAGCTTCATGCCAAAATAAAATCTGATCTGTGGTCTCAGGTCAGCTTAATTTACTTTGAATTGCCCTGCTAGTAACCAGGGCAAAAAAACGGCAAAAAAAAGATGTTAACAAGTTACTTAACATCTTTTCTTCTTAGTTTCATCATCTTTGAAGTAAATATAGTATTAGTACTTAACTGATAAGGCTGTTTTGAGGATTAAATAAGATAATTTATGAATAAATTAATTAATACATCTACAAGCTTTAGCACAGCATTCACCATGTATGGAGGGCTCAGTAAATGTTAACAGCTGGCACCACCACAGCCACTACCACCACCACCTTTACCTCTACAATAATAATTATGTGACAAAACCATTGCAGAATGGTTAAAGAATTTGGTATCCTGTCTTATAAAGTATTCCAGATCTCTGAAGGGTGAGCTGAGAACTTTCTTGATTTCAGATCCCATTTTTAAAATCTTTCTAAGATGTCTGTGTCCACATTGCTTTAACTACTATGAAAAATCTGGGGTCATCATTGAATTCTGATACATGGATGCTTTTTGAAGTCCATGCAAGGATCATTAATACCCTTTAAAAAAACTTTTATCCAAATGGTAATAAAAATATACAAAATAGGGCAGCCCCGGTAGCTCAGCAGTTTAGCACTGCCTTCGGCCAAGGGACTGATCCTGGAGATCCGGGATGCAGTCCTGCGTTGGGCTCCCTGCATGGAGCCTGCTTCTCCCTCTGCCTGTGTCTCTGCCTCTCTGTCTGTCTCTCTCATGACTAATAAAAAAAATATTTTAAAAATATACAAAATATAGTAAACTGAGCTGAGTAGCATTTGAATGCAAGAGAGCCCTTGAAAATCTTTGTGATTTTAATTGTAGTGGCTTCTGTTTTAATTTTTTCCCCTAAAAGCAGAGTATGTTAAACCTTCTCTGTCTCAACTAGTCAGAATTTTACAAGAACCTTTCCTTGTCTCTAAATAAACCAGACTGTTATATAGAGAGACTTATCTAGGTGCCATGCATGTTCAAGCAAGTAGGGAGAAGGGAATAGAACTGGGTTGATTGAATTCTTTTTCTTTTGAAAATTGACCAGTTGTATGGTTGCTCTGGAGACTAAATTAATACAGGTAAATTTTCTAAGTAGCACACTGATAGCTCAGGTGGGAATAGTGAACCTGGATGTGTAATCTGGAAATTTTCAATAAGTTACAGACCAGTGTAGGAGTACGACCTTGCAGCAATAAAAATGGGAGGCAAAGAGAGCCATAGAGACTCTTGTCCAATGAATTCTCAAAAATGGAATGATGAGTCGTTCAGAAAATCTCTTGTGTGAGCGCAGAGGGCTGGATACCAATGGTCTCCTATGGTCCCTTCTACCTCCAGGCCTTCTAGTTCTAGAATACCTTATTCTAGCACTAGTTCTTCTTTAGAAATATTTCTTAGAATCTTCCTCCCTTCTTCCTTTTATATCCTTCCTCCTTGAAATATTTACTGTGCCTAGGTACCATGTTAGGCATTGGGATATAGCATAGTCAACACAGACACTTGCTCCTATTCTCATGGAGTTGACAATTTATGGTGTTCTAGGAAGTACTTGATCTGATGTTTGGAGAAAGATAGCTCCTTAGTGTGCTTCAAGCTCTGTGTTGTATATAACTCCTTATATGTGAGTTTTCTCCCTTTTCTTCAACTTTTAGGATATAAGACCTTAGACAAAAGGATGATTTTTCGACAGCAGCTAATAAGGTTAAGGTGGCAGAGAAGTAGCACTAAGGTAGGATCAGAGGTAATGACTTCTTCTGACATAACTTCATTACCAGCTCAAGGCATCTCCTACTTGCTATGCTCCCCCAAATTATAGAGGAGACGAGCTGTGTCTAATTAAAATGAGCTAAGCAAACAGAATCACAAAGAAGAACAAAACACCAAAGAAAACAAAACAAAAAAGAAAATAAACAGACAAAACTCATCTTTCTAGTTGGCCCTATAAAAGGTGTCTTCCTTTGGCTTTGAAGGGCTCAGTCATTTTTCCTTAGTCATCTGATCTAGGGTTGAGCTGCAGCATTAATACCTAGTAAACGAATAAGATAGTCAATCCACTTGCTTTGTCTAAAAGAGAAGTTAGGGCCAGGCTACTGATTCCCACCAAAACCCCACCAAAACCCCTCTCCCTTGCAAAAGAAAAAAATTATTCATCTTAGCATCAGTTACTAACACTGGCCCAGATGGCCCCAGGGTGCCATCAGTCTCCAAAAGTTTGTGAAATACCCTCTTGAAATAATAGAGGGGCAAAGCCAGGTGTTCTGTGAATGTGGGCTAGAATCAGGGCTCAGAATCTTGAGGCTCATCACACTGGAGCCGTGGGGCAGGACTTGGGAGTTTCAGGCGATTATGCTGAGGAAAAATAAAACCTATGACAGATTTTCATCCACTTATTCATGAGTACATCAAAAGGGTATTAAGCACTGACTAGTATTGGGAATAAAAGAGCAAACTGAAACATCTTCTTTCACTCTTCTAGACTCAACAAACATTTCCATGTGTTAACAACCTCCAAAGGGGACAGTATCCATCAGTCAAGTAAACAATAATGCTGAGAACAGAGGTTTGAGTGTGCTAATGTTGTACTTCTCTTCTTTAAGGGCTTTTGAATTGATTAGTTTTCTTCTAGCTCAGAAAAGAGAAAATCTTGGTGTGGGGGGAGAATGGGATCACAATATCTCTATTCAATTTTATCTGAAGATAATATAGATTAAAATGATATCTATTACATATAGAAAAATAGTTAGGTCTATGTTGTATAGAATCAGTGTGCATACCAGGGATGAATAGATAGAATTTAAAGGCATTCTGATTTTGGATTTTGGCTCTTCTAACAGAGCTTATGAACTGTAAAATATGTGGTCTTGGGAGCTAATAATAACAATAACTATAGTATTAATAATTGTTATTTTAATATATTTTGTATATAATACTTTAATTTTTAAACTTTATTTATTTATTTTTTTTTTATGATAGTCACACAGAGAGAGAGAGAGAGAGGCAGGGACACAGGCAGAGGGAGAAGCAGGCTCCATGCACCGGTAGCCCGACGTGGGACTCGATCCCGGGTCTCCAGGATCGCGCCCTGGGCCAAAGGCAGGCACCAAACCGCTGCGCCACCCAGGGATCCCAATACTTTAATTTTTAAATAGATGTGTCTCATTTAATCCTTATTACTAATTGTGTGTATCTGTCGGGGTACATAGCATTATCCATATTTTACACATGAAGAAACTGAGGCTCAGAAAGGTTAAGACTATTACTCAAGGTCACACAGCTAAAATGAGGTAAGTTGGGAATCAAATCAATACTTGTTAATTGGCCTTGAGGGAGTGCTTAAGGAAGGATTCTCTTCCTTGGCTTCTCTCAGAGTGTAAAGAAGCTGTCTTTAAACAGGAAGGAATCAAACAGCATCTCTGACTTACAGTGAGGCAAGAGACATTTATCAAGCCAGAATCCAGTGTAGAACTATGCTCTGCAAACCAATCTGGATGAAAGTGAACTATTTTGTTTATTACCATTTCTATTTTAAGGTTGTGTTCTCTGATTTCAATGTGAAAATGTAGGTTCGGGCTGGTGGATAGCAAAAAGTACACCCTTCCTTGTTCTTTACAGCTATGATCACACTGTGTTTTGTGTGCACAAATGCATGTTTGTGTGCGCATATGAAAACTACTTTCCTGAGCCTGTGGACACACAGCAGTTTCACAATTTCCTTGAAACAATAAAGGTTGCAATCAAAGAAAAAAAAAGAGCCAGGTTTTTGCCATTTCCTGCATGAAAACAAACAGCTGAGTTCATTCATTTGATCAACTTGCCCATTTTCCCAGTAGTTTTCTTGGCATAGGGATGAGAACTTCTCTGTGAACACAGCCTGTATGTGTGTATGAGTGTGTGTATCTGTGTGTGTGAGGACCACCCTATAGCGCTGTTTAAAAACTTCCTCTTTGCTTTTATTATGTTTTTCAAAGTTCTGCCTGATAATTGTGGATTGTATCTGGAGGCCCACTTGCTAAAAGCACGTTGAGTCATAGGCAGGCTGTAAGAGTCCAGGAGACCTGCAGCGGTGACTAAGAGAGTCATTATTTGATAAAAAGGGAAAAACTAGGTATTGGCTTGAAAGGAAGGCTGAAGGAGCATGAAGAACTTCTTGAACAGGGGGAAAAAAACACTTGGAAGCTAGCTGGCAGGGTGAGTGGGGACCGGAGAAAACCAGTCTTGTGCGGTAAGACTTGCTGCTGCATTTTAATGACATCTCTGTGTGACTGGGTCCCCCCCCCTTTCTGTTTTTTCATCAAGCAAGAAGGAACACAGAGGGGATTCAGCAGTAACCTAGGCTTTTTAACTTTGCAATGTACTCTGCCCCTTGAACGTTTTCAAACTGACATCTAGAAATTTTTCATTGCAAGTTCTAATAGATGCAAACACAACTTATAAATATTGACAGGTTAAAATTACAACACAAACTCATGCCTCAGTATTTTCATTTCTTCAATTTTATTTTATTTTTCCTTCCTTTCCCCTTTGTTCATCTGTTTTGTTTCTTAAATTCCACATATGACTGAAATCATATGGTATTTGTCTTTCTCTGGCTGACTTATTTCACTTAACATAATACCCTCTAGCTCCTGGATAAATTCTAAATCCTGGAGTATTTTTATATCCACTGTCATCCATTAAAATAGAAATGGACAAGTTTTCTAATAGTCAGGCATCTTACCCCATTACCTTTTCTTTTTGAACCCATGTCTCCACTCTGCTCACTGAATTTTGTCCTAATGTCATACATATTTTTCTACTTGAAACTCTTATCTTGATCATAATAACATACATCTCTGTGGAATGATGTATATAAAATGAAATTTTAAACTGAAAAAATCGCTGTGACCACTAGCATCCCACCTGTTAAAATAAGTAAGCAAAGTAAGCAAGTAAATAAATACTATACAGTAAGAGACAGAATTAATTAGAACCAAGGACTATGCTCCAGCTTCAAGATCTTCACTCTGCTCTGCTGTACTCTGGGACCTTAGAGAAGAAAGTGCCTACAGTCAAGGTAAGATTCAAGATGCCTAATAGGTAGACCTTTCTCTTGTAAATTTGGAGAAGGGTAATTGTGAAAGTAGAAGTGAGAATGGGGAACCAACAGGAACTCTTCCACCTCAGGTACAATCATGGCACATCAGTTTTAGAGAACAGTCCATATATAAGTTAGAAATTAATTCTCTTCAAACTTTTCCTGTCTGCATACCTCCTTGGGAAGTCATTGTGGACTTCTAGAGGAAGGTTCCTCAAAGGCAGCATCATTAACATCTGTGCTTTGTTGTAGGGTGCTGTTCTGTGCATTGCAGGGTATTTAGCAATATCCCTGAGCTCTGCCCGCTGGATGCCAGTAGTAGCCCCCTTTTTTAGTTGTGACAACCTTAAATGTCTGCAGATGTTGCCAAATGTTGAGAGGGGTGTGTAAGCACCCCAAATTGAGCACCACTGTTCTTCTGCTATGCATACCCCCATTTGAAGATTGCTTTTATCCAGCTTGTTAGGAATGTGAACAAGGCCCAACTCAGCCAAATGTGTGATTTGTGCTTTTTTTCAGCAAAAGGGCAGAGTCTACCTGTTTGCATTTAAATTCCCTTCCTGAATGAGTGGGGACTTGTTGAACCCATGGAGACAAAGAGTTGTTGAATACATATCAAAGTTGTTGGGTTTAGATGTCCATTGAGAGATTAATGGATAAAGAAGATGTGGTATAGGGATCCCTGGGTGGCACAGTGGTTTGGCGCCTGCCTTTGGCCAAGGGCGCGATCCTGGAGACCCAGGATCGAATCCCACATCGGGATCCCGGTGCATGGAGCCTGCTTCTCCCTCTGCCTATGTCTCTGCCTCTCTCTCTCTCTCTGTGACTATCATAAATAAATAAAAATTTAAAAAAAGAAGATGTGGTATATATACACAATAGAATATTACTTGGCCACCAAAAAGAATGAAATCTTGCCATTTGCACTGATGTGGGTGGGGCAGAGGGTATTATGCTAAGCGAAATAAGTCAGAGAACAACAAATAATATATGATTTCACTCATATAAGGAAATTTTTTTTTCATATAAGGAAATTAAGAAACAAAACAGATGAACATAGGAGAAGGGAAGGAAAAATAAAATGAGATAAAAACAGAGAGGGAGGCAAACCATAAGAGACTCTTAACACTAGAGAACAAACTGAGGGTTGCTGGAGGGGAGGTAGGTGGGGGGGTGGGGTAACTGGGTGATGGGCATTAAGGAGGGCACTTGATATAAAGAACACTGAGAATTATATGAAACTGATGAATCACTAAACTCTACCTCTGAACCTAATAATACATGTTAACTAAATTGAATTTAAATTCTTTTAAAAAAAACATTAAAAAATGTTCTTGGGCTTAAGAGAGCATTGGGTCTTGAGGGAAGCAAGATTAGGTTAGAAAATATTTAAGGATGCCAGAGAAGGGGAAGAATGAAGGTGAGGAATGAGGAATGAAGTCACTAACAACAGAAATTATGACAGCTGCCATTTATATTTTGTCAGCCATTGTGCTAAGTACTTCATATGGATTATCTTGTGGAATAATCACAATGCCTAGGAGACAGTTATAATCATGTGTTAGGGTACAGGTTAAGCTGCTGTAACAAAAAGACAAAAAATCTTCAGCAATTTAGACAAAATAGAAATGTCTATCTCTGTGAAAAGACCAGGTAGGCTGTTTAGGGTTACCCTGGTATACCATGTTGAGGATCCAGCCTGCTTCTATACTGTTCTCTTCAATATCTAGCTTCCATCTCATGGCCCTGGATGCCAGCTGCCAATTCTTCTATCAGATCTGTATTCCAGCCAGTGTGAAGGGTATAAAGGGAAAGGTGAGGAAATGTACTTTTCTTTCAAGGGCACAATCTAAAAGTTATATACATCATTCAATTCACACCCTATTGACTTGACCAAGCTGCAAATAAAATGTGAGCTTTAGATGAGCAGCCATGTATCCAGCTATAGGCATTGGAGAACTATAGCTTGAGGCCCAGTGGCTTTTTTCTTGGTAAATAAAATTTTATTGCATACAGTTATTCTCATTAATTTATGTATTATCTATGCTGCTTTCTCATGACAATGACATTTTTCAACAGTTGTGGCAAAGACCAGACAGCCTGCAAAGCCTAGAATCTCTGGCCTTTAAGAAAAAGTTTGTCAACTTCTGCTGTAGAAGAAGGAGGAAATGGATATTTGGAGTCTTCTAGTAGGCTTTGCCACAATTCTCGCTTAACAGATGAGGAGATGGAAGCACAACAGATGAGGAGATGGCAGCACATAGTTAAGAGAATGGCCCAAGGTGACATACTAATATGTGGTAGAGCTAAGATCTGAATGTGGCTCTGTTTGGCCTCAAAAGCAAAAGCACTATTTATTGTATCATACTGCCTTATGAATTAATTCAGCAAATATGTATGTGTCTACTTGGCATCAGGCAATGTTTTAGATGTTTGGGATTCAACGATGACTAAAAGATAGGAAATCAATACTCTTGTGAAGCCTACATTAAATGAAACAGACTATTAGGAAGGAGTTAAACAAAACATATCCTATGTTAGAGGCAATAGAAGATATAAGTAAAAAGTAAATCAGGAAAAAAGGGAAGGCAATGATAGAGTTGAAGTAAGGATTAATTTTTAAAAGAAATGTTTAAAGATGGTTGCAATATTGGAGAAACCAAGGAGAATGAGTTTGGGCCATAGCTCTTGAGGAACAGGTGGTAAGTTGGGCTGAGGACACCCAGGAAAGGCCCTGAGTTTTCCCTCAAAAGAAACTGGGCAGGAACTGGAGCCGAAGGAACCAGCTTAGGCATGGTGGGTACCTGGTGCAAAGTAGATGGATCAAAGGTATTAGATTATGGTGGAGCATTTGCCTTTAATCCTTTTAGGCAGAATGCCAAAAACCTTTTGCATAGAGACAAAAAGAATATATACATATGTATGTGTAAATAATAGCAGGCAGTGAGCATGTTCGTATGGTGGAAAGACCATGAATATTGGAGGCACACAAAACTGTGAATCTCGGCTCATGCTTGATGACTTCAGGCAAATTGTTATTTGTACTACTATTAGCCATGATTTCTGACCATTTTCTATGTTGCAGGCACTTTATATTCATAATCTCTTCTAATCCTTACATAACTCTATAAATAGATATGAGTGTTACCTTCAATTATCTTTAAGTTAATTAAGTGGTGAAATTAAGTGGTGATAGGTAACAGTTGAGAAGTAATGAGAGCTGTACAATTTCCTCCCATGCATTTATATTGCTTTATCTTATTTAAGTATAGTGATAAGTAATGTTGGTTAATGCTTCTGTGGGGCTGTTTTCACAAAGAATTTCATTTTGTAAAGAAAAAATTTTAATATTTATTTAGTGCTAACTATATGTCAGATACTGTTTTACTTTACATGTATTTACTCTTCAAAACAATACTGTGAGGAGTTACTATTATCTTCACTTTTCAGATGAGAAACTTAGGCCCAGAGAGCCTAAGTAACTTGCCTAAGGTCACACAGCCAATAAACGGAGAGGCTAGGAGTTGATCCTGGGCAGTCTGGCACTGGCATTTCCGTGTTTAATCATTATACTACACTGCCTTACAAAAAAGACCAATAAAACAACTGAATGAGAAAAACGTGCTAATTTATCTTCCACTGCTCATGATGTATATGGAAAGCTTGGTTATTTGGACCTTGTGATCTAACCCATGGCCACTGCTACCTCCCTAATGCCAGCATATCTGAATTGCAGGCAAAGACCAATGGTATGAATATTTCACTTCTAGAAGATAGCTCTGGGAAAACCAAATTTTAAAAGTGATGGCAAATATGATAGCATGTGTGACTATCTATTCCTGTCTGTGTAGCTCCAGTTGGATGTGTGTGTGTATTCAGATGCATGCACATGAGTATAATCAGCAGTTTCAGGTGGCAGCTGCTGGGCTTTCTTCCCAGTAGCCTAAAATCCAGTCTTTTTATGGCAAGATTAAAAGGTAAGAAATTTTTATTCTGTTTTAGAATATAAACCTATTTTTCTAGAATCTGTTCTCTCCAGGAACAACCATTCTGCAATTCCATGGATGTCGCTACCAAACAAGCATGGATAACCCAGTACCATCAATGGAACGATTCTCTGCTTCAGTCCTGGCATTTCAGCTCCCATTTCATGCTCTGGTAAAGAAAGTCATAAATATGATTTGCTGTCTGGCCTGTCATTTCTTTGAATTGTCAACATTTAGTAAAGATTTTCCTTGGGAATTTCTTCTGTCCAAAATGGCACTAAGGATGCCAAGCATGGGCTCTATACATCTTTTTTGAATGTGAATTTGGGGGTCTTGACCTGCTACCAGTATAGTTGTGCTCTGAATTATTCCCTAACTGGTAGGGATAGATTTTCATTGAGCCATTCCTTCTATCATTTAGTTTCCTCATCTTATACCACCCCTGACCAAGTGACAAGTTCAGCTGATTTCTATAAAATAGCTTTTCTGAGGGCAAATTTAACTGGCTACCATGAGAACCAATCCCTAGGAGATGCCCTTATTAGTACAGAACTCTAACCACTGATAGCATTGGACTACATAGGAAATCTTAATGGCTGAAGGATCTGATATAACAGGATGGAGAAACTGACACTTCCTCCTGAACTTCTGACTTCTGTGGGGCTAGGAAATACTACTATGACAGTTACTTAAATTATCATACTAGGGTTTGGAGACCTCAAGGAATTGGGCCCCTTGCTCTTCTTGGTGTTTGGCATTGTCTACCTAGCCACCATATCTGGGAATCTTCTCCTTGTGGTCCTGGTGAGCACTCAGTGGGGACTCCAGACACCAATGTACTTCTTTCTGGCAAACCTCTCATGCCTAGAGGTCTGTTATACATCCAACATTGTGCCCAGGATGCTGGTGGACTTGCTGAGAAAGAACAGTTATCTCCATGGCATGTTGTGTTATGCAGCTCTACTTCTTTGGGTCTCTGGGCAGCACTGAATGCTATCTTCTGGCAGCGAAGTCATATGACTGTTACCTGGCTGTCTGCCGGCCCTTGCACTATCCAACACTAATGCATGGAGCCATATGTGTGGGGCTAGTAATTGGCTCGTGGGTTAGTGGCTTCACAGTAACAGCTGCATTCCAGGCTGCTGTGGTAACCAGTTTGACCTTCTGTGGTGGCAATGAGATTGACCATTTTTTTCTGTGACTTGAAACCTCTGCAGAAGCTCTCCTGCTCAGATCCCCATCTGGTCAACCTGGTCTGCATGAGTTTAACAGTGCTGGTGACTTTGGCCCCCTTTGGACTAACCCTAGCTTCCTACTGGAAGATTCTTTCCATGGTCTTGCATATGCCTTCCATGACTGGTAGGCAGAAGGCTTTCTCTACATGTTCTTCTCTTTTTTTTCTATTTATTTAGGAGAGAGAGAGAGAGAGAGAGAGAGAGAGAGAGAGAGAGAGAGAGAGAAAGAAGCAGAGATACAGGCAGAGGGAGAAGCAGGCTCCATGCAGGGAGCCTGACGTATAGGACTCTATCAGGGACTCCAGGATCACACCCTGGGCTGAAGGCGGCGCTACACTGCTGAGCCATCCAGGGATCCCCTCTACATGTTCTTCTCATCTAGTGGTTGTGACCTTGTTTTATGGGACCCTGATCCTGGTCTATGCTGTGCTCTTGGCTGCGCAGGTGTCAGTTCTCAACAAAATCTTCTTGCTCTATACTATTGTCACTCCCATGTGTAAACCCTTTAACTACAGCCTCAAAAACAAAGATGTCAGGGAGGCCTTGAGGAAGCTGAGGATTTGATCATACAATGATGAGTTCCATTCAATCAACAAAAAATGACGGCAGTGAAGTTCAAAGCACTGTTTGTCCTTACCATCAGGGAACTCTCAGCCTTATTAGGAAAGCATAGGATAGATTATAATATTTATAAGGTGAAATATTGGTTAATACCCAAATCATCTATTTAACTGATTTGGGGGACGGGTTTGTAGCTTTGTCTTGGTGTCCTTGAAATTGTCTAGTTTCCCTTGAGCATATTTATACGGTGAGAAGGGAGGAGCACCTTCTAGGAGAGAAATTATTCTGGGATAGAAAATAAATAGTTGCTGCATATCATCCCCCCAAAAGCTCAATCCTGAAGGTAGGTATTGGCAAGTGTGCTTTAGTTGTCTTCAATTTCGTGTGTGTTATGTGTGTGTGTGTGTGTGTGTGTGTGTGTGTGTGTTTTATGAGACTGGGAGATTTGGGGTTGGAGGAGGAGTGTAACTGTGCCATCCACATAAGATTAAAAAAAGATAATGGTAGGATCTAATAAAATATATGGAAACCCCCTAGAAGACTAGTTTTAGAGAAATGTGCATTAAGCACAATTTGTTAGACATGTGGATTGCCTCTAGGCACTCTTTTCCAAGTTGAATTTTCTCTAGCATTTACAGCTACCCACTATATTTTCATTTTGTTCTTTCCATTCTCCCCCCAGATCCTCTTTCTGCTATATTACCTGAGTTTGCCTTGCTGGCCTCACTTGTGCTTTTGTTTCTTATTTTTGTATCTGTTACCAGCATTATCAACTGGCATACACAAGCTACACTTCAAGAGAGAGGGAAGGTTGGAACACCTGGGTGGCTCAGCAGTTGAGTGCCTGCCTTCAGCCCAGAGCATGATCCTAGAATCCCAGGATCAAGTCCCACATTGGGCTCCCTGCATGGAGCCTGCTTCTCTCTCTGCCCCTGTCTCTGCCCCTCTCTCTGTGTCTCTCATGAATAAATAAATAAAATCTTAAAAAAAGAGAGAGGGAAAGCAAAAAGATTCTGCTGTGATAAGGGACAGAATACATATATTTGTTTATTGAATCAAAAATACTTATTGAGGGGCAGCCCCGGTGGCGCAGCGGTTTAGCGCCGCCTGCAGCCCGGGGTGTGATCCTGGAGACCCGGGATCGAGTCCCACATCGGACTTTCTGCATGGAGCCTGCTTCTCCCTCTGCCTGTGTCTCTGCCTCTCTCTCTCTCTCTCTCTCTCTGAATGAATAAATAAATCTTTAAAAAAAATACTTATTGAGGGACGCCTGGGTGGCTCAGCAGTTGAGCGTCTGCCTTTGGATCAGGGTGGGATCCCGGAGTCCCAGGATTGCGTCCCACATCGGGTTCCCGGCGTGGAGCCCACTTCTCCCTCTGCCTGTGTCTCTGTCTCTCTCTTTCTATGTGTCTCATGAGTAAATAAATAAAATCTTTAAAAATATATTTATTGAATGAATAATATTTATTAAAATATTTATTGAGAGCCTAATATTCAGGCATTGATTGTGGTACATACTAGGAATACAATAGTGAACAATGTAGATACAGATTCTGACCTCAAAGATATTACAGCCTTGGTGGCCTTGGTGTCCAAATTGTTCAGAATTTATGTTTTTTACATTATAGACTACATAGTTCTTGAAAGCACTGCCTATAAAGAGAATCTCTGCATGTAAAAATCCCAATATTCTTATTTACCTTAATTTTAAGAGTAATTGTATAATTTTAAAAATATTTTATTTATTCATTCATGAGAGACACAGAGAAAGAGGCAGAGACATAGGCAGAGGGAGAAGCAGGCCACCTGCAGGGAGCCCAACCCAAGACTCCATCCCAGGACCCCGGGATCATGACCTGGGCTGAAGGCAGATACTCAACCACTGAGCCACCCAGTCATCCCATGTAATTTTATAATTAATATGAAACAACCTAATGTAAAGATCTAACAAGGCATTTAGTAGGACATATGAACAAACACAAATGCTCAGAATGTCCCTTGCTTAATTAGCTAAATTCACCCCATTTTTTCCTTTAAGAACCAACTCAAGTTCTACCTTCTCTTGGAACTCTCCCTGACTGTCCTGTTCAGGTCATTTCTTCCCCTGAGAAATTGTATATTTCCCTTCATTTGACAAGTAGCATTCTCTGCTCTTTATGTTTTATGTATATGCCCTATCTTTCTAGTGAGATTATAAATCCTTCAAGGACAGAGACAGAAAGTCCTTTCTAGCTGTACAGTCAAGTACCCAGAATAGTGCATTACACACAGCAGACCTGTCTTCAAAGGATAAAAATCTGAGCTCTCAGCATGGAAATCAAGGTCTTCCATGGTCGTGCTTCTGCCTCCTTCCTTGCTCTCATTTCCCACCAGGCTCCATCTCGGTTTACCATATCACACCTGTGCATCTTTACTCATGCCCTTTGCCAGGAAGATTCTCCCCATATTTGTTTTTCACCTGGCTAATGCCCCTTCATCTTTTGCATGCATTGCCATCCTAACTAGAAAGACTTACCTGATTGTTTTCTTCCATCCAACACATTGAGTAAAGGGATACTCTCCTGCATCTTCATGGATTCATTGTGGACCTATGTTTAAGCAGGAATTACATTATCTGGTGGTTTGCCACTGTATCTTCAGTACCTAGAAGAATGCTTGGCATAGGAGACACCTAAGTAACACTTGCTGAGTAACTAGCTGAATGGTTGTATATCTTCCTTCCCTAGTAGATTATTTTCATTTCGCTAGCCTCAAGTACCACCTATATACTGATGACCCCTCCATAATTTGATGCTATGACAAATGCTAAGAAGGAAAATCAGTCTGCTGGGAAGGCATATAAGAAGGATAACTAATTTGGATTGGGTTGGAAATATCAAAAAATACTTCTCTGAAGATATGGCATTTGAACAGAGGCCAGAAAGATGAGTAGGAATAAGCCAGGCAAAGATAGGTTACAAGGTCGGGTAGGGGAGGGAAAGATTTCAAAAGAGAGATTAGCCCACATCAGGGTCCTGCAGTGGTAAGGACCTTGAAGTGTTTGGGGTCAGAGAAAAGGCTAGTTTGGTTACAATGTGGTGACCAAGGGGAAAAATGTGGTAGGTGTTTACCAAGGGGAAGAATGTGGTAGATGGGGCTGAGAAGGTAGGCAGGAGCGAGATAATACAAGGTCTCACTGGATTTCATTGTAAGATTATAACCCTTTGAAGTGTTTTTAGGAGAGTGACATGATTCATGTTATGTTTTAAAATCACTGTGGCTGATATATACAGAATGACTTTTAATAAGGGTGGAGGCTAACAGACATTGATAAGCCAGTTAGGGCACTATTACAATTTTACCAGTGAGAGATTCTGGTAGTGTGGACTAGGAGAGTAGTGGCAGAGATGGGGAGAAATGAATTGAGCTCTATATATTCAGAGGTAGAAATGATAGGGTTTGGTGATGGGTTATAGAGGAAGGCATCAGTAATAACTCTCAGGCTACTGGTTTGTGAGTTGAATATGTGCTTGGAACACTCACTGGGATGGGAGAGCCCTGGAGTAGCTCCACATTTGGGGAAGAAGAGAAATGATGAGCTCAGTTTTGTATGAGAGTATTTTGACATAGCAGTGGATGTTAACTAGGTGGTTAAATATACTGATCTGAAACTCAGAAGAGATATCTGGGCTACAAATATGAATTTAGAAGCCATCAGAACGTACATAGCATTTAAAAGCTTGGAAATGGATGAAGTCATGTAGAGAAGTAGTGTAGAAGGAGCAGAGAACTAAGAATGGAGCCCTGGGAATTCCACCATTTAGAGGTCACATAGAGGAAGAATAACCGAGGTAAATAAGACCGAGGAAGAATAGAGAGATAGGAAGAAATCCATACATGCAAGTAGAGGGAAGAAAAGTCTTTTTTTTTTTTTTTGAGGAGAGAATTTTTTAGGGAAGAAAGGCTGGTAAACTATACTAAAGGCTGCTGAGAGGAGGAGCAAGATGAGGACAGAGAAGAGTTCATTGTATCTGATAACACTGATGGCCTCACTAACAGAACTTTTGGTAGAGTGATGCGTGCAGAAGCCACACTGGAGTGAGATACAGGAATGAATAAAAAGTTTAGATAACACTATGGGTAGATAATTCTTTGGAGAAGTCTGGCTCTGAAAAGATATATTTGGTGAGAGGTAGAACAGAGAACTTAAGGCAAGATGTTTGTTCTTATAATGGGAAAGAGTAGAAAATGTTTGAATACCATTAGGAAGAATAATTAATTAGAAAGGGAGAAGTTGAAGATGCAGGAGGCCAGGAGGACACAATATTTTATGGCCCCTGCAAAGGTTGAGAAGTTGAAGGTCCAGAGCACATGTGAAGCGACTGGCCTCTGATCACAGGAATGACACTTAAACTGTGACAAATATGTACTGAATGCCTACTGTGTACTTGATTTTGTTTCAAGCACTAGAGTTACAACAATGAAGAAAGCATTATCTCTGTCTTCACAAAATTCACAGTTTGGTGGAAGAGACAGACAAGTAAACAGTTATAATCAGGTTTATTAATGTTCTGAAAATTACAGTGTCCTGTGTAAGTCCTATGGAAAGTTATTGTTATGGGTAGAATTTTGTTCCCCAAAGAAAGATATATTTTGGAATCCTAATGCTCAGTACCCCAGCATGTGACCTTATTTGTACAGGGTCTTTACAGAGGTAATCAAGTTAAAATTAGGTCATGAAGGTGGGCTCCAATTTAATATGACTGGTGTCCTTATAAAAAGGGGAAATTTAGACTCAACAACACACATGAACAATGCCATGTGAAGATGGAGGCAGAGTTGGAATGCTGTCTGCAAGCCAAGAAACACCAAAGATTGCCAACAAACCACCATAATCCAGGAGACATGTGACAGATGCTTCCTCACTGCCCTCTGAATAAATCAATGCTGACTTGACCCTGGACTTCTGGCCTCCAGAACTGTGAGGAAGTAAACTTTTGTTGTATGGACCACTCAGTTCATGGTACTTTGTTATGGCAGACCTAGAAAACGAATACAGGCACCCAAACCAGTCTGAGGGAAGGGATTTTGTCAGGTTAAGGAAGACTTCCCAGTGGAGGTGTTATTTGAGCAGAATCAAGATAAATAAGTAGGATTGCATTGGTGGGGCCTGGGGAGACCATTTTATATAAAGTGATCATCTCTATAGTGGTTTGGAAGTGAGAGTGTACACATCCAAACTACTGCAAGTGATCCAGTGTGGCTGGATGTAGACTGTGTGGGCATGGTAGTGACAACAGAGACCCAAGAAGCTGGAGCCAGTTCATGAAGGGCCTCTATTCCAGACCACGGAACTTGGATTTTATCCTGAAGCCAAGTGATTGGCCTTTAAATATTCATTTCCTTCCCCACTATTCACCTGCCTAACTTGATTTTTTTCCAGGAAGCCTTCTCTTACATGTACTGTGCAAATTTACACAAACAAATATGAAAAATAACTTTCTTTTTATTTCCTCAAATATGCAGTGAGCTCCTTGAGAGAAGGGGCTATATCCTGTTTAGTGAGACATATGCCCAGTGCCTGGCAAGTGCTTGTTATATAGTAGTCTTTCAATAAATGGCTGCCTGGTATGTTCCTAGGGAAGCACTGGGACTCTGTGGTTCTCTTTGGAGTGATATTCAGCACACTCAATACTTTGCTTTTACTCTTCCCTCTTCTTCCTTGCTGTTATGGATGACCCAGCACCCTCCACTCTTGGCTCTCATTTCACTTCTCCACTTGGTTTGTCTCTTTTATCAAGGATTCTGGGAGCTCCCAGTATGCTTCCTCCCACCCAAAATTGGCAGTCCCCACATTGGGCAGCCTCTCATGCCTTCAAGTACCTACTGTCTCCAAGGAAGCCTGGTTTACACTGTGCAAAATCCTGCAGTCCAACCTTGTCATGTTGCTTCTGCCCCTGATTCTGCCAGGACTGGTGCTTAACTTAGCCTAAGCAGGGTCATCAGGTCAGTTTCAAGGAAGTAGCTCTGGCCAGAATGGACAAAAGAACAGGTGGCAGCTTTGGCAAGAAGATGCAGTTGAGGCTACAGGATGCAGCAATGGGGTTGCTGGCTCAACAGGTGGGCAGGGTCAAATAATCTGAGCAATCTCCAACTGGGCCAAATTTGACCCATGGGATCTCCATTGAAAAAGGCAAACTAGGGCAATCAGAACAGGAAATTAGGAAGAATGATAGTCAAGGCAAGATGCTGAGAAGAAACCATGTACACTAGATGGAACTCACTTTAAAAGTATGTCCCCTCAAAAAAGTGCATCCCCTTATAACTACCTATTCCTATATGCACAAACACGCCCCAACTTGAGCCAGCACACATACACACACATCCCACAGACATAAAATGCTGACACACAGCCCCGTACGCATGCTGGAAGAGCCTAGTGTGACATGCTTTGGTTGGCAGATATTGTTACACCTGATGTGTTTGCAATTGGCAGGGAAAGAGGTGCTATTTACAATTGCATGTCCCAAAAAATAGAAGTATTCCTTGAAGGGAACAAAGTTTTTTCATCATAATCATTTCAAACAGATAGCTTTCTGTCTTCTTATACCCATTGAATCTGAAGCAATTTAACTTTTTCTGGATGATTCCAAGCCATCCTTATGGACATTCATTATTGGGGGCTAGGCTGAGACATAGGGTGTTATTAGGAACTATGTTGAGATGCCTTGGACTCTATCCCTCCACTAAACGGCCCCAGGGGGCAACCCCAGTGGGCCGCCCCAGTGGCTCAGCGGTATAGGGCCGCCTTCAGTCCAGAGTGGGATCCTGGAGACTGGGGATTGAGTCCCATGTCAGGCTCCCTGCAAGGAGCCTGCTTCTCCCTCTGCCTGTGTCTCTGCTTCTCTCTCTATCTCTATGTCTCTCATGAATAAATAAATAAAATCTTAAAAAAAATAAATGGCCCCAGTATTAAATACCCTATTTACACAGATACTCATATTACCCATACATATAGATATGAATATATACACACACACACCATATTTCATATGAGTGTCTGTATAAGATGTACATATAAATTTTACTTATACACACAGTACAGTTACTTACAAGCAACCTATTCCCTCCTTACAGCAAGGTTTGTAAGTGGCTCCTTTTCTTATAGCCAATAGCTTGCTTCTTTCGTCATTTTCCTTTCTTTTTTCACACTAATTGTTGGGATTAAGGAGTTAGCACCTCATTCACTATAGAGTTGGTGGTTTTAATTGGTCATACCTGACTTAGTTAAAGAAGGCATTTTTAACTATAAAGAACTTCACTGGGAGATATGCTTAGGGGGAGTTATTAAAAGCAAATGCAAAACAGCTCCTTGAGAGGCTATTATTTTGCATTTCCCTTCTGCCCCCACCCCTACATGTTTATTGTTGTTTGCAAGGTGAGAGGAAATTCCCTGACTTCATTAGAAACCTGGAAAAATTACTTTTCCTTATCAATACCTTCCTTTCTTGCTAAGGCCCATTTCTTCTGGAATGTAGTGTGGCAAAATGGCCAGGCCCAAATATCATTTTTGTCTAAAGGGTGGTGTTAATAAACTCTCTGGAGTTTCAGGGCTCATCCCTGGAGAACAAACCCATCTTCCCCAACCCTCACCTCCCACATACCTGCAGCAAAACAGCCACCTCATTAGCTCACAGTTGTAAATAACTCAGACACTGCCTAGGCTGGTGGTATTCACAAGTGTGCCACTTCAGGGAGGGGAGAGAAACTGTTTATATTGTTTCACTAGCATCTGTTTTACTTACATACAAACAATGTGGTTACCACAAAACCTATCTGTTTATTGAAACCAGCCTGGCAGAACCAAGTGTGACATGCCTTGGTTGGCAGATACCTTAACATCTGATCTGTTTGGCATTGACCAGGAAGGAAATGTTTGCAAGCGCACGTCCCAAATAATGGAAGCGTCCTTGCAATAGCCAAGTCCTTTTCATTGTAATTGTTTCAAATAGATAGGTCTCTGTCTTTTCATGCCAAGTGAATCTCACATAATTTGCCCTTTTCAAGTTGATTTCAGCCATCTTTACAGACACTAATCATTGAGTTGGGCTAGGAGGTAAGGGGTGTCCTTAGGAACTATGCTGAGGTGGATCAGACTGTTTAATCATCCAATAATAGCCCCAGGCTGTCCATTTTTTTTTTAGAATTATCCAGGCCTTCTTTTGAAAGTCCTTGCTTGCTGATAATGTTGTTTATGCCTCCAGTAGCCCTTTGACATTTTCTATTCTACTCTGGACTCAGAAACCAAGCTGTGTTACAATTGTGTATAAAGTAAGATCGAGAGCCTTAGGAGTTTTTCTATAAGTACTCTGCATGAGTTTTGGTGTATAGGTTTTATATCATCTCTCCTCTGTTTGCTCTAAGATTTTTAAAGGTTAAGTCTTAGTTTTTAGCTCAGAGAGCACTAGACAATTATGGTTTCCAGGAAGAGAACTTTCAGATAAGTGATATATCACTTATAGTTGGGGTTAATACACATAAAGTAAACCTCACAAAAAGGAAGGATGTATTTGGTAAATTAATACTTCAAACAGAATCATAAAGGTAATTAATGCAAGTTTCATTTACATGTGAAACTTGACAATACATGTGAAATTGACTATACTTTTCTATCTATTAATATGGATCCCATTAAGCAATCTATTCAGTGATACAATTCACTGTACATATTTGGAAAGAACAATAACAAAGAATAATACCTCAATCAATTGACAATAAAGTTAATTCGCATAATGTCAGCCTGGTACATAGAAACATAAAGAATTCATGGAAGCTCTCAGTCCTTGGGTAGTGGTAGTGGCAGCTGAAAAAAAGAGAGAACCAAGGCTATGTCAGCAGGGGAAGCTAAAAGTCCAGAGTATCTTTAGCTCAAGAATAACTGATGTGGGGTCATATCTCAGGAACACAGAAATATATGTCCCACAAGCCTCAATCACAGCCTTCTCTTGTAATGTGACTGGAATGGAATATGTTTCTGAAATTACTCTGTGAAGGAGATTTCTTTTCTTTTCTTTTTTTTTTTTTGAGAGAGAGAGAGAGAGGGATAGATAGATAGATAGATAGATAGATAGATAGATAGATGATAGATAGATAAAGAGCAGAGCTAGAAGAGCAGAGGGAAAGGGAGAGAGAGAATCTTAAGCAGGCTCCACGCCCAGTGCAGAGCCTGACCTAGGGCTTGATCACACCACCCTGAGCCAAAACCCTGAGCCAAAACCCTGAGCCTGACCTAAGCCAAAATCAAGAGTTGGCCAAGATTTGGCCACTTAATTAATTGAGCCACCCAGGTGCTCCTGTGAAGGAAATTTCTAAACAAGAAGAGTCAATATTAGTGGAGGTATTACTTTATAGTTTTGAAAGATATTCTGAGTTTTAGTAAGTCAGACTGGTCTTCCTAATTAATAGCAGGTAGCTTAACATGTGCCAGGTATCATGCTAAGTTTTTTGCATGTATTATTTCATCTAGGCCTCATGAACTTTGTAGGTGGATGTCATTTCCATTGTGTAATTAAGGAAACATCAGTTTTGTGAAAGTGATTCATTTGACCAAGTTAGTGAGTAGTCAAATTGAGTTTCAAACCCAGTTCTAACTCCCAGCCTGCTATCTTACACACTACCATATGCTGTAGTTCCTTAAGAGATGGGATAAGACAAATACTCTTAGGTACTATGACAGATATGTCAGTAGCTAAGTTTAGACTCCTATCAAGGGGCCCTTTCAAAACCCACATATCTTCCTCCAAACCCATGAGGCAATGACCTTCAGCTAATCCGGGCTAGGATGATGATTACAAAATAAATGAGAAAGAACTATAAAAGTGTCCTAATTTCTAAACCAATCATCCTTGAAGCCACATCTATATAACCTAAAGGGAAGCTGTTACTCAAAGTTTGGAACTGTGACCAAGGTCAGTTGGCAACATGTTTTAACTTTCAGTAGCAAAGTTAGCAACATTGGCCAATCAGTCTTGTACTAGCTAGCATCAGTGGTGAAATGCATGCTACTTTTGTGTCACTGAAAAAATGAGTGGCCATTGTTTAGAGCAAAGGATCAATATCAAGTATTGTGTGAAGTTAATTTGCAAGTGAGATACTTTATGTGTTGAGATGCTTATGAGGGGCTGAATAATATCAAGAACAAGAATTGGGACTGACACAAAAGGTTTAGGAACAGTGTCCTTGATGATGCATGACTTGGTCATCTCGTCATCCACAGGACCAATGGAAATATTGAAAAGGTCAGAGATATGCTTCATTAAATGTTTTAATGCCTTGCAACTGTGAGAATGATGGCTGAAGAATCCAATTTGGAGGAGGCAGCTAACTTGTTCTGGAAGAAACCCTAAACACAAAGTTTCTGAAAAGAAGTCAATGCATTTTGAGTGATGAATGAAAACAGGAAGGGCTTGACATTTGTTTTGAACTTTCAAGGGAAACTTGACAAAACAAGGTATTCTCAAGCAGAATAGTAACCAGGTTAGGAAATGGGTTTTCTAATATGACCAAGAAACAAGTGATAGAATCGTCAGAGGCAAACTGTAGCATGCAAGAGACCCTAAGATGGGTGCAGAAATCTGACTATGATGAGGACAATGGGCTTGTGTTGTTCTGCTAGCAATTGTACTGTTCATATAGAATTCGCTTCTCAAAAGCAGTTAGGCTAATAGGATAAAAATTCTAAGGCACTAGAGGAGTTCTGTGATTGGGTTTTTCACCACAAAGGGCCATGGTTGGTAAATCATTTTTGCAATTTTAGTTGTGCTGAGGGCATTAAAAAAATTCCTGTGGGTTCAACTCCATACTTGGATCTTGGAACAATCCTAGTTTTGTGCAAGGGAAATCAGAAACTCAGGTTTACTCTGACTTTGTTATCCCATAAACTTACTTGAGATCCTACTTAATTTCCTGTAACTCTCTTCTAGAATCCAAATCTCTTATTTGGTTTCCCAACTGGTAATCCATTCCCTCTGAAAGTAGTGTTCTAATTTGCCTCTTCAGGCCCTTCTAATCCTTACTTTAATACTATACTTTTATCTGTTGTTGATACTCCAGATACTTTCTACCTATTTCTTGCCTTGACACTATTATCACTATTAGGTCTCCCTGACACTTTGATCACCTGCTTGACGTACTCCATAATGCTTAGGCCCTTCTTAGAGCTTATGTAAACTCTACCAGTTTGTCTGGATTTAACTTATTTGAATGGTACCACTCAACTTAGTCTCCAGAGTCATTTATCAGACCAAGCTCAAAAAGACTTTTGACTCTTTGTAGAATATATCCTCAAAAGATGAAAGAGTTAACCTCAGCTGAAGAGATCCAAAAACATGCATCTAAGGATATAAAGAAAATACTCAAAAAGGAAGTTCCAGAGATTTTGTTTTTAGCACCAATGGAATACATATATAGTTTCCCAGTAGACTTCTTTGAAGGGGATAAGTCTCATTTGGATATATGAATTCCGATGGATTTGTCACACAATCCCTTCTATTACTTTAGTAGCAGTGTGAAACACAGTTTAATATCAGCTTTATTAAACTCCAGTCTTAATCAACTGGAAGGGTAGTGAGACCAGACACCACATACCCACACTTTGTGTCTTCATTCATTTTTATTCCAGCGATCTTGCACTATAGATCAAGCTGGACATAGAAGGCAAAGTTGAGGAGCCTATAGGGCTGGGGAATAGAAAGAAAGAAGATGTTAAAGTACAGAAATCTTGGAGCTCCTGCCAGAATGCCCTCTGAACCCCCATTCATTTGGCTGGGTTCCTGATACCTGTCTAATTCTTGGCAGTCCTCTTTTTCTAAGGTCCTGAAATCTTAAGTCTCCAGACCCTTTCTCTGGAATTCTACTTACAGATGTACTGTTCTGGAACACAATTATAACCTCTCTCAATTAGCATCATTGCCCTAAGAACCATCCAGCCATTCCCACTTCCTAGCCTGGGTCCTTTGTATAGAAATGCTAATGTGAATGGGTTTCCAATGTTGAGACAAGTACTGTTGGCAAGCTTCTTTCAGGCCAAGGCTGAAGCCCGTTTTGCTTCTTCTTGCCCCTGACTTACCCATTCCTGGTTTCCTCTCCCACTCTCCTGAGCAGTAGCTGAGGTACCAGCGAGCCATCTGGCCAAAACAGTGGAGGTTAAAGTATAAATTGAAGCTGGAGCTCTTTTAATCTACTATGACAGTTTGTGCTGATCAGGTTAATGGGGATAATTTCTCTTTGGCTTGTACAGAGACATGAAAATTCAATCTGATTTGCTATTAATTACTCTGTCCAATCATTAACATAATGTTTCACTAAATAGAGAAAAATCTATTCATGTTGCAGAGGCAATATATCAACCAAAGCACAATAATAGAAGAATGTTACCTTTTATATTTGTCAGGGAAGCTGTACAACCAATGTGAGCAAGACATGCACTTTGACACATTTCTCACCAGTAGGGGTGGGCTATTCTGAGTTATACACTCTCCTCAGCTCCCTCAGGGAATTACATACATTTGTGAGAGATTGGCAGGGAATACAGGGGTATACCGTGGTTTTGGGAACAGAATGAAACTAATTGGCCCACAAGAAGATTAAATAACCACATCTTGAGTGAGAACAAGATAATGGTTTATCAAATAAATGAAATGACTTTAGATGCCTCTTTTGTATTATTAACGAGTATTTATCGAACAATGATTCTGTGTTAAGCATGTGCTGGGTACTGGGGATATAATGCTCAAACAAGACAGGCACAGTTCCTGCCTTTGTGAAGTTTATCATCCAGGTAGAGAATATATATTCATGTGCCTGTACATCTATATCCATGATCACTCAGATTATTCAGTTGCAGAGAAATTTATAATGAGGCAATGAGAAAGTCAATGTACTCTAAGAGCATACCATAAAGAGACTGGGTGGCACCAAAAGAATGAGCCAGTGAAAAGTGGAGTGAGGAAGGGGAGAAAGCACAATATGTGTGAAAGTTTTGAAAACATGTTTGGGGAACTTAAATTCTGAGCGGAAAGAAGCTCTAAGAGCAAGAAAGCAGATAAGACTGGAGACTGAGGCAAGAGTTATTTGCTTTTTGGCAATTAAATGGGCTCTAGGTTGGCTCCATGTCCTTGGATGTCATGATAGGTAATGATGGTCACTTCCATGGGGCATTTGGACTTCATCCCAAGAGCAATGGGAAGTCGTTGAAAGTTTTTAAATTTAGTTGATCTTAGACTAGTAGGTTTTTTTTTTAATATCCCAATGGCCAACATGCTCAATAAACTCCTCAATGTATCTCAGAAAACTGGATGCAAGAAAAAGAAAAAAAGAAAGACATGTATGCATGGAACAGATGAAGCATTTCCATTTGGCATCTGCACAGAAGGCTAGACAGAACCCCTGAGAGGCTGAAAAGTAATTACACTTCTACTCTGGATCCATGTCTTAACCACAAGGAGCGTGTTCTGAAGGCTCTATTTCCTAATTGAGGGTAATTACAAGAAGTTAAAACTAGATTAGTGACAATTAGACCTTATACAAGAGGGAGCTCTGTGGGTGGTTGGGAAGGGAGTAGGAAGAACCAGCTGCGAAAGTATTTCCCGAACTGTTTGGCATTCTTCGACTCATATTGTAGTTAGAAGTTCTTGGAGGGTGTATCTGTACTCCTGGTGGTGCCCACCAGGAGGGTGGGCAGGTGAAATGAGGTACACACACACACACACATACGCACACACCACTAACAGCCAATCACAATTACCTTTTACTCAAGCCAAAGTGCTTCATAAGCCAATAAATGGAAATAAAGAGGAAAGGAAAGTGAAAATTGCATTACAATTTGACTGAAGATGTTTTGTTTGAACAACTACTTATTTGTCCCACTCTGGAACTAGATACTGTGAGAGAGACATGGCAGGTATATGATCCTGTCTTTTGGGGCTTCCAAGTCTATTTGAGAGATTTGGTGTGACTGGAGCACAAAGGGGAAGAGGGGACTGTTGAAGGGTGAGCTCAAGAGGTGCCCAGAAGCCAGGCTCAGGAGCTCTGACTCCATCACAGGGGTATAGGGAAACCATGGAGGGTTTGTGGAAACAGAGAAAGGACAGGGCCAGGCTTGTATTTTAGAAAGATACACCTGCCACTCTGGAGAAAGTGGATGGGAGGGTATGGCAAGGAGCAAGGTTGAGAGGAGGGCTCAGTCAGAGCTATGAAGAAAGTTGGGGGTATCTATGACCATGAGGAAGAAGCCGGGGAGGAAAAGCCACTGTAGGCAGAGAAAAGTAACTTACCTCATTCTCTTCATACACCAAACATTGATTGCTTTGATTCATTCAATCAACAAATAATTATTTTGCATCTGTTCTGTGCAGAGCACCATGCTAGGGGACATTAAGAGGAGTAAGAATGATGTTATGCCAATCTTCAAGGGGGTTGCATAACTAACTGTTCAAGTGAGTGGAACAGTCAATAGCTGTTCGAGGATTTTAGAGACAGTTCTGCTCAGTGGAGGGCCAGATGATGTAAGAAATAACAGAAGGGGAAGTGAATGTGCATGAACCCTGAGGAGAGGCACAGTAAAGGGCGTTGCTAGGCAGAAGCTAATAGGGTATAATAGTAAGCACTAGACAATAAGTTGGATGCTGACTATGCGTGTATATAAATGTGTGTATGTATACCTGGGTACATGTACATAATGCAGCTAAAACTCTTAGCACCAACAGATATTTCTATAAGAGAGAAAGGCAGAAAGAGGAAGAGAAGGAGAAAGAGAGACAGAAAGGGAGAGATTTTTGTAACATGTAAATTGGGTCTTACATATTTTCCCCTAAAAGGCATTTATATATGGTGGTATAGCCTGATGGAGTTGCATTTGTCTGGCAAACTCAATTTTACCAGGCAAAGACTAACCTGGAGGTCCCAAGGGCTTTAGGTTGTAGGACCAGAAGGAGGGTCCTTGCTCTGCTGGCCAGTGCCCTAGAAGGAGGGAGCAGCAGTGGCCTGAATCCCCAAGTATTCAGTCTCATGCCTGGCACCAAGACAAAGGAAGCCAGGAGGAAAGTGGCCTTCTCCACCATCTCAGGAACAGAACAGGCCAGATTCAATATAGGAGCCAGGTCACGGATGAAGTGGTCAATCTCATAGGCTGCATGGAATGGCAGCTAGAAAGTCATGGAAAAAGTGACTACAAGGGTTGGGAAACCATCCAGCCAAGGCCCACCTGCAAACAGACTACATGTGTAGAAGTTCATGAGGGATGGGTACTGGAGGGGGCTGCAGATAGCAAGGTGATAGAAGACATGGCTGGTAGCACAAAGCACTCGACTACTGTAATGAACTGAAGAAGTAAAACTGGACCACACAGCCTGCAAAAGAAATTGCCCCAAGATCTGAGAGAGGGTCTGCAGCATCTTAGGAGCAATGGAAGTAGTATACCAGATCTCAAGGAAGGAAAGATTGGACCAAAAGAAGTACATGAGGGTTTGGAGGCTGAGCTCAAAGCAATGATTGGGAGGATGAAAATGCTCCCCAGCATGGTCACTACATAGATGCCCAGAAATATCCCACATGAAAAGACTGTAGCCTCTGGAGATTCCCAGGTCCCAGGAAGAGAAATTCTTTGATCATGGTCAGATTACCTGTGTCTGTGAGATTCAAAGATTAGACAAAACAAAACAGGAAAAAAAAAAGAAAACAAAAGAAATCTCACCAATTTGAGAAAGAGCTGTGCTCTTGGAGGGAAGTGATGGCACCAGAAACATCGTATACTATAGTACTCAAAGGTTTTGTCTTTTTTTTCCTTCAGAACAAATTTTCTGTTTTGTTCTACCAGGTATATTTATCTAATACTTGTAGCAGAATCAGAAACTATGCCCTGGAGAGCGAACATAGAGGGCATCTCCTTTGCTCTTTTTGGCTCTTTTCCTTGACATAACATGTGACAAGTCTACCTTTGGGAGTCCTCACAGTGGGAGGCAAACACTTCTTAATAGGGACATCATGTAGAAGCTTCTCTGAACTTCTGAAACTCAGCTTTTGAGAGTTAATAAAAGCATGAGTCCAAGATCCTAAAATAACATCAAGAATTTCAGACCACCCTATCTCCCACTGAACCCCTAAATCAGAGTGTATTTCACCAGAAACATAATTACAGGGAGGAGGAAAATTCAGAGATATTGATCTTAATGTACCTGTAAGAAAAATAAGACTCTCTGCCAGGCTCTGGGGACATGTAGCTGATTGCTTCCATGGCATCAAATTCCTATGGAAATCGGGGGAAATGTATGTAAAATTATTCACTTGAAATGTTAGAGAAAAATAATGTTCCATCCTTCATAAATGAAAATGACATCCCTGACTCACAAGCAGTAGGATGTGCATTTAGAGTTATTTTTTTTTTCAGCAGCAGGGATGGGTTTGCAGTGAGTCATGGCTGCAGCTCTCCCTTCCTTACAAGCCCCCCTCCCCTCCCCAGAGCTCAAAGACTCATATTTTTGAAATGGCTGTGTGGTCTTAGCGCCTGGGCTGTGATTGAATTGAAAATCAGACTGTGTTGTAGCCTAAATTAGGGATAAGTGTGAAGCCAGGGTTAGGGGCTTGGTTTAGTTGGTGTTCTAAAATGAAGCCTCAGTCTGGCCAGGGAATAAAGCCGTTGCTTTGCTCTGAAAAAGACAATGTGTCCCTAACAGGTTACAGTTAAGTCATATTTTTTGTAAATGAAATCCTATTTTAAATCCACTCAGGGAACTTGCTATTCAAAGGAATCTTATTAAGAATGCTCCTGTGACATGAAAAAAAATTCTCCGTAATTTACCCTTTGTACTAATCTGGATTATTAATACACTGGGCTTATGTAAAGGGACGTCCACATATAATGGGGTATCCAGGACATTTAGGGTGCCTAAGGTGGTACTGAATATAATTACAGTGTATAAGGAAAATCAATCAGTAACTAGAGTTGTCCCTAAGGGTGACAGCTGTTGCCTAATTGGGGGATTAAACTGCAGTGTCCTATTACCATTTTACCTTGTCTTCAGAGACTGCATTCAGCATTCAGAACTGACATTAACATCATTAGATTTTTATTATTCAATCCCAACTCTCATTAATTAATAATGAAATAAACTTAATTTCCCCTTTTAGTTTACAAGCGTGCTCCTTAGTGCCTCCAAATTCAAAGGCACACCAGCCTCGCTGAATCCTCTCCCATCCTCTTTTTTCTTGCAGTGAAGACAGATTCATGCTGGTGCAAAAGAGAGGCTTCAGCTGAGAATTCTATTCATTCTTTCATTCAGTCTTTTCCTTACTTACCAGATATTTTTGGACACCTGCTATGTGCCATATATTGGGGATAAAATTAGGAACAAGAAAGCCATGATCTTAAAGTTCCCAGAGCTTGCGTCCTAGTAGTGGAGGTGATCTTAAAAGTAACTGTAAAATTACTACTGTGATAAATGCTATGAGGGAGAAATATGGAATCCTAATACAAAGAATAATATGCCTGGAGATGAGATGGTCAGGGAAGATGGCTCTGAGGAGGAGGTTGTATTTCAACTGAAATATGTCGTATATGGAGTAGCCAACTATGAGAACAATCAGAGGGGAGGTATTATGGGTAGAAAGGTGTCATGTGCAAAGGCCCTAAGTGGGATGAGCACCTGAACACTGGAAGAAATAAAACAAACAAGCAAAGAACAAAATCAACCACTGTGGCTGGAGGGCAATGGGTGAGGCAGGCTCAGGGATGAGTGAGTGATAGGAGGTGAGTTTGTAGAAGGTGTGGTCTGATTTACATTTTGAAAAGATCCCTTAGGCAAACACCATAATAAATATACACATCCAGTCTTATACATGTCAGCCAATACCATAACACAGGGCAAGTAAAATTAAAACATGTGACAAAGAACAGACTGTAAAGGGCTAACAAGGATAGTGAGAAAACTGGTGAGTAAGCTAATACAGTAATCCGAGTAAGACATGGTTTCTAGGACCAGGCTGGGATGGAGCAAGGTGAGCTAATTTGGGGGCTTTTTAATAAGAAAGATTAAAAGCCTGTGATTTGTGACAATGTGGATGAACCTAGAGGGTATCATGCTAAGTGAAATAAGTCAGACAGAGAAAGACAAATACCATATGATTTCACTTATATGTGGAATCTAAAGAATAAAACAAACAGAAAAAACCCAAACAGACTCAAACACAGAAAACAAACTGGTGGGAGGTGGGTGAAAGGATGGGTGAAATACGATCAAGAGGTACAAACTCCCAGTTATGAAATAAATAAGTCATGGAGGGCAGCCCAGTTGGCTCAGCAATTTAGCGCCACCTTCAGCCCAGGGCATGATCCTGGAGACCCCGGGATCAAGTCCAATGTCAGGCTCCCTGTATGGAGCCTGCTTCTCCCTCTGCCTATGTCTCTGCCTCTCTCTTTCTTTGTGTGTGTCTCTCATGAATAAATAAATAAAAAATCTTTTTTTAAAAAATAAATAAATAAGTCATGGAGATGAAAAGCCCAGCATAGGGAACATAGTCAATAATATTGTCATAATATTCTATGGTGACTACACTTACCATAGTGAGCACAGCATAAGGTATAGAGTTGTCAAATTACTGTGTTATATACCTGAAACTAGTATAAAATTGTATGCTAACCATACTTGTTAAAATTTTAGGGCTTTTTACATAGAACTGATACATATTTTTGTGCTTTTATGTATACATATTATACTTTAATAAAAAAAAGTTTATTCTAACAAAATGACATCGATTAAGGAACTACCTGGATGATCATGTCTTTTTCTGAGATAGACCAAGTAGGTAATTTAGCTTGGGGGAATTTTCCTTTGTCTTTATTCCTTCATTCCTCACTTTCTTCCTTCCTGCCTTTCAAAAGATTTATTGGGGTATGATCCTTGGCTGAGATGACAGTTGCAATCCTCATATGGGTCAACAATCTGGTAACAGACAGAGCCCTTGCCCCAAGAGACAGAGCTCTCACTGTGGTCACACAATGAGCTCTTAAGCTAAAGCCTAACAAATTCTTGCCCTTGGTCTCAGAAGGGTCAGGGAAGATAGTGAATGGGTCAGTGTAACTCTTAACTCACTCTGTAGAAATTGCTCAAAGCTCAGGGTTAGAAACAGCTTATCAGGAGCATCCCCTGCTGATGAAGCACAGGAAAGTATAATTCCATGGGGACTGTTAGACTTCCTTTATCATGAGTCTCCACAAAACCTTTATTAATGGCCACCCAACTACCCAGAGCTATCAAGTATCTGAGATTTTTTAAAAATTCTGTTTTGTTTCATTTTGATTTTACATGAGAGAGACACATAATGAAATGAGCTTAGACAGGAAAACAATTTTCAGGAGATGTCCTAGGGTCAGAATACATTCAGTCCTACTCTCTCTTCTCCATCTCCTTTTGTAGTTCTGGCCAGTCAGAATTAATGCTCAAAATAATGGTTGTAGGCTCTGAAAGATCCTCAATCAGTAAAGAATGATTCAAGTATATCATTATACTTGATTTACTAGGTTGGGACAGTAGATTCAGATATCTTAGTGGAATTTTTTTTTTTGCAAACACGGTGGAAAACAGCTTGTTCTGAACTCTCCTTTACCCAGAAATCCAATTAAACATATACTCTTTCTCCTGGCATATCCTTAATCAGATTTTTCTCTGGTTTTAATTCTCCTATATCCTTATAATCACCAAAAAATATTTATTAGCATGCAAAATTATTTGGTGCCCAATATAAAATTTACCTCCTCCCATCACCTCTGAGATATTAATAGTTGCAAAAGTACAATCATAAAATCAAAACTGTATCAGTATAGTTAGGGAAGTAAGAAACTATCTATGGAAGCCCAAACTTGTTACCTCTTCTAGAGTCAATCCAGGGAAACCTCTTGGAAAAGGAGATGGTGAAGAGGAAGCAAAAAGCAGCTGAAGATTACAACTTCTGGAAGGGAGAAGTATTATAATTTGATAAGGAGAGCAATGATCTGGCTATATCAAACATATACCATATGATCCAGCAACCCAACTTCTGGATATATATCCAAGGAAAAGAAGTCACTATCTCAGAGAGATATTTGCTCTCCCACGTTCATTGCAGTATTATTCATAATAGCCAAGATATAGAAACAAACTAAATGTCCACTGATACATGAATGGATAAAGAAAATGTGTATATATGCAGTGGAATATTATTCAGCCTTAAAAAGGGAAGGAAATCCTGCCATTTGCAACAACATGGATGAACCCAGAGGGCATTGTATTAAGTGAAATAAGTTAGATACTGAAAAACAAATGCTGTATGATCTCACTTATATGTGAAATCTAAAAAAAGATGAGTTCAGATAACCAGAGAGTGGAACTATGGTTATCAGGGCCTGGGAGTGGGGAGATGTTGGTCAAAGGGTACAAACTTCCAGTAATAAGATGAATAAATCCTGGAATCTAATGCCCAGCATGATGGCTATAGTTACTAATACTGCTCTGTAGTATTATAGTCACTGTACACTTTAAATTTGTTAGGAGAGTAGATTTTAAGAATTTTCATCACAAAAAGCAGTTACTGTGTGACTGAAAAATGTGTTAATTAACTTGATTGTGGTAATCACTTCATGATACATGTATATTCAATCATCATACCATGCATCCTTAAAACATCAGATATCCAACGCCCTCCCTCCCTCCAAATTCCTAACTCTATCCATAAATAAATAAATAAATAAATAAGCAAGCAACAAACACATAACACTCAAATGTTCTCTTAGATATTTATTTTCTCCAAAGTTATTCTAGGCTGACATCTGGGACAATCATTTAATGATAGATGTCAAGGTTAATTGGTAGTGCAGAAGATCATCTGGATAACACAAGCATCATAATTTAAGTCATCCCTTGGTCCAAATACGTATAAACCTGTTCCTGAAAGTAATTTCTGAGAGAGAAAAGGCTGGTGAGCAGGAAAACTACCCAGAGACAGACTCTTTGAAAGGACAGAGAAGAAATCCTTAACTGGTACTATATACTAGCTCTTCTACCAGTAAAGGAAGTTGATTTTTTGGGTCAGTTCTTAGATAAGTAATTTTTTAAAAGATTTTATTTATTTATTCATGAAAGACAGAGATGCAGAGACATAGGCAGAGGGAGAAGCAGGCTCCCTTTGGGAGCCTGATATGGGACTCAATCCCAGGACCCCAGGATCACAACCTGAGTCAAAGGCAAGATGCTCAAACACTAAGCTACCCAGGTGCCCCACGTGGTGTCTTTCTTGAGTAATTCCTGTTTGTGCCATGCAGCAGGAAATTTTGGTAAAAGTTTCTTTTTCCTTTGAATACAACTTGTGGAACATTATAGACAGCTCACTTTTTAAGGAACTGAACATTAATTTGAGAAACCCCTTGGTGTCCAAGGGAATGATTTTGTTATTTGTGTTTGTGCACCTTGAGACCTGGTGACAGGCATTACTAAAATGCCTGAAACAAACATTATTGAGACCCAGAAACAGACTGGGAAGATAGACATTATTGAGACCTGGTGACAGATATTTCTAATTCAACTATATTCTTTGGTGCCAAATACCTTTTTCCCCCTGTTCTATTCCATTTGTCAACATGACAATGAAACGGGCCAAGAAATATCTTGGGCCAAATGATATGTGATGTGTCATTATGAGACATACCTAGCCTAAATGTGAAGAATAGCAACAATTATCCTGGTAAATTGTGCAAAGAATAATGAGCTCATACTTTTAGTCTCAACTGTCAAGATATTTCATATAAAAATTTAGGGGTCTAAATAATCTGTTTAAATGCAGTTTCTCAATTACCCCATCAATATAGACTCTAATTATGGCTATTACTTTATAGCCACAATCTGAAATTGATGGAATTCAGAAAACATTTCGTCAATAAACCATTCTAGAAAAAAATAATTAGTCTCCACAATGCTAATACTCAGTTTGAGTGAGAAGTTTACCTTTGAACAAGTTATATTTTTCTAATTGGCTTATTATGTTTACCTTGTCCTCTGAGTCAGGAAAGAGCATTTGCCACACTTTCTATGCCTCCTCCATTCCTTTATATCCAGGAGAACTGAAATATCCTGATCCATTATTTTAATACTTCTCCGCTCATATGCTCACAGTGCCAGGCATCTGAATAGCAGTGACATTTATTTTCTTGCATCTTTCACTCACCGTCCTGGTGTTTGACTGTGACAATGGGAAAAATCTCAGTACCACTCCTACTTGCTGCTCTCTAATCTCCACCCAGTAGCATTCAAAAACTGTATCTGTCACCACTCACATTTTCTTTTTGAAGCTTTCAGACTCTTCTTCTTCATGGATCGTGACAAATTTACAGCAGTGAGGAAGCTGCAATAGTTACAGTCTCATGGTTTTTTTGGCCTGTACTAGAAGATTTATCATATCACAAGTAAGTAGTAGTTTGGAGTAGAGAACAGCATGGTCTTTTGTGTCCAACAGACCTGAGTTTGAGTTCTGGTTTTACTGCGTACTCTGTGTGACTCTGGACACGTAACCTCTTGGTGTTTTGATTTTCTCAGCTGGAAAGTAAACAATAATTATAATAATATAAGTTCTTTTTTTTATTTATTTTTATTTATTTATGATAGTCACAGAGAGAGAGAGGCAGAGGCACAAGCAGAGGGAGAAGCAGGCTCCATGCACCCGGAGCCTGATGTGGGACTCGATCCCCGGTCTCCAGGATCGCGCCCTGGGCCAAAGGCAGGCGCCAAACCGCTGCGCCACCCAGGGATCCCTAATTATAATAATAAAACTACCTCATAGTGTTTTCCTTAGGATTGAATGAAATAATCCATATGAAGTGTTGGTGAGGTACCCCGCACTCTATAAGTGCTCAATTTAATTCACATTTTATATTGTGTACGTATAAATATGGTTATGGTTACATATATATCTATATATCTCATTTCATGTGTCATCTCCCTCACAAAGTTTTAAGTCCTTGAAAAGTAGGTGCAATCTTGGAGTTTTTCAATTGCTGTCATCTAATTTCCTTCACTGATCTAGCACAAGAAGTGAGTGCCCAGTAAGATCTTAGTAAATATTTATTGGTATGACATTTTTCCCCATCCCAGCTCAAATCTGCAAGTTCTATTTTGGTCACGGCTGAAAGAAACCTAAATAGATTTTTTCTTACCTCTCATTGTCCTTGTCCTCCAAAGAAGGATGGCCACCATGACCCTATGGTTCTGGATGTTTTGCTTATCTTGATGGAGGATTAGGATCCACATGCAAGAACATTCTCAGTTGAGGTGCTGCTCTAACTTCCCAACTTAATATCCTACCATAACTTCCTCCCATTTGGGAGTCAGATCCTACCTGATTGTTCAGTGTCTTGTTTTCATGAAAATCAATTACCTATAAGCCTGTTTCCCAAGGGTAAGGTTTTCTTCCTCTACTGGGAAAGTTAAATAAAATAATAGAGTATACAAAGAACATTCAGAATGTCTCATGCCAACAAATTTCTCACCAAACCCTGACCTCTGAAGTCTGTGAGTTCAGAGGAGCCAATTACTACTCTGAAAGCCAAATTTCTCTGTTGTGATGAATAGGGCCAACTCTTGGCAACACTGAGATATTGGGACAGGTTGATCTGCAGCTACTACATTTTATCTTTCTTTCTCTTGTTCATCTATCTTGATTGACTCAATTTTCATCTTGTCTCTGAACACTTTTCCCCTCTCTTCAACTCTAGTTCAGTACTTATAGAAGTTCCTTTCAAACTACTATTTTCAGTTTAATTTGTAGTTAAATATGCACTGGTTTTTGAGGAGCTCATCTAATATAAAACTGAATATATACCTATGGTGGAAATCTTTCAATATTTGCTGACTAAATAAAGATCTGAAAATACAATTATTTCCTCTTGAGTATGTTCAGTAATGAATCAACAGCTGACCAAAAGTATTTTCTTTTTCTTTTTTTTTTTTTTTTTACCAAAAGTATTTTCAAACTTTTGCCCCCACCCCCACAAACCCTTGGTTCAATATTGCTAGGAGACTTTTTGAAAATATCAGTTCTTCTTTTCAGGCTCTGATCTGCAGTTCCGTTTTTTTGAACTCAGTATGAATTTGGGATTCTATGAATGACAAGCTACAGAGCCTCACTACTGCACTAGCTATGAAGGAAGTATTTACTGAGAAAATTAACACTGTAAACAATGTTGCAGGGGTCGCGCTTAACCTCCTCAAGAGAACTGAGCACACCTAGTATAAATCAATATTGCTGATTACAAATGATTTATGTCTATTCATTAAAGCAGAAACCTCAGACATCTGACAACCTTTTAAAGCTGTTGATCCAAGTTATTGAATATACTCAAGAGGAAAATGGCTGCATTTTAGATTTCCATTCTATTCTTTGGTCAGAAAATATTTACTGAATGCCTGATACATGCAGAGTCCCACTACAGATATATCTCAAATTATATAATAGAGGTACTCCTTTAAAAAATGTGTATCTTGGGATCCCTGGGTGGCGCAGCAGTTTAGCGCCTGCCTTTGGCCCAGGGCAAGATCCTGGAGACCCAAGATCGAATCCCACATCGGGCTCCCGGTGCATGGAGCCTGCTTCTCCCTCTGCCTATGTCTCTGCCTCTCTCTCTCTCTCTCTCTCTCTCACTGTGTGACTATCATAAATAAAAAAAAAAAAGTGTTTATCTTAGGGGCACCTGGGTGGCTCAGTCAGTTAAGTGTCTGACTCTTGGTTTCTGCTCAGGTCATGATCTCATAGGTCATGAGATCAAGTCCCACATCAGGTTCCATACTCAGCAGGGAATCTGCCTGAAGATTGTTTCCCTCTGCCCCTCCCCCTTCAATAAATAAATATATATTTTTTAAAGTGTGTATCTTTTAGCTTCTGTAAAACTACTCCAATTTCAGATGCATTAGGAAAGCTTTCTTTTTTTTTTAACTTTACAAATTTATTTATTTATTTATTTTTATAAATTTATTTTTTATTGGTGTTCAATTTGCCAACATATAGAATAACACCCAGTGCCCATCTCATCAAGTGCCCTAGGGGAGCTTTCTAATAACAGAAGTCTTAAAGCAAATTTTGGAAGAGTGAGGAATATTTTGTAGTATAATTACTTGTCTGGTTGCTGTGCTTGTTTTATAAATTTAGATTTTTAAAGTAGTATATCTTGTTAAAAAAAAGAATTAGCCCTGTAATTTAAGTGGCCTTTATTCCAAATTATGATAATGTATAATATTATAGAGTCATGGGACTCTAGATTTCTCTGGGCTTCAGATAGATCAGAGAAACATCTACCACTACACCCTTAAAATCTCTTTGGTAAGACAAATTCAAGAAGCACACTTCCTTTTTTTTTCCAGAACAGTGTTACCTCTTTCTCTAAGGAAGACATTGAGAGCAAATACTTGCTTCATTCTTTCTAGAATGCATCCATGAAGGGTTCTCTAGGTGCATTAGTAGGGCCTTTTCCATACCTTTGTTTCCTATGGTCAAAATGAGGGGATTCATTCTGAGGTGTGATCACATGGTAAAGAATAAAGATTATCATGTTCTCAGAGATTATGTCCACACAGAGAACTCACTTCAGAGTAGATGGAACAGTTGAAGAAAGTGTTCTGACTTTCACTAATGATAAGAATCACAGAATGGGACTGGCAGTGTAGAAATTTGATACCAGAGTTTATTGGAAAGGGCCAGCATCCAAGAAAAAGGGATTTACTCTGGAGTGCAAGTATTGATTTATAAAGGGGTTTAGTAGTGCTGTGGAGTGAAGAGAGCACATGCTTGAAACCAGAAAGATCCCATGAAATCCCAACGTTGACTCTTGCTAGCTGGGTGATCTAGAACAAATTATTTAAGTGAAATTCAGCTACCTCATCTGTAAAATGGGGACAACAACCACATCAATAGGTTGTTGTGTGATTTAAATGCAAGTGCCTTGTATGCAAAGCAGCTACTAAAGTAAGTGTTCAACAAATATTAGTTTCTTCTTTCCTTTTTAGCTTTGTTAATGAAAAAAGCAAACAAAGATGATAGAGTTAATTCACTGCAAAGAAAGGTGGCTGGGGGGTGGGGCTTGGTGGCTCAGTCAGGTAAGTGTCTGATTCTTGGTTTCAGCTCAGGTCATGATCTCGGGGTCCTATATTGAGCCCCATGTTGGGCTCCGTGCTCAGCAGGAGTCTGCTTGAGATTCTCTCTCCCTCTCCCTCTGCCCCTCCCTCTGCTTGTGCTCTCTCTGTGTCTCTAAAATAAATAAGTAATTAAGTAAATAATTAAGTAAGTAAATATTTTTTAAAAAGAAAGAAAAGCAGGGGATCCCTGGGTGGCTCAGCGGTTTAGTGCCAGCCTTTGGCCCAGGGCGCGATCCTGGAGTCCCGGTATCGAGTCCCACGTCGGGCTCCTGGCATGGAGCCTGCTTCTCCCTCCTCCTGTGTCTCTGCCTCTCTCTCTCTGTCTATCATAAATAAATAAATAAATCTTTAAAAAAAAAAGAAAGAAAGAAAAGCAGCTGAAAGAACAGAGTAATGCTATAATTAGGAGTCAGGAGCTGAGAGAGCCAATGTTTCTCAACAAGCAGAATATAAAATGCAAAGATCGTAAAAGCTTAATTTAAAAGACTGTAAATTCCTTGGGGGCAAAGAGCTGATCATATTTTATTTGTCTCTCTAATCATATGGCTTTTGGTGAATGGTTGAAAATTCAGAGGACACCAATCAAGCTTACAGGTGATCTCACATGGTCACAACTTTTTACTTAGCAAGACTTACTTAGGAGATGACAAGAAAGGAAAGACTGGAAATTGGATGACTAGTGTTCAAAGTTTAGTTGTAGACTAAGAGAAAAGTTTGAGCTAGACAATCTTCAAGAGCTGAAGAATGTTATTGATACAGAGTGGTGATTGGTATCTGGGAAGGCTAGTAAGTGGCTCTTACATAAAGGAGTCTAATTTCCTGTATTTTTATCAGAAGTTCCAGATGGAGAATTGGATCATAAGTTTAATGAACCCCTCTTGTAAGAATTTGTAGTAGATAGGAGGATGGTTTTCATCAAAGCTTAAGTGGTAAGGACAAAGGGACAAGATCTGAGGTTGTTATAGGAACCTCTTTCTGCTAAGGGCCATCGGCAAGATTAAATAATGGCCATGGTGCACACTGCAGTAGTAAAGACCACACAGGAAAAGAACAAGATGGAAAAGAAAATAAGTAGGAGTAGGAGACAGGGGAAAAGAGAAAGAAAAGGAGGGAGGGTGCTAGTGCCACCACTAGCAACTTTAATCACTCCATAGTTATGGTTTACCATAACTAACTCTGAGCCTCCTCCATTATCTCTTTTTGCCATTTGAGCTTATATTCTCAAGCTATAGTCAGGCAACAGATAGTTACTCAGTGCCTGTTCTGTACCACCTATTGTGGTAGTTGCTGTGGGTGATACAGACAGAATTAGAATATGGTTGGGGGGAAAAGAGCTTTGCATTGTCTGGCACAGAATGATGATAGCTTTATTCTAAGGTGGGATGAAAAATGCCAAGGGGGTTCAAGCAAAGTGCTCAGGTTGGAGGAAGCAGAGAAGACTTCCTGGAGGGGATAGTATTTGAGGTATTTCTTGAAGAGTGCAAAGGACTTCAGTGGATGAGATTGGGAAAGGACATTCAGGGAAGAAGAAATAGATGGAGCAAAGAGAGGAGATGGGTATAATATGGGTACAATTATAGCAAACTCTTGCCCTTTTTTATAGATTTTATTTATTTATGAGAGTCACACAGAGAGAGGCAGAGACATAGGCAGAGGAAGAAGCAGGCTTCCTGCAAGGAGCCTGATATGGAACTCGATCCTGGACCCCAAGCCCTGAGCCAAAGGTAGATGTTCACATGCTGAGCCAACCAGGTATCCTAACTCTTGCCCTTTTTGTTGTTGTTTTCAATGCACCAGGCACTCTGCTAAGCACTCTGGATACATTGCTTCATTTAATCCTTATTATAATCCTATGAGGCAGGTTTCCTCTATTGTCCCTGTTGTATAGATTAGAAAAAAGAGGGCAACTGATTGGGAAAAATTAGAGAGGGACACCAACCATGAGATTCTTAACTCTGAGAAACAAACAAAGGGTTGCAGAAGGAGAGGTGGGTAGGGGGATGGGGTAGCTGAGTGACGGGCTTTAAGGAGAGCACTTGATGGGATGAGCACTGGGTGTTATACTATATGTTGGCAAATTAAATTTAAATTTAAAAAACTGAAAAAAAAGAAAGAAAATTGAGATCAGAGAGGCTATATAAATTGTCCAATGTCACACAACTATGAAATGGCAGAGCCAGGTTTCTAACTTGGGCTTATCTGAGTCCAGAGCCGATGCATGCAACTAACCAATAGTTGCAAGTCAGGGTATGAAAAGCAACAAAATCAGAGTGTGGCTGGAGCACAGAGCATGTGAAAAGGAGGAATGGCAACTGCAGTCGAACTGTGGAGCATCTTATTGGCAGCCTAAGGAGTGGGGGTTGGATCCTGTAAACAATGGGAAACCATGGGAAGTTTTAAAGTAGTGGAGTGACAGTCAAAGTGGTGCTTTAAGAAGATTAGTCTGTCAGCAGTACAGAGGATGGATGGGAAAGGGGAGACACTGGAGGCAGTTAAGAGACTATTGCAGTATAATAGTCTGAATGTAAGGTAGTGTATTAAGCACTTGAGCTAAGAAAGCCAAAGAGGGGAATGGACAAAGGAGAGACATTGTAAAGGAAAAAAAAGAAAAAAGAAATCATGACTAACCGGATATGGGGGTTGAGGGAGACGAGAAGTAGAACTTAAATAGTTGACACTGAGGTGTGGAGGCTTTCAAACTAGAATGGTAATGCTATCACGGAATTGTGGGACTGCTACCTTGGAGAAGTTTGGACTTCTCTCTTCTTTGGAGATTGAAGCTGGGAGAAATCTTTTAAAAATGATCCTTGCAACTATGGAAATGGCTGAGGTTAATGTGGGGAGAGACAAGACCCAAAGGCAAAAGCTTGGGGAATGCCTCCTTTGAGTAGATGTAGCAAAGAGGGACAGTTATAATGGAGAGTGACAAGAAATGACATGGGGAAGGGAGGAAACAGGAAATAGTGGAATAAGGATTTGGGGAAGATGGAGTGATCAATATTGTAGAGATGGTCAGAGAAAAAGGAGGATGAGAAAATATTATTGATTTGGGTGATTAGATGATCTTTAGTGATTGACAAGGAGCAGTTCCACAGTATAGCCAGATTTTAAGGGGATGAAGAAGAGAAAGAGAGTAAGGGTCACACATCAGAGACAGTGGCTATAGAGAATGCTCAGAAGAATTTTTGTGTTGAAATTAAAGGGACAAAAGAGATACTTAAGGGATAGTAGGATTATTGAAAGACTTTCTTAGGGTGAGCATGATCCTAGCACATTTATTAGCTGAAGGAAAATGTTAATTAACATTTGCTAGTAGAGATTAAAAACTTGGGGTCAGGTTAGGAGTAATAGTGGTTGGAACAAGATCCTGATGAGTGTCCAAAACAGTAGGACCAAGAGCTAGGTGGAATGTTTGCTTTGGCAAATATGGGGGTGATAACTTCTTTGGAAAATGAAAAAAGAAAAAAGAAAAGAGGCCAACAAAAGTTACATAAATATTTAGAGATGGAGAGATGACATTAAACTGGAAACATTCTGAATTTTCTTTTTTTTTTTAAATAGATTTTATTTATTTATTTGACAGAGAGAGAGAGAATGAGAGAGTGGGCAGAAGTTTGGGGAGCTGCAGAGGGGGAGAGAGAAACAGGCTCCCTGCTGAGAAGGGAGCTGGGTGTGGGCTTGATTCCAGGATCATGACCTGAGCTGAAGGCAGACACTTAACAGACTGAGCCACCCAGGCACCCCCATTCTGAATTTTCAAGGAAGTTTGTACACCACGTGCTGGCTGGTCTTGATGATGCCAGTAAATTATCTGTAGAAGAGAAGGAGAGTGGGCATAGGACTGAGGGCTTCAGGAGTCTGTCCCCAGCAACTGGCACACAAAGCACTCAATAAGTAGTTTTTGAATACTTAAGTAAGTGACAATATTTAAAGAACAACCACTATGAAACATGAGTCATGTCATAGAGAGTGAATAAAAGTATTACAAAACAATAGCCACCAGAATGGTAGAAGATGATAAAGATAAGTGACACCAGAGTTGGTGAGGACACAGAACAACTGGATTGTTCATACACTACTTGGAGGAAGTGTAAACTGGTAAAACCACTTTGAAAACCTTTGATAAGCAACATCTATTGAAGCTGTACATATGCATGCTCCGTGATCCAGCAATTCTACTTCTAGGTATACATACCCAAGATAAATGAGCACATTAGCTTACCAAAAGACATGAACAAGAATGTCCATAGAAAAACAGAAAATGCATACACTCGCCTGAAGTTGCTTAGGTCATAAGTGGAAGAGCTAGGATTTGAACTCAGAACTTTCTTGCTATAAAGCCTATGCATTTGCCTCTACACCATATTGGTACTGGATGTCATTTATTATGCCCATCGCTTTACACGTATTGTCACTAATACTTACAATCTCGCAATATGTAGAGTATTACCTACATTTTACAGATTAATAAACTGAGGACCAGAATCTGCTTGCACAAATTCACACAGCTTGTAAATGGTGGGTAAATTTTTTTCTGCTCAAGAGCTAAAATGTGCAAGCTCCAAAATCCATGATCTTTCTCTTCCATCAAGAGATGGAGTCTTTATTCAAGTTTTGAGAAGTTTTAAGAAGGAAGTATGGTGGGCTGATATAGTTGAAAACATAGGAATGGTTCAGTGAAAGAATCTTGGCTAGGATGGTCTTCACTGCCCAAAAGGCAAAGACCAACACTACAGTCAAGTAATGTCCTCCTCCATTTTTCTATCTGTGATCTATTCATTTTATTATATGTTTCTGGGAGCCAATGATGGCTCTATACTAGTGAAGTAGACAACTATTGTTTTAGCAGTAACTACTCACCTCTTTTTTCAATCCTTTTACTTAATTTAGGCAACCCTCTCATATATTTGACAGACACACACACACATACACACACACAGATGCATGCATGTGAAGTCCTCTAAAACTATCTCCTTATCAATAAATTCTTCACTGCAGAGAATTTATTAAATACTCAAAGAAGTGTTCAGGCCTGAGATGACTTAGTGGTTTTAGCCATCCAGTTTAGGGATACAGATCAATAAATATCCCCACTTGCCTATAATTCAGTTTGAACTCCCGTCTTAGAAGGGGTGTTCAGAGTTTTCTGATAAGTATCTCAGACTGTAGTTCTCCCCCATGTCAAGAACACCAGAACACTCCAAGTGTAACCCCGAATTCCCATATCCTATTATCTTTTCCCTAAAAAGGTCCTTCCCTGACCTTGAATCATTGCTTTAATAAAAGCAGTTCTGGGAGGGGAGATCCTAACCAAGGTGGACTGAGCCCCAAAGGACAAAGCAAGTTTTGAAAACACCAGGTTGGGCATAGAGGCTCTGACCTCTGCCAGGTCTTCCTTTACTCCTAAACCAGAACCTTGCAGAACAAGCTCTATTGCTCTTTCTGTCCCCTATCTCACCCTCCATCCCCTGAATGGAAGACGTGAATTCATCGCCATGGCAACCTGTGGCTGTGCCTGATAGTTCTTGTCTCAGCCAGTTCTAGGCCCTGGACATCTGTTCTCAGTTCATTTCTTCTAATATTCCCCAAACTAAGTCCAGTACCATATGCTAAATTCCACAGTATCTCTGTGTAGGTGATGGAGAGGCCCTCACCAAGGTAATACAAAGAAAGAGGAAACAGAGTAACAGGAAAGCAGAGTGTTTAAAAGTTGCTTTCTGGGGACAAGGAGGCAAGGGGCACTAATTTAAATTCACTAAGTGCTTACTACCTGCCAGCCATGGTAATGTCCTATTCCCTTCTTTCACTTAATTCCCTCAAACAGCTTTATGAAATAAGAATCACTGTCCTGATACAATGCAGGGATGAGGGAAATGGAAACTGAGAGAGGCAAAGTGACTCGCCTAACTAAAATACAGTCTTGGTGGATGACACTGATTTATGGTTCTTCATTTTTTGGAAGGAAAATAAGAGCTGCAAAGAAGTCTTTCCTCAATCCATGTGCCTATGAATCTCCCAAAGCCTTTCCCTGGGAACAGGTCCCTCCTTCAAATGTGGCTCTTTTCAGGCATCACCTTTAGCTCCTCTTTCCCTCTTCATCACCTTATTTCTACCTTCCTGAGGCTCTCCACAATTTTTGGCCACTTTTCTCACATTCTCAGGAAGATCCTTGACATGGGGCTTTTTCTGTGGCATGGGAAGGAGAGTGGGATGGGCTGATTTTCCTGACACAAGCAAAACAGAGGACACTTGTGTTAGTTTCCTATTGCTATAACAAATTACCACAAATTTAGTGGCTTAAAGCAGTACAAATCTATGCAATGAGCTAAAATCAAGGTGTCAGTAGAGCCATGCGCCTTCTATTTTTTTTTTTACATTTTTAAAATTTAAATTCAATTTGCCAACATATAGTATAACACCCCATGCTCATCCCATCAAGTGCTTTCTTCAGTGCCCGTCACCCAGTTACCCCATCGGCCCACCCAACTCCCCTTCTGCAACTCTTTGTTTGTGCTCCTTCTAGAGGCTCCAAAGGAGAATCTGTTTCCATGCCATTTCCAGCTTCAAGAGATGCATTTTTTGTATTCCTTGGTTCATGCCCACTTCTTCCATTTTCAAAGCTAGCAGCCTAGCATCTTCAAATCCTTCTGTACTTCTGTCATATTGTCTCCTCTGCTTCCCACTTTCAAGAATTATGATCACATTTATGGCCCACCTGAATAATCCAAGGTAATCTCCCCATCTCCAGATTCTTAACCTAATCACACCTGCAAAATCTCTTTTGCTCTATGTAAGGTAACATTCAGAGTTTAAGGGCATTAGGACCTGAATATCATTGGGGGCCATTAATCAACTGACTACAGCATCCATGACAAACAATTATATCTTTATAGTGGGAACTGGTTGTCCTTCATCTTAAGTAGATGAACTGAGATCTCAGGAATTACAGATAGAATAGAAGGCATAAACGTGAATGAAGTTAGGAGAGAGATATAAACTTGAATTGTTTTGAATTGAGGTAAAAAATGGAGCAGATGACTCCTGCTCTCTGAGGAGAGGTCTCTTTATTTGCTCACTACCTTAGAGAGGTAGAAAGGAAGGTAGGACTTGGGGTGAAGGCTTCTCTGATTCTCTTTTCCAAAATGGTTGTCTTATTGTTCTGTCTGGCTGGGTGCTTTCCTGACAGAGAAAGGTGGAAGGAAGGGTGATGCACTGGCTCCAGAGACAAAGGGGGAACAGATAGAACCCCTCTCTAGTTGAGCTCTATTCTCCCTCTCCATATTTAATTCACTTTTTCCTATATTTGCCAATCAGGCACCTCCTGTTTTTTGGCAAACAAACTCCAGGGTAATAAATAGAGAGCAGAGAAAAGGAGGCTTCTGTAGGAAAAGCCCTCATGTTGGCAGACCCCAGGACAGAGAAACCTCCTCCATCAAGGGAGGAGAGGAATTGGGGATGGCTGCTAAGCAGAGTAACCAGGAATTACAGGGTCATTCCTTGATAACAATTAACTTCTTTTCCTTGGCAATGAATATTGCTATCTAGGATGTAGAGGCCTTCAAAAACCCCTTTCCACAAGGCTCTCTACCTGATGCTTATCACAAGGACAAGCTTCAATCACATCTGGCAGGTCTGAACTAACGCCTAGTGAAGAGAATAGGAAGTAAGCATTTGGGGCACTCGGATTCTGAAAACCATGAAAAGACTGGTTGGAATGGGAATATAGGGGTGTGCCTGGCCCCAGACTAAATTTTCATGGTCTTGGAGTGTCAGCAACAGCATCATAAGCTCAGTGAGGCTCTGATTTATGAGCACCAGATGCAGAGTTGTGAATTGATGTTTTTTGTAGAGTTTGCAGCTGGCTCCCCATATTTCGTTCCTGTTCCAGGACATCACATATTATATTGCTCAGTGCTCCTCCTTATATAAAACCTCATGACAAATTCTTCTCCAAAATCAGGGCCAGGAAAAAAAAAAGTTTGTTTCTCCTAGTGAATGTGTCTGCTTTCCTCCGTCAGACAATGAAAGCAATGAAACCCATCATATGGAAGTAACTCTCCCCCACACCCTAGCCAGAGGGTTGACAAAAACTCTCCAGCTGTATGAAATATTTTGGATCTACTAAGAGTAGGAGTGTTGGAGGTGAGGAAGAAGCCAAGGACAGCTCATAAAGTTCACTTAAAATTGGGGAAACAGGGTAAGCCACAACTTCTGAAGAGGACTATTCAAAGAGTCCTCTTTGAATATGAAGAGTCATGTTCAAAAGCCTGACAGATTGTTATGATGAGCACTGGGTGTTATATGTAAGTCATGAACCACTAAATTCTACTCCCAAAACCAATACTACACTATATGTTAACCAAATAGAATTTAAATTAAAAATTGGAAGACAAACAAACAAACCTAACAGGGAATCCAGAGAATTCCCAGGCAACAATGATGGCGCCATCAGCTTCTAAGCTGAATCATGCTGGGGATTCTCTAGCAGAAAATTAGGAGCTGCGCCTGGCCTCTAGAGTTAGAAAGAAGCAGGAATGTGTAGGAAACAGGTCTCAGACAACTCTTGCCCTTGAGAATCACTGATTTGAAGGACCAAGAGGCTCTGGAAACTGGTAGTGCTCAGGCAGAAGGAAAGGCCTAATTGTCCATGGGATGTATGGAAAGATCTGCTGATCTGATAGCTTTATAGAAGTACACTGACCTGGCTCTGATAGGATACAGGAAATATTTGATTTTCTAAATCCTACTACCTCCCTAGACTAGTTCAATCATGATTTCTTACTACCCTTGTTAACTGACCATGAGACAAATGGGTCGCATATTGTAAAAGTCCATGTGGAAACCAGCATAAATGGTACTATCACAATCTGAGTGTTAACATAGTATTTTGATTTTCACCTTGGTTGCTAGGAAACTCAGTTCTACATTGTATACTGGATTGTTTCAGCATTCCAGAAATATGAGGGCGGCGGTTAGTATATTTTGTCTCCATCTTCTTCCCATTGTACTGCTTTTATTCTTTGTTAACAGATTTCTGTCTAATTGTACCAAGAATTTACCCATTGTTTTTTAAGTTCCTTTTTAAAAGTAGATAGAAAATAAATAAGCATCAATATATATGATAATTTCATTGTGGGCTCATCAAATTCCTCACATGCCCTTATGTGGATTTAATGTGGTAGGGATATTGACCTTGACTCAGTCTATGCTTACCTTTGTTCTGCAGATTTGTTGCTATGAGGGGGTCGGGGCCAGTGTATGTTCTGTTAGCAATGGGTACAGTCATTGCTGCAAAGGAAAGAAAGTATCTCATTTCGTTAGATGCTTTTATTACCCGTGGCATCACAATAACACTTTATTCAGGTTTCTTGCCTTGGGAACACCTAATGGCAAGATGTTTTTGATACTTTGGTAACTAAAGCTCCTTTAATGGGGTCTATGATGGACCTGCCTTGTTTTGTTCTATAGTGAAAAATGTTATAAGGAAGTTGCAGTATATATTTTGTTGGTAACTATGCCTTAAGCTATTAAGGCCATTTGTTATTTTCTGAAAAGCAAGAGAGATAATGCTCACTAATAAAATTCACCGCACTGCGGGTAGCTCTAAGTTTCTTCCCTACAAAGTGTTCCATAGCTCTCTTGGGTCTGCCTCCTGTATTCATCTTTCTGATGTCCTTAGAAGATGGGGAGGGGGCATAGCTCTTTCAGTGCCAGGGAACTGGACTTCATCTGAATCACAAATAAGTCACAAGTAAGAGCCAGCTTAAAGCAAACTGCACCACCTCCTCGCAGTCTCCCTCTTCTGTCCTGGCTTCCCGTTAGCTTCTCCCAGTCTCCGGAGTTCAGCTTCCTTGGGCCACTGATTCTGGCATCTCCCTGAAGACCCTGTCTTTTACTTTTTTCCCACTCCCTATCCAAGATTCAGGCATTGAAGTTCCCCTTAACCTAATTTCTCCTCGAATTGAAAATGCAAATGTGCCTGCTTTATTGTCTGTATGTATTAAGCTTCTACAAAAGGCTTTGTGCTAGGCACAATGCTCTGTATGGGGCAGTACAAGAAGGTGGGGGTGGAGGGAGCAGAGTGGCCTCTGAACCGCTGTGGGTCAGCAGCTGGAGTGCTTTGCACTATTCAGGCATTGATTGAGGTGAGAAGAGTAGAAGAGGTGGAAGGGGACAGAAGCAGGGAGAGGTACTGTGGTCTCCATCATGAAACTGGAGGGAACTGAACTAGAAATTTGAAAGCCATCTAAGGGGGATGAAACTGAAATTTCCATCTTACTCCATCTCTAGGCACAAAATTATTCATAATTCTATTGACATAAGAACTTCAGCTACCAGTAATGGGAGAAAAGCACAGAAGAGGGGAACAAAGGGGAAAGGTTGTGGATTTCCCATCTTTCCTCCAGACCAAATCCAAGAATCTGGAGAATGTACTTTTCCTCTGATACAATGCTATGTTATGTTACACAGAGGGACCTGAGGCTAGTTCCACATGAGTGGGATTCTGACAACTTTGTGTGCTAATAGTTCACCTGTCATACTAATTCAAGATGTTTATTTCTCTAGCTTCTATTTTAAGAAGCTACAGGAAGTTTGACAAGATAAAGTTTCAACTTTGACATCTGATAGATTAAACCCACTCTAGAAGGCTGAAATTTCATAACTATATGACTGGACTCAAGTGTATTAAAAACAGAGGTTTTCACAGGAACAGGCAGGAGTGATGGCAGTATGCAATACATAGATCAACAACTGACTTCTTTTAACAAAACATAAAAGCTATTTCCAGATGAAATTCTCAGAAACACTATAGGAAATTAGTATAACTGATTGATGTGATCTCATCTAATAGAAATGGGAGTTGAAGCTTTATCCCTCCAGAACAGGTGATTAGAGGCAAATGAGGGGCAGGTTCCCATGGCAACCATTTGGCTATCTCAGACCCAAAGGAAGTCTCCAAAGAGGAAGCTTTGAGAAGGAATGTGGATTTTCAAAGGGAAAAGAGAGTAGACCTTTGTCTTTTAGGCACATGGTTAGAGAAGGTGATGTGGAGGTACCTCTAGAGTTGTTCTGTGAGTGCCAGGGAAAGATTTTACTGTTTCACTCTCTTGATGCCAGAGAATCACTCCTTCATATGGTTATTTCTCTCACTCCACCCTCCTTTGAGGGGAGCCAATGTCTGCTCAGGGCCATGGTGGATGTGTCAGGTGAATTCATCATGCTCAGACCCCTCCTTTCTCCCCACAGATCTGCCCTCTTATCCTTGAACTCATAACCAGCCATTCTAGCCCAGAATGGGATTGGGAGAATCTCTGGGGTGGCAGTACTTGTGCTAAGGGAGGTATGGCAAGACATGACAATTCTTTTTGTGAAGATGTGTGGCTGAGAGCTCCCTGCTGGCTCCCTTTTAGTCAGTTAAGGTCCTACTTCATGGTAGCTACCAGGGGTGGGGGATATACCCAAGGAGCATTGCTCTTCTTACTCTGGGGACTTTTCTAACTTCCCTTGATCATTCCTAAACTACAACTTCTGCCCTATCAACCTCTCTCTCCTGCCTTTCTCCTCCCACTTTCCATAAAAGGTATAACAAGGTTTTCTATTATTTTATTTCCCTAGCAACTTCCACTTCCCCATCGTTCTACTCTTGCTCCCACCCATTCCCCTCTTCCTCCTACACATACTCCCAAGCCCTTTGCTGACATCTGAGATGTCAGATTCAATTAAAACAAAGTCTGTTTTTCTGCCCCCTGGAATCTCAGGGACTTAAAGGGGTTCCTAATCTAGGCCAACAGTATTGCTGACAAACAAGGATAGGCCCTAGAATGTAACATTTTCTAAATTCTTACTATGTGCCTTCACATATGCTGACTCACTGTATCTGCAGAACAGCTCAGTAGCGTGGACTTTATTAATCATTCCCATTCTGCAGATAATGAAACTGAGACTCTCAAAATGCAAGTGACTTCCCCAAGGGATTTTAGAGTCTGTAAGCACAGAATCAGGATTTGCATCCCAGCCTTCTAGCTCCAAATCTGGTTCTTCTCCCACTCCCTTAGGAGAGTGTGGGGCATTGAGGGCCACATGTTCCCAGGAGATGTTGTTGTTGGCTCCTGAAGGCCACTGGAGTGTGGGAGAGAGAGCTTCAAATACTCATTCCATTTGACTGTTACAACTCCAGGGGCCTTGCAGTTATGCCTGACCTTGAGGCCTCTAATCTGTTTTCACTCAAGGTGGCAAGTAATTCATTCTCATTCTCCCACAGGACAATATCCTATTCCCACCATAGGCTTCAGATGACCTAGTCAGGAGTTCTCACCACTCTGGCTTTTTGATTTCCATTTAGTCATTCATTCCTTCATTTGCACATTCATTCATTCAACTCTTGAGTATCTCTTAGGTTCCAGATACTATGCAAAGATTTAAGGGTCCTTTGATGATTAATCCGTGATCTCTGCTTTTCTGTAGCTTGTGGTTTTCTGGAAGATTAGAGACTTCAGTAGATAATGGCAATGTGATATAGTAAGAACAGTGATACAACTATGGACTGATTTGTAGAATGAAAACTTTGACCAGAACAGGGAGAGACACCAGTTTTGAGAGTTTATCTTTGTAGGAAATAACCTGGCTCTCAATTGCCCCCTCCCTTTCCCTTCCTCAGGTTCCTATGAGTAGCAAATACTCAAAGTAAATATTTTTAAAATAAGGTTATTTTTGTAGGGTGGGGAGGGTATGTTCATCATATGAATCATCAGTCAGTGTCTTTAAAGAAAACAGAAAAATAAAATGCCCAAATACTCTTTCCCATTGAAATTCTGGGAAATATACCAGGAAATTAGCCCACAACTGACTAATGCAATCCCCTCTAAGAGAAATCGTCCTGTACAAATATATCCAATCAGTCTAGAGAATGTGGTTTGCCTAGGTTCATAAAGAAGTAAGTGGGATGCATTTTTTAATTTACCTGATTTGTAAATAAATGTCCCTGCATTAGAACATGATTTTTAAGTGCTGTCTTCTATGAAATCATTTTCCCGTTCTTCTCCCTAGGGATGGGGGCCCATGTGCATAGCAGTGACCTTTTCTCCCCTCTAATCTCCTTCTTTGAAAGCTTGTTTTCTCTAGTTGTTTTTCTGGAACTGATGTGATATAGAAATTTACACTGTGGTGTGAATGGATGAAAACAACTTAATTCTGTATCTTTTCATAAGATATTTGCATTTTAATAAAGGCCAATCACTTAATTTGGAAATAATAAGTCTTTCTTTTAAAGTTTTCATGCCCACAATCAATTTATTTTTTAGAAATTCATGCACAAGGCTCCAAATTCCAGGTCTTTCAGACTTTAAATTCTAATGGGAAAATTTCAGGCACCTGTAAGTTTGACTCATGGGGAAACATTTTAGAGTAGACGTGGCTCTTACTCTTCCCTATCAGGTCCCAACTCTGACATGGCTCCTTGGGATGACATCTCTAATTTCTCCCCCTTTCCAGAAGCACTTTTGGCTCAGCAAATCTCTTATGTCTTCACAGTCAGCCATTGAATACTTCTAGTCCATGCAGAATGGAGTGGTGAGCTAAAGGTGTGCCTCAGTTTTTTTTAAGGTATGAAGATAGGGAAGATATTAAAATGCTGTTGTACAATTCACCTGGTTCTGATTGGTTGTTAGGATGAGAATCAGCCTCTTCTACACATGAGCTCAGTGGCAAGTAAACTCATACGTCAGGTCATACATACATGTGACCACATATGCTCTTGCATGTATTTGAAAATAAAAGGGTTTGGAGGTATTGATGAAAGATAGATAATGATAATAATGGCTTACTATGCTGTAGACACTATGGCAAGGGAGTTATATATCCTCAGAACATCCACATGAGGTAGGATCATTATTGCCATTTATTAAGTAATCTCTCTGCCCAACATGGGGCTCAATCTCATGACCCCAGTATCAAGAGTTGCCAGATGCCTGTGTTATTGCCATTTTAAAAATGAAGAAACTGAAAATCAGATCTGTTAAATAAATTTCTTAAGATCAGTAAGTGTAAGAGATGGGATATGAACTTCAGTCTCAATCCAGAGCATATGCTTTTGACCACTGTACTGTACTGCCCTTCCATGGGTGTGGGTAGATAGATGAGGTTGACTATTACAAAGTGGAGGGAGATACAAGTCTGAACAATGTTCTAGGGGTAAGAATGGCCAAGGAGTGCTCCATGGGCACTAAGTATCCCAGTACACTGTGACTAGAGGCAAGAATTCTCATAGGGTAGTAAAGGGAAGAATTCCTACAATGGTTGTCTGAAGCCATGTTGTGGAGGGTCCAAAATATTTATCCAAATAGTGTATTCTTTATGCTTCAATTATTAAAGATCCAGCTCCAGGAGCTAAAGAAGTTTTCAGAATGTATAAATGAAAATATTTTCAGAATTGTACAGAGGACTTTGCAGATAGATCAAACACTAAAGCCCAAACAGAAACATATTTAATAAAAGTAATCATTCAGCACCATGAGGCATTAGATGAGGTCTATTGTGAATTTTTTCCCTTTGTGCATCACAGAAAAAACATCCAGTATTGTGATTACCAAGGTAATTTATCTTTAGGTTAATAGGTGGTAGGAGAAAATGATGTTTTGTTGTGTTCCATTCTACAGGGGCCAAAAGGTTCTGTTTGGCTTATATAGCATTTATAGACAAGGTACTGGTCTACTGATCCCCAAATGACGATCCTGGTAACATCACAAAATGACTTCTATTGTTGGTGGAACAAGAGAGATTCTAGGTAATAATGGAGATGACTACCTACTTATGTGATGCTCCCTGGCCTGGGAGACTAGGGGTCTGGATTCCAAGTCCAGTTCTGCCACTAATGAACTGCATGACCTTGAGACAGTAACTCAGTTTCTTTTGAGCTCAGTTTTTTTCACTTATAAAATGTGGAAGTTGCAGGAAAGCCCCTAATTGTCTTTGTTACCATCTTTTTGCGTGTTTATTTTTAAAATTTCACAATATGTGGGTCTTTTATCATTGTAAAAATGTTAAAAAATACCAAAGGCCCCCCTCAGCCCTCTATTTCATACCTATTTCAAGATAGAAATTACATTTGTAGTACATTTTTCTAAACAATTGTTATGTATCTACAGACATATAGATATGTATTGTTGTGTGGGGGTTAGTTTTAAAATAAATGGTATCAAACTGTATGTGTTGTTCTACAAATTGATTTTTTCATTCAACAGCATGTCTTGGGGATATTTTCATGTAGGTATGTATAAAACTGTCTCATTTTTAATAAAGGGCTGCATAGTATGCATATACTATCATTGGCTTAGCTATTTTTCCCACTGATAAATACATAGGTTGTTTACAAATGATCACAGTTATGATTCTGCAATGAACAACTTTAGACATCTCTTTGTACACGCGTGCAAGCATTTCCTTAGGGTATATTTCTCTGATGTGGAATTGCTGGGTCTGAATATTTCAGTTTTATTAAACACTGTCAAATTGCCCTTGAAACCAATATATATGCATACTAACAGTTTCATTGCAACTTTATCAAAACTTTTTCATTTCATTTATTCTAATCATTCAGTGATTCTATTGACACCGGGACTATTTTTAAGAAGTGATTTTTTTTTTTAGCACAACTCTACTTATTCATTATTTTATGCATTTAGGTGTTAATCAAAAAAAATTTAGAGGGGATCCCTGGGTGGCTCAGCGGTTTCAGCCTGCCTTTGGCCCAGGGCGCAATCCTGGAGTCTCGGGATTGAGTCCCGTGTCGGGCTCCCGGCGTGGAGCCTGCTTCTCCCTCTGCCTGTGTCTCTGCCTCTCTCTCTCTCTATGTCTATCATAAATAAATAAAAATAAATCTTTAAAAAAATTTAGAGTGTGAACCTGGTTGTATTATATACAAGAACTCTGAGGAACCATGGAAGATATGCCAATAAACTTTAGTGGAGAAATCAAATAAATGATAAGATAGAAACTAAACTTCAAATCAACAAAAACAGAACCTTGGAGAAAGGGAAATTAAAAGAGTGAAGTCTTAAGATGAATTAACCCAAAGGATCACATGCAAATAGTCAATGAGGTGTAATCAACATGAGCAGAACTTTGAAAGTATGTGTTAAATCTGGATGCTCAGTGCACCAAATAAAAACAGTAATGTTTTATAGGTACTAAAATATGATATGCTACTACGATGTGTGTCATAATGGGAATAGCTTGTTTCATGAAATAATTTGGGGCATCAAATTATTGGCGATCATATAATTTTTATATCACAATCTGTTAATGTAGTGAATGGCATTAATAAAGTACCTAATATTAAGCCATATTCATTTCACAGAAAAGTCTTATTGGTCATGATTCATACTGTACTTTTTCTTTGAACACACTCCTGGACTTGAAGTGCTCATGTTCTGTTTAGTATTCTGCATCTAGGCTCAGAAGCAAGGTTGGCTCCATAGTTTTCTGTTTTCTGGAATCTTTGCCCAACTTTTGGCATGGCAGTTACGCTAGACTTGCAAAATGAATGCAGAATATTTCCTTTTGTCTCCATGCTCCAGAACATTTTATAGTGCATGAGAGTGACTTGTCCTTTGAGGATTTAATAGAACTTGTCTATTTAATTTTTGAGCCCCGTTCCTTTTTTACAGGGTAGATCTATGACTATCTTCCAGATTATTAGTCTATTCAGGTTTTCTACATTTTCTTGCATCAATTTTAGCAATACGTGTTTTCCTAAAAAATAGTTCATTAAATATTGATTTTAAAAATTCTACTCATAAAATTATGCATAACTGTGTTTAATACAACATTAAATAACCTCAATATATGTATTTATTATAGCTATTGTTTCAAACATTTATATCTCCCATCTGTTTTTCTTGCTCAGACTACCTCAAAGGTTTATCTATTTTAGTAACCTTTTCAAAGAAATTATGTTAGGTTTTATGGATCCACATTACCCTTGTGTTTGTTTTTGTTCTTATCAAAATTTCTTTAAATTATGCTTTTACATTTATATTCCTATTTTCCCTTAGTTAACCTTGTTCTTCTTTCCCTAACATCTTGAGTTTTCTAATACATTTATTTAGACTATGATGTTTTCTTTCAGTGCCATTTTGACCATGTTCTATCGGTTTTGCTATGTAATGTTTTTTTAAAAGTCTATTTAATTTTTTAGTAGTCTCTATACCCAACATGGGGCTCAAGCTTATGACCCTGAGATCAAGCCACATGCTCTTCCAACTGAACCAGCCAGGCACCCAACTAAATAGTACTTTTATTCTTGTTTATTCCTAAATAGCTTGCAATTTTAATTTTGATATTTTTCTTTAACATGGAGTCATTGGAAGAAACTTTAAAATATTTTATGGAGAAATTCTCAAAACTTCTTTTCTTTTGCCAGTATTACTAATTTCCAATTGTATTGATGTGTTTAGAGTATATAACCTTAATGTTCTTAGCTTTTCCTAACTGGTTGAGATTTTTGTAAACTCACACAGTCAAATTTTGTGCATGTCTCATATATGTCTAAAGAATGCCAATTCTCTGCTTGTTGGATGAATGCATGTACGTGTATGTTGTATCAAACTCATGGGTTCTACAAATTCTCTTCCTTTGTATTTAAGTTCCCACTTGATCTGTTGCTGGGTTTCTGAGCAAGAGTTGTGTCAAAGTTTCCCATTAATTTTTTGGATTTCCAGTTTCTTCTTTTTTGTTTTCCATGTTTATTTCATTTATTTCAGAGTTACATTTTTTATTAATCTAATAATTGGTATAATTAATCTAACAATTGGCACAATAGTCTAATAAATGATATATCCTCCCGGTGGATTATACCAATATGAAATATGCCCTTGTCCCTTTTAATTTTTATCTTTTTTTCTTTTGCTTGGTATTACTATTGTTACACCTGACTTCAGGTTTTCTTTTTAGATTTTTATTTATTTATTTAGTCATGAGAGAGAGAGAGAGAGAGAGAGAGAGAGAGAGAGAGAGAGAGAGGCAGAGACCCAGACAGAGGGAGAAGCAGGCTCCATGCAGGGAGCCCAACCTGGGACTCGATCCCGGGACTCGATCCCAGGACTCCAGGATCACGCCCTGGACCAAAGGCAGGCGCTAAGCTGCTAAGCCACCCAGGGATCCCCCTGACTTGAGTTTTGTTAGCATTTTTTTCATGTGTCTTTCTAAATCTGTTTTCAAGTTTCATGTGCCATTTGTTTTAAAATGTGTCTCTTAATAATAGTGAAAGGGAATATAAAGGAAGGGAAAAGAAATGTTGGGAAATATCAAGAAGAGAGACAGAACATAAAGACTCCTAACTCGGGGAAACGAACTAGGGGTGGTGGAAGGGGAGGAGGGCGGGTGTTGGAGGGGAATGGGTGACGGGCACTGAGGTGGACACTTGATGGGATGAGCACTGGGTGTTTTTCTGTATGTTGGTAAATTGAACACCAATAAAAATTAATTTAAAAAAATGTGTCTCTTAAACCAGATATGGCTAGATTTTATTTGTCCAACCTGAGATGATCTGTCTTTTAACAATATTTATCTATGTAGACTCAAATTACTCTTGATATTTATGATTATCCTGTCTTGTTTTACCTTTTCTAATTACCATGACTTCTTGTTTTGTTTTTTCCTTTCCAGTAACTTTAGGAGATAACATTTTCCTGTGTTTTATTTTGTGTTCTCTAGTATTTTTGGGGGGGGGGGTTATATTATATCTCATATTCCAGTTGTTACCCTTAATTTCTTAAAAAGTATTTAAACACATATTTTCCACACATTTCTAGAATGTATAATTATCTATATCCTGATCTTGAAAAAGACAACAACCATAACAATAGTTTACCTCTTTTTTCCTCCTAATCCCCTTAATTTCCCATGTAGAGATCATCTGGGATTTAGTTCCATATTGTTATTTTTTTCAGTCAATGATTACTTAGTCTTTATTATAATTTCTACAGACTTTTGGATCCCATTACTTCTTTTACTTCACATCATTTCCTTGGGTTCATTTTTCATTTTGCTAGAGAACATCCTCAGTAATTCATTCAAAGATAAATTGCAGGTGGGGAAATACCTGAATCTCTGCATGCCCAATGAAAAATATCTTCATTTCACTCAGACTCCAACCCTCCAACTGAAATACTGTTTTTTTCTGAGTATAATATCTTTAATTCCAAGTTGTTTTTTCTCATTAATTGGAGGCTATTCTATTACTACTTTTTAACATTGAGTATTGCTGATGAGCAATCTGATCCTAGTTTGATCCTCATTCTTGTGTAGGTTGCCTATTTACTGCTTTGGAAATGTTCACACATTTTTATTTTCTCTCTCCTTGGAGTTCTGAAATTTCACCATCATGTGTCTTCAGTTGGATACCTTTCTATTAAGCTAGTTTTCCTGGTAATTGGTGTGTGCTTTTTTATTTTAAGATTTTTGTCTCTCTTCAACTTTGATAGATTTTCTACTTTTCTTGTTTGTTAGATCAATTTTCCCTTCAATTTTTTTTGTTATTCTTCTGTTTACTCCATACTGTTCTCTATAGTGGCTGCACCAATTTGCATTCCCACCGACAGTGTAAGAGGGTTCCCCTTTCTCACCAATACCTGTTGTTTCTTGCATTGTTAATTTTAGCCATTTTGATAGATGTGATAGCTCATTATGGTTTTTGTTTGTATTTCCCTGAAGTTGAGTGATGTTGAGCATCTTTTCTTGCATCTGTTAGCCATGTGGATGTCTTCTTTGAAAAGTATGTATTCATGTCTTCTGCCCATTTCTTAACTGGATTATTTGTTTTTTGGGTGTTGAGTGTGTTAAGTTCTTTTTAGATTTTAGAGCTTCTATTTAAAATGAATAAAGAAAGGGGTAGTTTCAGAATTCAAATTTGTAAACATCCAGGTCTTAAAAATTCAACTCTTTCCACAGATATGAGATCTCCAATTGAAGATAAGACATGAATCCAGGTGTTTAGTGTGTTAAGGCAAAAACCTTAAATGGAGTCAAGTCATACTGGAAGTGGTACCAGTCAGGCAATTTGGTGGAATTGGATAAAGAGTGTTTTACAGTGTCAAAGAGGCTTCAGTAAAGAATAAGGACAGGTGATTTGCAGCTGAAAATTTTAGATTCACTATAAAATTAGCATACACATCTGATGGGTTCTCATCTAATCAAACTGAAAGTGAGTGCTTGGTATCCTTAAGGCAAAACAACTTAATAAAATTAATCTACAGTGCTCCGTGTGCTTAAGCACTGCAAGGCTTCAATGATGCATTTTTCATTAAGTGACTGGATAAATATAATTGTCTATGCTAGAAAGTCTAAGTCCTTATTTTAATTTATTTAAATTTGAAATAAAAATACTTATTTAATAACTCATCAATGTTGGGGAGACTGAGGAGGGGGCATCATTTTATTGTGGTTCCCGTAACTGGATTAAGAGGGACAGTTTGAGTTCCAAATGGGCTTGAGCCAACACGACTATTTCAGGACCCACTGATTCTTTCCAGATACTTTTGCCCCAGTCCGAAAGGACTAAGAAAAGCTCCCCCTACTCCCATCTAACTTTTCTAATGTATGTTGAGCTTTCTGCCTTTATGTAAGAACCAGACTGAGCCAGGAAAAAGGGAGCTAAGCTAGAGGGTGACCTTTGTATTACTGTAATGATTTTCAGGACAATCCTAGTAAGGGAAAGGATGAACAGACCAGGCAAGATCAGCCTAGCCAGTGCTATGTGTGTGTGGGGTGAGTTAAGGAGTAAACTCCTGCTTGGGATGATGTGGAGAAGACCCTAGGATAGAAGCCTCTTGTCCCAAAACATATGCCTCATCTACCTGTCCCTTTTACCAGAGATTCCAACATTAATTACTCATCCAATCCTCCTTTAAGAAGTCTAGAGAAGTATAAATTATTTATATCTCACCAGTCCTTTAAAACTCTGGAATCAGACAGACCCATATCCAAATTGTCACTTGTCTTAGGTATATTCTCATTTTAGTCACAGTTTGCCCTTTTGCCAAATGGGGATGATAATATCTACCTCAAAGGCTGATATATTAAATAAGAAGACCAAGTGTGAAAGCACCTAGGAAAATGTTTGACATGCAAGAGACGTGTCCTTGCTTCATTTGGATCAGTCAATTTAGGAGGGAGGTGCCAAGGTGGAATACAAAAATGGCCTTCAAAGTATTTAGAGGAGTGGGCCCCCAGCCGGAGAAAATAAGATACAGAAAGGCCAACTCTGACTCAGAATCCTATCTAGAGCAGGAATTGCTGTGGACCTGGGGCCTAGAGATAACAAACAGCAGCAGCAGCACAAGCCTGAAGTAGCACAATGGTGCAGTATAGGGCTTCTGGGCTCAGTCTTGGTTCTCAGCCAGTGGAGGAAGATTCTGCTTCTTAGGTGTATGATATTGGGCAAGTTACTAATCTCATTGAGCCCGCATTTCGTCTTCTGTAAGACTGAGAGTATAATAGTGCCTTCCTAAAAATTGTTAAGCTTAAATGAGCTATTATGCACACAGTGGTTGGCACAAAGTGCTCAGTAAATATAACTTGCCACTAATATCATCAGCTTCTTTATTATAGTGATTATTTTTTAATATATAAGTGCATATATTTATTTTACAGGACATTTAAAATATTTAAATTCAATTCAATTTCTGAAGTCTTCTGGTTCATCACTGAATATTACCTAACATTTATTATTATTATTATTATTATTATTATTGCCGAGGGTTAATAAATTAGTGGGAATTTCCAGAGCTTTCTTTCCTGGGACTGGATTTCAGATGAATTGGGAGAAAACAGAAGATTATTTCTGGTGTTATTCTACTTGTTTCAGGATCTTTTTAGGTCTAGTGGTACTTTCTCCCCTAGGGTCCAATGCCCTGTTTCCTTTTCTATTTTTTACTCTTTCCTAAACTGTATCCTCAGAGTTTCTGTAGGAAAGCTTCCAACACTAATTCATGCTAAGTAGGATATGAATGAGTATTAACTTAAATGTTGCATTTTCCATTGAATATACACTTTTAATAAGGGCTTAATTTCAGAGTCCATTAGTTATTTCATTCCCTTCAAACTCCAGGGATGGATTAGCAATAAACAAGTGGCTCATGTACAGACTTTTATGGTCAATTTTTCATACAAACTAGGAAATGAAAAACAGCTTGTGATGGAAGTAGCTTAGACCAACATGACCAGGGCATGTGAAGAATGACCTGGGTCCAAAGAGAGAGATTCTAATAAACCAGGAAAATGACTTTCTTAACCCCCATTGCTCATTGACGTCAACCCCCAAAGCACAAGCCCAGGTGCTGAGCAGGCTTGCAAGTCACACCAATTTAAGATTCTTAAAACTGGGATTTCTTTTCAGCCAGACAAAATGGGGAAGAGGGAGTTTAACAATATGTATTTAAAAGCCCCAAATTAGAAGAGTGCAGAGGTACATCTTGACCTTCTGCTTTTTGCCATTTCCTTCCCCAAAGTACTTTTAATCAGGTAGATGTTAAGTTTGGAGTCAACAGAGGATGAGAAGGCATTTTGGGAACTGTAGTCAACTATTAGATTCTTTAAATGAAAATATAATACCCCTATGTTCTTTCTAGATAAAATTCTCAAAAACACTCCAAAGAAATTAGCCTTTAAGCAGACTGATGTAATCTTCTCTAATTTAAATAGTTCCTTACAAATATGTCCAATGAGTCTGGAGAGTCTAGATTGCTGAAATTCAGGGAAGGGTGTGTAGGATGATGTATTTTGTGATTAAGTGGCTTGGTACATTAAAGTGCCATGTTGGAATGTTAGAATTAAGTGCTTTCCCCCATGCAATCCCTTGCTCCAGCATTCCTCAGCGATCCCTTTCTTGCCCTTTACTTTTTTCCAACCATCCCCTCAAAACTTGTTGTCATAGACTTTCTTCTTTGCATTGGATTAGGCAACAAAAATTCACACTGTGGTGTAAATGAATAAAGAAATCCAGCTCAACGAGATATTTGCATTTTATTTTATTTTAAAGATTTTATTTATTTATTTGTGAGAGAAAACAGAGAGAGAGGCAAAGACAGAGGCAGAGGGAGAAGCAGGCTTCATGCAGGGATCCGATGTGGGACTTGATCCGGGGATGGTAGGATCACTCCCTGAGCTGAAGGCAGATGCTCAACCACTGAGCCAACCAGGTATCTTGAGATATTTGCATTTTAATAAAGGATATCAAGTCCTAAAGATAGAATTTCAGTCAGTAGTAATTATGGAGTAGGGGGCTTCTTGGCCCAATGGAGTTTTATTGTGTTTCTTTTTACCATGAGCCTGCAATATTTAATTAGGCTCAGGTTTTGTCTATCTAGCCTTTTATTTTTTTAAGATTTTATTTATTTATTCATGAGAAAGAGAGAGAGAGAGAGGCAGAGACACAGGCAGAGGGAGAAGCAGGCCCCATGCAAGGAGCCTGTTGCAGGACTCTATCCTAGGTCCCCGGGATCAGGCCCTGGGCCGAAGGCGGCGCTAAACCACTGAGCCGCTGAGCCACCTGGGCTGCCCTATCTAGCCTTTTAAATCAGCTAGCTTGGGTAAGAGATTATAGATACCAAGCAGTAGCTGATAAGAAGAGAGGCTCCTACTGGTTTAGCAGTAGAGTTAATAAAATGTGGCACATATAGGCTACTAATTGTCTTCCAGCAGGCTTTGTTTACCAACAGAGGAAACTGAAACCATATCTGGCATTCATTCAACATGTATAGAGTAAATGCTATTATAGTCCAGGCAGTGTTAGATGTTGGGTTACAATCAATAGTAAAGTAGTGCTCTTTTCTTGGAAGAGCTCAGATTCTAGGGGAAGGGACAAATAAATATTAAAAAATACAAAGTAATTGTACAACTAGCTAGCCATTCAAATAAAATACCTGAATCTGTATCTGACCCCTTACACCAAAACAAATTCTGGATCACTCATCTTAAATATTTAAAAAAAGAAAAGCCAAAGGTACTAGATGAAAGCAAAGGTGATTGTTTTTATAATCTTGCAATGAAAGAGATATTTTTATCTAAGTGTGATATAAAAACCAGATACTCTAAAGGAAAAGATTAATACATTCAATTACATAAATATTATCATTTATATATGGCAATAGCAAATAAATAAGCAAATCAAAAAGCAATAACAAAGAAAAATGGGTTATACATTTAATAAAGATTTTTAAGCCCTTTTTTAAAAATTAAAAACGATAATTAAAAGTGTATGTGCCAAAAACTTTTAGTGCATGAAGGAAAAAGACCTCACAATAGAGTGGTTAAAAAGTTTTAACAGGCAGGCAGCCCGGGTGGCTCAGTGGTTTAGCGCTGCCTTCAGCCCAGGGTGTGATCCTAAAGACATGGGATCGAGTCCCATGTCAGCCTGCTTCTCCCTCTGCCAGTGTCTCTGCCTCTCTCTCTCTCTCTCTCTCTCTCTCTCTCTCTCTCTCTCTCTCTCTCATGAAAAAATAAAATCTTTATAAAATTTTTAACAGGAAAAGAAATACAAATGTCCAAGGAATATAAAAATTCAACTCAAATGTGTTGATGATTAAAGATAAATCAAAACAATGAGATATAATTTCCCCTACTACACTTGAAACATGATAAAAACCTAATGCTTTTGAGGATGTGGGGATACAATAATTCTTGTTTGCAATCAGCTGGAGTTGAACTTGAAGGTATGCTTTTGGAGAGCAATTTGACATATTTATCAAGATTGTAAAAGGCCATACCCTTCAACCCAGTGGTTCTACTTCCAAGAGTTTATCCTAAGTGTATATGCATACAAACAGGCAATTATATATTTGTAAGAAGATGTTCATTACAACACTGTTTCTAACAGCAAACAAAACCAAAGCAAGCACAACAGCAATGAACCAAACCAACAACAAAGATAGACTTCTGTTCGAGGATGCCTGAGTGGCTCAGGGGTTGAGCATCTGCCTTTGGCTCGGGGCATGATTCCAGAGTCCCAGGATCTAGTTTCACACGGGAGTCGAGTCCCACATTGGGCTCCCTGCATGGAGCCTGCTTCTCCCTCTGTCTCTCTCTGTGTCACTCATGAATAGATAAAATCTTTAAAAAAAGATAGACTCCTAGATAGGTAAGGAAATCGTGATACTTCTGTCCTTTGAATATTTTACAACAGATTAAGGACGGCTATATATTTCAATATGGGAAGTTCCCCCAGGTTAAGAACAGCTATATATTTCAATATGGGAAGTTCCCCAAGATCTACAGAATGAGAAAGAAAGATGTAGTTCCTGTGTGAAAACGAAACATATACAGATATTCTTGTATAGGCATCCAACATTTCTGGAAAAGCTGTTAACAGAGATTACCTCTGGAGATTGAGACTATGGTGGGAAAGATATAGAAATATTCTATTTTTCACTTCATAATCTGCACTGCTTGTGTATTTTAATCATGTGTGTTTATTATTGTTACTATTATTATTCTGATTGAATACATACTATTTCATATGGAACTAACATAATAATAGATGCCATAACAATATATATATGTATATACATATATGTGTGTGTGTGTGTGTGTGTATATATATATAATTACCTATATGGATAGAGAGTCAGATAAAAACAGAGGCTGCTCTAATAGTACAAGGGACAGTCACCTAAACCAGAGGGTATAACCCTGTGTGTGGTGGTACATGGGTGCAAGAGAGAGGCTGACCGGAAGGAGGTTGACATCTGTACTGAATGTTGACTGACAATTAAATATTAGGTAAAAGGGAGGTAGGGGTTATTTCAGGTACAGGAACATTAACATATTTGAACTCATTGGTTTGAGGTGGAGTGTGGTAGGAAGTATTAGCACAGAGAGTGGGGGCAGTTGAAGCCAGAGATGGAGATATTGTGAAGGCTACAGGCTTTGCCTGTAGTCCTAACTATGTTAGGATGAAAGTCTCAGAGACTAGTTTTCTTGGAAATGATGAACTAAAAGATTCACACTGTGGTGTAAATGAATCAAAACAGGTATTTGCATTTTAATAAAGTACAGAATGTTCCAAAGGTCCAGTTTCAAACATTCGCAATTAGGAAGGAGGAATCTCCCTCATGTCCCTCAATTCACACATTTATGAGAAGACTACACACCTGGTTGTCTGGGTACCAGATTGTTCTACTCAGTGGGGAACCTGCCACCCTACTGGAGGTGGGAGAGAATTCTATTTTCCCAAAGCCCCCTTGTCCAAGACTGGTAATAAGAGCCTAGGGGAGAGAGGGTGGCTCCCATGGTAACCAGTCAGCCGTGCTCAGAATCCTGCAGATTTCTGCAGACGTCCATGGCTAAGAACTGGAAGGCAAATAGGTGTCCTAACTAGCTCGGTCAGCTGGTTTTCTTCCATTGCCACTACATGCATGGTACAGGGGGAAGTGCACAGGTTTGGAGTCAGACATACCTGGATTTTCCTACCAGCTTTGCCACTTGTTAGCCATGTGACCATGGGCAAGTTATTTATTTTTCTGAGGCCGAAGTTCCTTGAAGGGTTGTGTAAAATAATACATACAAAGCACTTAGCACTGATGTGTAGGGAATAATTGCTAAATGTTGCTTTTATAATCATGATTATTCTTCTACATGAGGCCACTAAATATTACTGTGATCTTTGTCATATTACTTATAAATCTCATTATCCATTCTTAACCATGAATCTTCCCAGAACTTTAGTCCTCTTCCTCTGCAAGGCCACCAAATATTATCATTATTGTTGTTTTTATGATCATTACTTCTTCCCTACGAACCTATGGTGTATTATTGCTACTGTTGTATAAACTGTTGTTGCTATGGTTGTCACTGGAGTTATTGCTGTTCTCCATGAGTCCTAGGACTACACTCCTCACCCCGTCTCCACCTCATGGCTTCTCCAGGCCCCACCACTGGGGGGAGCAGCAGAGCTGACACACCAATCCTTGCTCGCCTTTACAGAGCTGCCCAGCAAGCTTTCAGCTGATGTAGAAGAGGGGCCAAAAAGGCAGAGGGAGAAGGATTTCCTCTCTCTGCCTCCCATCCTGCCCCTCCCATTCCTGCTCGGCAGGGTTGCAGGGTCTCCTACAGTTTTGGGGTGTGTTTCCTCTGTTCCTTTCCTCCTTGGAGTGATTAAGTAGCTCAACCCATGGGTGGAAATGTGTCAGCTCGATTTTCCTGGAATGCAAAAGAGGACCTAGGAGGAAAGAGAATGTGAAAGAACTCAGATGTGGATGGGATCCATGAACACAGCCCTAAAAATTCGCAGGCCCGGGAGGTAGGAACACAAGCTAATGAGAGCAACTTCCTTTTACTGAGCTCTTATGCTATAACAAGCCCATTACATCCTTACTGCAGCCATAGGAATTGGATACTCTATTTTTCTTATGCAGATGTGGGAACTGAGGCTGGGGGAATTAAGGGACCTGTCCAAGGTCACAGAGCTGGTAAGGGACAGTGCTAGCATTTGATCTCAGGCTTGTTTGACTCTAAGTCCAGGAACCTTCATTTCTACCCCAGACTGCAGTTTAAAGAAAAAGCAAAAATCTTGAAATTCAGCAAGCTTTGGGCAGAGACAGCTCAAGGTTATTTCTATTCATATTTCAGTGATTACCTCAGTGATTTTTATGTTTATTTCTTGTATGTTACTTTCAAATTGTTGTGACTTTGTAGCCTTCAACTTTTGTTTGGAGTTAGTATCTTTTAAACCTCACTAGTTGTTTTCTTTATAGTTGCCAAGAGAAAAGTCTAGAAAAAATAATGAAAGCTACTATTTATTGACCATTTACCTACTGCATGGTAGGCAATGGATGTACATCATAGCTAATCCCCATAACAACCCTTGAATTGGGTACTATTAGTATTCATTTTTGTTTGACATAAGGAGAGACTAAGGTACCAAGAGTTCTAGTGGGCATGCAAGGATGTGCAGCTGGTAAGTGGCAATGGGGAATGCAAACTCTGGGCTTGCTCCCTTACTCCAAAGCTTGTATTCTTCATCACATCATAAAATGAACTGTTTGTGTACTGTACCACCTCAGAAGGGTACGTGGCTTGCTTTTGGACAGACAAGGAGCATTAGGAGTATCATTGTGCACTAGCCTTGGGAGGATGAGTGGGCGCAATCTAATAGAGAGTGTGGAACAATGCCTAGGGCCCATGGAAGAAAAACCTCTCAGAGATTAGAGTTGTCTTTTTCAGAACAATGATCCTTGAACTGCTGATGCCACACTGAGTGGCATCTGGAAATAAGATGTGCTACAAGGGAGAAATTTTTTTATTCTCTTTGACTTACCAGGCTGTTGGAAGGTTTAGAATGAAATGTTGGAAGAAGTGTGGAGGTGTGAAAGGGGTGAGAAGTAGGGATGAACTCAGTTCTGAAGGAGGGGGCAATAAGTGCAGTCCCATCTCTTCTTTGTCCTTGGGAGGTTCTCCAGGAGGAAATAAGTCACTGGAAAAGCTTCTGACAGTGCCTTTCCTTCCTTGCAGGAGCCAGAGATTCTCCCTCCTTGGCCTTCCCTTTTTAGGTTCTCTAACATATTCCCAGGGCATAAAGAGAAGGAATTTGCTGAAAGTTGACTCTCTAAATGTTATAAAATGATCAACAGTGTAATAATGGTGATCCTATTAGCAGGCCTCAAAGTGGCCCTTTTCCATGTTGTCCCAAAGGATTGTCAGGTCTGGCGCCAGCAACAATTGCTGCCAAAGGAGGATTCTTGCCTAGAACTTTTTTGAGACCTGCCACCATCCAGCCTGCTCTTTGTTCCCCCTTTGAGCCTGGCCTCATTTGGCGGTTCTCCCTCTGGTATGCCCCTAGCTGGAGTGCCAGCCAAGCCATTGCCCTTCACACACCCCACCCACAGACCAATATGCTTTCTCCCTGTGCTTATCGGCCAGGGAGAGGATTTATATCAGTATTGCTCAACTAAGAAATGTCCAGATCTGTAAAATTTCAATGCCTGCTCTCTGTTACTTTTTTTTCCTTTGGTGTTGATCCTTAACCTTTATGTTGAAGAATCTTCATGGAAGATACTATACCTTTAAATGACTTGTCTTTGAGTTTTATGGTTTAATATAATGTATCTCAAATTCTTTTAGTTGCCTGGGCTAGCCTGCCTCTGCTGTCATTAACTAGCTATCAATAAAGACAGAGATTGTTTAACAAATAAGCATATTCTGTTTTATGTGTGTATTCACTCTGATCGAAAGAGAGTTGTTTACTGTAAGTGGAGTTTTCTGTGGAGGTCCAAGCCAAACCAAAACCTGTTCATTTCTATAGTACTTTCTAAATTGTTGTCCAAGTGGTAGTATATAAAACAACCCACTGGGGAAACATGAGTTTTTATTGCTACAAAACTATTTCTAACTTAACCTTCCTCCCTCACATGTCACCCTACTGACCCCTCAATTATGGTAGTAGGCAGCAAGGAAAGCAAAGCAAAGTAACCCTAAAATTACCAACATTGGAATATAGTCTCTCACAACACTTCCAATACTCTTGGTTAACAACATTTTACTAAAAAGGAGTGTCTTTATGCATGGGCTTATAATAGGTAGGTCCTGCAGTTGCCTGAATCAAAGGATAAAGTTTGAGTCCTCCTGAAGACTACTGGCCAAAAGATTAAAGATAACTAGTTTTAGAAGAGTGCTCTCAGCTTTGGATGTGCACTGGAATAACCTGAAGAGCTTCAGGAATACCCATTCCTAGGTTCCAACCCCAGAGATTCTGCTTTAGTTAATGTGGGGAGCAGTTTGGTCATGGAAGTTTTTAAAAGCACTTAAGGTGATTCTAGTGTGTAGCCAAGGTCTAGAATGATTAATCTAGAGCCTTGCTATTCAAAGTATAATCTGTGTACGTACAACATGGACCTCACCTGGGAGTTATGCCTAAATTCAAACTCTGCCCCAGATCTACTGAGAATCAAAAATCTTCTTTTTAACAGGATCCACTGGTGATTCATGTGCCCATTAAAGTTTAAGAAGCACTGCTCTAGAAGTGTGAGCTCTTGTAAAGCATCCCCTGGAAAGGACACTTTTGCATTGTTAACCAATCTGCCATTGACATTCTGGGCTTTCTAAAATAAGGCATATAAACTCTCTAACCTCAATTGTAGAAGGTGTGTCTATATTATCTAACCAAATTGAATTCTCTCACTTCAAAAAAATGAGGAAAAGTGAACGACAGCTTAGGATCTAGCATTGTTTCTTTATTATCTGTCTTATAAGTTTGAATATCTCTGTTGGTAGTCTCCAAAGACTTGTGGATAAGAAGAGAGGTGCCAAAAGACTAAATAAAAGAATATTTTTTCCCCTCTACAAAGTAAGGAGAATCTACAAATGCTAGCCTGGTGAGTTTGACGTCGATCTCCAGCAAACTTCTAGAATGGATTATTAAGAAGATGATTTCTGAGCCCTTGGAAATGGGACTTACTAATCATGAAGAACCAGCATGGGTTCATTAAGAGCAAGTCATGCCAGACTAAGCTCATTTCCTTTTGGATGGGCTTACAAGAGAAAGCTGCAAAAATCATTTACCTGGGCTTCAGCAAGGATCTTGACAAACACTTCTCTGATGTTCTTTCAGACAGGGTAGAAAAATGGGGTAGGCTGATAGTATGGACAGTTGAACGTTTAACTCGTTAAATGATCATATACAAAATGTACACATTTAATAAATTCTGCAAACCCAGAAAGACATGTGCTTTCAATTTTAATGAAGATAAAGCTAAGACATTGACCAAATCTGAGGTTAAGGCCAAGTTTGGGGGGGATATCTGTGTACATTGTACAATAGAAAATAAGAATCCTCATTATCATCATTAGGCCTTATAGCGGCATGATACTTTTCTAATTACAGAGCACTTTCACATATGTTGCTTGTTTCATCCTCACCACAACCCTGCAAAATTAGAATAGTGATTATCTCCATTTTACAGACATGAAAACTGAGGTTGACAGATTCAGTGATTTGCCAAGGGGACAAATAGCTATGAAGCCAAACAACCAAAAAACAAAACAAAACAACCTCTTACTCTGTGGTTGGGACAAATATGAAATTGTAGTTTACAGCTCTAAAATTAACTACATAAACTCAGAGTGAAGGCAAGTGAAATACTTCTTTTAGTGAAATACTTCTCTAAAAGGCATGGGAAGGGTGCCTAGCTGACTCAATCAGTACAGCATGTGATTCTTGATCCAGGGTTGTGAGTTTGAGCCCCACGTTGGGTGCAGAGATTAATAAAAAAATAAAAATAATAAATAAATAAATAAATAAATAAATAAATAAATAAATAAATAACAAATAGGAGTTTCAGTTGCTTCAAGCTTCATATAAGCCCATAGTGTTATGTGGTTGCTATATGTGCTATATATGCTATTGAGATTTCAGAGCTATATTAATGGATGTAGTGTGTCCATCACATTGGAGGTGACCTCTTTGTATTTAAACTTGGTCAGAGCATCTCTAAGACATTGTTTTACTCTGGTTGCAGTATTAGAAGAAAATAAGGATGTTTTACTTGGAAAAGCAAAGACTGAATGATGAATTTTGTGTTAAACATTTTCTGTGGGCCAACTGGTACAAAAGCTGAAAGAAAGCAGCTTTCAGATCATTAAAATAATTTTCTCACCATTACAGTTACCTGAATTGAAGGGACAACTGCTGCTTATAGGCAGTAAGTCTAGTCCACCTACTCCCACACCACTCTTCTGGAAAGGTTCAAACAGAGGTTGGTCAGCCACTTGTTTGTTATGTTGTAGAAAGTTTGTACATTATATCATCTCTGATGGCCTTGCCAATTCAAATATTCTTCAAGTCTAGGATTCTTTCACTATGCCCAGATGTATATCATGAGGTCTAACTTTGGGACAGCAATTTTTAAAAAGATTTTATCTATTCATGAGAGACACAGAGGGTGGGGGAGGACAGAGACATAGGCACAGGGAGAAGCAGGCTCCATACAGGGAGCCCAATGTAGGACTTGATTCTGGGGCTCCAGGATCATGCTCTGGGCCAAAGGCAGACACTAGATGGCTGAGCCACCCAGGTGTCTCTGGGACAGCAATTGATGGACTCCCCAGGATTGACTGCTGGGTTAAAATGGGACAACTGCATGAGTAACGATCCTGCAAAATAAGAAAACTTTGACTAGTTTTGAAAAGTTTCTTATGACATGCCACCATTTATAGGATTTGTCTCAAGCTCAAAATGAACTCTAGCCTCTGAGATACATTTTGCTAGGCTATGATGTCATATGAATCATCCTGAGGCCTTTAACATGTGCCAAAGATGGCTTTCTGAAATAACAAGGGATTTTCTCACCAAAGTCATCCCTGGAGCCAGACTGCCTGGGGCCAAAGCCCATTCCCAACACTTGTTGGCTGTGTCACCTAGACAGGTTGCTTAATTTCTGTGTGGCTCTGTTTCCTTCTTTGTGGAAAATGTGAATAATGATAGTACCTATATCATAGATTTATGTAAAGATTAAGGTGATTATTAAATATAAAGCTTTAGAACAGAGCTCAACAAATACCAAATGAATATGAGTGTCAGTTCAATAACATAAATAAAAAGTACGGGGTAAAGGTGGCCAATTCAGTAAGTATTTATTGTGTACCTACTATGTTCCAGATACTGTGCTATCCAAGATTTAGCATAGGAGAATCTGGCTTTGGAAACAGGCAAAATTGGATTCTAATTCCAGCTCTGCCCTTGGCTATGAGCTGGGTGGCCTTGGGCATGTTACATAACCTGTTCAAGGGCAGCCCGGGTGGCTCAGTGGTTTAGCGCCGCCTTTGGCCCAGGGCCTGATCCTGGAGACCCGGGATCGAGTCACACGTCAGGCTCACTGCATGGGGCCTGCTTCTCCCTCTGCCTGCTTCTCTCTCTGCCTGTGACTCTGTCTCTCTGTCTCTCTCTCTCTCTCTCTCATAAATAAATAAAATATTTAAAAAATAACCTGTTCAAGTCTCTGTTTCCTCGTGTAAAATGGGGATAATAATAACATGGGGCTACACAGAATTGTTGTTAGCAGTAAATGAGGTAGGTAGTGGGTATATGCGTGGCATATTGAAGGAGGCTCATTAAGTGGTAATATATGACATCTGTAGGCTGAGGCCTGTATGATGAAATGTAACAGGAATAAATGTCAAGTCTTGTATCTGAGTTCAAAACTCAGCTGCAAAATAACATATCACTTGCACAAGTGAAGAATAAGAAAGGGTTGAACTGGCAAGAGCTTGTATGAAAAAAGAGTTGTGGGTTTTAGTTGACCATAGGTTTCTTATGAGCCAACAGAATGATCTGACCACCCTAGGACTAATGTAATTTTTAGATGGTATTAATAGAAATGGTAAGTTGAGATCCCAGAAAATGATCTTTTCACTGTCCTGTGTGCTCTGTGCCAGTCAGGTCACTTCAGATGTACAGGACTGCATTTTGTTCACGTTTCTGGATAGACAATGATAAATTCATTGACAAACTGTCCAGAAGTGGTAACCCAGTTTGGGAGGCATTGGAAAACTCTTTCTTGAGGATGAGATTAAAATAACCCAGGGAGGGAAACACTAAGACAATATTTGAAACAGTTCTTTCTTCTAATGAAAATGTTTACAGAACACACCCCACATCCAATCTGTCAGCAAATTCTGTTGACTCTTTTCTTAGATTATATCAATAATCCAATCATTTCTCATCACCTCTCTGCTACTGTGCTGACCTAACCCAGCCTCTCTTGCCTAATTATTGCAATAGCCTCTAGCAGATCTCTCTGCTTCCACCTTCTCCCCTCAGTCTACTTTTCATGCAGAAAACTAGACAGTCTTTTGCAAATGTAAGTCTAATGTCACTCCAGTGACTTCGTTTTTTATTCATGGTGTGAGTCAAAGTCCTTACAGAGACCTACAAATGTCTTGCTTGGCCCAGCTCCCACCACCTCTCTGACCTTATCTTCTGCTCTCCCCCTTGCTCGGCTTCAGCCACTAGAATCTAGTCACAGTTCCTCCAGCCAGCCAGGGATTCTCCTATATCAGGGCTGTTGCATTTACTTCTCTTCCTGACAAGAACCCGCTTTACCTAGATATCTGTGTGCCTTATTCCACATGCCCTTCAAACCGTAAGTCAAATGTTATCTTCTTGGTGTGATATTCTCAGCTACCCTTTTGATTTTTTTAATTTTTTGTTTTTAAAATTCTTTTGTATATTTTTTTATTGGTGTTCGATTTGCCAACATATATTACAACACCCAGTGCTCATCCCGTCAAGTGCCCCCCTTAGTGCCCATCACCCAGTCACCCCATCCCTCCAGCCCACCTCCCCTTCCACTACCCCTTGTTTGTTTTCCAGCATTAGAAGTTTCTCATGTTTTGTCACCCTCTCTGATTTTTCCCACTCATTTTCTCTCCTTTCCACTATAATCCCTTTCACTATTTTTTATATTCCCCGTATGAGTGAAACTACATAATGATTGTCCTTCTCCAATTGACTTACTTCACTCAGCATAATACCCTCTAGTTCCATCCATGTTGAAGCAAATGGTGGGTATTTATCATTTCTAATGGCTGAGTAATATTCCATTGTATACATAGACCACATCTTCTTTATCCACTCATCTTTCGATGGACACCAAGTTTCCTTTCACAGTTTGGCTATTGTGGACATTGCTGCTATAAACATTGGGGTGCAGGTGTCCTGCTGTTTCACTGCATCTGTATCTTTGGGGTAAATTCCCAGTAGTGCAATTTAAACTACCCTTTTTAAATTGCAACAATTTCCCCACTGGACACACACTTTTGTATTTCCTTTCTTTGCTTTATTTTTCATGACATGATTTATCATTGTTTAATATTCTATAGTATATTATTCTATACAATAGTAGATATATAAAATATGTAAAAATGTATTTTAAAAACCTATAAAATATACTATGAACCTGGCAGGAGTTGGGTGGCCATGAATACTGCCCTCTTTGAAGTCTCAGTAACTGAGTTAACTACATAGAGATACATTTGCAAATGAATGTTGGCCTAACCCTGGAAGCACCACTAGTGAGATATTCTGGACTCAGGGAAGACAACAGTATCTTCTTGATGTTGTAAAACTATTATGTGTAAGAAGTAGACTCCATCTGGGTTGCTACTTGAGACAGAACTAGAGCCAGTGAATACAAATGGAATATATACAGGCAGACATGGGATCAATCAAACAATTTGAAATTCTCAGGTTGTGTCATGAAGTGGATTCCCCATCCCTGGAGGTGTACAGAAAGAGGCTGTGTACCTACCTGTATGCTCTGTTGTGAAGGAGATTGTGCACTGGGTTGGGGATTGGACCATACCACCTTGACAATATTTGTAGCTGTGAGATGCTAGGGCCAAAGGTGTGCGAGCTCAAGGATCAGGAGTAATTTACATTTTTAAAAAACATGGGTAGAGAATCTTTGGCCTGTGTTACTAGAGTCCCAGAGACAAGTTCTTCTCCTAAACGTCCATTCCACCCTAACTGAAATTCCATTTCCCAGAAATTACTCAATGCTAGGCTGATGATTAGAGGCCAGCCAGGGGTAAAGGGACTGATTCCCATGGCAACCAGGTTGAAAAAAGTGCCATGTGGAGCATTGTCAGCAACAAGCTAAGGTTGCATTATAAATAGATATTTAATTCATTGGATAGTTTGTGACGACTTCTGCATTATAAATAGATATTTAATTCATTGAGATAGCTCTGACAGCGAGTAGGAAAGTTAAATCCCAATGCCACTCTTTGTCTTTAAGTATTTCACAGTTAATTGACAACTATTTTTTCCCTTCTAAAACATGTAGAACTTGGTTCTCTAAGTGAAAGAATGGTATATGTGAGTGTTTTGAGAAAACCAACTAACAGTCCAGTGTCACAATATTTCTCACTATTTGTTTCTCATTGAAAGGTTTATCAAAATTTTATCTGATTCCATGAGCACCTACCTGTGTTTAAATCTTTATGATATAGGAGATCTCAGATTCAATGTCTGGATTTCACAAGTCTTTTATTCTGTCATTTTTGCCTCATCTTCTTCCTGCTCTTCTAACTCAGAGGCTTCTCCAGATTTCAGACCTTGGCCCTCTGCTCTTTTCTTTTCTTTTTCTTTCACTTGGTTAACAGCTAAAGTAATCAAGTAATCACTTGCTAACTTGCATAGCCCTGCCACTAGCCTTGACAATACACTTTGGAACACCTGATGATTTGCAAAACAAAATCAGACCTGAGCAAAGAACTTCTATCCTAAAACCAAGGACCAACAACAAGCCACCCTTTAGTGTTCAAAATGTACAGCTTGATTGAGGGTTGGGGATTAAGAGTTTGAAGGCTGAGAGTAGTGATCAGCAGAAAGCAACAATTAGGTTTTGCTAAATTCAAATGTAAAAGCATTTTTGAAATGCAATTTTTAGAAACACTATAAGAAATTAGTATAAGCCACTAATAGCATCTCATCAAATGGAAATCAGAGTGAGACTTTGTACTTCTACATTCCAAAGAGCTTAATACAAATTAGTTTATAGTATTCAGTGTTTCATTCTGTAAGGATTAAGGGAAATGGGATGCATTTTTTTTCCATTAAGTTGCTGGGTAAATAAGCTCCTTAATGTAAAATTTTATTTTACAATAAAATTCTAAATTTTATTGTGGTCTGGGATAAACAACTTACTGTGTGCAGCACCCTCATGTATTGCTCTACTGAACAGTGTTAGCTTAGAATTAAACAGTGTTGGGAGGTAAGGAACTTCAGGGCCAGGTTTGAGGAATCATGACCTCCTCTAGGACCCATAGGTCAATTCTTCTGAGGTCTTGAACAGATTCAAGGAACTAGGTAAGTCCCCTTCCCTAATCCAATCCCCATAATATGTACTGAATTCCCACCCATAGAGCAAATGGTATGCTGATCTAGGGAAGGTCATGGGTTCAGCATGCAAGCTGATCTCTATTTAGAGTCCTGGGAGGAGACACCAGGAATCACCTGCTCCCAGCTTCACTTGCTTACTCACTCTCTGAGATCCCACTACCAGAGACCCATTCCTTTGGGAAAACAAAACTCTCTTCAGGGAATGGCAAAGTATTCAGCATTTATCAATCACTTACACGTATGGGTGAATTAATGTACACTCCATGATTGTTAGGTAAGGTGCTCGCTTTGGCAGCACATATACTAAGATTGTTAGGTAAGGGCCATAAACACACTTCAACAATTTCAAGGTTCTGCAGAGGGCTAATCCTAGTGTTTAAAAGCAGGTATGCTGTGGAAGTAACATGGTAAAAGGGATATACTTTCAATGTTTAGCCTCTTTGGGCTGAACTTGAAGGGAACATTGCCATTTATCCATCCATCCACTCAATAGGAAGATGGAAGAACAAAAGGACATCCTATTCAGTGACCATGTCTCAAACCAAATTGGGAAGTACTCTTTTGGAGCCTTCCCTACCCCATCTTTAAGCACCTTCCTTTGTGCTAGCAGCCCCATGCTCTTATTCTGCTATGATGGTCAGCTCCAGTATACCATTTCTAAGCTATAAGTGGACAACAAACCCATGGAAAAACCACTGCCATAGTTTTTTGCAGTTAAATAGTGAATACTCTTTTTATTCAGAAGAATACATATTTAATAGAATTTCATGCACCAGTAAATCAGTACAGTGAGGAGTTACAGGGGTGGGGAATCTCTCTTCAGGAAACATCTCACCCTGGTAGAGCTCTCAAATCCCAGAATCCCCTTGACCCAGCTCAGGTGATTAGTGGCCAATGAACAGTAGATGAGGTTGACTTCCAGTATAACCAGTCCAATTTGCAGATCTCTGAGGATAAAAGAGAGAAGAAAGCTCTTGTAAAGGAGGAGATTATTATACTGGGACTGGCAGTTCCACTGAGGTTCCCTGAGAGACGGAGGAGGGAGAGCTGGTGTTGGTGGCTGGTTCTCCTTCTTGGTTACACTCTTCAAGGGCTATAGTCTGGTCTCTTCCATCTGTCTCTGAGTCCCTGTGTGGAGAAAAAAGATATGACTAAGGGAGGATCTAAAAGTATCAACCTGAAAACAGGTTTGTTATGGGGCTCAGATACTCAAGGAACATTAAGACTATTGTTTTTCTACCAGCCCCGGGTTTATAGAAGGAGGCTGACATGAGGCATTTACCTGGTTCGGAGTCGAGGCCACTTCTTCCATTCTATGGCTAGCACTACCCCCAAAGCTACAACTACCACCACAATCAGACTACTTCGGACAATGTTCCCCACGGTGCACTCCTGGGCAGCAGGCCCTGTAATGACAAAAGAGCAGAAACCAAAGCCATGGAGGTTAGCACATGTACATTCCCCCTGATCTCTTTTTGCCCCCTCATCTGGCCTCCTCTAGCGTTCACTTGGGAGCCATGTTGAGAATGCAGAGGGGTTGGTTAGAGCCAGCACTTATGCTAAGGCAGAACCTGACCTCCTTTTGAGGGTGGAAGAGGCCTTGAAAGTACCCTGCTTACTATTTGTGGGTAGATCTGAGGTCCACCTCCTTACCATCCCTAGGAGAAAGATGACCACACTTGAAGTCTCTGACTCCAAACTCTCCCACATCCATCTTTGGGTGGTCTCTATCTGGACTGTCTCTGGTACCCCAGGCAGGTTATGCCAGGACCATGGAGGGATTATCCTCTCACCTGCTGCCCCCACCAGTTCCAGGGCATCACTAGGCTCTGACCAGATATCAGGATAGGCCTGGAGGCGGTAGCTGCAGCTGTAGTTGCCAATGCCTTTTCCTTCTACATTGTTGATGACGAAGTCCCCATCCTCTGAGAACTGCTGAGGTGCTTCTTCTCCATCATGTTCCAGGACAAATTCAACACCTGGCAGGGGGCCACGGCACTGAAGGGTGATGTCCTTGCCTAGCTTGAACATGGTGCTGGGCCAGGCTGACAGCGAGGGCTTAGGGGGCTTATCTGCAACCAACCAGGACAACCAACCAGTGTTAGAAGAAGTGGCCCTGAACCCTCTTGGGACTAATTACTTCACTAGACTATTACTGAGGTCTGCAGGACCTTACCAGTCACCCAGATCTCCAGGAAGTCACTGTGATTAGAAGCCGCAAAGGGAGCAGAGTCCAAATAATAAACACAGCTATAGATCCCAGAATCATCACCTCTCACTGCTGGCATCCAGAAGTCAGCCCTGTACCCACTTGGGCTCTGGTGTTCCAAAGGCTGTTGAGTGCCTTCCTTCAACAGGACAAATGTTGAGTCTGGTAGTTCCCCTTGGCATTGAAAAGTCATATTTTCTCCAGGGGCCACAATAGGACCTGGATGGGCTAAGAGGCTGGGTTTGGGGAGCAAACCTAGAAGAAATTAACTCCTGGTCAGAGAGAGAGGCCATGTTCCAGTGTGCCACCCCTGGAGTCTGTTCAATAAAAAGGAAAGACTACTGCTTACCTCTCCTTGAGCTCTTCAAAAATTATTTCAATGAACCCTCTTGCAGTCCATTCTCTCCTCTCTAAGTTCCCATGCTTGCCCCAGAGCACCTTCCCCTTACCTGTGACTATGAGTTCCAGAGTGTTGCTAGGCTGTATCTTGATAGGGCTGGTCCAGTCAGGGTGGTAGCAGCAGCTGTAACGCCCTATGTTAGCACCAGATATATTGGTGATAGGGAATGCCCCATCATTACTGGTGGATCCCCAGAGCTGCACTGAAGTGGCTTCTCTTTCTTTGTGCAGAATGTATCCTACTCCATGGACTGGCCCCCGGCACCAGAGAGTAACATTCTGCCCCATAGGAACCACAGAACTGGGCTCAGCAAACAACCATGGCTTGGGAAATGCGTCTAGAAAGAGACCAAAGATGTAGAGAGTATGGAAACTTATCACTTGCTGTGTTAACCCTTCATCTTTCTCCTTCTGGATACAATAGTTCCCTTCCATGGTCTGGCCTAGCCTTCGACCCTCCCTAACCCCAACTCGAGTTGTTTCTATCTCAATCTCATATCTTGTCTGTTCTTTTTTTTTATCTCATTATTTTTTCTTTCTCAATTTTTTAATTTAAATTGTAGTTAGTTAACATAGTGTAATATTGGTTTGAGGGGCAGAATTTATGATTCATAACTTACATCATAAGTGTTTATCATAAGAAGTGCCTTCTTTAATACCCATCACCCATTTAGCCCACCTCCATCCACCTCTCTCCATCAACCCTCAGTTTGCTCTTTATCATTAAGATCTCTTATGGTTTGCTTCCTCCTCTTTTTTTCCCATATGTTCATCTGTTTTGTTTCTTAAATATATCTTGTCTGTTCTTACCAGTCACCCAGATCATAATGGGCTTGCTGAGATGTGATCCCCTATTTGACATGGTTGTCTCGTAGTAAACACAACTGTAGTTCCCAGAGTCCTCTGCTCTAACAGTGTGGAGGAGGAAGTCAGCTGAATTCCCGGAGGTGCTCTGGAACTGTAAGGGAACCTGGGTTCCCTCCTGCAAGAGGGCAAACCTCATGCCTTGGAAAGCCCCTTGGCAGCGCAGGGTCACATTCTTTCCAGGAAGCACCACAGGACCCGGGTGTGCCAGAAGAGTAGGTTTGGGGTAGAATTCTGAAATTCAACAGACCACAACCTGAGAGACGCCTGCTCCTCACTTTATGCAGATTGTTTTCTTTTAGTGTTATTGTAAGAAACAATATGTGTTTATCGTAACAAGTTAGAAAATATAGAAAAAAAAAACCTAAGAAAATACAATTCTACCATTCAAAGATAACCACTCTTTATACACGCTTCTATATTTCTTTTTCATTTTTTTCTGTATGTTTCCATGTTATTGTAGCTGTAACTATTTGCATAACTGGGGTCCTACTGTATGCAAAATTGTGTAATTTAATATTTTTCACTTAACTTTATATAGTAAACATTTTCCTATGACGTTAATCAGCCTTTGAAAACTATCATTTGTAATGGCTGCATAATATGCAGCTGTCATTTCAAGGTCTTTGCCCTTTCTCTGAGGGCCATCCAGCCTGCCAATCTCTGACAGCCCAGCTAAAGAAAAAGTGAACATTGAGCCTAAAGCTCAAGGCCAAGTCACAAAAAGATTTCAGAAATAGGGCAATGTGAGCTTGGCACTGGAGATTGGACACCCTCGTCTGCCTCATTTCTTCCCCTAGAAGTGAATTACTTGCCTCTCCCCTCTCCTTTGTCTCTTCTCCATGTATTAATAATAATAGAATCTGCTGCCTTTCATGAACTGTTTACCATGTACCAGTCACGTTCCTAAGCACTTTCTTGGTGACTTTTAGTTTTATTTCTTTGTTTGTTTGTTTGTTTGTTTGTTTGTTTGAATAGGCTCCATACCCAACATGGGGCTTGAACTCATGACCCTGAGATCAAGAGTCCTGTGCTCTATTCTGTTGACTTTTAGAAGGAGCATGTTTCCTCTCCCTCTAACAGCCCTTCCACCCACCATTCCAGAGTCACTTCTGCCTCCATCTGTGTTTCCCCACTCCTGACCTGTCACCACGAGCTCCACAGGGTCGCTGGGCTCAGACCAGATAGCGAAGTCATAATAGCGGCAGCTATAATTCCCTCCATCACCAGTGCCCACTGAAATGATCAGAAAGTGAGCCGCACTGGCCCCTGGACTTGCCCAAGACCTGTCACTGGATGCTATTTCACTTCCATCTTTGTAAAGAATAAAGCTCATGTGCTGCTGGGGAGTGGAGCAATTGAAAGTCACTCGGGCACCAGGAGTGACCACAGGGCTGGCCCATGTCTTGAAAAAGGGCTTGGGGTACATTTCTAGAAGGCAAAAAACAAAACACAACACAAAACCAAATTAAGAGAAAAAAGAAAGATAGCTAATATAGCAAATAATGGTTCCTGGAAGCTGCTTTGCTTTCTATAGCCATCAGGGCAGGCAATGGAGGCTAGCTAAAAGAGTGAACTGGGGGAGGGGCAAGATGGCGGAGGAGTAGGGTCTCCAGGTCACCTGTCCTCAGCAAATTACCTAGAAAACCATCCAATCATCCTGAAAACCTACGAATTCGGCCTGAGATTTAAAGAGAGACCAGCTGGAACGCTACAGTGAGAAGAGTTCGCGCTTCTCTCAAGGTAGGAAGACGGGGAAAAAGAAATAAAGAAACAAAAGGCCTCCAAGGGGGAGGGGCCCCGCGAGGAGCCGGGGAGTGTCCCCAGGACAGGAGAGCCCCGACCCGGAGGAGCAGGAGCTGCACCAACCTTCCCCGCGGAAAGGGGCTCCCCGGGAATTGGAGCAGGATCCCCAGAAAGGCGGGGACGCCCTCGGGCTCCCTGGGACAGTAACAGAGGAACTGCGCCCCGGAGATGCGCCGAGCTCCCTAAGGGCTGCAGCGCTCGGCGGGACCCGGAGCAGCTCGGAGGGGCTCGGGCGGCGGCTCCGCGGAGGGGGCTGCGCGGCTCCGGGAACAGCTCAGAGGGGCTCGGGCGGAGGAAGAAGCTCCGCGGAGGGGGCTGCGGGGCTGCGGGGCTGCGGGGCTCCGGGAACAGCTCAGCGGCGGCGGCTCGGGCGGAGGAAGAAGCTCCGCGCGGAGGGGGCTGCGCAGCTCCGGGAACAGCTCGGAGGGGCTCGGGCGGCGGCTCCGCGGAGGGGGCTGCGCGGCTCCGGGAACAGCTCAGCGGCGGCGGCTCGCGCAGAGGAAGAAGCTCCGCGCGGAGGGAGCTGCGCGGCTCCGGGAACAGCTCGGAGAGGCTCGGGCGGCGGCTCCGCGGAGGGGGCTGCACCGCCGGGAGCGCGAATCCAACAGCGCAGGCGCCGGAGCACAGGGCGCCGGGACACAGCCCAGGATCCGGCCTCCCCCGGGACAGGCAGAGGCCGGGAGGGCCCAGGACAGCAAGGACGCTCCTGCCTGGAACTGAGCAGATCAGCGGCCCCGCCCCGGAGCCCCCAGGCCCTGCAGAAGGAGAGCCCCGGAGCTACTGCGGGGGCTGGATCCAGGGTCCCAGAGCTGCCCCCGCCACTGTGGCTTCCTCCCGGGGCCTCACGGGGTCAACAACCCCCACCGAGCCCTGCACCAGGCAGGGGCAGAGCAGCTCCCCCAAGTGCCAACACCTGAGAATCAGCACAGCAGGCCCCTCCCCCAGAAGACCAGCGAGACGGACCAGTTCCAAGGGAAGTCAAGGGACTTAAACTACACAGAATCGGAAGATACTCCCCCGTGGTTTTTTTTGTTTTTTGTTTTTTTGTTTTTGTTTTTGTTTTTTTTTTGTTTTTTTTGTTTTGTTTTGTTTTGTGCTTTTTTTTTCTCTCTTTCTTCTTGATTTCTGATTGCTTCCCCCACCCCCCTTTTTTTCTTTTTTCTCCTTTCTTTTTCTTTCTTTTTCTTCTCTTTTTCCCCTATTTTTTTCTTCTTTCTCTTTTTTCTTTTTCTCTTTTCTTTCCTTCTCTCTCTTTTTCTCCTTTTCCCAATACAACTTGTTTTTGGCCACTCTGCACTGAGCAAAATGACTAGAAGGAAAACCCCTCAAAAAAAAGAATCAGAAACAGCCCACTCTCCCACAGAGTTACAAAATATGGATTACAATTCAATGTCAGAAAGCCAATTCAGAAGCACTATTTTACAGCTACTGGTGGCTCTAGAAAAAACCATAAAGGACTCAAGAGACTTCATGACTGCAGAATTTAGATCTAATCAGGCAGAAATTAAAAATCAATTAAATGAGATGCAATCCAAGCTAGAAGTCCTAACGACGAGGCTTGACGAGGTGGAAGAACGAGTGAGTGACATAGAAGACAAGTTGATGGCAAAGAGGGAAACTGAGGAAAAAAGAGACAGGCAATTAAAAGACCATGAGGATAGATTAAGGGAAATAAATGATAGCCTGAGGAAGAAAAACCTACGTTTAATTGGGGTTCCCGAGGGCGCGGAAAGGGACAGAGGGCCAGAATATGTATTTGAACAAATCCTAGCTGAAAACTTTCCGAATCTGGGAAGGGAAACAGGCATTCAGATCCAGGAAATAGAGAGATCCCCCCCTAAAATCAACAAAAACCGTTCAACACCTCGACATTTAATAGTGAAGCTTGCAAATTCCAAAGATAAGGAGAAGATCCTTAAAGCAGCAAGAGAAAAAAAGTCCCTGACTTTTATGGGGAGGAATATTAGGGTAACAGCAGACCTCTCCACAGAGACCTGGCAGGCCAGAAAGGGCTGGCAGGATATATTCAGGGTCCTAAATGAAAAGAACATGCAACCAAGAATACTTTACCCCGCAAGGCTTTCATTCAAAATGGAAGGAGAGATAAAGAGCTTCCAAGACAGGCAGGAACTGAAAGAATATGTAACCTCCAAACCAGCTCTGCAAGAAATTTTAAGGGGGACTCTTAAAATTCCCCTTTAAGAAGAAGTTCAGTGGAACAATCCACAAAAACAAGGACTGAATAGATATGATGACACTAAACTCATATCTATCAATAGTAACTCTGAATGTGAACGGGCTTAATGACCCCATCAAAAGGCGCAGGGTTTCAGACTGGATAAAAAAGCAGGACCCATCTATTTGCTGTCTACAAGAGACTCATTTTAGACAGAAGGACACTTACAACCTGAAAATAAAAGGTTGGAGAACCATTTACCATTCAAATGGTCCTCAAAAGAAAGCAGGGGTTGCCATCCTTATATCAGATAAATTAAAATTTACCCCGAAGACTATAGTGAGAGATGAAGAGGGACACTATCTCATACTCAAAGGATCTATCCAACAAGAGGACTTAACACTCCTCAATATATATGCCCCGAATGTGGGAGCTGCCAAATATTTAAACCAATTAATAACCAAACTCAAGAAATACCTTGATAATAATACACTTATACTTGGTGACTTCAATCTAGCTCTTTCTACCCTGGATAGGTCTTCTAAGCACAATATCTCCAAAGAAACGAGAGCTTTAAATGATACACTGGACCAGATGGATTTCACAGATATCTACAGAACTTTACATCCAAACTCAACTGAATACACATTCTTCTCAAGTGCACATGGAACTTTCTCCAGAATAGACCACATACTGGGTCACAAATTGGGTCTGAACCGATACCAAAAGATCGGGATAGTCCCCTGTATATTCTCAGACCATAATGCCTTGAAATTAGAACTTAATCACAACAAGAAATATGGAAGGACCACAAACACGTGGAGGTTAAGGACCATCCTGCTAAAAGATGAAAAGGTCAACCAGGAAATTAAGGAAGAATTAAAAAGATTCATGGAAACTAATGAAAATGAAGATACAACCGTTCAAAATCTTTGGGATGCAGCAAAAGCAGTCCTGAGGGGGAAATACATAGCAATACAAGCATACATTCAAAAACTGGAAAGATCTCAAATTCAAAAGCTCACCTTACACATAAAGGAACTAGAGAAAAAGCAACAAATAGACCCCACCCCCAGCAGAAGAAGAGAGTTAATTAAAATTCGAGCAGAACTCAATGATATCGAGACCAAAAGAACTGTGGAACAGATCAACAGAACCAGGAGTTGGTTCTTTGAAAGAATTAATAAGATAGATAAACCATTAGCCAACCTTATTAAAAAGAAGAGAGAGAAGACTCAAATTAATAAAATCATGAATGAGAAAGGGGACATCACTACCAACACCAAGGAAATACAAACGATTTTAAAAACATATTATGAACAGCTGTACGCCAATAAATTAGGAAATCTAGAAGAAATGGACACATTCCTGGAAAGCCACAAACTACCAAAACTGGAGCAGGAAGAAATAGAAAACCTGAACAGGCCAATAACCAGGGAGGAAATTGAAGCAGTCATCAAAAACCTCCCAAGACACAAGAGTCCAGGGCCAGATGGCTTCCCAGGGGAATTCTATCAAACGTTTAAAGAAGAAATCATACCTATTCTACTAAAGCTGTTTGGAAAGATAGAAAGAGATGGAGTACTTCCAAATTCGTTCTATGAGGCCAGCATCACCTTAATTCCGAAACCAGACAAAGACCCCACCAAAAAGGAGAATTACAGACCAATATCCCTGATGAACATGGATGCAAAAATTCTCAACAAGATACTAGCCAATAGGATCCAACAACACATTAAGAAAATTATTCACCATGACCAAGTAGGATTTATCCCTGGGACACAAGGCTGGTTCAACACTCGTAAAACCATCAATGTGATTCATCATATCAGCAAGAGAAAAACCAAGAACCATATGATACTCTCATTAGATGCAGAGAAAGCATTTGACAAAATACAGCATCCATTCCTGATCAAAACCCTTCAGAGTGTTGGGATAGAGGGAACTTTCCTCGACATCTTAAAAGCCATCTACGAAAAGCCCACAGCAAATATCATTCTCAATGGGGAAGCACTGGGAGCCTTTCCCCTAAGATCAGGAACAAGACAGGGATGTCCACTCTCACCACTGCTGTTCAACATAGTTCTGGAAGTCCTCGCCTCAGCAATCAGACAACAAAAAGACATTAAAGGCATTCAAATTGGCAAAGAAGAAGTCAAACTCTCCCTCTTCGCCGATGACATGATACTCTACATAGAAAACCCAAAAGCCTCCACCCCAAGATTGCTAGAACTCATACAGCAATTTGGTAGCGTGGCAGGATACAAAATCAATGCCCAGAAATCAATGGCATTTCTATACACTAACAATGAGACTGAAGAAAGAGAAATTAAGGAGTCAATCCCATTTACAATTGCACCCAAAAGCATAAGATACCTAGGAATAAACCTAACCAAAGAGGTAAAAGATCTATACCCTAAAAACTATAGAACACTTCTGAAAGAAATTGAGGAAGACACAAAGAGATGGAAAAATATTCCATGCTCATGGATTGGCAGAATTAATATTGTAAAAATGTCAATGTTACCCAGGGCAATTTATACGTTTAATGCAATCCCTATCAAAATACCATGGACTTTCTTCAGAGAGTTAGAACAAATTATTTTAAGATTTGTGTGGAATCAGAAAAGACCCCGAATAGCCAGGGGAATTTTAAAAAAGAAAACCTTAGCTGGGGGCATCACAATGCCAGATTTCAGGTTGTATTACAAAGCTGTGGTCATCAAGACAGTGTGGTACTGGCACAAAAACAGACACATAGATCAATGGAACAGAATAGAGAACCCAGAAGTGGACCCTGAAATGTACGGCCATCTAATATTCGATAAAGGAGGAAAGACTATCCATTGGAAGAAAGACAGTCTCTTCAATAAATGGTGCTGGGAAAATTGGACATCCACATGCAGAAGAATGAAACTGGACCACTCTCTTTCACCATACACAAAGATAAACTCAAAATGGATGAGAGATCTAAATGTGAGACAAGATTCCATCAAAATCCTAGAGGAGAACACAGGCAACACCCTTTTTGAACTTGGCCACAGTAACTTCTTGCAAGATACATCCACGAAGGCAAAAGAAACAAAAGCAAAAATGAACTATTGGGATTTCATCAAGATAAGAAGCTTTTGCACAGCAAAGGATACAGTCAACAAAACTAAAAGACAACCTACAGAATGGGAGAAGATATTTGCAAATGACATATCAGATAAAGGGCTAGTTTCCAAAATCTATAAAGAACTTATTAAACTCAACACCAAAGAAACAAACAATCCAATCATGAAATGGGCAAAAGACATGAAGAGAAATCTCACAGAGGAAGACATGGACATGGCCAACATGCACATGAGAAAATGCTCTGCATCACTTGCCATCAGGGAAATACAAATCAAAACCACAATGAGATACCACCTCACACCAGTGAGAATGGGGAAAATTAACAAGGCAGGAAACAACAAATGTTGGAGAGGATGCGGAGAAAAGGGAACCCTCTTACACTGTTGGTGGGAATGTGAACTGGTGCAGCCACTCTGGAAAACTGTGTGGAGGTTCCTCAAAGAGTTAAAAATAGACCTGCCCTACGACCCAGCAATTGCACTGTTGGGGATTTACCCCAAAGATTCAGATGCAATGAAACGTCGGGACACCTGCACCCCGATGTTTCTATCAGCAATGGCCACAATAGCCAAACTGTGGAAGGAGCCTCGGTGTCCATCGAAAGATGAATGGATAAAGAAGATGTGGTTTATGTATACAATGGAATATTACTCAGCAATTAGAAACGACAAATACCCACCATTTGCTTCAACGTGGATGGAACTGGAGGGTATTATGCTGAGTGAAATAAGTCAATCGGAGAAGGACAAACAGTGTATGTTCTCATTCATTTGGGGAATATGAATAATAGTGAAAGGGAATATAAAGGAAGGGAAAAGAAATGTTGGGAAATATCAGGAAGGGAGACAGAACATAAAGACTCCTAACTCGGGGAAACGAACTAGGGGTGGTGGAAGGGGAGGAGGGCGGGTGTTGGAGGGGAATGGGTGACGGGCACTGAGGTGGACACTTGACGGGATGAGCACTGGGTGTTTTTCTGTATGTTGGTAAATTAAACACCAATAAAAGTTAATTTAAAAAAAAAAAAAAAAAAAAAATAAAAGAGTGAACTGTCATTAGGGCTCTGCTGGTCCCCTGCAGCTCAGTTTGCCCATTTGGGCAAGAAGGGGAAATGGTACCTGCTCTGCCTCCCTGGAATATTTGGCCTATATCTAAATGAGATAATTGATATGAAAATAATTAGAAAAATTAAATCACCCTCCACAAACCCCAGCTATTAATAACGATTATGGCTATTAATATCGTGCAGCCAGAGGCCCTGGCACACCCAGCGCCACGCCTGCCTGGCTCTAAGATTGGACACAGGCTCCTAGGACCAGCAGCAAAGTTTGCTGTGGGGAGAGGAGTGTCTGACCCAGAGCTTTGCCTTCCCCCTCCTCCCTCATACACCCTTTTCAACTCTACCTTTTATGACAAGCTCCATGGGCTCACTGGGCTCAGACCACTTGAAGGGGCGCTTTTCAGTATGAGTACGGCAGCTATAATTGCCTTCGTCTTTATCCTCCATTCTTTGGATTGTAAAGAAGGCTTCTCTCCCAACGGCATGAAGTTGCTGGACAGGTTCCTGCACTCCCTCCTTATACAGAACGAACTCCATGCCTGCCAGCCATCCTTTGCACCGGATTTGCAGTTTCTGGCCCCGAATTGGGGGGGAAGCAGAAATGACAGGTTTGGGGAGGATGTCTGGAAAACAAATGGGGTGAAAAAGGAAGTCGAAGTTTGGAGGTGCCCAGATGGGACACTTGGAGTCACTTTGTCAGCAAAAAAGAAATCCACCCTGGACTGGCCCTTTTCACTCTCTTCCCCCTCCCCCATTTCAGGGCTCCTCCTCTCCTTGCTGCACAAGCCCCTTGAGCTCTGGGCTCTGTGCATTCCCTACCCTTAGGAACAGTGTTGGAATCACAGGGCACTGAAGGTCACCCCGGGAGGAACCTCTGCCTTTTCTTACCTGTCCCCACCAGCTCAAGTGCCTCACTGGGCTCCGACACAGCCATCTCCTCCCATGAATGGCAGTGGTAACTCCCGGTGTGGCTCTGGGTTAGGGCGCCAAGGGGAAAGGCAGCCCGGACCTGCTCGGAGGCCGGGCGAGTTGCAATCCACCCAGTCCCGTCCTTCAGCAACACAAACTCCTTAGTTGAGCCAGAAGGGCTTCTGCACCAGAGGGTTAAGTTCTTCCACGGGGCAAGAGGGAAGTTGGTCTCTGCCCACAGCTCAGGCTTAGGGGTTGGCATGATTATTTCTAGAAACAGCAGAGTTAATAAAGCCATCTTCCCTCCTCCCTTCCCTCCCTGTTTCTTTGCCCTTGAACCCCCTACCCAGATCACAATGTCCACCTCCCCTTTCAACCCAAACCCAAACTGTTTCCTTCCTTCTGCAGGTGCTGGGGAAAGGGGAAGCTTATGTCTTAGCTGAGCCTCAGAAAAGTGCAGAAGCTTAGGGGAAATTTTGCAAGCAGAAAATCACAGTTGGAGGCTGAATTTTGCCAGCAGTTTTAGCAAGTGCCCCTTCCTGGCTGTCCTTCCCTCCCAACCAGTCACTCCCTGGCCACTGACACTGACACTCTGTAGTTATTTCGGATCTCCAGGAAGGAATGTCCCAGTCTGGAGCAGGAAAAACTCACCAGTCTCTTCTGTCAATACCCCATTGCACAGTCCTGCAAAAGAAATTGCTGCCAAGGCTCTGCCCCCTCCCCCACGGGACTTCACCCGGCCTTCTGCCCAGGCCCCTTCCCCACCCCTTTGTACTCACCACAGCAGAGAAGGGCCGTGACTATGAAGAGCATGGTGACCCCTTGAGCTGTTCCCAGCAACCAGGCTTCTCTAGTGAGACCAGAAAAGAGATGAGAGGAGCTGCTGGGGTTAGGGGGAGGGCGGAGAGAAGGGGGCGGCAATTTATGTCATTGGCTTACTCACCACCCAATAGGGATTGGATTTGGGCAGGATAATGGGATATAATCTTTTCTGACATCGATGACTTTTCTTTTTGAGGGCCTCACCACCTACAAACCTCTTGCTCTTTCATGACCCACGTGCCCCCTGCCCCCTCCCCCCTCCCCAGCCTATATCAGATGTCAGCTCCCCATGGCCCCTGATTAGGCTGTTGCTGGAATTGAGTTGTCAGATGTGAAAATGCTTTTGTAATTCCAGCTCTCAGAACCCCCGGAGCTCAGAGTGATCGGCAGCTCTGGGTGGCGGGTGTGGGGGTGGAGGGAAAAATCTTGGGTGTTTCTCTGTCATCAAGTTTAAGTTTGGAAGCAGTTTTTATTATGGCAGTATTGGTCCTCAGACCGACCTGCCTCACCTGCCTTTGTTATGGAAGGGTTGCCTAGGCAGCCGCAGTGAATTACCCGAAGATTGTCAGTGCTGAGCTAAGCTTGTCAGAGAGTGGGATCTTTCTACCCCCACCCAGATTATGACTAGCAATGTGCAGCAGCTTTGGGTTATGGGTCCTGTAGAATTAGATGATATTAAGCCAAAATCCATTTGGCAATTCATACTTAGAAAACACTGACCCTCCTTCTGGGTCAGGAAAACATGCTTTTCAAGATGCTTTCTCTGAAATCTGCTTTCTGAGCTCATCTTTTGATGTAGTGGTCCTGGTCTGAGGTGGGGCACTTGAAGCTACATTTTTTTCTAACCCCTGGCTTGGAGGTTACCCTAAGGTGTGGGACTCAGGATGGATTCTGAGGACAAGTAGGGTTGGCACCCCATGAGACTTTTTGAAAACTCAAAGGATGGTGGTTTTTACAGATGATTTAGGAGGCTCCCTTCTAATTACCCAAGCACTCTTTCCCTCAGATCCTGGTGGAAAACAGACACATGCAATCACAGTCATCATCCATTGTGTATTGAATACTCTCAGACACACAAAGACCTATGATCATGATGAGGGGGCTACAGCCAGGAGCAGAGGGTTGGGGGAGTACATAAGACCTTCAGGGGCTGAGGCCCCCACCAACCTAGGACCTGTCATTTATCTTCCTGTTTTCAGGCAGAATCACCTGAGCATAGGCCAGGGAATCAGAGAGAGAGGAGGATGGCCCAAGGGACACCAAAGGATCAAAGGAAAGGACTGGATAACCTGTTTGGTTTGCCATTTTGTGGTTCAGAGGAAGCAGTTTGATTCTCTTGCCCAATCTACTGCTTCATCAGATGCCCATCCAGGTTAAGATTATATTCTCAGAATGCTCTGCACAGATGGTTGGAGACCAGAGCAGTAGAGAAACTGGTTCCTATGGAGACTAAGAGGGACCACAAGCCTCTCTAGCTCTAGAAAGCTAGGGGTAAGGGTGAAAAGTTGAGATGGGAGTTGGATAACACCCAGGAAGACAGGACAGCTTGGCTTCATACAAGAGAAAAAAGTTCAAACTAAATTCAGTGAGAGACATCAATCATCTCCGAGGGGCAGGGTGGCTTGGGAGGGAGATTTGGGCACTCTCCTGGGCAGGAGGGGGGGAGGTGAATCAGAGAATGAGGTTTGGATTGCTTCTCCCTCCAAGAATTATGTTTCTCTACCCTCTGGCTTGGGTACTGACCTCTCTGTGAGGTGAAAGAAAAATAGCTGGGATGGGAAAGTCTTGTTTCTTAAGCCCAGAAGGTGGAGAATACAAAGAGTGTGGCCCTGTGGCTTATGTCAATGGGGGTAAGACTCATTTCTGAGTATCTGGAGAGCCTGGACTCAGCTAGATTGAAGGACAAGGGGCTGGAATAAGACGGTTACCTGATTCTGAGTCTCCGACATTTCCACCTTATCCACAGCACTACCAACAGCAAGGCAACAAGCTGCATGATTAGGGACAATCTGATAGCTTCATTCAGAACGTAATTCCAGGTAAGAAAGCCTGTGACCAGAGAAGATGAGAAGCAGGAGCCTTGATAGAGAAGGGGGGAGGTGAACACATTTGGGGTTGCAGGGAGGAGGGAGGAGGAGCTGGTTACTGAAGGTGAAAGGAAGGAGTGACAGAAGGGGCCTTCTTTTTCATGAAGAATGAGAGCTTTGAAAGTATGCTGCTCACTGTCTTTGAGTGATTATGAGATCACCCCAGGGGAAGTGTGCCCAAACCCAAGGGCCCTGATTTACAATCCCAGACTCCCCTTTCCATAGCTTTCTGGGCACTTCTTCAGGATCCCAGGGGTAGCATGACCAAAGCCATGGAGGGACAACCCTAGGAAGAGTTGTCCTCTCACCTGCTGGCCCCATCAGCTTCAGAGGCTCACTGCGATCTGACCAGATGTTGGGGTGTGACTCTATGCGATAGCTGCAACTGTAAGTCTCTGTGCCTTTTCCTTCAGCATTACTGATGATGAAATCTCCATCTACCAAGAATTTTTGAAATGTTGCTCTTTCTTCCCATTCCAGAGAAAATTCAAGTACTGGATGAGGTACTTGGTGTTGAAGGGTAATGGCCTTTCCTAGCTTGAACATGGTGCTGGGCCAGGCTGAAAGGGAGGGTTTGGGGGGCTTATCTGCAACCAATACAGAAACAAGAATTTGAATAAGTGACCTGGAATTCAGTACCCCTGGCCCCCAAAATGTTTCTCAGCTTCCTATTTGATCTTTTTTATCTTTCCACTTCCACTAGATCAGTGGTCTTAAAATTTGACCATGCTTTAGAACCTCTTGGCCCACTCCTCAGTGCTCTAAAGACTCTTAGGTTTCTACCTTCTGTCAGGAAGACCTCATATCTATAAGTTTCCCCTGGCCATAAGGAAAATAGCATTTCCAGGGGTCACATGGGGCTAGGCCATGCTGAGAGGCATGGCCTGAGTAACAGTCCTAGGAGAGAAAGTACATAAAGTTTTTGGAGAAAATTCTACACCATCTTCCTAGTGTATTTTTCCTTGGCTCATAACTCCAAGAGGGTAAAGGGCTGCTAGCTCCTTCTTAGAATACTGTAATGATAAAAACAAATGACATTTGTTAGCACTTGCCTACAACCACAAGTTCCACAGTGTTGTGTGATGTCATCCTGATGGAGGTCTTCCAGGAGAGGAGATAGTGGCAGCTATAGATGCCAGCATCACTGTAAGTCACATTGTTGAGGAAGAATGACTCGTCATCAATGCTGGTGGTATCCAAAAGCTGAAGTGGTTTGTCTTCTCCTTTCTTATAGAGTGCAAGCCCCACTCCATCCGCTGGCCCTCGACACCACAGGCTCACGTTCTGACCCATCTGGACCACAGGACTGGGCTGAGCAAGTAGCCAGGTCTTGGGGAAAGTGTCTAGGATGAGACCCAAAATATAAAGGGCTAGTATTCTGATTCCCCTCTCACCATGAAGGGTTCTTTTCCTCCAGTCCACCCTTGGCAAATCCCACTCTAAGCCCAGTTGTACAAATTATGCTCCCTTCCCCACTATTAGCTCTGGTTGCATGATCAGGTTTGCTGGGGCGGGGGTGGGGGGTGCAGAATGAGTTGTATATCCATAGCCTCTAACATAGGTCCCATGGCATTCCCCTCTCTTACCGGTCACCCAGATTTTCAGGATATCACTAAGGAGTGAACCCCTGTATGACCCATCATAGTAAAAACAGAGGTAATGTCCAGCATCATGGATTTTCAAATCCCGGAAGAAGAAATATGCCTCATTTTTTATTGGCCTTTTGCGGTAAAAGGATTTCTTCAAATCTTCAAGCCTTATTAGAGCAAAAGTCATTCCGTAGATTGGTGCCTGACACCTGAGGTTCAGGCTTTCTCCAGGTGCCATAATGGGCCCAGGATACGCTGTCAGAGTTGGTTTGGGATAGAGTCCTAGAAAGGGAAGAGACTCTGAATTAGAGATAAGATAATTCTTCCCTATTGTCTCCTATTTTTCTAGTTTTTTTTTCTAAAGACAAAGAGTGGTAGTTGAAGTTTAGCCTCTATTCCCTTTCCCTTCCTTGAATATCAGCCTCCTTTAGGAGATAATCAAGGGCATGTCCACTTAGGTACCTCCCCTCTCACCAGACTTCATCAGCTCCACTGAGCTCTAACTATGTATAAGGCTATGTCTCAGTGGAACATCTACATCTGTAATTGCCTGTATCTTTAGGTTCCTGAAATGCCAAATGTACTTCTTCCAACCACCCAAGAATCCAAGTTTCTGAAAATGATTTTGATTTCATCTTTGTAAAGCATGAATACTACTGCAGAAATAAACATGCCTTTTGAACACATTAAGCCCACATAAGACCCTACTTCCAATACAAGACTGGAAGAAGCCAGTAAGTAAGGAAAGATTGGCTAATAAGTCTTCGACCCAAAGAAATCTGTTAATGGGGCCACACCCTCTTTTCCATGTATTGTTCCCCCAAGGGGATCATACTACAAAATAGAGGGCAAACCTTACTCTCATATCATTCCTTCTTACCCACAGCAATCCCAGGTAGATCCACCCATCCATTATTGGAAAGATCAACTCTGTCATATGCTCATTGAGCATTTAGGATGTGTCAGGCATCATGTAGGTCTAAGGATGTACAAGTAAAGAAGACACAGTCCCTGTCAACAAAAAGTTCATGGCCTAGTGAGGGATACCAGTGAATAGGTAACTGCATAAGTGTATGTTAGTGGAATCTACCCTGGAAGGGCATTCATACAACAAACATCCATACACACAGTTCAAACAGTCTTTGTTATTCAATCCTCAATAAAAAGCTATACTAATAAAATTAATATCTACCATTTATTGAGAACTTATGTGCCGGGCACTGTACATATATTTAGGCAAATCCTCACAACAACCCTGTGAGGTAGGCATTATTATTATACCAATTTTGCAAATCAGGAAACTGAGGTACAGAGAGGCATTACACATTAGGTCATATAGATACTGTTATCCCATTTTAGAATGGGGGAAACCAAAGTGCAGAGTGGTGAAGTGACTTGCTTAAGACCACACAGGGAGGCGGTGTCAGTGGTGGACCTAGAAACCAATATTACTGCTTCTAAGTCCAGGGTACCTTCTGTGGCACCACAGCTTTCCCCAAGCCTATCTAGACTGATGGAGGAACTAGAACAAATGTGGCCAATTCTGTCTAAAAGCATCCAGACCATGGGGTGGACAAACTGGGGCTACAGGGTGTGTCTAGCATTTGAACATTTTGGGGAGACTTATACTGTGTTTAGAGCTTGACACTGCCTTACTAGATCTACATATACAGGACTCAAGTAATTTATGTAAAGCCATATCTAAAATACGAGCTATCACTTTTTGTCATTTTTATTTTCATCACCGATGCTAGCACAATTCATTCTATTTTCTTTACTTAAAATAATAATCACAAATACAACAAAAATGTATTTAAAATGTAAAAACCAGTTTATAAGACTGCAGTGGCAGTGCCTGGCACATAGTAAGTGCTCAATACATATTAGTCAAATGAATGAATGAAAGCATGATATTTAACAAGTAGAGAACAAAACTGTGATGAGCTGAACCTGCCAGACATTTGGCTGAGCTCACTCACTAGCCAAGTGATTGGCTTCCACGTGTCTGCCTGGTAGCATGTGTGATTCTAATTTGCATCTCAGTAAAATGTCAAATGACTCTAGCTCATAGGCCTTGCAGGGCCTAGGACCTGGCTAAGGAAAGGAAAATCAGAAACTCTGGTTCATCCAGCCATGATCCCAGGGACAACGATCATCAGACCCCAACAGCCATAGCTACACCCACCTGCCACAATCAGCTTCAGGGGGTTGCTGGGCTCTGACCACAGAGTGGGGAGCATCTGGATATGAGTGCGGCAGATGTAAACCCCTTCACTCTCAGGTGTCATGTTGGCGATGGAGAATATGGCCACTGTCCCAGTTGGGATCTGGTAATCCACAGGCTCTGCATATCCCTCTTTGAACAGCATGAATACCAAATCCTGCAGCCAGCCATGGCAGAGTATGTTAACATTACATCCAGTAAGAGGGTAGGTCTCAGCCTGGATCCAGAAGATGGGCTTGGGCAGCTGGCCTGAAGGAGAGAATGAACTGGAATTCAGGTAGAGCAAGGATAGTGCTGCTCAGTGAGCAGGAGAGGAAAGTGCTACTTAAATGAGCCTTCCCTGTATGATCCTTATTTGCCACCCTTCCTTCCCCGATCTGGGATCTCCCCTATGTTGAGACCTTGCTCTCTAGATCTGTTCCAGAGACTGCATCATCATCTGTATTGCCCATAGAAAGTAGGCACTTACTAACTGTGGAATGCCTGCATGTATGCATTCATGCATTTGAGGTAAATAAATGAATTAATTAATTAAACAAATCGTGCTCTGAATTCCAGGACCTGGAGTTTATTTCTGATTATCTATTAGTGTCTTCTTACCTGGTGCCTCCAACTCTAAAGCTTTACTGGGCTCTGACCAGCCTGTTTCCTTCCAGTAGCAGCACCTGTAAAGACCTGCATTGGACTTAGTAAGGGCACCTATAGGGAATGAAACTTGGAAGGTCTTGGAGGAAGGGCGGATCCAGGTCATCTGTGTCTTATCCTTCAGCAGCAGAAACTTGCTTGAAATCCGAGAGGGGCTTTTACACCAAAGTGTGATGTTCTCCCAAGGGGCCTTGGGGTAGTTGGTCTCTATCCACAGCTCCGGTTGAGATTGCATCACTGTCATTCCCAAAGATCACAAAGATGTGAGCAGTCCAACCCTCTCCAACCCATAATGTGCCCTGCAATGTCCCTTACAATTAGCCCTGACCCAGATTGCTTTTTATCTTTCCTTGGGGACAAGAGTGTCTGCTTGCGTAGAGGATGGGTTAGGGACCCTGGGATATTTGTTCAAGGGATTCAAGTGAGTTAGGGAACACAGAGAAAGTCTGGCTTCCATTCCACCTGAAATAAAGCTTTTTACTATTCTGTGGGAAACCAGGTCATGAAGTGAGAGGTTCTGGTCTCCAACCAGCTCAATCTGGGAATTATCTTTGTGGTCTCAAGGTAGTTGTGTCCGGGGCCACAGAGGCAGTTGATGTCTTAGAACCTCCAGGAAAGAAGGTACCAGGGGTGGCAGGACTCACTTACCTATTGATGTCATACCCAGACTCAGCCCTGAAAAGAGAGATAAGAATGGTAAAGAAGAGCCCCCACATTGACCCCACCAACCCTCAATCCTCTCTCCTTCCCCCAAGGTGCCCAACCATAGGAGGATCTATGACAGGGTCACTTCCCCTCACACCTTCCTTGTACTCACAAATGCAAAAGAGCAAGACTGTGAATGTCCACAGCATGGCAGCCCGCTCCCCCGGCCTGTTCAGGGTCATGGGGCCTCTGGTGGTCAATGTGTCCTTCAAGTCTGGAAGGGCTTTGCCACTCAGCAGTGGTGAGATCTAAAAGCAGAAGTGTCTTTACTCAGGTAACTTGTTCTGCTCCTCAAAGTTTAGTTTGGATTACTAAACTGCACTCGACACCCTACCTTCCACACTCTCAGAGGTATGAAATGTATGACACAGTCACCTGCCCATTTTCTCCACTTACTTCTCTTCACACCTAAGGTCTTTGCTGACATCTAAAATGTCAGATTTGTTGAAATATCTGTGCATCCCTGGAATCTCAGAGGCCCAGAAGGTAACTTAATTCAGGCCAGAGGGGAGCTCTTAGGAGGAGAGAAATGGGAGGTGTAGAGAGTCATCCTTTTAAGATCTTCTATCATCTATCTATTTATCATCTATCTATCTATCATCTATCATCTATCATCTTGTTTGAGTCCTCCAACAACCTAGCAAAGGAGGCTTTCCTGCCATCCCTATTTTGCTGGCAAGGAAATGGAGGCTCAGATGGGATATACTTAATTTGCCCGAAGTCGAAAGATTAAATATCAGATATTTATATAATAACTCCAGCGCCTATGCTTTAAAACCAGTATTTAAAACCCCCCATTTTCACTGGATGGGATGAGCACTGAGTGTTATGTGATATGTTGGCAAATCAAACTCCAATAAAAAAAATACACAAAAAAATAAACCTCTCCTTTCTTATCTTTCCTCACTCCTCTGATCTCATAGCACCCAGGCCTTCCCCTCTGTAGATAGCTTCAGATGAAATATTACTCTCATTCTTATCGCTTACCCCCCAAAGCTCAAAACCCCCATCTCAAGTAGGTGCTGGAGAATCAAGCTACTTAAGCTAATTAATATAAGGTGTAATTGATGTATTGGCTGCCTATAACGTGTAAGCCTTTTTGTTTGTTGCCCCTAGGGAAATATGGTAAAGATATTTGAATTCAGGGAGGCCTTTTCATTTTCAAAACAAACAAACAAACAAACAAACAAAAACCCACTATTGACCACATGTACATAAGAGAGACCCTTTCTGCTTTCCTGCCTCTTCTCTACCACCATACCCAAAGTATCCTTTTGCCAAAGGAAGGTGTATCCCCATCATACAAACTCAAGTTAACTCTCCTCCACCAACTCTCTAATCAGAGTCTGAGGTCCTGGCTATTTAATCCTATCTCAGTAGAGTGGGGGTAAAGTCAACTCCCGGGACAGAAAAGGCTGATTTCGCTTCCCAGAATGGGTCCTAGCACTGCAGCCTCGAATTTGCTCTAATGCTAACACTGGGTAGGATGGAGGAGCAGGAAAACAAGAAGATTCATTTTCAAACATCTGGGCTGTAGGGAACAGGTGGATGGTCAGAGATCCAAGGAGACAGTTGCCTTTTGCATTTCTCGCTTTGCATTGAAGAATGCTCAAATTACTTCTCTGAACTTTTCTTATCTGTTAAGTTGGGAGTAATCTCTACCTAACGTTGTTGTGTTGGATCAAATATAATATATGTACAGGGCACATGGTAAACATATCATTACAAGGTGGCTATTTTTCTTCTTCCCAAAGTGGGTATTAACCTGGTGTAGAACCTTAAAGATCTCAGCTCCGAGAGCCCCTTGTTCCCCACTCCTCTCAGGGCCAGGCCCAGGCCCAGGCTTGAGTGCCACTCTGTTGCTTTGTTCCCCCAAGGCTTTGGGCCAGGATTTATTGGGGGAAGCCAGGTTCTACTGCCAAGGGAAAGGTTCAACCTGGGACTCTGCCCAGAAATGCCAGCTGAGATTCCAGGCTTGCCACTTAGACCCCTAAACCAGGATTTTGCCTCCTGGGGACTTGAGTGGAATGAAAGAAGGGGGGCTTCTCAGCATGGCTGATCCCTCCCCAATCACTAAGGAAACTGTACCATTTACATTCAACCCGAAAGATAAATCTTATGCCCAGGGAATGTGGGAAACTGCCGCAAGCTTCAGGTTAATTGGCCACGCCCATTTTGGCCTTTCACACCCCCACTCCCACCCCCAACTTCCACAGTCTAGCCCTTTTACCCTCCCTTTCTACTCCACCCCAAGCACTTTCCCCACCCTTAGGCAGCGCCGCAGTGCTTTTGAGGGTGACATACCCGAAATGTCTAATGGCTCGCCCCCTGCATAGCTTTGAGGGCTCCAGGAATCTAAGGGGTTGGGCTCAGCGGGGCACCGGGTACACGTTTCGCTAAGGGTTTGGAGGGAAGACTGAGAAGAAAAAGGGAAGGTATTTGCAGTGCCCAGAAATTCTCAGCGAGGCAAAGCTGGGATCCGTGGAGGGACGGAGAAAGGGAGAGATGAAGGGGGTTAGGGGGAATGGACTGGGGAGCAGTTTGATTTGAGGCAATTAGTTACAGCAGGCAGACTATTTCGGGGTTTTGTTTAGGATCTCATTGCCAGTATTTAATCTTCAGCCACTGGGCTTTGCGCTCATTTGCAGGTACTTACGGTAGTTGAAGGCCCGCTCCGCTGTTGGAGATTCTCCAGTGAGCTCCTCCAGATGCAGCAAACTGCCCGGCATGAGGAGAGCTGTCTAAGGACAGCCTCTCCGGCTCCGCGCCCCGCCTCCCTCTCTCCCCCGCCTGCAGCCGGTCTGCTCCAACCTCCTCCCCTCCCTCCGCTAGGCTCTAGGAGCCCACCTACACCAACTCTGCCTGACACCTGCAGTCCTCTGAAGACCGGGATTTCTACGCCCCTCCCAGCTCCCCGCCTCTCTCGACTCCCTGCAGAGGTTACTGGAGCCAAATTCAGGCCCCTGCCCCCTCTCCTGTCGCTCTGAGTTTCATTGGGTCACTGTATCCTGGAGGGGAGAGGGCCAGCTCTTCAGACTGCCAAAGCTGTAGATCCTTCCTCTTCAGCTCCCCAATGCTTTTAAAGGGATCTCAGATCTTCCTCTGCCCATTTAATGCCCCACTTATGCATAAACATTGCCACCATGGTTTAAAAGCTCACTATGTGCCTCTGGGCCTCCGGCAGCTATTAGTTCCAATCTTCCTAACAACTCTACAAGATGTGTTAACTTCCCTCAATTTTACAGATGAGGAAACTGAATCTCAGAGAGGGTTAAGTGACTTGGACAGCCTCCAGAGTCCAGCCTAGGATAAAAGCCCAGGCTTTAGAGACATACCAATCTGGATGTCAGTCCAGGTTCCACTATTCAATAGCTGAGTGACCTGAAGTAAGTGAGTTAAACTGTCTGAGTCCCAGTTTCCCGATCTGTAAAAGAAAACAGCAGAAGCGGTAGAATGGGGCTTTGTTGGGATCATGCAAGTCAAACTTCTAGCACAGTTTGCCTGGTCCCTGTTAGGTGCTTAATACATGGGAGCTGCTGCAGCCACTACTGTTATTAATCTGTAAAGCCTTCTGCAAATGCCCTAGAGTAACATGCTTTCAATGATGTAGACAATCTTCCACAAGTGTAGTTGATCACGAAAGACTTTTTAAAGTGAGAAATGTATGGATAAGACACTAACCAGCTCTGACATATATCGTATGATGAGATTAAAATGCAGCATCCAATAAATCAGCAGATCGATTGTTGTAAGAAATAGCCAAATTAATCATAAAAGATTACAAATTATCTAAAGAAAAATACTGCAACTTAAGAACAAACCACACAAAAGTAAAGTGACAGGCAAATTGAATATCATCTCTTTATGCATTAGGTTATAAGAGTTGTGGCTTCCTGGCATCCTCTGTTCCTACATACCATTATAAACTGCAGATTATCTCCCAAGAAATAGCATAACCATAGGAATAAAGATATATGTTTTGGGGGGCAAGTTATTTAACCTTTCCAAGACTCAGTTTTCTTATTTGTAAAATGGGGATAATAATTGCATTTACTATCACACAGAGTTTGGGTAGGATTGAATAAAAACCCCTTGCAAACCACTACAGAGTGCCTGGGCCATAGCAAGCCTCCATTAATTCAATGAATGTTTATATTTTCTTTGTGCCAGGCGTTGTCCTAAATGCTGATGATTTAGAAAGAATAGCAGTTTCTGCTCTTTTATTTCTTTTTAAAAAATATTTATTTATTTATTTATTTATGAGAGACAGAGACAGAGAGACAGAGACAGAGACACAGGCAGAGGGAGAAGCAGGCTCCACACAGGGAACCTGACGTTGGACTCAATCCGGGTCTCCAGGATCACGCCCTGCACTGAAGGTGGCGCTAAATCGATGAGCCACCCAGGCTGCCCTGCTCTTTTATTTCTTATTATTATTCTTTAGTTTCTGCTCTTAAGCCATTTCTGGTATAAGGATAAACAGTAGAGGAATACATGTAAGAGATGGCCAGAGAGGGGGTGCTGTGATAGTCAGAGAATTGCAATAGGAAAAGCCAGCAAACAAGGCACAGAGAGCTGCAAGCAGTTTTCTTTGACTATGTGCCTAAACAAGGGCAGTGGAACCGGTGAAGGAAGGGAGAGCAAAGATTCCTGAAACATCTGGCAGGTAAAACTGACTCAACGTAATGGTTGTTTGGAACATGGTAGTGATAGTTACTCTCTGTCAGGATGAAAATATTTGTGCTAGTTTTCAAAACATGTATACAGACATCACGATGATAGTACCAGGCACTAAAATCAACTCATTTTCTCCCCTATAACAATACTATGGGATAGCTATCATTATCGGGCCCCATTTTACAGATGGAGAAACTGAAACACAGAGCCAAATGAGCAAATTACCCCAGACCAACAGAGCCAGCAAGTGGCAGAGCTAGGATTTACAACCAGCCAGTTTGTATATACAATTCCGTATTCTTTTTATTTGTTTTGATTTTAACATATCTATAAATGGGTTTTATATAGAAAGGATTTCTAAAACTTTTTAGGCAAAGTAACTGAACCTCTTAGTGCTTTCATTCTTTCTTTTTAATGAATTATAATTAACATACAGCATTATATTAGTTTCAGAGGGTATAACACAGTGATTCAATATTTGTATATGTTTGTGAAATGCAGTCCCATGTTCTTCTTTAAAAAGATTGTATTTGTTTATTTGAGAGAGAGAGAAAGCATGAGGGGGGAGGGGCAGAAGGAGAGAGAGAAGCAGAGTCTCCCAACAGAGCAGGGAGCAGGAAGCCCTAGGATGCTCCACGCTCCATCCCAGGACCCTGAGATCATATCCTGACTGAAAGCAGATGGGCAACCAAATGAGCCACCCAGGCATCCTGCAATTCCATGTTCTTTTTTTAAAAAAAGATTTTATTTATTTATTCATGAGAGACACAGAGGCAGAGACACAGGCAGAGGGAGAAGCAGGCTCCATGGGAGCCTGATGTGGGACTCGATTCCAGGACTCCAGGATCACGCCCTGAGCCGAAGGCAGGCGCTAAACCTCTGAGCTACCCAGGCATCCCATGTTCTTAACCACTACCCTGCCTCTGCATTGGATGTTTGGAATGATAAAACTAGGAATAGTTAATTAAAAATCTAAAAAAACAGATTTTACTTAGTAAAATAGAAAAGGCACCAATCAAATGCACTGTTAATAATGTAGAAAAAAAGGCAATGGTGGTGTCCACCTGCTTTCTGCAAGTCCTTGGGCTGAAGCTTGTGCTTTGGACCAGCAATCTGAATCTAGATCCCAGATTCCCCACTAATTAGCTGTGGAAGCCTGCAAAAGGTCCTGGGACTATGTAGGTAAGGACACGATTCACTCTCACCTTTTGCTCTAGGACACTATGAAATGCTGAAGGGACTTATTATTCAAGTTTCATAGAAGCGAACTCATTCAAACTACAGCTGGCAACTGAGATACAAGAAGCTTCATCTCTAGGCTCCCTTGGTGGGTCTTGAATCTTGCCGCCTGCCTCTAGAAAGAGAAACAGTCTCTGGACAACATTTCCAGAGAAAACTTGAATGGCCCAATATTATAAAGCTGATGATAGAGGTCAAAAAATTCTGGGGCTGAGACTTAGCTTGGATGGAGCTCTTGACTCAGGCTCTGCTAGCCTTCTCCCATCAGGAATCCACTGGGCCTGTGGCTCTGTGACTGTGAATCTTTCACACACACACACACACACACACACACACACACACACACACACACCAAGAAATCTGGGATTCTCCTGGTTGATTACTGTAGAATCTGGTATTAAACAACTCTCTTCTGACAGGGAATGTTTAGGCCATTCCTAATGGCCAGGCACCCCCTGACTCTCCATCCCCTTAAACTGGCCAGATGGACAGGAGAAGGCTTGTATGGGGGCTCACCATCCTGGGACAGGGGTGATGCCAGAAAACATTCCTGAGCCATACCCCCTTTCATTTTCACATCTTGAACATGGGTGCCAGGATACAGTTTCTCCTGCAAAAGCTTCAGAATCACCTCTTATGGATTATGAGACAACTGTTAAACACAATATTTTATTGAGTACATATAGACATTGAAGCAAGTTGTGTGGTAGAGTGTAGAGGCAGGACTAATGTGATTTGTAGAAAGAGTTTTTTAAGCTCCAAAAACTCTCAGCTTAGAGGAAAAGAACAATGCTCTTATGAAAGCTGTACTGGGAACCAGAGGAGTTCTAGAGAAGCCTTAAGAAGATTAAGTTCAAAGGAGGTGAGGCATCAAGGGCCATGTACTGCACACAGGATGGTCTGGGGAGCGTTTCTCCATGATTGAGTCCAGTGTAGGATGAGTAAATCTTTTTAAAGCTAAATCTGACTTATAGTAGTTCAGGCAGGAGAAGCACAGGGCAAAGCTGACCTCTTCCCAGTAATGTGCTGGAGCTGGTTAGCATGGACTTAGGCGAGCTGAATGTGTGCACCTTATCTCAACTCAGCATTCAGTTATATCAAGTTGGCAGCTTAAAACTGGTCATGGCCAGAGAATTTACACCACTGAATAAGCAAATGCTACACATAGCATTTTTTTTCCTCCAGAGAGCTGTTTGTTAAACATTTACTGACAAACCACTTTCTTTCAGTTGTATGTTTGAGGACAGTGATTCTCACTGGCAAATGGGAATTGCCAAGAATCCTGACAATTGTCTTACACCCTCAAGAGAGCAATGACCATTGTACCCCCCCCCCAACTTCACTGCTGTGGCAAACCACCTAAGGACTGTGTCAGATCTCTAGAGTATTTGGTGCATTTGGAGGGTTGCGACTGTTTTATCACTCCTTTCTACTCCCTAGTGACTCTTAGCCATCATCCTCTTCTGTAATGGAGAGGGTATGTGGAGTAGATAAGTAAGGAATTAAGGGGTAACTAGACAAGTGGTGGTCTGGGACAGTGGGGAGACCCAAGCAGACAGGTTAGGTTCCAAAAGAAAGACCTCATTGGGGTTTGAACTCTGGAAGTGGGAAGTACCTCTTTCTGGAGGTGGACATGAAAGCTGGGGCCTGCCCACACAGCTTGGGTTTCAACTTAACCTTTGTCAAGCATTTCAATCATTAAGGGCATAGTTTGGGGGCACTAAGTCACTTCCAGAAGCTATAACAAGGTATTTTCAGGACCTTGAAGGAAGATTCCTAGCATGAATTAAACGTAAGTGATGAACCAGAACTGAAACATTTAATCGGAACATGCACTGTGAGCCACAAGGCATAGTAAGCTGTAAGGCCAAGAGGCCTGGACAATCAGGCAAACCAACAATGTGATTACCTAGTTGAATTTAACTTAAGGTTAATGCGTGGACAGAGAAAATGAGATTTTGTCATGTTCCAATACAGCAGGACTACAAGGTTCTGTTTGGTCCATGTAACACTCACCAGAAAGGTAAACTATTGTCCAACCATCCCCCATAATAGTCCTCCTAGTATCACAAGATGCCTTTTATTTATATGAGGAGCAGTGAGAAGATACATGTGAGCTTATATATTGTGTGCATCTCGGTACATGGGAGCAGGGGTTCAGGGATAGGTGGATAAAACAAAGGCAGGTGAGGGTGGGCTGCAAAGTATTTCACTGTCTCCTTTTCTGGTATTGGGTGAAATTGATGGCCCCAGAAGGAAAGAGGTGGGCTCAGCCCCACTGGATGGTGTGGGCAGGCTGAGTGGGTCCTATGAGCAGTTTAGATCTGACATAGGCAGGATGCTTCAAAGTGCCAGTGCCAGGAAGGCTTTTTGTTGCCTCCAAGTGTGTCCAAATTGTAGGCATTTTCATGGGTCAGAGAGGAGGAGGAAGAGGGGAGGGAATGCTATTTGGCAACTTTTAATCACTTGTCCAAAGGAAAGAATAGAAGACAACAACTGGGTTCTTTTATTTCCATTTATTGTATGATTAACCAATTACATAATTAAAGTTAAATGGAGATGTGTAAACAGCAAGAACAACACAAATTAGCAATTTAAATACACATCACAGCAACATCACCCACTGTTTACAATCTGTTTCTAAAAATACCGGTTTACAGGCAATCATTTCAATGTGCATGCATCTTTTCCAGTTCTTCTTGTTTTGTGCTGTCAAGGATACTGTCAAGTTTTCTAAAAGGTCCAAGTACCCTTAACAGAGGGTGGGAGAAGACTTTCTTTCTGTAAACAAGTCTGTTAATTTAATACACTTCTTGTTTTCATATTCACAATAATTTATTTTTCCTATTTTATTTTTTTAAGATTTTATTTATTCACTCATGAGAGACACAGAGAGATAGAAAGAGAGGCAGAGACACAGGCAGAAGGAGAAGCAGGCTCCATGCAGGGAGCCCGACATGGGACTCGATACCGGGTCTCCAAGATCACGCCCTGGGCTGAAGGCATTGCCAAACCGCTGAGCCACCCAGGCTGCCCTATTTTTCCTATTTTAGCTATCATATCCCAGTGTCTCCCTATCCCACCAAATTATTATCTTCATGTATTCACCTGCTCTCTCCCACTTATCCCTCCCTCATCCCACTCCTTTTTCATTTTTACTTTTCTCATGCAGGATAGACAGATATATGATCAATGGATCCATGGGTACACTCGACTTGGTCAACATTACACTAAGTTTTCACTAATTACCCTGGGAAAAATGCAATTAATCATAAAACTCAGATCTACATTCTGTTAAGGAACTTGGATTTGTAAATCATTTTAGTTCACTTATCTCCAGGAGCACCCTGTCCCTGGGCTGCAGCTGTTTCCAATAAAGCCAGTAGTTGAAGAGTTCTGCTGACAAATGACTTGAAGTCATCCTGATTGTCAAAGATTCTTCTTTCACCATCAAATAGGAAAGATAACTTGGCTGGATAGTTTACTTGGGGCTTTAGACCACAGAACTTTAGCTAATAGCATGCTCCAACTTCATCTCTTTTTCTTAGCAGCTTCCGAGATGATTTCTTTTTCCTTTCAGGTTTAGGAACTGTACAATTCTGTGCCTTGGACTGTTACTTTAAGAGTTGCATTTAAGTAGGGACCTGTAAATTCTCTTTATATGTAAGATGAGCTCTATGCTTAGCTCTGGACAATTTTTTTCAGTAATTTCCTTAATAATGGTTTGAAGGTTGCTCTCATTTCCTGTACCTTCAGGGATCACAGATACACAAAAACCCTTTATGTGTTTTTGAGATCCATTACCTTTTCTTGTACTGTGAAGAGCTGTTTGCATAAACTTTTTGAGACTGAAGCTCTATTTGGTCCTCGTTTGGACCGATTCTCTCTCCCATGATATTTATTTGGTAATTTTACTCTCTCGGGGTTGCTTTTAGTCCTGTGACTTTATTCAGCAGTGTCCCATAGTCTTTGGTGAGCTTTACCTGTGTGCTTTTTAAAATGCCTACACGAAAAAAAAATGCCTACATGTACCTGTGTCACTTTCTCGGTGGTAAACATCACCCCCCTCCTGTTGGCCTTTTCTCTGAGTTCTGCCTGCTGCTCACTCCTCCAGGCCAGCTGTATGTCTTGAACTTTCTGAGATTCCCTGGTTCCTCTACAGCATTGCAATACTTCTTGAGTACTCCCAAGCTTGTTTTCATTTTTCTCATTCTCTTTCAAGCTTAGGTAGGTTTTGTTTCCTATCTTCCTGCTCTTGTAGCTGAGGTTTCTGCTAGCTTCGAGGTGTTTCCAGAGCTCAGCAATTTGGTTCTGCATACAGTTGCTTTCTCTGTCCTCTCCCCTAGAAGCTTAAGAGCTGGGGGGTCTTTAAGTTGAAATTCAACACCGGGTTGAGGCTGAAATCCTCAGAAATACTGTAGGAAATCGAGGTATAATTAACTGATATGCTTTCTTCTAATAGCATTGGGAGTAAGGGCTTCATAGCTCTATAGGTAAGGTAAATACATAAATGCATAAATAAAAAATAAATGCATAAGATACCTGAATACATAAATATAGAAACATAGGAAAACATAATATAAAATAAAGGTGCAAATACTTGGACACAGAAATAAGGATGTATGTAAAATGAAATTCATGTATTCAGAATAATTAGGTTCTTCCTGACTGATGGTGCATAGAATATCTTTCTGGTTAAGCAACTAGATGCATTCAAACTATAGAGAGTTGAGAGGAGTTCATCTAAATGTTCCAGTGTTTGTGGAAAGAGATTCTGACTTTGTATCAGGGGGCTTGAATTTCAGTCCTGGCAGAGCCACTTACTAGCTGGGTAATCGTGTGACATTTGGCAAGCTGCTGAATGTTATTTGAGTCTCCATCTCCTCATCAGTCCAATGAGTATTCAATAACTGTGAGTTAAATCTGAATATAGAACTCTCGGTTAGCTTCAGCCTACTCATGCTTTTTTAAAATTTCTTTACAATGGTATCTCAGATTTAGGTTGGTGATGATGGTGGAGGTGGAGACAGGACAGTGATGAGGAGGGGGGAATCTGGATAGATCTCAAATGGATACTTTCTCGGGTCTCATAGCATCATTCTTTTTGGACAATTAAAAAACATGTATTCAGTCAGATTACACCCAAAGCATTATAAAAAGTGATGAGGAAATAAAGATAAACACTGTTTTTGAAATTATGATCTAGTGGGAAATGTATTCCCATTCACAGCTAAGTACTATATAATGCAGAGCATGTTAAGCTTTGAAAGACCCACTGTCAAAGCATTGTGGGATCATAGTGTACAAAACAGTGAATTCTGATTGACAGTACTTAGGAGGCTGTCCACCTAAGTTCCCCAGACTCAAGTGTCCCTATCATTAGGCCTGGTGAGGGCCTATGAGACTTCCTACTGCAAAATATCTGCCTGCCTCACCCATCTGATGTCTCCCCGATGTTCTGCTTTCTGATTCACTTTTTGGGGAGGATACAGGGCAAATAATGCAAAGTATGGCAGCACAAGATGTGTGGAGTATGGCTGGAAATGAGGCTAGAGACCTGGATAGAAGCCAGCTCATTCAGGGCCATGTGTGCCCCCTAGCACTTTTTGGTAGAATTTCTTATTTGTGCCAAATTGAAAAGCCAGGTCATGATCTAAGTCCAAAGGAAGGGTTTCCAACCAAGAAGAAAGTGACCTTCTCTGCCTGCTGTTAGTTATGCTATCCTGGGCACAGATCCTCAGGGACAGGGCTCAGAGGCCACTTCTCGAGCTGGCAGTCCACCTGTCCCTCTAATTCAGGCTCCTAGTAGTTCAGGTTTCTGTTTCAAAAGAAAACAAAAACTGAAGATGGGGTAGATTACAATTAGAGTTACACATATTAAATACCCACATACGAAAAGATCAGCCCTTTTCAGAGGTCTGGTAATTTTCAGATCAGAGACTGTGTTAGACTCCAGTGTGTGCAATCAGACAACCATCCAATCAACACATCAGTTAATTATGGGGTTTAGAGGAGAAGATGGTGTATGGAGAAAAGAAAATCAAAATAAAGTGCAATAAATTCAAATGCAAAAGGTTATTTCATCTGATTCTCATCTGAATTCTCAGAAATACTCAAAATTCCTGTAGGAAATTAGTATAAGCACTTGATGGGATTCACCTAATAAAAATTAAAGCAGCTGTTTGGTACGTCTACCTTCAAAACAACCAAAAACTGTTTTCAGTTCTTAGGGTGCTTGGGTACTAGGATATCTTAGGCAAATGGGATTTATTTATTTATTTGTGCATGTATTAAAAATATTCATTGCATATCTACTTTGCTTTCTAATTCTGAGGATACATGAGTAAGCAAAACAGAAAAAGCCCTGTGTATTAATCAATGAATAATTTTTACCAAGTATCTGGGCAAATATATTTTCCAATGCTTGAATATGAGAAACTATTTTCATAACTTGGTCAGTACTAATGATACAGAACTGATTTGCTGCAAACTGTGGCCACTGAATTTTTGGGTGTCATTTAGTAGTGACTGAGATTGATTGGAGTGTAGGTGACTCTGAAGAGATTGGTGGATGGCCCTATCAAATCTCCTTTCCCTGAACCCCTGTAAGCAAGTGGAGGAGGAAGGATAGGAATATAGACAAAAAAATATGGAAAGTCTTCTATATGTCTAAAAAGGAGTAGAGGAAAAGGTTTGGCCACTTGGCATTAAATGTCTTTTTGATTAACTATGTGACCTTTACTTACAGAAGATTTTCTCTTAGTATTTTTAACAAGATCTCCAGAAACTTAGGATGGCATAATCCAGTGGGGGAAATTGCAGTGCCAAGGAAACCTACACACTATGATTGCCATTAGGCACTGTGATGTTAAAAATATATATTAACTAATGGAAATAGTGCTGGACACTAATTAAAGTATCCAAATAACTTGTCATTATTAATAACTCTGTACTTCAACAAGGAGCACTTGCTGTGGAAGTTCTGTGACTATCCTGGGCACAGCATGACAATATTTTAAAAATATGTACACCATGAAGGAATCCCACTTGAAATAGCTGTAAGATGGCGCCAAAAAGTTACCAAGTGGAACTCAGCACAGACTCAACATGAAGTGGAAGTTTGTTCTTATGACCTTAAGAAGTAGGTTAAATTTTATACTTTTTGAAAATACATGAGACAGACTTGATAACATATGTTTTCTTGAACTTCATCTGGTTAACTCCAATGCTTATTCATTTAACCAATTTTTATTAAATGCCCACTATAAATAAGGAGCCTTCAGCTATTTGGTGAAATATGAGTGAAAGATGGGAGGAAGGAGGAACCAAAGAACACAAAATGCTCTGTGCATATGTTGGCAGCTAAGAGATTAATGCAACACATTCACTGCCCCTCTAGTAACTAAAAGTCTAGAAGCGGAGCAAAGATGTATAAACAAAATTAAAAGTACCATGTGCTAAAATCTGATAAGAAGAGTGCAGAAAAATGGTCATAGAAGTTTAGTAAAGGACAATATTAATATTCTTTTTAGCTGAGAGGACCAGTGAAGGCCTTGTGGATAAGGTCACATTTGAACTGAACTCTGAAATATGGTCAGATTAATCTGACAGCTTTAAATACTTAGATGGTTAGTTCTCCAAAAGTAGAGAGGGTGACTTACTCATCTGTGTATCTCCTATGTCTAATACAGAAATAACACTAATACTATCTACTATTTATCATGTGATTCTTATTTTTCAGGCACCATGTTAAGCATCCTCCATACATTGTCACATTTCCCTTCACAACACTCCTGCAGGGGGCTTCTCACAACGGCAATGACATTTGTTGAAAGCTGACTGTGAGCCAGGCTCTGCTTCCTTTCTTTTTTTTATTTAAATTCAATTAGCCAACATATAGTTCATCCTTAGTTTCAGATGCAGATTTCAGTACTATTCATTGGTTGCATATAAAACCCAGTGCTCATCAATCACATCACATGCCCTTCTTAATGCCCATCACCCAGTGTTGGTAGGAGTGCAAACTGGTACAACCACTCTGGAAAACAGTATGGAGGTTCATCAAGAAGTTAAAAATAGAGCTATCCTATGATCTAGCAATTGCACTACTAGGTATTTACCCCAAAGATACAACTGTAGTGATCCGGAGTGCACCTCAATGTTCATAGCAGCAATGTCCATAATAACCAAAGTGTGGAAAGAGCTGAAATGTCCATCAACAGATGAATGGATAAAGAAGATGTGGTATATATATTCAATGTAATATTACTCAACCTTCAGAAAGGATCAGATCTTACCATATACATGGACAAAGATGAAACTGCAGGGTATTATGCTGATTGAAATAAGTCAATCAGAGAAAGACAATTATATGGTTTCACTCATATGAGGAATATAAGAAACAATGCAGAGGATCATAGGAGAAGGGAGGGAAAACAAAAGTCAGAGAGGGAGACAAACTATGAGAAACTCTATGGGAAACAACCTGAGGGCTGCTGGAGGGTAACTGTGTGGCAAGCTCTGCTTTCATAGTGATGCATCACTGTTAGTATTCCTTTCTTATACATGAGAAAACCGAGGCCCAGAGAAGTTAAGCAGATTGCCCAGGATCACACAAGTTAGTCAGCAAGGGAGCTATAATTCAAATCTGGGTTCTCTGATTCCAAAACCTGTGTTGCCATAGTCCAGTATCTGTCACCTAGAAATAAGTTAGGAATTTTGAGTAAATAAGTGACTGAAAACTGAAAGAGGAAGGGAGTTATTGTGAGGATAGAAACCACTGAATCTAGAAACTGTTAGAGGGGGAGAAAGAGTGAGAGGCAAAACTATCACCGTTTTTACAGTCAAAGCTAAGAAATGCAAATATTTTCCCCTATAAAAAATGAGCTTCCACGTACTGGATTTTTAAAACTTATATTGATGAAGCTTTTGAGAACTGTTACGTGTTTTACAAATATATGGTGATATCTCATAAAGTTTATGTAGAGAACATTTCAAAGAAAATAGCATGTTCATCCTGCTCATTTTTTATGTGGTAGAGAATTATTGCTCTTTTTTCTTCATGCCCTTCATCTACTGAGACAACAAATAATTTATCATTAAAAAAAGAATTTTTAAGAAGTTGTGGAACATTTTAGGTCAGATTTAATAAATAATCAGAATTCCTTGTTGTTAGGAAATACTATTTTAGGGGTGATGCACGTATTATATTTTCAACTTATTCTTAAGTGATTCAGGAAAAAAGTATATATGTATTATATGGTGTTATATATATATATATATATATAGAGAGAGAGAGAGAGAAAATTATATAGAGAGTAATAGGAATACATATATTATATATAACATAAAGATAAAATATAGATAGAGAAAGCAAATATACTAAAATGTTGAGATTTAGAGAATCTGAGAGCAAGGTGTTATCTGGGAATTTCTTATACTGTTCTTGTAAATTTCTCTAAATATAAATTTATGTTCAAAATACAACAAACACACTAGTTTGAATAGGTAAAACAAAAAGGTTGAGAAGAAATGTGTTTGTAAATGTATATATGTATATATATAGTGTGTGTGGAAAATTTAGAGTTCATATATATAATTTATAATTCATATATAGATATTACAGTTATAATAAAGAAAACTAATCATCAGAATCGTAAAATTTTCTACTCTTCTTGTCACACTTATTTCTGTTGATTTTCCTTCCTTTGGCACTACCAACTTCTCCTTCCTATTGTCAACTGTAGTGGAAGAAATTCATTCCCAGTTTGCACAGTTGGCCTTGTTACCTACAATGTCCTCTCGAAGGCTAGCTAGCATCTGTTCATTGTCTTCAAAATCATCTTGAGATAGTCAAGTCCTCAAGTTTTTTGGCCATTTTTACTGAACTATCTAGTTGCTTAGTTGAATTTACTTGGATATTTGGCTAAATGGACAGGCTGTAGGGGGCTTTTGGAGAACTAGGTGGAGAGAAAGTTTGGTCTAATAGAGCAATTAATCCCAATGGTGAGCCTTTTACATAAATAAGGATTGCCATGGAAACAAACAAACAAAAAAAGAAGACAGCTTTGAAAGGTTTGTGAAATTGCTTTTAGTTCTGCTGTCCAATTTCCATTAGGTCAGATCTGATGACTGTTATTATTTTTATTATAATTCTTTATCTATGTATAGCACCATTGTTACTTCCTCTCCAAACGCCCATAAATCCATTTTGTTCATTTACTTTCACAACAATGCTGTTAAATAGAGCCTAGGTACATGAGGCTAATTCTTATTTTCTTAGCTAGCTTAGTATACAGCACCTAGTTGCAGAAGAAAAAAAAATCTGTTCAGAGGCAATGGTATCTTTGAAGTGAATTCTGAAATGCCATATATAAATAATATAGCTATTATAACTGATAATGAACATAACAACTTATGATACTTTTGAAAGATGTTCTTGAATTGTATTCTTAGCAGTTATAAAGGACTGGACATAAATTGAGCAGAGCTGGAAACATACTAATTATGCATTATAGATTGAGAAAGTTTTCTTTGAATTTGTGTTCTCTCAGTTTAGGGAGAAAAACAGAGGTAACAACAACCTGTATTTTCCCTTAAAATGAGAGGACCATTCTGTAATTTTACAAATCCATCACCTTATAACTTAATGACATCTGCTGGAAATCATTCAAATGGAAAACATCAACAAAGAGGTTTTTCTAAGGCTCATGTTTATCACAAAGTAATAAGGTTAGATTGAGTTATTTTAATGTAATTTTAATTTTGGCTCTAAACAACTTGCATCTCTTCCAAGGTTGAAAACACAGAAACTACACATAAACACTAAGTAAGATGTAAAAATTTCCTGAAATACATTAACCATCTCACTTATATAACAAATAACTTTTTTGTTTTGGCCCATCTCAACATTAAGCTAAAGATAAGTAAATGCAAAAATAAAGGGAGTTTGATTCCTGATGCTTCCATTGCCCAGCAACAAGCAACTATGTTTGTTTTTGCAGCATTTGACCATTTTAGAAGGATGGAGACAGTCTAGAGATATGCTACTTTTTTTCCACCTTAGGCTGAAATCAACAGCAAAATTAATTTAAATCTGTTATGTATCAACAGGTTACATTCGAAAATATTTACATTTTAAAGATTAATTTTGAAAATCTAAATGCCCTTGAAAGCTTAATTATCTGTGCCTTCATTCTGAAAATTAATGAAAACAAAACAAAACAGGACATTTACTTGACTGCAAAATTGATGAGAGTTATTTTCAAAACATTTTCAAAAACGTCTGAAATAAGCTTAATAACACATGCATCAAAAATAATTTTTAAATGTTCACAAACTATGGAACATAAATGTGAAATCCTGAATTTGGGTCAAAAAACAACTAGATGCACAAGCAAAGGATGAGACATGGCTAAGGAGAAACACACGTAAAAAAGATTTACGGGTTTTCAGGGACTGTAAGCTCAATACTATTCAGTTGTGTCTTGTGGCTGCACAGAAAACTAAATCCATCTTCATCTGCATTAATAGAAAAATAGAGTGGGAAACAAGGGAGTGATAGTGCAGCCCAGCTCTGTGCTTGGCAGACCTGCATTTGAAGTGTTCAATGAAAATAGCTGGATGGGGGGAACATTTGGTAGCAGCCACAAGCTAAAATGCACTTATTTAGGAGGGAGAGAGTTGAATGCGGAATAGTCTAGAAACCATGCAGGCGAGGGACTGCTCAGAAGCCAGGTGTCCCTTAGACGTTTTCCTTTTTATTTATTTATTTATTTTTTGCCCCTTCTTTCCTCTCCCCTTCTTTCTCCTGTCCTTCTTCCCTAAAGCTATTTCCCAAGATAGTGATGTTCCCATTTGGTGTTTTGATACTGGTACTATTTCCCTACATACAGTAAACACTATACTTCCCTGTGGTCCCTTTCTCTTCCCCCTGTTCTTGGGCTTCCCCACATACAACTAGAAGGACTGGACCACAGTAAGTCCCCCACCTCCACATTTCATTTAAGGAAGGGCTTCACGATCCTGGGAAAGGAAACAGAATATGAATTAACTAGCACAGACTCTTAAGCCAAAACCTTGTGAAAAAAAGGCCTAGTGCAAAAGGAGCAATTCTAATAAAGCCATAAAATGAACTCCTTTAGTCCCCCTAATGCTCACTGGCATTAGACATGGGAATCTGAGCATGGATCCTCATGGGTGGGCTGAAAGTGAACCTGTAACACTAATCTAGGATGTTTAATATCAGGTTACTATTTAACAAGAAAAGAGAAGGGGAGTCTGTTCATACAAAGTTTGAGCATAGAACATCACTGCCTGAATGATTAAACCTATTTCAGAGGGCTGAAATACTAATGACTCCAATTTGTCAAAACATAGGAGTTTTAATGGGGGGCAGGAAGGGTTGCCAGTGGTATAGAGCATAAGAATCAACAACTACGTGTTTTAAAGCAAAACATAAAAGCTCTATCCGGCTGAAATTCTCAGAATCACTATAGGAAATTAAGTGTAATTGACTGATGTGATCTAATGTAATAGAAATGGGACTGAGTGCTCACTATCCTCCCAGTTAAAACAAGTAAATAAAATGAGTTGGCAGTGCACAAAATGCTTATGGTGTGTAATAGTTCACGTAAATTGGCTACATCCTTGATTTAAACATTTTGGAAATACAAACTTCTACACCAGAAGATGACAGGGAAGGAAGGAGGAAATAAAAGGGAAAAGAAATGAGGAGTTAATGGGAAAGGGGAAGGACAGATCGAAAAGATAGGGAGAGAAGGTAAGGAAGGAAGGAGGGAAAGAGGAGAAAAGAGATACAGAAATGGAGGAGAAATAAGTGTAAATGGGAAAATACAGAAAACAGGAGGGAAAGAGAGAAGATGCAAATATTTGAGTGACTACAATGCATCTGTAGTCACAAAAGTCTTTGAATGAGAAATAAAAATCACTATTTGTTAAAATTGTGGTCCCCCAAAGCATGAGACACCTAACTCTGGGAAATGAAGAAGGGGTAGTGGAAGGAGAAGTGGGCGGGGGTTGGGGTGACTGGGTGATGGACAGTGAGGGGGGCACTTGGCAGGATGAACACTGGTGTGATGCTATATGTTGGCAAATTGAACTCCAATAAAAAATTTTAAAAAATAAATAAAATTGTGGTCACCAGTGACAATACCCTTATAATGGTGCTGGTGATGGATTCGACTAAGTGAAGGGAGAGAGGAGTGTCAAGTCCTCATGGGTTCTTGGTCCAAAAGTCTCTCCCAGGGCCCATTTGTCTCTTGCTAGGCACTGTTGCTCTGAGTTGAGGGGCTAGGCAAGCACAGCACCACTGCTACTTGAATGTCCAATGGGAACTTTATTCAGTAATAGCTCTAACATGTAAACATTTCAAATGCCCATCAACTGGTGAATAACAGACTATTGATACAGGTAAAAAACATAAAAGAATCTTAAGGATATATTATGTTACATGAAAGAAGCCAGGCTTAAAGGGCTGTATATTGCATCATTCCATTTATACGGTATTCTAGAAAAGGTGAGCTATAGCTATGAAGAATAGATCAGTGGTTGCTGTGCTCCACCGAATGAGGGAACTTTTGGGTGTGAAAAAAATGTTCTAGATCTTGTCTGAGGTGATGCTTGCATGTCTGTATACATTTGTCACAACTTGTAGAGCTGTATGCTTACCATTGGTGAGTTCTCAGTAATGGCTGATTAAAACAAAACTTTTGAAAAAAATTTGTCCAAGGTCAACCTACTAATAAGTGGTGCTGCCCTTGCTTTTCTCCCCTGATATTTCAGGAGGAGGAGTATATAGAAAGCAGGTACTTGGGGGTCTGAAGCACATATTTAAAAATGTTTGTTCACAGAATTTCTTATATTTTTCATCAAGTTGAAATTCTTTACTCCATTATTCAAGGTCCTCAACAATCTGACCCCACTCTGCCTCTCCAATTTTCACTGCCTGTACACAGACGCACACATGCATGCACACACTTGACTACTCTAAGGCAGTTCTGCTCACTTCATACAACATGTCCTTCCTACTTACTCCCCAGTATACATGTACCATGTTTTGTTTCAATCTATTTGCCTTTGCTGATACTAATCTCCCTCCATGTTCTGGTATGCCTCACCCTCATTTACTCAACTATTTATTTAGTGTCTACTATGTAACAGGCATTAATAATTAAATATACAATAACAAGACTGCTAAAGTTGCTGCCTTCACACAGCTCACAGTATAATAGAATATAGAGATAAGTGGACAGGCTATTACATTGTAGTATGGAAAGGGTCATATGATCGTGGAAAACACAGGGTCCTGGTTACCACAGAGGAAAGAAATCAAACCTAGATTTGGGAAGAGAGTTGTCAGGAATGGTTTCTCAAAAGAAATAACATCTACAAGGAGACAAAAAAGTAATTTTGGGTTCTCCAGGCACAAGGGAAAAAGTACAGCATTCAGAAAGTTAGAATGCTGAAAGGTCTGGAGGCACACAAGAGCATGGGAAGGAAATTTAAGATTTTTAAGTCATTTAAGTATGGCAGGAACATAAGGGGATAAAAGAAGGAAGAAATGATGCTGGACAAAGAGACTATGGCCAGACTTTCAGTACCCTATCAATGGTGCATGTAATTTATCTTTATAGCAGTGAGGTACCAATGAAGAAATTTGAGTAGAAGAGTGGCATGTTCAGACTGGAGTTGGGAAAGATCATTCCATCTATAGTGTGGAGAATGAATAGGGTAAGGAGAGGCAGGGAAACCAGTTAATAGAAGTTGAAATTTTCCAAGAATTCCTGATTATGGTCATGACAGGCATAACAGAAAAAATATGTAGGAGATAAAGGTAAAATTGACATTAGCTACCAATAGATTTGATAATATCCATAGAGGGGTAGGATGACATTAAAGATATCTAAAATTTCTGCTTGGAAAACTTGCTGCAAGGTGATTCCATTTCTGAGAGAGGGACACAAGAAAGAGGAACAGGTTTCCAGGGAGTGATAAATACAAGTTCAGTCTTGTACATATTAGCTTATGTTTTGTACCCTTGACCACTCTCACCCACATCAACCTCTGTGAAATCCTAGAGAGCCTGGTCCATTTCCTTGGGCTTTTGTGTGTCTACAGAACCCCTGAGGACAGTGGAAATCCTTAGGGCTCTGTGTAAGATTTCGATTACTTTATGAGCCCTATCCAGTGCTAAGCATAGAATGAATTCTCAAAAATACTTGCCAATCAGTTGAATACTATCATGGGGCAATCAAATATGATATATAAGTGGGCTTGTGTCATATCCATTACTGAAGATATTTAGTAATAAAAATAGCACCAGTACAAATAACAAACAAATACAGTGGAAAAGAAGTGCATTTGTGTCTCAGTTTACCCAATTGGAAAGTTGAATTTCAGAAAAAAATCCATCAGAATTGTTCAATATTTATTTTTTAAAGATTTTATTTATTTATTCATGAGACACACACACACACACAGAGAGAGAGAGAGAGAGAGAGAGAGAGAGAGAGAGAGAGAGAGGCAGAGACACAGGCAGAGGGAGAAGCAGGCTCCATGCAGGGAGCCCGATGTGGGACTCAATCCCAGGTCTCCAGGATCAGTCCCTGGGCTGAAGGTGGCGCTAAACCGCTGAGCCATCTGGGCTGCCCTTGTTTAATATTTAAATGAAAGCCCCTGATCGATTATTTTCCAGAAAAAATAATTCCTTGGTGATCTTTACAGTCATAGTCTTTAGGAATCTTCAAGTTGGAAGAGCCCTGAAAGGCATTTTAGTCCAATCTTCAATTGATGCTAGAATTCCTTCTATAACATCCCGGGTGGCGGTCATCTAGTTGGTACTTACATTCCATTAATGACAGGGAGTTCACTATGCCTCAATTCAACCCATTCCATCTTCAGCTGATTCTATATTAGTGTTCTTCCTTACAATCAATTGTGTTTCTGCAAAGTAACATGCTTAAATTTTGTATTATTCACTTACATGTTTAACAATGGAGATCATAGCCCTTTTAATTTTCTATTCTTTGAGCCACTATTTCCAGTTTCCTCAACCACTCCTCATATGATAAAGTTTTTAGGTTTTTTTTTTAAGACAGAGAGAATGTGTATGTGAGAGGGAAAGGGGCAGAGGGAAAGAGAGAATCTAAGGCATGGAGCCTGACGCAGGACTTGATCTCACAACCTGAGATCATAGCCTGAACTGAAATCAAGAGTTAGACGCTCAACTGACTGAGCTACTCAGGTGCCCCTATAGATATAGTTTTGCATTCCTTATCTATCCTTACCCTGGTCAGTCATCTAGGTGAATACTGGTTTATTTATCATCTTCATGAATTCTGGCATCCAGAACTTAGTAAAATATTCCAGGTGTCATCTTGCAAGCCCAGATAACAGCAAGATTATTACCTCTCTCATTTTAGATATTCTAGTCTTATAATCTAAACTTATAGCAGCTATTTAATTTGTAGCTAATGTGGATATACACTAAGTGACTGTTAACTTCTTACTCTTCATTTTTTTTACATGCTCTGCTGCTAAGCTATGATCTGTGGGAATGAAGTGAAAAATTTTTGTTAATTAAGATTTTGTTTATTCATGAGAGAGAGAGACAGAGACATAGGCAGAGGGAGAAGTTGGCTCTCTACGGGGAGCCTGATGTGGGACTAGATCCCAGGACCCTGGGATCACTCCCTGAGCCTAAGGCAGACGCTCAACCACTGAGCCACCCAGGTGTCCCCAAAGTGAAAATTTCAACGTGCAATTCAAGTTCTCTCTCTTACCATTTATTTTATCAATTTTTTAAAAAAGATTTTATTTATTTATTCATGAGAAACACAGAGAGAGAGGCAGAGAAATAGGTAGAGAGAGAAGCAGGCTCCATGGAGGGAGCCCAATGTGGGATTCGATCCCGGCACTCCAGAATCATGACCTGAGCCAAAGGCAGATGCTCAACTGCTGAGCCACCCAGGCGTCCCTATTTCATAAAATTTTAAGGTAAGATTAATATATTACATCCCTCTTCATTGGAGCTCATTTGCCCATTTATATTAGGTACATGCAGATTGTACATAACCGTGCTCCTTCTGTCAGATTCATCCTGGAGCCTGATATGGACTGAATGTTTGTGTCCCAACAAAATTCAAATATTGAAGCCTGAACTCCCAATGTGACTCTATGATGTATAAGTGGGCTTGTGTCATATCCATTACTGAAGAGATTTAGTAAGAAAAAATTGCACCAGTACAAATAACAAACATATATAGTGGAAAAGAAGTTCATTTGTGTTTTAATTTGTGTCTCAGTTTACCCAATTGAAAAGTTGAATTTCAGAAAAAAATCCATCAGAATTGTGGGGCCTTTATGGAAGTAATTAAGGTTAAATTAGGTCATAAGGGTAGGGCCCTAATACAGTAGGATTATTGTCTTTATAAGAGAGATATTGGAGAGCTTACTCTTTCTCTCTTCCCCATGTGAGGACAAAGAAAAGACAGCCATCTGCAGCCAGAAAGAGCTATCATCAGACACCAAACATGCTGGCACCTTACATGGACTTCCAGCCTCCAGAACTGTAAGAAAATAAATTTCTGCTCTTTAATCCAGTCAGTCTGTGGTAATTTGTAGATGAATACAGAACACCAGCCTAACATAGTGTTTGGCACATTATCAGAGCTTAACGGAAGTCTGGTTATTTGAATAAAATATGGACATTGTCTAGAAACAGCAAAAAAAGTTAAAATTATTTTACTCGTAGTTGTTTCACCGTAACTATTCTGCAGTAATATGGGGCCTCTTAATGGCCATACTGAAGCCAGTTTGGAATCCTAAATCACACTCAAAAGACCTTACTGGGTACTTTTCTCACAAACCCTTACTACACCCTTGTTTGTCCATATGAAAATGATTGGCTTCATAATTGGGAAGACAAGAGCACAGATCAGAAAAATAGCATCAAGGAAAATTAACCTGGTTGATATACTAAGACAAATCACAGAGTGACAGGGTAGAGATTGTAACTGTCAGTTAAAAGAGGCAGGTGGAAATCCTATACTAGCCAAGAATATCAGATTGATAAAAGGCAAGTGGTTTCATGATGAATTTTATGTCTTATTATAATGCCAAAGGAAAACTAGACATTCAAAACAATGATCAAAGAGTTCTACCTCTGACATAGCCAAGAAAGTTTTTACCTTCACATAGATAACAACTATAAATTTTCAATAAAATACAAGAAACAATGCCTTAAAAGTTCTGTAGAGTGGACAAAAGCAAGCAGATTCTAGGAGCTAACACTTGAAAAAAGAAGATGACATAAGGTAAGTTACCTATTTTCATGATTTTTGGCCTTAGAACCAGATGCAGTCAGTGCCATGTGGAAAAACCAGAATTCCAGTAGAGAACCCATGGTCCTTCTGACCTGAAGAATCACAGCACAAAGTTTGGGGCAAATACTGATATTGTAAAATGAAAGGAAAATCCCGTAAAGGGAGAAAGCCATGGAGGATAAACCTCAATGTCCGTATGTGATCTCTGCTAAAATCTCTGAATGAACTCTAACTATATCTGTGTAGAAAAGACTTCAAGAAAAACAGTTAAGGGTAAAATAATTTAACCAAAATTTAATATGTCATCAAAAAGACAGAGTTCAAAGTTTGAATCCAAATAAATTAATATCTGCTAAAATATATTGATCCTCTTCAGAGTAATATGAAATAATGTAGAATCTCCACAACATAATATGTGTCCATAATACAATCTAAAATTGCCTAACACACAACCAAAAAAAATATAACCTAGGAATAAGGGAAAAAAATAATAAAGCAAGCCAAGTTTAAGATGATGCAGATGTTAGATTATCAGTAAAAGATTTTTAAAAGCTATTATATTCATGCTCAATGACAAAAAGGAAAATATACTTACAAAGAATGAAAAAAATCTCATTATAATTATAAAAAAGTATTAAAAAGAACTAAATGAAACTTCCAGAACTTAAAACAACATTTGAAATATAAAAATTCATTGAAGCCCAATAACATAGAAAAGAATAAACTTGTTGGTAGATCAATAGACAGTTTCCAATATGAAGAAGAGAGAAAAATTCAGGAAAAGTGAAAAGAGTCTTAATTATATGGAGTGTCAGGTGAAGATGCAGTATATTTGAGGAAATAATACCCTCAAAGTCCCACAATTTGGCAAAAGGCATAAATTTACAGGTTTAAAAAGTTCAATGAGCCAAAAGCAGAATACATGTAAAGAAAACCACTTCTAGGTATATTATAGACTTCTGAAAACCAAAGATAGGGAAAAATAAAACAAAAACAAAAACAAAAAAACACCTTGAAAGCCACCAGTGAAAAATGACACATTACATAAAGATGAATAATTCAAATAATCACAGATTTCTAATCAGAAGCTGTGGAAACCAGAGGATATTATAATAGCAAGTTTAAAAACTAAAACACAGGGATGCCTGGGTGGCTCAGCGGTTAAGCATCTGCCTTCGGCTCAGGACAGGATCCTGGAGTCCCGGGATTGAGTCCCACATCGGGCTCCCTGCATGCAGCCTGCTTCTCCCTCTGCCTATGTCTCTGCCCCCACCCCCCTGCGTCTCTCATGAATAAATAAACAAAATTTAAAAATAAATAAAAAATAAAACACAAAATCAAACAATCAACCAAGAATTCTATATCAAGTAAAAATATTCCTCAGAAATGAAGGCAAAAATAAAAATGCTTCCACACATAAGAAAACTAAGGAACTTAGTCATCAACAGACCTACACTACAAGAACTGCTGAAGGAATTTCTATAAACAAAATGGAAATAATACTAGTTGGAAACTCAGATACTCTGTACGAAATAAAGATTATTGAAAACAATAGAGATCTTGGTAAATATGAAACTTTTTTCTCTTAATCAAAATACAGGAAATTCCTAATTGCAGCCTTAACATGTAACAAGCTTGGCAGTTGTCTTCCCATCCTTACAACAAGAAAATGCTGCACAAATAGGAAATCAATTACTTTTCTTGGACTCAGAAGATTGAGGTAGCAGGGCAACCAAACATCTTACAATCTGTAGTGACATATACATCAAATCTGCTTACCTGGAGACCTGCTAGAAGCTATCAGCAGTAGGACTGCTTAAGTCACTAATATGAAAAGTTGTTGGATGTTAAGGGAGCTAAAAACATAGGGGTCTCCCCATACTTTTGTAGCTTTTTTCTCCAGGAACCCCATAATATTCTCAGAGTGAAGATCAGGAAAAAATCCTTTAGTGATTCTGTCAGAGAAAGAGGAAGAAAGAAAAAAATATATGGAAAAATTGTGGGACAATATCAAAAGGAGTAATATATATGTGACTAGATTGTCAGAAAGAAAAGAAAGAGAACACAAGGCAGAAGAAACATTTGAAGCTTCAATGACTACAAACTTTCCAAAAATTGAAGATACCAAACCACAGACCCAGGAAGCTTGGAGAACACCAAGCAAGATGAATACCAAGCATGCACACACACACACACACACACACACACACACACACACACACACAGAGACATATCATATTCTGACTGCAGAAAGCAAATACAAAGAGGGAATCTTGAATGAAGCCAGAAGCAGAAGACAAAAGCCTTCCAGAAATAAAAAAGATTATAAGTGAATACTATGAAATGTGTGTGTAAACAAATTAATCGAATGAAATGTACAAATTCCCAGAAACAGATTACTAAAACTGACTTATGAAGGAATAGAAGATCTGAACAGACATATAACAAGAGATTGAATTAGTAATGAAAAATTCCAAATGAAAGAAATCTCAGAAACAGATGGCTTTACTGGTGAATTCTATGAAATATTTTCTAAAAATTAACATCAAATCCTTCACAACTCTTCCAAAAAATAGAAGATAAATGAACACTTTCCAATTCATTCTGTGAGGTCAATATTAACCTGATACCAAGCCAAGCAAAGATATCATAAAGAAACAAACTTACAGGCAAGTATTTCTAAATACTCTAGATATAGAAATCCACAACAAAATAGTAGCAAACTGAATCCAGCAGCACATAAAAAGGATTATAGATCATGACCAAGGAGAATTTATTATCCCAGAAATGAATGGTTGGTTTAACACGCAAAAATCAATGGAATAAACCATCAATTAAAGAACAAAAGCTACATGTCCATTTCAGTAGACACAGTCAAAGCATTTGACAAAATCAATCATGCTTTCATAATAAAAAATACTGAATTGTTTAGCACATCTGAGACCTAAATTTAAAGCCCCAAATTGCAAAATTTATAAAAAAAATTATGAGAAAATCTTCATAGTTTGGGGTTAGGCTATGATTTCTTAAACACAATGCCAAAGGTATGATCCATAATTGAAAAACCAATTTATAAAGTTATTTCATCAAAATTAACATTTCAGATTCAAAACACACTAAGAAAATAAAAAGACCAATCTGGGCTAGAGGAAAATGTTTGAAAGTCATATATCCACTAAAGCACTTTGATCCAGTATATATATGAAGAACTATTATAATTCAATAATAAGAAGACAAGCAACACAAAGACCTGGATAATGATTTTGGGGGCTATTTTTCCCCATGTTTATTGAAATACATTTGACAAAGAAAATTATAATTTATTTAAGTGTACCACGTGAAGGTTTGACATATGTATAGGTTACGAAAGGATTCTCATTACCAAGTTAATTAACATATCATCACCTCACAGCTACTTTTTTGTTTTGTTTTGTTTATTTTGGTCAGAATGCTTAAGATCTACTATCTTAGTGAATTTCAAATACACAATATAGTATTATCAACTATAGTTCTCATGCTATCTATTAAATCCTCAGAATTTATTTATCCTATAACTGAAAGTTTGTACCCTTTTACAAACTTTTCCCCATTTCTTCCCCTGGCAACCACCATTCTACTCTCTGCTTCTATGACTTTGATTTTTTTTTTTTAGCTCCGCATACAGTGATACCACACAATATTGGTCTTTCTTTGTCTATCTTATTTCACTCGACATATGACCTCCAGTTTCACTCGACATATGACTCAACCAACTGAGTTTCATGTTGTCACAAATGGCAAGATTTCCTTCTTTTTAAAAGTGTACTAATATTCCATTGTATGTATACCACATCTTCTATTCTTTTTTTAAAGATTCAGAGAGTGAGAGAGAGAAAGAGAGAGAGTACGGGGGATTGGATAATGATTTAAATAGACATTTCCTGGGGTACCTGGGCAGCTCAGTTGGTTAAGCAGCTGCCTTTGGCTCAGGTCATGATCTCAAGGAGCCTGCTTCTCCCTCTTCCTATGCCCCTCCCCTCCATTCATACTCTCTCTCTCTCAAAAAAATAAATAAAACCTTTAAAAAATAGACATTTCCCTAAAGAAAAAAATGAATGGCTAATAAGCACATGCAAACATGCTGAATATCATTAGTCATTATGAAAATACAAAATGAAACGAAACCCTGATAAAATATTGATACACATTCTCTAGAATGTATATTAAGTAAAGGATAGGCTATACCAAGGGTTAATCTGGATGTGGAGAAATTAGAATACTCATGCATTCCTGATGAGAATGCAGAATGGTACGCTCATTTTGGAAACCAGTATAGCAGTTTTTTTATACACTTAGCTTGAACTTATAATGTGACTGGGCAATTCCTCTCATAGGCATCCACCCAAGAGAAATAAGAAAATATACTCAGACAAAACATGTATGGCAAGTTCATTACAACATTGTTTACAATAGGCCCAAACTGGCAAAATTACAAGTATATGGCATTTGGTGAATGGGTAAAAATAATGTAGTTTATACATACAGTGTAATGTTTTTTGTCAGTTTAAACAATGAGCTACTGATACGTATTATAACCTGGATGAACTTCAATAATATTATGTTAAATGAAAGAAGCAATACATAAAAGCTACATATGTATGATTCAGTTCATATGAAAAACCTAGTAAAAAGGTAAATTTTTAGAGGCAGAAAGCTGATAAGTGGTTGTCTAAGGTTAGGATTAACTATAATCCTAGGATTATATAGGACAGCTAGGATTAACTATAAATGAACACAAGGGAACTCAGTGTTTAGGGGGATAAAAATATTCTAAAACTGTATTGTCATAAAGGCAGCACAACTGTATAAATCTAATGAAATAACTGAATTGTTCCACATACATTCAGTGAATTTGTTTTAAAGATTTTTATTTATTTATTCATGAGAGACACAGAGAGTGAGAAGCAGAGACATAGGCAGAGAGAAAAGCAGGCTCCATGCAGGGAGTCGGATGTGGGACTTGATGCCAGGACTCCAAGATCACGCCCTGAGCCAGGGGCAGGTGCTCAACCACTGAGCCACCAAGGTGTCCTATACATTGAGTGAATTTTATGGTAGGTCAATTGAACCTCAACAAAACTGTGAAAAGAAAGATAATAAAAGTTATCAATAACTTTATGCCAACAAATTTCAAAATGGAATTTACCAAAATTGACTGAAGTTGAACCTGATAGAAGAATATTTGAATATTCCTCAATCTATTTTAAAACTTGAAATATCAAAAACTTTTCTACAGTGAAACCCCAAGGCCACTTGGTTTCATTGTGATTCTTATCAAAAGATTAAAAAATGTGACTGGGTGACGGGCACTGAGGGGGGCACTTGACGGGATGAGCCCTGGGTGTTATGCTATATGTTGGCAAATTGAACTCCAATAAAAAAGTTTTTTAAAAAGATTAAAAAATGATATTTATACAAACACTTCCACATAACAAAAGAAGGCACACATCTAAACTCATTTTATGAGGCCAACTTAGCTCTATTACCCAAACCCACAAACATAGTATAAATAAATGAGAAGTACAGATAAATATTCCCCATGAATATATGTTCCAAACTCATTAACAAAATATTAACAATCAAATCCAGGGATGTAGGAAGAAAATAATATATCATTGCAAATATGGTTTATCTCAAGAATGCAAGGTTTATTTAACATTCAAAAATCAATCATTTATTCGTACACCGAGAGAACAAAAGAGAAAAGAAATAATGATTTTTTTTTCTTGTGTTGTTGATTTTTTTTTAATTTTTTTAATTAACTTTTATTGGTGTTCAATTTACCAACATACAGAAAAACACCCAGTGCTCATCCCGTCAAGTGTCCACCTCAGTGCCCGTCACCCATTCCCCTCCAACACCCATCCTCCTCCCCTTCCACCACCCCTAGTTCATTTCCCCGAGTTAGGAGTCTTTATGTTCTGTCTCCCTTCCTGATATTTCCCAACATTTCTTTTCCCTTCCTTTATATTCCCTTTCACTATTATTCATATTCCCCAAATGAATGAGAACATACACTGTTTGTCCTTCTCCGATTGACTTATTTCACTCAGCATAATTGAGTTTTAATTTCAGCCTGATTAGATCTAAATTCTGCAGTCATGAAGTCTCTTGAATCCTTTATGCTTTTTTTCTAGAGCCACCAGTAGCTTTATAATTGTGCTTCTGAATTGGCTTTCTGACATTGAATTGTAATCCAAATTTTGTAACTCTGTGGGAGAGAGGACTGTTTCTGATTCTTTCTTTTGTGGTGATTTTTTCCTTCTAGTCATTTTGCTCAGTGCAGAGTGGCCAAAAACAAGTTGTACTGGAAAAAGGAGAAAAAGAGAGAAAAAAAGGGGGGTGGTGATGAACATAAGACAAAAATCAAGGGATGTATCCTCTGATTCTATATACTGTAAATCCCTTGACTTCCCCCTGGAACTTTCCAGTGCTGCTTGGTCAATAACTTGCTTTTCCCTTGTCCTTCCAGCTGGTCTGGGGGGGGGGGCTTCTGTGCTGATTCTCAGATGTGTGCACCTGGGGGAGCTGCCCAGCCCCCTGCCAGGTGCACGGCTCAGTGGGTGCTGTTTATCCTGTGAGGCCCCTGCTCAGTTCCAGGTACAAGGTGACACCAGGAGGAACAACAGTGGAGGCGGCCAGCTCTCCAGCCCGAGTCAGCTCCTGCAGTAGCTACTGCAGTCTTTCAGTCTGCAGGGGCCTGGATTGTTTCTTTTTTTAATAGAGAAAGTTTATTTATCTATTTATTTAAGGAAACACACACACACACATACAGAGAGAGAGAGAGAGAGAGAGGAAGAGACACAAGCAGAGGGAGAAGCAGGCTCCATTGTAGGAAGCCCGACGTGGGACTCGATCCTGGGCCTCTAGGATCAGTCCCTGGGCCGAAGGCGGCGGTAAACCACTAAGCCAGTGGAGCTGCTCTTTCTATTGTTTTCTAATCTCTATTTTATGCCTGTTCTAATCTTTATTATTTCTTTCCTTCTGTTAGTACTGAGGGTAGTTGGTTTTTTTTTCTAGGTTTCTGCAGGTATTAAGTAGGTTGTTGATTTAAGATATATTTTTTTCTTTAATGTATTTATGTACAGAGATAAATGTCACTCTTAGGACTACCTTCAATATATATCATAAGTTTTGGTATGTTTGTGTTTTTGTTTTTTAAAGATTTTGTTTATTTATTAATGAGAGACCCAGAAAGAAGCAAAGAGGGAGAAGCAGGCTCCCCATGGAGAGACCGATGCAGGGCTCAATCTCAGAACCCTGGGATCAGGGCCAGACCCAAAGGCACATGCCCAACCACTGAGCCACCCAGGCATCTGCTCAGTTCCAGGCAGGAGCGTCCTTGCTGTCCTGGGCCCTCCCGGCCTCTGCCTGTTCCGGGGGAGGCCGGATCCTGGGCTGTGTCCTGGCGCCCTGTGCTCCTGCGCCTGCGCTGTTGGATTCGCGCTCCTGGCGGTGCAGTCCCCTCCGCGGAGCCGCCGCCCGAGCCCCTCGGAGCTGTTCCCGGAGCCGCGCAGCCCCCTCCGCGGAGCCGCCGCCCGAGCCTCTCCGAGCTCTTCCCGGAGCCGCGCAGCCCCCTCCGCGCGGAGCTTCTTCCTCTGCGCGATCCGCCGCCGCTGAGCTGTTCCCGGAGCCGCGCAGCCCCCTCCGCGGAGCCGCCGCCCGAGCCCCTCCGAGCTGTTCCCGGAGCCGCGCAGCCCCCTCCGCGCGGAGCTTCTTCCTCCGCCCGAGCCGCCGCCGCTGAGCTGCTCCCGGAGCCGCGCAGCCCCCTCCGCGGAGCCGCCGCCCGAGCCCCTCCGAGCTGCTCCGGGTCCCGCCGAGCGCTGCAGCCCTTAGGGAGCTCGGCGCACTCTCCGGGGCGCAGTTCCTCTGTTACTGTCCCAGGGAGCCCGAGGGCATCCCCGCCTTTCTGGGGATCCTGCTCCAATTCCCCGGGAGGCCTTTCCACCCGGGAAGGTTGGTGCAGCTCCTGCTCCTCCGGGAAGGGCTCTCCTGTCCTGGGGACACTCGCCCCGGCCTCAGCCCGGCTCCTCGCGGGGCCCCTCCCCCTTGGAGGCCTTTTGTTCCTTTATTTCTTTTTCCCCGTCTTCCTACCTTGATAGAAGCGCGAACTCTTCTCACTGGAGCGTTCCAGCTGGTCTCTCTTTAAATCTCAGGCCGAATTCGTAGATTTTCAGGATGATTGGATGGTTTTCTAGGTAATTTGTTGAGGACAGGTGACTTGGAGACCCTGCTCCTCCGCCATCTTGCCCCTCCCCCCAGAAATAATGATTTTAACAGATGCAGACATATGACAAAATTAAACAGTAATTCATTATAAATAGAAGAGAACATTATCGATTTGATAAAACATGTCTACAAAGTATCTATAGCTAACATCTTATTCATTGCTAACACATTGGATGCTTTGTTATTAATATTGGGAAGAAGACAAAGATGTCTGCTCTCAAAAATACTATTCAACATTGTCTTGAAAGTCCTAACCATTGCAGTAAAACAAGATAAAAATACAAGGCATAAAGATGGGAAAGAAACATGCAAAATTGCCTCTATTTGCAGATGACATGACTATTTACATAGAAAGTCCTAAACAGTCTACAAAATATCTAATAGAAATGTCTCAGGACTCAAGGTTACTATTCACAAATTATTTATTTATTTATTTATTTATTTATTTATTTATTTATAAAGATTTATTTATTTATTCATGAGAAACACAGAAAGAGGCAGAGAGAGAGGCAGAGGGAGAAGCAGGCTCCTCGCAGGGAGCCGGATACTTGATCCCGAATCCCAGGAGCACACCCTGAGCCGAAAGCAGATGCTCAACCACTGAGCCACCCAGGCGTCCCAAAAACCAATTGTATTTATAAATTAAACTTTTTATCTTAAAATAATAGCAGATTGGCATGCAAGTCTAAAAATTAATATGAAAAATTCCAGGGGCACCTGGGTAGCTCAGTTGATTAAGCATCCAACTCTTGATTTTGGCTCAGGTCATGATCTCACGGTGGTAAGACTGAGCCCTATGTTAGGTTTTGCTCTGAGCTGGAGCTTTCTTAAGATACTTTCCCTCTCTCTATGTTCCTCCCACTCACGTGTGCTTTCTCTTGCTCTCTAAATAACAATATAATAATTTAAAAATAATAATATGTAAAAATTCAATGTACCCTTTACCCACTTTCCCATGTACACCATGGTAACATCTTGCAAAACTATAGAACAATATCAGAACCAGGATATTGACATTGATACAAAACAGTTTTATCTCCATAGGATCCATCCTGATGCCATACTCACTTCTGCATTCCTTTCCCCATGTTTGACCTCTGGCAACCACTGATCTGTTCTCCATTTCTAGAATTCTGTCATTTAAAAAATGTTACATAGATAAAATCATACAGTATGTGACTTCTCATGGTTGGCTTCTTTCTTTTTTTAAATTTTATTTATTTATTCACAAGAGACACACAGAGAAAAAGAGGTATAAACATAGGCAGAGGGAGAAGTAGGCTTCCTGCAGGGAGCCCGATGCGGACTCAATCCCGGACCCTGAGATCACACCCTGAGCCAAAGGCAGACACTCAAACGCTGAGCCACCCAGGCATTCCATGGTTGGCTTATTTTATTCAGCATAATTCTCTGAATATTTGCCCAAGTTGTTTCATGTTTCTATAATTTGCTCTTTTTATTGCTGAGAAGTATACCATGGTATGGAGACACCACAGTTTGTTTATCCATACACACATTAATAAACATCTTGATTGCTTCCAATTGTTGGCTATTATAAAAAAGGCTACTAAAAATAGCTATGTTTAGCTTTATGTATAAACTGAACTTCTTGCTTCTCTGTTATAAATGACCCAAAATGCAGTTGCTAGCTTACATGGTCGATGCATGCTTAGTTTTATAAGAAACTGCTTGTTTGTTAGAGTAGTTAGGCCCTTTTCCATTCCTCTTACCAATGTATGAGTGGTTAAGTTCCCCTGCATTTTTATCAGCAGTTGATGCTGATGTTGCTATAAATATAGCAACAACAGAATAAAATATTCTGGCCATTCTGATAGTTGTGTAATGGTAACTCATGGTTTTAATTTGGGGATTCCCCAATGGTTAATGACATCCAACATCTTGTGTGTGTTTTTTTGTCATCTCTATATCCTCTTTGGTGAAATATCTATCTGTGTCTTTTGCAAATTTTCTAATTAGATTATTTTTTTTACTATTGTATTTGAGGAATTCTTTTTAAATTCTAGATACGAGTTCTTTAATATATGATTTGCAAATGGTTACTCCTGATCTGTACCATGTTTTTCATCCATTCAACAATGACTTGCAGAGCATATTTAAAATTTTGATACTATCCAATTTATCAAATTTTCCTTTTATTGGTCATATTTTTGTTGTCAAATCTAAGAATGATTTGCTTGGCCTTAGATTCTGAAGACTTTCTCCTATGATTTTTTTCCTAAAAGTTTTATAGTTTTATATACAATATTTATAATTTATATCCATAATTCTTTTGTATTTAATTTTTGTAAAAGGTGTGAGGTTTAGGTCAAGATTTTTTTTAGGTGGGCGGGGGGATGGGATGATTGGGTGACGGGCACTGAGGGGGGCACTTGACGGGATGAGCACTGGGTATTACACTATATGTTGGCAAATCGAACCCCAATAAAAAATATACAAAAAAAAAAGAAAAGAAAAAGTACATAGCTGAAGAATATACATCATTTGATTTAAAAACTTAATATTAAGGTGCAATGATTAAGATAGCATGGAACTCAACTTAGGAATGACAGATACATTATTTGAATAGAACAGAGAATGCAAAACAAACCCAAACTGTGGTCATGTGATTTTTAACAAAAGTGCCAAGCAATCTGGTGAGAAAAAAATAATTGTTTTTGCTTTGTTTTGCTTTGATTCACTGTTTAACAAATGGTACTAGAATAACTAGATATCCATATGGGGAAAAATGAAAAACAAATTTCAAACCTTTTGTGAAAGCATATACAAAAATTCCATGTGTAAAAACAATAAATCTCAAACTTTGTCATAGCATACATAAAAATTAATTCTAGATTAACCATAGGCCTAATGATAAAGTTAAAACCATAACTCTTTTAGAAGAAAATATGAGAAGATATTTGTTACTAAGTATGTAGGCAAGAGTTTCTTATATGGTCACAGAGAGTAATAACAATATAAAATTGATAAGATAGATTCCATCAAAATTAAAAACTGGTGCTCATCAAAGTACACTGTTACAAATAGAAAAGTTACATATGGGAAGAAAATACCATATATCTCAAATGTTACTATACAGAACACAAATTACCAAAATATAACTACAATTCAATTATAAGGGGACAAAAAAGCAATTTAAAAATGGACAAAAATTGTTCATCTACTTGGAAAACTTGTGGTTTATTATAAAGTTAAACAGAATGTTATGATATGACCCAGCAATCACACTCTTGAGCATGAAAGTGTGAAGTGCTTTATTTATTACCTCCCCAAACTGGAAATAATCTAGATGTCATTCAGTGGGTGAATGGAGTACCATGGAACTTTACTCAGTAATCGAAAGCAACAAAGGATTGATTCATGCAACTACATGGATGAATCTTAAATGCATTTTGCTAAGTGAAAGCAACATGACTACAATGGTTATATAGTGTATAAATCCATTTGTATGTACTCTGAAAAAGGTACATAAAAAATATAGGGGTGTAAAATAGATCTGTGGTTTCTACAAGTTGGGAGGGGTGCCAGGAATTGACTACAAAGTGGTCACACAGAGAATTTTCAGGGTGATAAAAATGTTCTATATGGTCTTGTAGTTGTGAGTGTATGACTATGCATTTGTCAAAACCTATATAATTGTACCCCATGAAAGTGACTTACTGTATGCAGATTTTAAAAACTTAACCAGCATGTCTGGGAAACCTAGGATAGAATGAAGTTTACGGCAAATGAATCTAACTATTACAAATATGATATAACTTCACTGGAGGAGGTAGAGAAGAAAGGAGCTGACTTAATAATTTTGGAAAACTGGTTTGTCTAGATACTGTTTTAAAGATAAAGAAAAAAGGACTTGTACACAAACAATGTACTCTAGTTAGTAAATATATTTCTTACAGCAGTATGGTTCAGCAATTCTGAAACTATATTATGACTAACTATACTAGAGTAGAAAAAAATAAGCCAGCATATTATGAATAGTAAGAGCCAGATTTCTCTACCAGAGAAAGAAGTTACAAATAAGCACTGAGTATGTATTAGTTTTCTATTATTGCCACAATAAATGATCATAACCTTAGTGGCTTGAAATAATGCAAATTTATTATACTACAGTTTTATAAACTAAAATTCTAACATGGGTGTCAATGAGCTAAAACGAAGCTGTTAGGCTGCATTCTTTTCTGGCGACTATAGAGAATAATCTGCTTCTTTGCCTTTTCCCACTTCTTGAGGCCACTCCTATTCCTTGGCTCATGGTACTCTTCCTCAGTCTTCAAATCCAGCAATGTTGCATCTCTCTGCATCTCTCTTGCATACTCACATCTCCCTCTGATTCCCTCTTTAGCCTACCTCTTTGACCTTTAAGGACTTGTTTGACTGAATTGGTCCTACCTAAATAACTCAGGATAATATCCATATTTAAGGTCACCAGATTAAAAACTTTAACTCCATCTGCAACCTTAATTATCCTGTGCCATGTGAGGTAACATATTCACAAGTTTCAGAGATTAGGAGTGGGCATCTTTGGAGGGGGACATTATTCTGCCTACCACAGGAGGAATAATAAAACCACCACTTCATGGTGTTGGAATAGAGTCAGAGATATCAGTATAAATTCATGTTTATTTTAATATGTTTGTAGATTGATATAGAATATAATGTAAATATGTGTATATGCATAAATTTATAGCTCTGTCCACCAAGAGGGCCTAGAAGTAATAACACCCCAGTAGGAACAAACACACCTAGGCACAGATCTTATTTTCTAAACATCGTTCTCCAATAAAACAACCAGGGCTTCTTGAAATGGATGATTCCGGGGCTGAGGCAGGGAAAATACAAGATGAAACTGGAATATCTTGTAGTGCCAGAAAGTGCTATAAAACCCTCCAAAAGAATAAGGCTAATGCCAAAAGAATATAGAACTCAGCCTGAAATAGTTCCCAATGGCTAAAGCTGAACAAATTAGAGCAGCAAACTAAATAATGATATTATTGTATTTTAACTCATAGAATAAGTCCATACTGATATAAATAAATGGACAATTCTTATTACAGAAGAATTCTAATAAAAGTAGAAGGAATGAAGGAAATAGAAAATCACAATGGAATAATACAATAATTCCTGTAGGCAAGATCCACTGATAAATGCCAAGACTAATGAGTAGAAACTTTAAGGAGAAATGAGGTATTTGCATTTCCCTCAAATATCATGAATTTCTATAGCTAAGGTATGTTTCCAATTTTTTGGTACTCCTCCCTCTAGGAGGTAGAGTTTAATTCTCTTCCATTTAAAAAACATATTATTTATTTATTTATTTATTTATTTATTTATTTATTTATTTATGAGATAGAATGCACAGGAAGGGGGAGCAGCAGAGGGAGATGGAGAAGCAGACTCTCAGCTGAGCAAGGAGCCCAACGCAGGGCTCATTCCAGGTCCTGGGATTATGACAGGAGCTGAGGGCATATGCTTAACTGACTGAGCCACCTAGGCTCTCTAATCCTTCTCCATTTAAATATGGGGTAGACTTAGTGATTTGTTTATATCAGAAAGACCAAGAACTGTAACTGAGTATGTATATATGGAGTATGTGTGTTAACTTCACAGTAAAAAACCAAGAAGACAACACCTTGACCAAGTGGCCAAAGCTAACATCACCAGTGATATATCATGTACCCTCTGATATCATGTGCTGAGAAGGGCACTTTGCCTCTGTGGTTCTCCTTAACATATAACCCAAGTCTAATCTTGAGAAAACATCAGACAATGCCAAATTAAGGGACATTGTACAAAATAACTAACTAACATTTTTCAAAAGTGCTGTAATTATGAACAACAAGCAAAGACAAAGAACCTGCCACAGATTGGAGGAGACCAAGGAGTTATGACAAGCAAATACAATGCGACATTCTGCATTTGATCTGTGGACAGAAAAAGGACATCTGAGCAAAAACTGTGAAATCCTAATAAAGTCTGTAGTTTAGGTAATAGTAATGTGTAGGGGCACCTGGGTGGCTCAGTCCATTAAGTGTGCCTTGAGCTCAGTTCATTATCTCGAAGTCCTGGGATAGAGCCATATTGGGCTCCTTGCTCAGCTGGGAGCCTGCTTCTCTCTGTCCCTCTCCCTCTGCCTGCTGTACTCTCTTGCTCTCTCTGTGTCAAACAAACAAACAAACAAACAAACAAACAAATAAATAAATCTTTTAAAAAATAGCAATGTGCCAGTGTTAATTTTAGTAAAGGTATCATGGTTATGGAATATGTTAACATTAGAGGATGCTGAATGAAGATTACATAGAAACTCTCCATAGTATTCTTGCAAGTCTTCCATAAATCTAAACTTATTTTAAATAATTTTTAAGGAGGTAAAAGTTTTGAACAGATATGCAACAAGGAAAAAATGTACTAAAGTCCAGTACACAATGAAAAAGTACTCAGTATCATCAGTCATCTGAGAAAGGCAAAATAAAACTACAGTGAGGTAATCAATACACACCCACCTGAAAAGCTAAAATTAAGAAAACTATCATCACCAAATGTGGGCAATGATGTGGAGAAATCATAACTTTGTTACATTTGGGTGGGAGTATAAAATGATACAACCTTAGAAAATGGTCTTGCAATTTTTTATTAAACCAAACTATTCTATGACCAAGCAATTGCACTCCTACATATTTACTCAACATAAAGAAAAAATAAATGTTCACATAAAAACTTTACATGAACATTAGTAGAAGATTTAACCACAATAATATGTCATAATTCTAGATTTCAAATTATACTACAATGTTGTAGTAATCAAAACAGTATGGCACTGGCACAAAAGTATACACATAGATCAATGGAACAGGGTAGAAAGCCCAGAAACAATCACATGTTTGTATAGTAAATGTTTGACAAAAGAGGCAATAATATACAATGGGAAAAGGTCTTTTCAATAAATGGTGTTGAGAAAACTGTATAGCTACATACAAAAGGAGGAAAATAGACCACGTTCTTACACCATACACAAAAGTAAACTCATTATGGATTAAAGGTATAAATGTGAGCCTGAAACCATAAAAATCCTAGAAGAAAGCATAGACAATAATTTCTCTGATATCGGCCATAGCAACATTTTCCCAAATATGTCTTCTGAGGCAAGGGAAACAAAAGCAAAAATTAACTATTTGGGACTATATCAAAATAAAAAGCTTCTGCACAGCAAAGGAAACAATCAATAAAACTAAAATACAACCCACTGAATGGGAGAAGATATTTGCATATGACATATCTGATCAAGGGTTAATATTCCAAATATATAGTGAGCTGATAGAACTTAATGCCAAAAAAATAATCCAATTAAAAATGGGCCGAAGACATGAACAGATTATTTCTCCAGAGAAGACATATAGATGGAAAACAGACACATGAAAAGATGATCGTCACTGATCATCAGGGAAATGCAAATCAAAATTTTAATGAGACATCACCTCATGCCTGTCAGAACAGCTAAAATCAAGAAGAAAAGAAACAAGAAGTGTTGGTGAGGATCTGGAGAAAAAGGAACCCTCTTGCACTCTTGGTGGGAATTCAAACTGAGGCAGCCACTGTGGAAAACAGTATGAAGTTTCCTCAAAAAATTAAAAGTAGAACTACCCTATGATCCAGTAATGATCTAACTGGATATTTACCCAAAGAATACAAAAACACTACTTTGAAAGGATATATGCATCCCTATGTTTATTGCTGCATTATTGACAATAGCCAAATTATGGAAGCAGTCCAAGTATTGCCCATTGATAGATGAATGGATATATATATATATATATATAGTATATATGGCATGTATATATATACATTTTATATATATAAAATGAAAGATGTGGTATATATAATGGAAATTATCTATATGTAATTATATTTATGGAATATATATTATATAATATAATGGAAATTATATGTATATATGTATACAATGGAATATTATTCAGCCATAAAAAGAATGAATTCTTGCCATTTGAAATAGCATGGATGGAGCTAGAGTGTATAATGCTATGTGAAATAAGTCAATCACAGAAAGACAAATACCATATGATCTCAGTGGAATTTAAGAAACAAAACAAATGAACAAATAAAAAAGAGAGAGAGAGACAAACCAAGTAACAGATTCTTTTTTTTTAAGTAACAGATTCTTAACTATAGAGAATAAACTGATGGTTACCAGAGGGGAGGTGGGAGAGGGGATGGGTGAAATAGGTGATGGGAATTAAGAGCACACTTATTGTGATAAGCACTGAGTAATGTATATAATTATTGAATCACTACATTGTATACCTGGAACTAATATAACACTGTATGGTAACTATACTGGAATTAAAATTAAAAACTTAATAAAATAAAAAAAGATTTAACCATAATAGCCAAAAACTGGAAACAGCCCAGGGGTTTATCAATATAAGAATGGATAGACTTTGCTATATTCATAAAATTAAACACCACAATAATCAGAAACAAACTACAGAGTACATGGAATAATACAGAAGAATCTAAAAACATTATTTTAGGGATTTCTGGGTGGCTCATGATATCAAGGTTATGGGATGGAGCCCTTTGTCAGGTTCTGCGCTCAGTCGGGAGTCTGCCAGAGATTCTCTCTCCCTCTCCGTCTGCCCCTCCCCCTTCACTTGCACATGGTCCATTTGTCTCTCTTGCACGAAAATAAATAAATCATTTTTAAAATTATTAAAAATCGGGAAGCCCAGGTGGCTCAGCAGTTTAGTGCCGCCTTCAGCCCAGGGCATGACCCTGGAGACCCGGGATCGAGTCCCGCGTCAGGCTCCCTGCGTGGAGCCTGCTTCTCCCTCTGCCTGTGTCTCTGCCTCTCTCTCTGTGTCTCTCATGCATACATAAATAAAATCTTTTAAGAATTATAAAAAATTAATAACATTATTTTGTATGAAGAAAACTTCAGATATATAAGTACTTTCTGCCTTACTACATGCATATGAAGTTCCAGAGCTAAGATTAGCCTATTGCAGGCAAACGTCAGAACAATGTTTGCCTCTGGAGGGATCAGGCAAAGATTGACTGGGTTAGGGAATGAGAGAATTCTGGGATAATGGTAATGTTTTATATTTTGAAAGGTATTGAAGTTGAGCACATATATGCATTTTACTGTAAAAACTCTTCAATTGTGGATATAAGGCTTTTGTACTTCATTGTATATAAAATTTACATCAAAAAATCTATAAGCAAATATTTAATTCTAATGGCATACATTCTGAAGGACTTAGAGATGAGTGTATTGATGTTTGCAATTTACCCTGAAATATGTCAAGCAATAAGATGGATTGCTGGATGGAGAGGGAGTCTGATGCATATCTGATAAAGCAAGTATACTAAAATGTTAATGGTAGAATTTAGGTTGTGAAATTTTAGGTGTTACTTAAAAATAACAACTGTGTTCTGAAAATTATGAAGATTTTAATAATAAAAATTTGGGAAAATACATAGTTATTAAAGGAATATTTCAATTGAATAGTATCTAGAAAACATCAAAGAAATAATAATGCTCAGTACCATCACTTTAATAAAACAGAATACATTTTGGACTTATTAAAACAAATTAAAATAAATATTTGGCACCTAAAAAAAGGTCGAGCTGGAGTTAAGAAAACACATAAACTATGAAACGTTTACTAGGAGGATGTCAAAGGCTTGATGTTAAAATGACTGGAGGTGAGAGTATTTGAAGTTGGTAGAAACTTAAGTGGTAGCCAAAGACATTATGGCCATTGGACAACATTCATTTGTTACCAAGCTACTGCTATGTGTGGGCCAGCTGACCTATCTTGAGAAACAAATTACTTCATGAGACAAAAAAAAAAAAAATGGGCTGAATCAGTGAGACAGTGCTGAATTGGTAACAGATATTCAAAAGGATAAATAAAGTAGGATTAGAGTACCACACAGGGAAGCAAAGACTATGGTTGTTCAATATCACTATCAGGATCTTGACATTGAGTCTCAGAATCTGAAGGTCACATTGAAAAGACAAGGAACTCCAACCCATGGAGATTCCTACATCCTAGGAAAGCAAGTTCCATGGCCCTTGCCAGATTTGCTTTCTCCTTACTTGGCATGTTCTTAACTAAGGGAGTTCCACCTATCAGTATGTGTTTGGAAAATTGTGGGGACATTTCGGTTGTCACAATATTTGGGAGGGGCTAACATTTAGTGGATGGAAGCCAGTGATGCTAGTTGTTCTGAAATGCATGGGATAATGCTTTATAAATAGTTATTTTTGTATCCCACACAGTTTTAGAAATATTGCAGTGAGTCTTAATCATATAGGTGAGAAAACTGTTTTTAATTATCTGAATTTTGTCATCTCAACAGTAGCTTTTATCCTACTGTTTTCCTATTATTTATCTTTTCCTTTCTTATATGCAATGACTCTCAATCCTCTTGCTTTTCTTAAACATAAACTTATTCATTTTAAATTGGTGCAATCATGTATTTCATTATGTTGTCTGATGTAGTCATGCCCTTGCATTTATATATTGAAATAAATATCATTTATTGTAAATTACTTTCCTTTTATTTCTCATTCATATTTCAGTTAGGTCACTATACTTGATTTTTGAAGTTATATATGTAAGTAGGTTATATTATCTCTGAACTTCATTTCAGGATAGTGAAGGAGGAGCCACAAAATATTTGTTATCAAGAGGGAGTATTAGGTCTCATCAGAATGAGAACTACTGATCTAGCACTAAGAAGGCAAGATGAATATGGATAGTAAGTAAGGCTTAAGGTTGTTGAAACCCTGGCTCATTATTACCAAAGTAGAAGGAACAATCATCAGTGTGAGTGAACCACTGGAGCAGAAAGTTTCTGCCTGAGAAGAATCATTACTAGTGTGTGTCAGACTTTTTTCATCAGCTTGTCATTTCATCCTTACAACAATCCTGTAAGATAGGTACTATTATTATCCCCATTTTTTGGATGAGGTAATTGGACCTGAGAAAGATGAGAGTTGCCTAAGTTCTCTTAATCACTGAGTGGCAGAGCCTAGAGTGGAACTCAAGTCTGTCTGATGCCAAAGACACATGCTTTCTATTATCTTACTCAGGCTTTCTAAGAGCAAGCTGGAGAAGAAAGTGCTAGACATCCTCATCCCTATACAGAATAATCAGTCTGTAAAAGATTCATGAATGAAAATCTTTCAGCATTTTTTGAGTGCTTTAAGATGTGCTAAAAAATCAGAAAATAATAACATAGAAACCCCTTTCTCTTAATGAATTTCTAACTTAATTGGATACAGAAAATGTACAGTAAGTACAAGGTCAAATTAGAGGAAAGAGAGAAAATGGTGGTAGCTGGAGAAATAGCAAGGACAGTTTGTGTGTGTGTGTGTGTGTGTGTGTGTGTGTGTGTGTGTGTGAGAGAGAGAGAGAGAGAGAGAGAGAAAGAGAGAGGGAGAGAGAAGATGTCTCATGTGTGTCTAAAGGAGATTACAACAAAGATTTACTGAGTACCTATTACATTCATGGTAAAAACAAACAAACAAACAAAACAGATTGAAAACCTAATGAAATGATGGGGCCAGTCTTTGAAGAGATGGGAAGGAAGGGACCAGAGCACAAGCACAAGGGTAAACTTATTTGTCCAGAGGCCAGAGGCCCACCGGAGAAGGGGATTGCAACATGAAAGAAATTTAGGGGGCAGAGTAGGGAAGCACCAGCCAGCCCTGCTCTGTGAAGGCCAGGATGAGGTCATCCTTACCCATTGAGTAAGAGTCAAGAGAGGAGGGGCAAGTTGAGAGGCCAAAAAGACCAGAAAAGGCTTGGGACATGCTGTGGGCATAAATAAAACCAAAGAATCAACAATAAATGAATAAAAGATTGTTGAGCTGCCTGCAGGGCTCTGGTGAAGTTAAGCTGCAGGGATTTATGCATTTGTTGATTATCCACTTTGTGTGCTACCCATAGTAAATATTCAACCCCAGGCAGCCGCCTCTGCAACTTCCTTACTTTTGGTCTCCTAGCCAATGTTCTGTCTCATTTTTTCCTAAATTGTGAGCAATCTGAGCAACAAATTATGAAGACAAAGTATACACATATAGAGTTTGCTGTTATAATAAAAATTTACAACAAAATTAATCTGACACATATTTAATGATATGCATAATTGTTATTGTGCTGGGTGGCAATTAAGCATAAATTGTAAACAGTTCACATAAATGCCTGTAATTAGAATTACTTCCACACAGTTAAACTACATTCTTAGTTTCTTTCCTGAGTTTCTCAGCTCTTGTATATCCCTCATCTGTATCCACATCAATAGTGCGGATATGGAGTTGGCATTGATCATCACCTTCATCAAACACTTGTTATCCTTAGAATATAAAATCTGGGGTCTTTTCACCTAATAACTATTTCTGGTTGCCATTCACAGTGTCCTTTCATCTGGAAGTGCCCATCAAGAGCCAGCCCTTTCTTATGCCGCCTTCTGCCAACCTCAGTGGGTGCTCCCTGCCACCTCCAAAGGGATTTCAGGTGGGAAAAAAAGAGAAAAGCTTGGCCAATACTGGCAACATAGGGGAGGAAATGGGTTCTGACTCTTACTACCTGGAGCTCCAGGGGCAAGTGGATCACAAGGTAAGGGAAAATGACTGAATTCAACACACAGACATCATCCTTCCTGCCCCTGATTCTATTAAATGACTAATATAGTCATCTGCACAGCTGTCTTTAAGGGGATAGATTCATACCAAAAAGAAAACACGGCTTCAGCCTAAGCCTCAACACATCATTCCCTTCATTCAATGAAGCTATTGTCTGAAATGTCTTTAAATTCCAGACTCGGATTTCTTTTCTTTTGCCTTTAAAGATAAATGGCTTTAAAAATTCCAAGGAAGCTGACATACTGATGGGAATACTTGTCAGTAGACTAAGTTTCGAGTCAGATTGGATGCTACAACATGCTAGCAGTGAAATTTTGGTGTTTACTCTCTGAACTTCAATTTTGTCATCTGTAAAATGGTGATAATAATTGTGTCTGTCTTGTATGGCTGTTTTGATTTCATGTACATAAAACATTAGTACACTGATGGGAGCATAGTAAAATTTCATTAATCATTAGTTGCGTTTATTATTACCATGATTATTGTTGCTTTTAGCTGTAGCCTTGGCTTCCTCACTACCATGACCATCTCTCCATGTATTTACTTCTGTAGGAAGCAGAACTGTGGGAAATGAATGTATGAAATACTAGTGGTGAAATCTGGATGTTGAAACCCCAGATGACCTCAAATCAAAGAGAACAGCACAGATGGCTCAGACCCTCATCTATATTCCAATTTTGTTAGAGGGAGCTTGGTGCCGACCTAGTACATGGTGAAACCTGGCATGTAGAAGAGATCGAAGCCAGACCAGATTAAAATGATCATCAGAAACACTTGTTTAATCACTAAAAATGTATTAACTGAACCGCCAGTGCCTTGCAGATGGAAGTGATATAGACAATATATTTTAGGAAGGGGGAGAGAAAATGTCCAATGAGACCAACAAGGGCACTAATAGAGGGGTATCCTCAACACGGTGGCAACATCTAGGATGGATGAAGTATTCCTTTCTGCTCAGAAGGCTCAGGGAAGCTTCTCTTCAGAGAAACAGGTCTTCAAGCAAGTGTAGGAATGTATTAAATGGTATAATATGTATTTTAAAACTCCAGTATCAGTCAAGAGGCATTTTGCCATATAGCTGAATTCTCTGAACTTACTTTTTGCATCCTAAAATGACATGGATGCCATGGCCACTATTCTAGTTACCATTCCTCTATAACAAACTACCCAAAGAATTAGCGAAATAAGACAATTGGATTATACTTATGAATTCTCTGGGTTGAGAATTTGGACAGGTCCCAGCAGGAATAGCATATCTCTGCCTTATGATGTCTGGGTCCTTGGCTTGGAAAACTTTATGACCAGATAGCTAGAAAGTGGGATCATCTAGGAGCCTCTTCATTTACATATCTGGCGATTGATGCTAGTTGTAATTGTTACCCTCTTTTCAGTGCTCTGGTCATGCTCTATTGGTCCAAGATGTCATAGCTATTCCATATTCAAAGGGAGAATACATAGATCTTACTTCTCAATGGGCAGACTATTGAAGAATAAAGACATGAAATAGACCCTACAGATTTTGTGTAGATATCACATCTGTCTCCCAGGAACTGACAACCAGAACACTTTTACATGGCCTCTCCATGTGACTTGGTTTTCTTCACAGAATGGTGGCCTCAGGATTGTTGAATTCCACACATGTTATCTAAGTGCCCGAAAAGAAAATTTACAGAAAAAAGGCAAAATCCACATCACTTTTTATGACCCAGCCTTGAAAATCACTCCTCAGATTCTGGGTGCTACTGTTGTTCCCACATGCCCTAGTCATGCTCCATTGGTCCAAACTATCACAATCACTTTGAGATTAGGGAGATGACACCAATTTGACTTTTGATAGGAGGAACACAAAATAATTTTTGGATATGTTTCAAACCCTCCTTAGTTATCCATCTATCAAAGTCATGACCATTGAATACCCACCCATTGTCTAACCAAGTGGTGAGAATTCTAAAAGCTTCTGTTCATTTATTCATCACATATGTATTGAGTGCTTACTAAGAGGCAGGCACAGAGGTTCTGGGACACAGACATAAAAAAAAAGTATATAAATGATTACATCATTACCACTTTCCTAGTTGCTAAGAAAAATGATGATACATTGAAACGGAGCCTAGGGCAGCCCCGGTGGCGCAGCGGTTTAGCGCCGTCTGCAGCCCAGGGCGTGATCCTGGAGACCCTGGATGGAGTCCCACGTCAGGCTCTCTGCATGGAGCCTGCTTCTCCCTCTGCCTGTGTCTCTGCCTCTATCTCTCTCTGTGTCTCTATGAATAAATAAATAAAATCTTAAAAAAAAAAGAAACGGAGCCTAACTAGATGGAGGTGATGATTATTGGCAGGGAAGTTAATTTAGATGGAGCGCCCAAATATTGTCTCTTTTATATAAAATTTAAGGAGAGTACAGAGGATAAGAAAGAGTTAACTACATTAAGTTTGGAGGGAGAACATTTTAGGTAGAGGAGATAGCATACATAAACATTCTGAAGCAGAAAATAATTTACAGATTCAAGAAGCTGAAAGAGGATCCCATATGTAGCCAGAGAACATAGAATAACAATATATGATGAAATTGGGATCAAACTCTTAGCAGTTTAGCAGATCTATTCCCCCTTAGCATGCCTTCCTCTCCCATCAGGCACCCTTTTCTGAGTAGAGTTGACACATAGTATTACATTAGTTTCAAATGTGCAACATAGTGATTAGACAACTCTATTACATTATGCTGTACTCACCACAAGTATAGGTACCATCTGTCACCATGCAACATTATCAGAATATCATTGACTGTATTTTCTATGCTATAACTTTTACTAGCACCCCCTTTGTTTCTCTGCACTTTGCTTGTTGTCAGAAGGATTTTAGTAAAAGAAACATGGCAATAAGGAAAGAAAGAAAGAAAGAAAGAAAGAAAGAAAGAAAGAAAGAAAGAAAGAAAGAAAGAAAGATTCTTGCAAAAAGATTAAGGTGGAGCCAGTCTGGTCTTATTGCTTGGGCTGCCATTAAAAGTCAGATGTTGGACAGCAGAATTCAAAACTTCCAAAAGCTGCTCAGTCAACTAATATATGAAATAGCTTGTATTTTACTTGCCAGACATGATAGAAAACTGAGGCTCTGGTAAAACTGAGAAGCTTCAAAAGCTTGGCCTCTAGTTTCTCCTTTCAGCAGTCAGACTACTATATAGTAATTAGGTACCTTTTTAGTTGATATTTCTTTACTATATCAAAGCAGGAAAGGGCCCAATGACAACATCATAATTATCATGATCATCATAACTACTAACAAAATAATTAACATAGATTATGTCTTATGCACAAGGGTTTTACATGCATTATCTCTTTTAATCCTCATAATAGTCCAGTGAGGTAAGATAGATACTAAAATTTCCATTTTACACAGGATCGATTTAAAGATCAGCAAGGCTAATTTACTTATCTATGGTCACAGAGCCAAGACACACAAGCTAGTGTGTCTGAGTGGTAAGCCTACTCTTTAAGCATAACTGAATACTGGAATTTTCAGATAGTGAAAAATACAAAGAGGTATCTGAAAATTTTGCATATTCAGTGCCCCTAAAGCTGAATATTTACCTGAATTTCTCACTTTTATCCAGATGCCTGTCTTTATATAGGCTAAATTGAACTGTGCCCTATAAAAAAGTGTCTATTCTTTCTAAAGGCATTGCCTTCATACTCTAATTTAGGTTTTTCTCAAAGGATTTATTTGCATTTGGTTTAAGAATCAAGTCCTTAAACTTACACAAACCACCATTTTGAGCTTCAGTTATCCTTGGAGAGCATGACATATAATTAGCCTTCTTAAATACTTTGAATTAACTGATATGCAGAGAACAGCTTGCCTTTAATAGATCTCCTTACCTGATCTCAATGAGGCCCTGTTTCAGGTATTAAAAAGAAGAAACCCAATTAGCTCTAATTACCACTCTCCATGCCTTCTCATTGGCAGATGGCAGCTGGTATGGTGGAAGAGGCAATGATTCTTAGATTTGCCAGGTGGAACTATCCCCTCCTCTTCACATTTTTTTTCCCTCAATGTATTCTACAACTTACAAATCTCCAAGACCTATGACTCCAGATTTAGGAACATGAATATTAGAAATTTATGATCTTCTCAACAGAGGCCAGTCCCATTCCCAGAAATTCAGGCCATTCAATCTTCCCTCAGCCTGGGTTAGTCGAACAAATATTTACTTGGTGCAGGCTATAACGTATTGATATGTGAAGTTTATACTTAAATTTATATTTAACATATTTATATTGAACAAATGTGTTAAAATATGAAAAAATGAATAATTTAGGCTTCCTTTTCAAAGACTCAAGGCAATGCTGGTCTCTGATCCTGGAGGAGATGCTCAAGATTCTCCACTCCTTAGCACAAGTTCTACTGTCAAATTGGCCCCAAAACAAATATCCAATTGCAAGAACTAGAAATATCCTTAGGACTCTACTTTAGGAAGGTGAACAACAATGCTGTAGGATAAATATCAGCATTATATAATAGAAGAACAATTTACTAGAAGCCAAAGGTTGACCATCCCCTAATCAATTGTGTGAGTTTAGTTGAGTCATTTAATAAGTATATTTATTTTTAAATGTATATTTGAATACTTATTCTATGTCAGATCCCATTCTAGGTGCTGAGAAGAGTTGGAGATGAAAGTAGAGTAGAGACAGATATGAATAGGACATATTCTTTGTCTTTAAGGAACTCATTAAATGGAGAGAATGACCCATATGCAAAAAATTACTATATCATATAATCAATGCTAAAATAGAAACATATGCAAAGTGCTTTAGTAACATAGGGAAAAAGAAGGCCTAACTTTAGAGGGGTGGTGAAGGATCAGGAAATGCTTCATAGAATTTGTAACATATGACGTTTGATATTTGACTTGGGCTTGAAGGGTGAAAATGAGAGAAGAAACACAGAAGAGGTGAGGCAGAGGTAAAAGGAGAAGCATCATGTGCAAAGTCATGGAGTCATAAAGTGTATGAGACCTTTATTCTGTTCTTAAATGGGGATCCTTGTGACAGAGGCTGATTAAACACAGGAGGGATGTGAATAAATTTTCAGTGCAGGAAGATCATTCTGGTGACAGTGTAAGAGCCCAGGAAAGCATTCTCACTTCATGCTCAACCCCTTGCCAGCCTTTATGGTTGCACAGCCGTAGGAGAATGAGAAGAATTTTGGATACACAGCTTGTATTCCACCTCTTTGGCTTTCTATTATAGAGATGGAAATACATTAAGGTGTTAGGAACTGTTATGCTCAATGGATGTTGAGCCCCCCCCATCTTGGATGATAGTACCAAATGTTAAATTAAACACCTATGCTGTAGGCAAATCGAACTCCAATAAAAAAAATATATACAAAAAAAATCCCCCACCTATGCTATTCACACTTTTTTGGTATTTAGGACACTGTAGGGGAATATGGAAGTAGTGACAAGGTCCTTGCCCTTGGAGAGTGTACAACATATCTGTGAGAAAAGAGAAGCCTTCTAAATGTCTTAGAAGTGCTTCCATGCTGATACATAAAAGTGAGCTGTTTAACAATTCTACTTTTATGATCTATAATGATTTGCTAAACTTTGATGACTTGTCAGTAATATAGTGACATGATTCTCACCTCAAAAAGTATACTTCCACTCCATTTAATTTCTCTTCCAAGAAGCAATTGATATCACTGAATTCATATGCACCTCCCTAGAATAGTCTGCACATCTACAACTAAATATAATTTCTCTTACTTATTGTTACACAAATGGTGTCATATCATACACACTGCACTACACCTTGCTTTTTGTACTTAGAGTATCTCATGGAGATCTTTCCATATTAGCACATGCAGAGCTGACGCATTCTTTTATACTGTTTTTGTTTGTCTATGGATGTACTGTGTTCCATTGTGCAGATGTGATTTAATTTATGGAACTAATTAGGTTGGTTTTAATCTTTTATTTTAATAAATAATCCTGAGATGAAAAACTAAAATAAATTTTAATCCCATGACATTTTTATCTCATGCATTTTTATCAAAACTTTAGGTGGGAAAAGGAGGCAGATTTGCATTTCGATTGCATTACATTACTTTTTTACTTCTCTTTTTAATAAATTTATTTTTTATTGTTCAATTTGCCAACATATAGAATAACACCCAGTGCTCATCCCATCAAGTGCCCCCCTCGGTGCCTGTCACCCAGTCACCCCCACCCCCTGCCCACCTCCCCTTCCACCACCCCTAGTTCGTTTACCAGAGTTGGGAGTCTCTCATGTTCTGTCTCCCTTTCTGATATTTCCCACTCATTTTTTCTCCTTTTCCCTTTATTCCCTTTCACTGTTTTTTATATTCCCCAAATGAATGAGAACATATAATGTTTGTCCTTCCCCGATTGACTTATTTCTCTCAGCATAATACCCTACAGTTCCATCCATGTCAAAGAAAATGGTGGGTATTTGTCGTTTCTAACGGCTGAGTAATATTCCATTCTATACATAAACCACATCTTCTTTATCCATTCATCTTTCGATGGACACCAAGGCTCCTTCCACAGTTTGGCTATTGTGGACATTGCTGTCTTAAACATCGGGGTGCAGGTGTCCCGGCGTTTCACTGCATCTGTATCTTTGGGGTAAATCCTCAGCAGTGCAATTGCTGGGTCATAGGGCAGATCTATTTTTAACTCTTTGAGGAACCTCCACACACTTTTTCAGAGTGGCTGCACCAGTTCACATTTCTACTTCTCACTTCATATCTAATTCATGTTTTCTTTTTAAAAATATTTTATTTATTTATTCATGAGAAACACACACACAGAAAGAGAGAGAGAGAGAGAGAGAGAGAGAGAGAGAGAGAGGCAGAGACACAGGCAGAGGGAGAAGCAGGCTCCATGCAGGGAGTCTGACGTGGGACTCAAACCCGGGTCTCCAGGATCAGGCCCCGGGCTGAAAGCAGTGCTAAACTGCTGAGCCACCCAGGCTGCCCTAACTCATGTTTTCCTGAGAAATGCCATCTGCAGTAATGTCTTCTATGATACAAGATAACCATTTTTGGCAGTCCATTCTGGGCTCCCTGAATTAGTGGAAAAATCATAGATTTGGTGCCAAGCAGACCTTGGATTCAAATTCATATTCTGGTATCACTACAGTTTGGCTGGATGGTTTTGAACAAGTGAATTAGTTTCTGGGACTCAGTTGTAATATTTGTAAAATGGGGATAATAATGGTAGCTACCTCACAGTGTTGCTGTGAGAATTTCGCACAATAATCCATGCAAATAACTTAGCACAGTGCCTGACACCTACAAAATATTCAAAAAATGAAGCATAACATACTTCCTGTTCATTAATGTGGAGATAGTTGATGGAACAAAGGAAAACCCATCAGTTTCACAGTGACTATTGTTGACACTGTAGAGAGATTTGCACTTTGTTGAGGTTTTCAGAAAGTGCCAAGAGCTACTAGAAAAAATCAAACTTTCTTTTGGTGAGGTATACATTCCTCATTGTACCAATTTTCTTAGAGCTACCTTTACATCTTTGTTCCTTAGCGTGTAAGTAATAGGGTTGAGGAAAGGGGTAAGCACTGTATACAGAAGGGAAAGTGACTTCAATAAGTCCTCATGCTGAGGCCCTGATGGGAAGCCATAGACAATGCCTAGCATTCCATAGTACAGACTGACTACTGTCAGATGGGAGGAACAGGTGGAGAAAGCCCTCTGTTTCCCTGCAGTAGAAAGAATCCTCAGAATGGTGGAGATGATATAAGATGCTAGAGTTCGCAGGAAGGGGCCAAGGGCAAATGAGGAGGTACATATAAAAGAGGTCATCTCAGCTACTTGAGTATCAGTGCAAGCAAGCTTCATGATGGGTTTCAAATCACAGAAGAAGTGGTCAATCTTATTGTCAGCACAGAATGTTAACCGAAAAATGAGGACCAGGAGAAGGATGGGTGCCAGAAATCCAGCCACCCAAGAAGCACCAGCTAGCTGTAAGCAACCCCAGTAGTCCATTATACTGGAGTAATGCAATGGGTTACAGATAGCTATATAGCGATCATAAGACATGACAGCCAGGAAAAAGCATTCAGTGGCCACCAGAGAAGCAGAACAATAAAACTGGCAAGCACAGCCTGGGAAGGAAATAGGCACATGAGCTGATACGAATGTCCTCAGCATCATGGGCTCAATGGTAGTGGTGTACCCAATCTCTAGGAAGGAGAAGTGGCCAAGAAAGAAATACATGGGGGTGTGAAGGGAGTGATCAGCTGACACAACAGTTAGGATTACAATGTTGCTCATGGGAGTCACCACATAGATGACCAGAAATACCCCAAAAAGAAGAAACTGAAGGCCATGGAGATCCCCAAAACCGAAAAGGATAAATTCTGTAATTTGAATTATATTTTCTTCTTCAGTGCTAGCCATGACTCAGATCTAAAAGTAAAAATATAAAGAATGACCATTGATCAAACGCTATTTTTAGAAAAAAATCAAACTGCTTAGAGGCATCATACATATCAAGTATAACTGGCTTTTTTCAGGAAGCTGAGGATTCTTAATCTTAATAAATTTGACCGTAGGCCCCCAGGAACCATTTGGAAGGTTCATCCATTACTTCAATTACCTGATCATATATATAATGTATAAGGCCTTGAAACTGTGACTGTGACACATAAATATGCACATTTTTCCCGATATTTATTTTAAAAGGACAGAAGGAAAATGTTCTATCCTTGGAGATATTATTCTGGTTGCTTCTACAGCTGCTAGTGGTGTTTTCATCAGCAGTGGGGATTCTGAATCACTTATGTGTAAATTGTATAAAGTCAATGATAAACTCTGTTTTTTGTTTTAGAAATTCCATACCAATTAAATTACATGAATTGAAATTCACTATGTTGAAGGATGTCTAATCCTTAAAACTTTTTGATAACAAGTTCTCTAAACATTAGTAGAGGAAGTATAGTGGAGTGAAGGTGAACTACTGATGGTAGGATGATGGCTAGTTATAGTAAAAAGAATCATACCTGAATTCAGATTCCAGCTCTGCTACTTAATGGCTGTGTGCCTTTGAATAAGTCACATCACTAATCTGATAGTCCATTTCCTCATCTGTAGAATAGCATATTGATTCTAGTACATGTTTTTTACAATCACTGGCCAATATTAAGTATTTAGTACATTCATTTATCCATCCAACAATATTTATTAGGTGCCTACTATGTGCAAAAGTCTTAGGATAAAATAAAATAAAATAAAATATCTTATAAAATATCTTAGGATAAAAACACTTAGGATAAAATAAGGGAAAGGTCAAGAATTTTTTAACAAGTCAGGAATACTCTCTATGTCTCATGGACTTAACATTTTAGTGGAAAAGAAAGACTAAAAACAAGGAAAGAGACCCACAAAATAATTTTAAGTTGTCTGCTATGAATGTAAAAAAACAAGGACCCAAATAGGAAATATATGTATGGGTGTTTGGGAGAGGGATATTTTTGTTGCTGTTGTCAAGAAAATCATAAAAAAATTGAGACCTAAACAAGGGGAAGGAGATAGTCACGTAAGAGTTGGGAGGCAGTACAGTATTCTAGGCAGAGGGAACAGGACCTGAAGGAATTATTTAAAGTATTAGAAAAACTGAAGTAAACTGAAAAATGAAACCCAACATATGGTAGAAGGGGAGTTGGAGAGAGAAAAAAATAAACAGAAAAGCAAAGGGACAGAGCAATGAAGAAGAAAAAATAGGAAAAGCCCAGATCATTCAGGTTCCTGTAGACCATGCTATGACACATAGATTTTAAATACTACAGGAGGGCCCTTGGCTGGCTCAGCTGGAAGAGTGTGCAACTCTTGATCACAGGATTATGAGTTTGAACCCCACCTTGATGTGGAGATTACTTAAAAACAAATAAATAAATAATAAATTTAAATACTATAGGAATTTGTTAGAGGGTGTTAAGCAGCATTGTAATCCAATTTAGAGATTAAAATCACTTTTGATCCTGTTTAATAAAGGAATTAGAGGGAAAATTTAATGAACCAGAATGAGACAGGTAAGAGACTATTTCAACAAGATGATAGTAATCCTTAATATGGTGGTTGCAAAAAAGATGGACAGAAGACAGGTTCAAGATACATTTTGGAGGCAGAAATATCAAGACTTACTAATAAATTAGATGTGAAGTGGGATGCCTGGGTGGCTCAGCGTTTGAGCATCTGCCGTTGGCTCAGGGCATGATCCTGAGGTCCTGGGATTGAGTTTCACATCTGGCTCCTTGCGTGGCACCTGCTTCTCTCTCTGCCTCTGTCTCTGTCTTTGTCTCTGTCTCTCTCTGCCTCTGTGTGTGTGTGTGTGTGTGTGTGTGTGTGTGTCTCATGAGTGAATGGATGGAATCTTAAAAAAAATTAGATGTGAAGAGTGATAGTGAACTATGAAAGATAACTCCTAATTTTCTGGCTTGAGTAACTAGTTCCACTCATTTAAACAGTGATAATGTGGAGAAAAAATTTAGGGGAAGCACAAGATCAATTTGGAGATAATAAATTTGAGATGTTTATGAAAATTCTGAGTGGAGAGGAGAAGCTGACAGCTGGATTTGAGACTATGTAGCTCAGAGAAGAGGGCTAGAATGGAATATAAATTTAGGAAATATCACAATATAGATAATATTCAAATCCATGATAATGGACAAGCTGACCTACAGAGAAATTATAGATATATAAGAATGCCTTACACTGAGCTTTTAAACCTTTTTTTCTCTTAGACCTGACACAGGACAAGAAAAGTAGACTGAAGAAGAGGAGTCAATGAGGTAGAATGAAAACCAAGGGTAAATAGAATAACAGAAGCCATATTCCAAGAGAATTGTTGATTGTGATAACAGCTGTTGTGAGATTAAAAAAAAGATATCGAATAGTCTCTTATATTTGGTTACATGACTAATAGAGTCAGTGGAGTGATGGAGACTGAAGGAGAACAGTGGAATTGAGCGGTAACTATAGAGAAATGAGCATTGACCCTACCTTTTGTATGCTAATGAAAGTGATTCAGCATAGAAGGGACATTGATAATGCACAAGTAAATAAGGAGCAAATTTTGGGAGTGAAATCTTTTAGAAAGTGAGAAGGTATGGGATACAGAGCACAAGAGGAGGGGTTAATCTTTGGTAAGGACATCTTTTTAACAAGAAGAGAGCTAGAAAAAAAAAGAAGAGGGCTAGATAAAATGGACAGATTTATCGTTAAGTTGCTACATTTAATCTCAGGAAGATGATGGAGTTTGCTTCTAATGGTTTCTGTTTCCTCAAAGAAGTAGGACTGTAAAAGTGAGGGTAGAGAAGGACATACAGGAGGAGGTCTGGGGTAGGAAAAGTTGTAAAATAGTCATATCTAGAAATGAAAAGGCTATCTTACTAGAACAAATACTATGATTGTCAGGCAGTATTGACTGGCAATTTGATCTTTGAGATCATAATTTAAGAAAGTGAAACCAGTGCTCGCTTCGGCAGCACATATACTAAAATTGGAACGATACAGAGAAGATTAGCATGGCCCCTGCGCAAGGATGACACGCAAATTCGTGAAGCGTTCCATATTTAAAAAAAAAAAAAAAAAAAAAAAAGAAAGTGAAACCAACCTGCTTTCTTGAGTATATTCTCTGGCAATGTTTAGCTTCCAGGGTGGAGCCAAATCAGGTTTGGAATTTGGCCAGATGAAAACAATGGAAGAAAAGAGGAGCAAGGGGTTTGGAGGATATTTGAAGAAACAGTTTTAAGGAAGAACCATATGATAAGTGTTAAAAGTCTCTCCCATCTCCTTCCATGGATTATTAAAAACAGAAAGGACCTTCAAAATATCATCTGACCAACACTTTAATTTTGTAATTGAAAAAGAAGATCTAGGCAGGTAAAGTGTCTTTTTTAGCATCTCAGATCTTGTCAGTAACAGACACCCAGGTCTCATTTTTCAGTTCCTGCTCCTTCCATTATAGCATGCTCTTATACTTTTTGCTCTCTTTTCATTTCCCTTTAGTGCCCTGCCCTTAATGTGTAATATATAAGTACCTGAAGAAAGACTTACCTTCAATTTAGTAATTTACATGTCGGGAGCTTAATACCTTTCAAAGAATTTTTAGATCCATCATCATTTTTAATCTTCCCAACTATCTTGTCAGGTATTTGGGAGTAGGTCTTTGATTTGTCTCAACTGATTTTTCAGATGAAAAAAACTGAGAATAATGATTACTTCACTACTACACTGTACTTATATTTCAATTGTAACTCTTTCTCCCGGAGATAAAGTTAATCTTATGCATGTTGATGTGAATGTAAATTTACAAGGTGCTAATTATATTATGAGCCAGGATTTTTGTCAGGTAACTGGATAATAGGAGCCATATAGAGATTGCCATCATTTGAGCTAAACAACAAATTAAGAAATTGAGGCGGACTTCCATGATGGAGATGTAATAAAAATCACTTTAGAAAAAAAGGGTTTTGGAGAACAGGATTAAGGAAACTGTTTCAGAGCTATGGTGGGTATCCAGCAAAAGTAGTACCTTTTTAGGATGAGAGAGAGAAGACATTCCAAGAAGAGGGAATAATGTGAGTAATGGACCAGTAACCTGAGGACCATGTTGACCATTGATTTCAGAAACATTGTTTGAGCAAAATTGTTTGAGTAGGGGGCTGAGGGCAGAGGATGGGGGAGCACGCATATTTTTGGAGAAAAGAAGACCAGAAAAAGATTTTTAAATGGATCAGAGAAGTGGGAGAACCCAAGAGGGTGATATCACAGAGTTCAAGGGAGGAAAGGCACCATCAGAATTGTTAGTCAACAAGGCACTGGGTCAAGAATCCTGACTGCACTGAGGTGTGGAGGTGAACAGTAAAAACCACAAATGCAGCCTATTATTTCAAAAAGACTGTTGGTGAAGTAAAGAGAGGGAGAGAGAGCCAAAAAATAAAAATAAAAACAAAAACAAAACTAGAGGTAAAGAGGATTGATAGAAGATATTCATGTTTATTATTACTTTAGTGTTTTAGTAAAAGAAAAACTTGACCAAGATTCTAGGCAAAGAATCTAAGTCCAGAGAGAAGGAAATATGAATGACATGCAAAGGGATAGGTGATGGAGCAAGCAGAGTCTCAGAGGAGGTTAGAGGAGATGGCACGGGGAATACACAAGTGGAGGCACTATCTTCAAGCAAGAATAAAAGAGTGCCTTTCAGAAGAGAAGAGGGGGTAAAGATGGGTGTTGATAGTGATCATCAAGATAATTACCTCATCGTTGTCCTTCCACTTGAGTTTGGAAACTTAAGCCATCCCTAGATGGCTATGATGAGCCCACAGTAGAGATATTCTCTTTGTTTCCTCAGAGCTTATCTTCTGGTTTCATCTGTATATGTGGAATACTTAGTAGAAACCAAAGTGGGTTGCTAAGACAGGTAGCTGTGTGCTGTACCACTACTATATTGTTTGACTAGGAGTAGTTACAGCAACAGCATGACAGATATGTTATTAGATATCCTTTAAACAGATTCAATAGGACCTGAAAATCACAGCTTTCCAACCTTCAACTTTACACAACTATACTTCTTCCAAAGTTCATCACATAAAAGCACCTTTATTTCAGATAGTTGTGGCCAAAACATTTTTAGCTCCTTTGGGTTTAGAAAGAGCATAATGCTTGCCAATGTATCTATCTTTCAAACACTCCTAACTTTCTGCAAGCAGGGACCGGTAAGATACAGTTCAAATAAGAAAACCAATTATTTTTAGGTTTGGCTCCCGAGGGAGTTTTGCTTTTTAATTGAAAGATCAATGTTTGATTCTCATGACATCTTGAACTTCCATTCAGTGACTGCTGACTAAATGGTGTGAAATTGGATATTGGAGTATCTGACATGTCACATGGGTCAAAGCTGCAATCCATCTAGGCCAGCCTCCAGAGGCTACTGAAAGCACTAAGCAATAGCTTGGGGAAGGTAAATGTGAAGAGCACTGGAACTAGTGATAGAAAATCTAGGTTCTAGACCTGGATTTCCTACTGCATGTGCAATCTGGTATCTCACCTTTACTGGATCCCAGTTTTTTCTCCTTTGGATGAAAGCAATAATCCCTGCCTTGCTGAACCCACAGGGCTGTTGTGAGTCTTAAATGAGATGATTATGTGGGAAAGCTTTTATTAACTAGAAATCTACATGCTCTATGATAATATATTTGATAAGCATTTGCTGATCATAGAAGTTGAGGATAGTTTTATCTTTAAGCTCAAAGATATCTGGATTTCTAAAGCTGGAAGTAAAACTCTTACTTTTTTACATCCTTAAATTTAATCTGAAAATAATCTAAATCCCCTTTCCCCAAAGCCTTCAGTCAACTTTAAGTGATTCTATATTCTAATTAAAAGTAAAACTGTTACAGTTTGGTTTTTATAATCAAATTAAAAGTCTTCTTACACAAGCTGTTGAAGGTAGTTTTTGAAACTGGTTACCTTGTCATTTTTCCATCCTGGCCTCCTTTAGTGCTGTTTTTTTTTTCTGCTTTCCAGGCTATACAGAAAAGTGTTGGTTGTGGGTAGTAAAACCTCTTTGTATAGCACTTAGTGAGTCCTTTCTCCAGTTTCTTTGATCGCTGTGTGAGCATCCTATAATGCTATGTAAACATCATATAAGACAGAGCACTTGCAGAGATATGACCACTGTCTATTATCTCAGGCCACCATCAGTGTCACCATTTTGTTTTGAAGTTCACAAGAAATATTGGGTCCTTCTGTGTTAAGCAGTACTCTAAATGCTGAGGATGTCAAGGTGAAGAAAGACTGTGAAGCTGAACTCATGACTTTGGAGTTCAATGAGTAGTGAAAGTGACAGATATGTAAAGAAAGTGATGGAATTGCAACATAATGAATGCAAGAATAGTACTCTATAATGTGTAGATGTAGCACAGAGAAAGGAGTTTAGGGATCAGTCAGCAGAAGAACTAGTAACAATGAAGGTCTATTGGAGGGCTTGCCATCTGGATTGGGATTTTTTAGTTTATTTTTTCAAAGCACATTTTCTTTTTTCTTTTTTTTTTTTTACATTTTCTTTTTTTAATTTATTTTTTATTGGAGTTCAATTTGCCAACATATAGCATAACATCTTCAAAGCATATTTTCATCTATTACTTCATTAATCTTTACAATGCATTGGGTTTTGAAGGATGAATAGAAGTATTTCAATAAGGGACGGAAAGTGTTTCAGTCAAAAAGACTAGCATGCACCACTAAGGAGTGATGGCAGAGGAGACAGAGAAATAGGTAGGTACAGAGGTCCCTTTATACCAATTTAAAGAATGTGGACTTTATCCTGAAGTCAATAAGAAGCCATTAAAGAGTTTTTAAATAGGGAAGCAGCATAGTCGTGTTTATATTTTAGAAAGCTATATACTTTGGGTGGCTATGCAAATAATAAATTAGAGGTAAAAGAAAGACTCAAGGTAGGAAGTCCAGGGAGGAGGAGCGGAATTCAGGAGCGGATGGTGGTCATTGGAAAAGGAGAGACAATGGCTTCAGACAGTAAGTAACAACATTGTCATTTTTACTAAGATCATATCCTCCCTTCATCATCATTCAAATTTATCAAAAGTAGTTTGTATGAGAAAATAACACTGTTTTTTGAAAGAGAGAAAGAGAAAGGGAGAGTGAACACACACATGCATGATTGGGGGGGTAAGGGAGGAAAAGGGAGAGAGAGAGAGAGAGAGAGGGAGGGAGAGAGAGAGAGAGAGAGAGAGAGAGAGAGAGAGAGAGAATATTAAGCAAGCTCCATGCCCAGCACAGAATGTGATGTGGAGCTCAATCTCACGACCCTGAGATCATGACCTGAGCTGATGTCAAGAGTTGGTCACTCAACCAATTAAGCCACCGAGAAAATCATTCTGAATATTTGCAAACATACAAATGGATCATAACCTTTAAATTCATGTGTAACTTGCTTATTTAATGTCAACTCATATTTCCCATAGAAACAACAGCATTTCAAATACCTGGCCACCCCAGAGAAAGCTGTTTAAAGTAAAAAGTTCTTGAAAAACTTTGTTTGTAGTGAAACATACTTGTTGTCTAATAACATTTGTTGTATTAATAAATGAATGAACACAAAAAGGAATAAATGTATGGGTATAATTTACTAACATAAGCAGGGGGCTGTGCTAGTTATGGTGGGAGATGCAAAGATGTCTCAGATACAGCTCTTGGCCTTGAGGGAAATAAAAAAAATCTTTCAGCTGGACAGCTCACTAAATGACACCTCTTTCTTAATTGCCAGCTTGCTCATCACAAAGACCCAGCAGGAAGTTTTATTAGAAGAAAATCCAATAAATGTTACATAATCTCCAATACACAAAGAATACTAAGGTAAAGATCACACAAGGCATCAGGTCTTTGATTTTAAGTTTGTGAATTTTTTGAAAACTAAGTTTAATGAACAATACATAATTTGTGCATAGTGAACAAGTAAAATAGTATAACTAATCTTTCCTTCAACTCCAGACCACCAGTCCCTCTCCCCAGGGGCAACTACTGTAAACAATTTGTTGTGGGTGCTTCAAGACATTTTGTATGTTTAAACCAGCATTTATATACATTTACATTTTTCATATTTACTCAAAAGTTGTTGCACAGTACATAATAATTCTACAGGGATTTTTAATTTACCTTAGAGATCTTTCTGTATCTGCATATATAAATCAGTCTTATTCATTGTAATATTTGCATAGTGCTCTGGAATACAGATAAGCCATTTTTTAAATAAATTTATTTTTTATTGGTGTTCATTTTTTAAATTTATTTTTGTTACAGAGCTTGTTTTTCTAAGAAATGAAACACTATTAGTACAGTGAAAATTCCTTTTGTCTCCAGCCCCATTTCTCTTGAGTCCCAGAGGCATCCGTTATCCTACAGTTGATGTGTATCTTCCATGTTTATGTTTCTATCCTTCTATTACACATGAATGTATCCATATTTAATAGTGGTAATATGTTGTATGATTCAAATTTTGCACAAATGGCATCATAACTTTTTGCAACTTGCTTTCTTCTGCACTTTACATTTGTTTCTTTCAGATCTATCCCTGTTGATACATGTAGTTCTCATTTACTCATTGTTGATTTACCTTGCTCTTTGTTATACTGAATACTATGAGTTTGTTATACCTTATAGGTTACTTGCTAAAAAGAAGAGTCCTGCAACTGGAATTGTTTTTCTCACTTTCTTTCTTTGAGTTTGCACTGGATAGTTTAATGAGAGGATGAAAGATTCTTATAAATTGAAAACCTAAAAATGTTATGGTCTAGAAAAGGTCAGACATTTCTGTTAACAAACTTCAGTCGTTACAAACAATGCTGCGCTGAATATCCTTGAATGTGCTTCTCAGATTTCTTTAAGGTACCTATGAATTGAATTGTTGGTTCAGAGTATACTCATATTTTCATTTTCACTAGGTACTACCAAATTGCTCTCTAAAGTAGATATAAAAACACACGTTCCCACAAGCAGCATATAACAGTATCTATTTCCTCACATTCTTGCCCGCATTTGGTATTAGCAGATGTTTTTATTTGGGGCAATCTGGTTGCCCAATAAATAGTATCTCTAATTTAATTTTCATTTCCCTAATTATTAGCAAAGATAAAAGCATGTATTCTCTTCTGTGCATTGTCCAGTATTTTGTCCATTGTTAGCTTGGATTGTTTTTTTACTAAAGGTAGTCATTTATGTAGTCTATATCTGTCTGGTATATATTTGTTGCAGATATCTTCTCCAAGTCTGACAGTTGCCTATTGACTTTGTTTATTATAACATATAAGGGTAGAGAGTTTTTTTGATTGGTCAAATTCATCAATCATTTACTATTTGTGTTCTTTGTGTCTTATTCAAGAAATCTTTTCCAACCTCGATACGATATATTATTCTAAATTTCTTTTTAAATGTAGAATTTTTTAAAAAACAGTTATTAAATCCATCTGGAATTTATTTATGTATATGATGCAATGTAGGAAACTATTTTATTTGTTCCAGTGTAAACAAGCAATTATTTTTATACCATTTATTGAATAATCTATCCTTTCCTCTCATGATCTACAATGCCATTTCTGTCATATATCAAGGTTACTTACAGTCTGAGATATGTGTCTGAGTCTCTCATTTTTCCATCTGATTTGTTTGCCTCTCTCTACACAAATACTACACACTTAATTACTCTAGTTGTCTAAGTCTTGATATCTATAGGGTAAGTCTTTCTTATTTGTACTTCTTTATAATTGTCTTGAACATTCTTGGTCCTTTAATTTTTCATATGAATTTTAGAATGAGTTTTTTAAGTTCCATGAAAAATCCTTTTTTGGGGCACCTGGGTGGCTCAGTGGTTGAACGTCTGCCTTCAGCTCAGGTTGTGATCCCGGCATGCTGGGATCGAGTTCTGCATCAGGCTCCCTGCAGGAAGCCTGCTTCTCCTGCCTATGTCTCTGCCTCTCTCTGTGTCTCTCATGAATAAATAAATAAAATAATTAAAAAAAAATCCTTTTTCAACTTTGTAACTTCATGGAACTTATAGATTAATTTTGGAGACTGTAGACATATTTAAGTTAATGAGTTTTCCTATATGTAAAATGATATTTATCTCCCTTTATTAAAGTCTACAGTGCTTAGAATATTTTTATAAGTATCATGGGCATCTTTTGTTAGATTTATACTTAGTTACTTAATAGTGTTGCTTGTTGCAAATCGTAGCTTTATTTTAACTAGCTTTATTGAGGTATAATTTACAGACAATAAAATTAATCAATTATGATGTGATGAGTCTGGACAAATGTATACAGTTGTGTAATCATCACTACATTCAAGATATAGAGCACTTCCATCACTCCAGAAAGTTTCCTCATGCCCTTTGAAGTAAGTCTCTTCCACTCACACTGGGTCCTTGGCAACCACTGATAGGTTTCCTGTTACAATAATATAATTTCTAGAATTTCATATAGGTGGAATTATATAGTAATAGCCTTTAATGCCTTTTACTCAGCATAATGTTTTTGAAATTATCCATGTTTTTGTTTCCATAGTTTCCTTTTTATTGCTGAGTAGTGTTCTTTTGTATGGATGTACCAATTTGTTGATCCATTCACCAGCACATTGTTTCCAGGTCTTGGCTGTAATAAAGAAAGCTATTCTAAACATTCACATGACAAGTCTTTGTGTGAACATGTTTTAATTTCTCTTGGGTAAATTCCAAAGGTGGAATTGCTAACTCATATTGTAAATGTACATTTAACTTTTTTTTTAAGATTTTATTTATTTATTCATGAGAGACAGAGGGGGAGAGAGAGAGAGAGAGAGAGAGAGAGAGAGAGGCAGAGACAGAGGCAGAGGGAGAAGCAGGCTCCATTCAGGGAGCCCGACATGGGACTCGATCCCAGGTCTCCAGGATCAGGCCCTGGGCTAAAGACAGTGCTAAACCGCTGCGCCACCAGGGCTGCCCCTACATTTAACTTTATAAAATATTGTCCATCTGTTGTATTAAGTGGCTATACCATTTTGCATTCCCACCAGTAATGTATGCAAGTTTTAGTAGTTCTCACACATCCGCAATGATATTTGACATTGTAAGTTTTTTTTTATTTTAGCAAGTGAGTGGTAGCTTTTTAAAAATCATAGCCTCTAATTTTTTTAAAGATTTATTTATTTGTGAGAGAGAGGGAGGGAGGGAGTGGGAAAGGCAGAGGGAGAGGAAGAGAATCTCAAGCAGACTCTGCTAAGCACAGAGCTCAAGGCTCAACCTCACAACCCTGAGATCATGACCTGAGCCAAAACCAAGAGTTAGACACTAAACTGACTGAGCCACCCAGGCACCCCAACTACTCTATAGGACTATTCTCAATTTTTTAAAAACATCTTTTATGCAACAACATTGATTACCTCCCTAAATAACTAGAATACCGTGTCTGAAAATTCTTTTCTTTTGTGTGTAGCCAGTCAGCCCATGAACAATGACACTTTTTTCCTTTCCAGTGCTTAAATTTATTTCTATTCCTTGCCTAAATGAATTGACAATGATCTCTTCAATGCAATGTTAAATGGTAATTTGGAGAGTGGGTATTCTCACCCTGTTCATGCTCTAATGAAAATGTATCTAAAGTTTTTACATTAAATATACTGTTTATTTTAGGGTTTTGGTAGATGTCCTTTGTCAGATTAAACCTTTCCCTCTATTCTTGATTTGTTTAGAGAGGTGTTTTTGTCCATAGAGAGATGCTGAATTTCATTTAGTTTTTTAAAATCCACTGAGACGAGTACATATTGTTTTTCTTTGATCAGCTTAAGTAGTAATTTGTAGTAATGGATTTTCTAAAATTAGTCTATCCCTTAATTCCTAAGCCCGTTTAGGAATTAATTAAGCCCGTTTGATCATATTGTACATTTTTTATACATTTGTTGAGTTCAATTAAGTAATAACTTAATTAGGGTTTTTCAGACTTATCAAAAATGACAATGGGGTATAATTATTCATGTTTCTAACACGCTTGTCTGGATTTGGTACCAAGGTTTTACTAAATTCTTAAAGTAAATTGGGCAACTTTTCTTTTTCTGTTCTCTGGAATATTTTATATAACGTAGAGATTGTCTGTTCTTTAGCAGTTTGATAAAACTTGCCTAAAAGAATATGGAATTGATGCCTTGATGGTAAAGATGTTGGTTACTGATTTAAATTCTTCAATGACTAATAGCTTTCTCATGTTTTCAATTTCTTCTTGAATAAAATTGTGTTGATTTATATTTTTCTACAGAATTGTCCATCTCATCAGAACTTTCACATTGATTGGCATAGTTTTAGCATACTCTTATTTTAAAAATATATTATTATATTATTATTTTAAAAATATAAATATTTATTTATTACTACCCCCATTTTCATTGCTAATAATGGTTATTCAGGTCTTGATTCTTTTTTTCACTTATTTAATCTTATCAGAGTATTGTCTATTTATTAAACTTTTTAAAAATTAGGTTTTGACTTTATTAAGCATTTTAAATTTTTGTTTCCTATTTTATTAATATCTGTTTTTATATTTATTTCCTTTCATGTACTTTCGTCTGGTCTGATTCATTTTTCTTTTCTAACTTCTTGAATTGAATTAATAATACATTAATACTCAGTTATTTTGTTTCAAATTGCACACATTGTGTCACAACAGTTGAGGTATCACATCAGTTACACTCTACAATTTGATATATGTCATTCAGCAATAATTGTCTGTAATTAATTTTTTCCTTACTCCACTCAGAAGAATTTTCTATTCAAATATAGGGAGTTTTTAAAAAATAATGCTGCAATAAACATGGAGGTGCATATATCTTTTCAAATTAGTGTTTTCATTTTCTTTGGGTAAATAATCAGTGGTGGAATTACTGGCTCATACAACATTTTTTTTCTTTGTTTCCCTCTTGTTTTTAGAAAGAGAGAGAGGATGGGCATAAGGAGAGAGGGAGAGAGAATCTTAAGCATGCTCCATGTCCAGCACAGGGCTTGATCTCACGACCCCAAGATCATGACCTGAGCAAAAATAATCAGACACTTAACCAATTGAGCCACCCAGGCAACCCTGGATCATTTGCTATTTCCATTTCTAACTTTGGGGGGAAACTTCATACTGTTTTTCAGTGGTTGTACCAGTTTACATTCCCACCAAAAATGCACAAGAGTTCCTTTTTCTCGACACCCACTTTTTGTATATATTTTTATTAACTTCTATTTTATTGTATTTTTATGAGAATGTTATTCATATGATGTTGCTTACTTGGAATTTATTGAGGCTTCCTTGGATACTTGATTTGTGTTCTAGTTTTGTAAATGTGATTGAAAATAATGTATATACTATATTTTTGGGCCCGGAATTAGATATGTATTGTGTATGTGTATTAACTGAAACTTCATAATTGTGCTGTTTAATATTGTATTTTCTTACATATCTGCTTTATCAGTTTCTGAGAGGGATGTGTTAAAATTTCCTCTCTAGTACTAAATATTTTCAAATTTCTGTTAAATTGCTTCATCTTTCAGAGCCTCATTTTCTTCATCTGTAAAATGAAATGAAAAATTGTGGGTAAAACAACAGATACTGGGATGGTAGGCACTTAATTGGCCAAAGGTGCTCTTCCTTGGTCATTATTACTTTTATACATATGTTTAGTAAATCCAAGCCCTGCCCTCAAGATGGCTTAGTTTTGGAGGGTGAGGCACATTAGCCAAAATAAGCCAAGCAAGAAATACGACTTCAAGTTGATTAGGTCCTATTACATAGGCAGGACCGGTGATAATTCACCAGGGAAAACAGTTGCTCCTAGAATGGGCATGTCTTAGGAGCTTTCTTCAAGTCATCTAAGGGAGAGTGGTTTAGGGGTAGAGTGAGCAATGATAGAACAGGCAGGGGCCAGAACTCAGAATCCTTGCTTTAGCTAAGTGTGGCTCTAAGGCTCTGGAGCCTTATGAAGTTGAAGAACACATGGCTACTGGTGAAATATTTAAAAATTCTAGATACTACCAAGGGACATTTTCTTAAAATATGTTTATAGATGTTTTGGCACTTTTCCCATGAGAAATGGTATTTTCTGAAGTATCTGAGCAAGAGACTGTGGAAAAAGTTCTCTTTCTCCTTCCTCGGTACAGTTTCAGTAAAGAGTCCTAAGAAGAAACCAGATGATGTGGTGACCCTCCAATCCCACCTGTACATTTTCTGAAAGAATGAAATGGCAAGACTTTTCAGGATATTTTCTTTCTTTCTTTTTTCTTTCTTTTTCTTTCTTTCTTTCTTTCTTTCTTTCTTTCTTTCTTTCTTTCTTTCTCTTTCTTCTTTTTCTTTCTTTCTTTCTTTCTTTCTTCTTTCTTTCTTTCTTCTTTCTCTTTCTTCTTTCCTCCTTTAATCCTTTTCTTACCTCCTTCTCTCTTTCCCTCCCTTACTCTTTTCTTTCCTGCCTGCCTGACTTCCTTATTTTGCTTTCTGTTGCGCCTCAGATAAGTTATGTGAGAGCTCAATCTAAACAAAATGTGTTGCTATTCACTCAGTCCAGTGTTCATCTCACGGTCTTTTTATGTCATAGTGCATGTCACAAATCTAGGATTTAAGGAAAGTGAAATGATCACCTTGATGCAGGCTGATAAAGGAGTTAAACACACAAGCTCTGGATTCAGTCTTGAGTTTGAAATTCTGACTACCCCATATTGCTATGTATGTGTGATTGAGCACATCACCACTTCTCTGATACCCTTTTCCTCATGTGTAAAACCAGGATAAAATTAGGTTGTTGAGTTCATAGAATGTGCAACATTGAAAGTGAACCTTCATGTAAACTATGGCTTTTGGATTATGATGTGTCGATGTAGGTTCTACAATTGTAATGAATGTATCACTCTGCAGGGGGATGTTGGTAATGTGGAATGTGTATATAGGGGCAGAGAGAATATGAAGATTGTACCTTCCCCTCAGTTTTACTGTAAACCTAAAACTGCTCTAAAGATGGTGATAATTTTTTAAAAATTAGATCAGGTTGTTGTGATGACTAAATAAGATAGTTTGAGGATCTAGCATAGTGTCTGGCATTTAGGAGGCACACAATATATGCTAGCTCCCTATTTCTTTCTTAAAGTCATATCTAGTTAACTGCCTTGATTTGAATTCCAAAATTGAAACTCCTCTTCAATTCTGCATCAATTATGTACTACAGGCACATATTTGCTCACTTAATGTACACTTATTGTTCATGACCATTACTAAGAAAGACAAAAATAGATGTGACCCATTACCTGAAGGAATTTTAGTTTAGTTAGGAATACAACACACATACATGTACATCAAATCAATAGAAAGCAATGTATTTGCATATGCAAATTTATAATGCTGGGGGCAGAGGCATAGGAACAGGTCAGACTGGAAGTAAATATTAGAGAAGAGGTAGAATTGATAAAGGAAAGGGGATGGATTACAAACACACCTCTGGACTTTTCAGAGGGTTCAAAAGTAGACATATATGCCCATGGCAAAGCCCAATGATACAATACACACAAATGTGTTATTTTTTCCATAAACAACTTATATTGAATGCCAGTTTGGTCCCTAGCACCAAGTTACATAGTTCTAAGACATCTTGGTTTTCCCCTCCAAGGCATACAATCTAGTAGAGGAGACAAGATACGGTCATAAGAAAAGTGGAATAGAATAAGGCAATATAGGAGTATAGGATGAGTGCATGTTGCAATCATTGGCCCTAAAGTGCCAAAGAAGGAGTAAACACTTTTGATTAGAAATATAAGGAGGGGGATCCCTGGGTGGTGCAGTGGTTTGGCGCCTGCCTTTGGCCCGGGGCGCGATCCTGGAGATCCGGGATCGAGTCCCACGTCGGGCTCCCGGTGCGTGGAGCCTGCTTCTCCCTCTGCCTGTGTCTCTGCCTCTCTCTCTCTCTCTCTGTGTGACTATCATAAATAAATAAAAATTAAAAAAAAATAAAAAAATTAAAAAAAAGAAATATAAGGAGGTTCTTCACTGATTAAAAGTAAGGGATTTGGGGATCCCTGAGTGGCTCAGTGGTTTAGTGCCTGCTTTTAGCCCAGGGCATGGTCCTGGAGTCCCTGGATCGAGTCCCATGTCAGGCTCCCTGCATGGAGCCTGCTTCTCCCTCTGCCTGTGTCTCTGCCTCTGTGTGTGTGTGTGTGTGTGTGTGTGTGTGTGTCTCATGAATAAATAAATAAAATCTTTTTTTTTTTTTAAAAGTAAGGTATTAATAAATGAGGACAGTTCTAAGTGCAAAGGGGAAGATATGACATGCAGGGAAGTAAAGAGGAGCTGTAAAAGACAAGGTTTGAGAGGTAAAATTCTAACTGTGGAAGCCTTGTAAGTTAAGGGGTTTTGACTTTATTCTTAGGACAATTAAGAGGTATTGAAGAGTTTAAAGTAGAACAGTGATGTGGTCAGATTTCTGTTTAGAATGATCATAACGCAGCAGTGTGAAGAATAAATCAGTCAGGGACAAGCCTGGAAGTAGTAAGACCAGTTAGGAGGATACTGCAATAGTCCAGGTAAATGTTAAAATAGAGAAAAGCCCGCTCTAGGATAGAAGAATTCCCGATAAGATGTCAACATGCAAAATCCTCCTGTCTGGCTGCCTTTAGGCTTAAAGTGACTTTACTAGGTCACACTTGTTTAGACTTTGCCCAAACTAACTTGAACATAAGTTTTCAGTCAGGATGGCCCCTTGTGAACAATTACTCAAAATTTGTTAGTTGTCTAGCCAATTTGAGGAATGTGAACTGCAGACAAAGGAACAGAGTAAAGTTTTATAGAGGTCTTAACCTCTATGAAATATGACTTTTACCACAACTCTAAGCAACCATATGCTCAAAGCCATCTTGGGTCAAATTAGGGAAATCAAAGCTCTGTTTGAAACTTCCCCACCTATGGGGGCAAGAGATTGATTAGATATTAGTGAGACCTTCAAAGAAGATCTATAAGCTCTATCCAACCATCTTCCCATTTTTAAAATATATTTGTGTTTACCCGACTATCTCCCCACTTCATCAATATCTTTTGCTTCTAACTTAGCCCATTCCTTCTTCATCTTTGATTCTCAGTTCCCATCATTCCCTTCATGACTCAGCCATTCCTATCACTCCTCACTCTTGATAGACTTTATTCAAACTACCCACCTCTCCCTATATGCTCTCTTATGAATCCAATCCATCCTGCATCCATTGACTTGAGTCTTAGCCTCACAGCTTTATTTCCTGGTGCTTCTTGATAGGCATCCTAGTAAACCAAAAGGTGATATAGCAAAGTGGAAAGAACATAAACTCTTTGGACAAGCAGGCCTGTTTCAAATCCTGTATTCACCATCCATTAGCTGTGTAACCTTGAGTGGGTTACTTAACCATTTTTAATTACAGTATTCTTATCCATAAAGTAGGAGCAACAATTATACCTATATTACAGAGTTCTTGGGAGAATGATGAAATAACTGATTTAGCATTTAGCATATAGAAAAAACTCAATAAATGTCAATTTAAATAAAAAGTCATAATCCAGTTCTTTTTTTTTTTTTTGGATGAGATCTTCTGTCTTCCCTAAATGAGTTGAAAGTTGCCAAAAGATAAATGGCCAGAGCTTTCTTCCCTGTGATTTGTCTCCACCCTGCATCTGGTATAGGGCTCTCTATGCAAGAGGCATTCAATTAATTTAGTGACCCGATTAGACATGATCCAAAGCTACAAGCAGAGAATTGGCTATGGGAAAGGAAATATGTCTTAGAGGGCTGAATCTATTACAAATCTTAGGGAATAGATTTACCAGAAAGAAAAAAAGGAAACCCTGGACTCAGGATAAAGAGAGGGTGGCATCATTGGGTGCCTGGGTGGCTCGGCAGGTTCACCATATGACTCTTGGTTTCGCTCAGGGCATGATCTCATGGGTTACAATTCTGAGTCCGGCTTCGGCTCATTGGGGAGTCTGCTTGAAGATTTTCTCCCTCTGCCCCTCCCCCTACTTGCTTATGCACATGCTGTCTCTCAAATAAATAAATAAATAAATAAATTAATTAATAAATAAATATTTAAAAAGAGAGAGAAGGTGGCATCTTCCCTGATAATGAAACAGCGTAATGTAATAGAAAGGGGGTTTCAGAGTCAGACAGTGCTAAATTAAAATTCAAGTTCCACTGCATACAAGCTATGTGACTTTGGGCAAATAACCAAAGCTCTCAGGGTCTCAGATTCCTTGTCTACAAAATGAAGATAATACTTGACTTCTAGAGTTATGAAAAGGATTCAAGGCATCATCTATTTAAAATTACTAGAATAATGCCTGAGACATGGTGAATGGCCAAATATATTCACCTCCCTCTCCTTCCCTTTACTACCTTTTGTTTACTGCATTTGACATCATGGAAATCTGGATGTGGGGAGGGAGAATTGAGACCTTCTTCAGAATATTCCCAAATGTTTCCTTCACATATTTATTCCTCAGACTGTAGATCATGGGGTTAAGCATGGGGATAACCACTGTGTAGAATACAGAGACCAACCTGTCTCTGCCTAGTAAGTACTCAGAGGATGGGCGCAAGTAAATGAATGTTGTGGTTCCATAGTATAGGCTGACAGCAATCAGATGGGAAGCACAAGTGGAGAATGTTTTGTGTTTTCTCTGGGCTGAGAGGATTCTGATGATAGCCAAGAAGACACATGCCAAGGAGATCACATGATAGCCAAGGAGACAAGGATGATTATCAGGGATACAGACACATTAGAACCACCACAGGCAAAGAGGAGAAGTTGGAGAATCTGCGTGTCAGAGCAAGAGAGTTTTAAAAGGGGAGGGATATCACAGAAATAGTGAATGATGAATGGTATTTACAGAAGGTCAGATAAAACATTGTACTTGTGAGGAGCACCATATTCATCAGGCCCACTGCATAGCTGGCAGCCACTAACTGCAAACAGAACCTTGGGGACATGATGATATGATAGAGCAGAGGGTTGCAGATGGCAACATAGCGGTCATAGGCCATGGAAGCTAGGAAGAAGAACTCAATGACAGCAAAGATCACAAAACAGCTTGTCTGTACCACACAACCAGAGAAGGAGATTGTTTGGCAACCAGAGAAAAAAACCCCATTAACATTTTTGGAACTGTGACTGAAGAATAACAGAAGTCAATAAAAGATAGATTGCTGAGGAAGAAATACATAGGATTGTGGAGTTGAGGACTGACCACAATGAGGGCAAGGAGGCCCAGGTTTCCCACCATTGTGATTGCATAGATCAGGAAGAAGAGGACAAAGAACATAGGCTGAAGCTGAGGATCATCAGTGAGGCCCATGAGGAAGAAGTCACTCAACTTGCTGACGTTGCCTGCACCCAGACTACAGGTCTCAAAAGGAATATGCATGACAATAGTGAGACATGTATGGCTCAAGTCCTCAAACAAAGACCCGCAGGGTCTGTCCCTGACTACCTAGGACATAACATACTGGGTGTATAGACTATGGTTTCATCCTGGTTTACTCATCTCTTGCCAATTCCCAACTTATTGGATATAAGGTGTAAAGTCATGAAGATGGAGTCTGGAGCCAGAAGAATGGGTCTGAATCTCAATGTTGCCACCTGTTGTCTCTGTGACCTTGGGCTAGTGTCTTATCCCGAGTCTTCTCTGTAAATGGGAATAAAACACCAATCTTTAAGACTGGACAAAAAAATCTAAAGGTGATGGTGGATATATGTATCATGTCTAGCAAGGCATGAGAAGAGTAGGTACTTAATGAATTCTAATTTCCTTCCTCCTTCTACACCACACCTTCCAACTGAACCTGTTCTCAACCAAAGCTTAACCTGAGCATAAAGTCCAAGATAAAAATCTTAGACATGGGAGCAACTCTAAAAACTTAGTTTTTTTCATTATTAGTTGTGTGTTTGAGGAACAATAGGGAATGACTAGAGGCAGAGTGTCAAACAATTTGATATAGAGTTGAGAGGGCTTCAGAGGCAATTATATGTGGGTTAGAATCTAATCTATGGATTCTATGATGGTCTAGCTGTGTGACCTTAACCTATCTGAGATTCAGTTTCCTTGTCTTTAAGACAAGAGTATCAAATATTTCTTACTTCATTAATTTACTATGAAGATTAAATAAGATAATTCATATAAATCACCTAGCACACAATAAGCATGTGGTAAATGTTAACTATCATTATGATCAGGGGATGTCCTGGTAGGTCTGCTCAAATCACACACAAGCCTCTTTTAGATTGCCCCACTTATCCCTTCCTAACTGACCTCTTGTAATTTTTGTGTTGTAATTCTCCAGTGTGTGTATTGCACCAGTAAAAAGGGAAAGAGCTACTACTTTTATCTAATGATTTAAAGATGGAGAAACCCAGAAACCAGGGCCTCAAAAGGGAAAGTAAATTGCCCATAGTTTCCCAGAGACATGGTGTAAGTGCTAGAACTCGGACCCAGGTATCCTGTCTACAGTATTCCTCCCACTTGGGAGAGGTAACAGACTCTGACTCCTCCTCTTTAAATAACATGGCATCCATGTCCTTAGAATATAGGGGGCTGCTTCACCCATAGCTCTTTGAGAAATCACAATGTTGAATTCTTCTTGGGGTCATTTCTATCTTTTCTCTTAATCAGGGAGATTGCCAATGTCTAGCAGTATTTTATTTTAACATTGTTTTTCCCGTTAAGAGCTGGGATAGTGAAGTACAATAGCATTGCACAGACGATTTAAATCACTGGATTTAGAGTCAGAACATTTGTGTTGGAATTCTGATTCCATACTATTTTAGCTCTATGGGCTTCAACAAATCCTTTCTGAGTCACAAGATCTTTATCTGTGAAATGGGAAAAATAACACTTGCTTTTCTGATCTCACAGGATTGCTGCAAAGATCCAATGAGGGTATGTAGGAAAATACTTGTAAATTGTGAATATAGTCAGGGTCAATACTCAGAAAGCATGCACTGGGAAAATCAAATTAACTTTTAAAAACTTCTATGACGATTGTTAAATTGCTCCTCTGGAGACTGCTCCTCCCTAAAAGTTGCCCTGGAACCTGCCAGTCCACCTTGGTTTTCACAACACTGGCCTCCATCTTCTAGTGGGCTCCAAGTCAGACCCTGAAAAAGAAAATTAGACTAACCTCTGACAACTTGTTAGTAAATCTCTGATGCCCTTTGGCCATTCTCAGGCTGGCTATGGCTGCCTGCTTATAACCTTGTTTCCATTAGACTCACCTTTATGACCATCTTTGGGAACTGAAGTTTCCACATATATAGTACGAGTTGTTAAATTTTTAAATATTATACCGACTATATTAATAGTTACCAATAATGAAGTACCTAATAAGTGCCACACATTATGCTAGGTGATTAATATGAGACATTTTACTTAATCTTCTTAACAACCCTAGGAAATAACTACTATTATCATTCCCATCTTACAAACCAGGCAACTGAGGCTGGGAGCACCCCAATGCTTTGCTCAAATCTCATAGCTGGTTAAATGGCAGAATTTACATTTAAACATAGGTCTGCAATATACTAATGCTACAGTTGTACCCATTCTATCTTTTCTAAATGCAGAGTCATACAATTAAAGATTACTAAAGTTTTTCCAAGGGATTTATAAACGTATTCCTTCTCTGTTATCATGCTAATATTGGAAATGATCAAAATGATTTCTCTTAATTTCACAGATGATGAATCCAAGCTACAAAGAAGTTAGGTACATTGTTCTTGGGCATGCATGCATTTATTCATTCAACTAATACTCATTAGAGTGATTGGTGTGTTCCAGGCAATGTGATAGGCACTAGAGGTACTCTCATAGACTTTACAATCTAAAGGAAGAGATGAATAGCAAACAAAGTAATTAATTAAAAATTTTAATAAAATTATGAAGAAAACATAACAAGCTAAAAATTAAAAGAGTTCAGAGTTTGGAGGGGCAACATAAGGTAGAGTGGAAGGGAAAGCCTATCTAAGGAGTTGACATTAAAACCCAGAATCTGAATAGAGTGGAGCTAGCCATACAAAGATCCAGAGTACACACACAGACACTTAGTAACATTGTCAGGAATAGAACCCAGTTGCCTTAAATTCTACCCAGGGCTGCTGTCTCTAATTGGAAATAAGGCCCAAATAGAAGCTGACTAGGAGTGACTAGATATGTGGAACATTCAGATTTTTATCTACAAGTATCCCTGTCCTTTATCACTCACCTTTCTTCTTTGAATGTCTCTAGAAGTCACAAGTTTTCACCAATCACTTTTTTGTTTCTGTACTCATCCAGAATGCTTCAGGCCAGGATCAGTTGTTGGGCTCTATCCAGATTTTCCCTTAACAGGCACAGTAAAGCTCATGTGCCCACAACAATAAAGCCTCTGAAACTAAGCTTCAAGTTATACTCCCTTTCCCAACACCACCCCCCAAGCTTGGCCATTTCAGTATAATTGGCAGAATCATTAGTATAGCAAAGTTTCTGCCTTCTTGACCATTCTCCTGAGATGCTGAGAAAAGTAAGCCCAGGGGCCAAGCAGCTGTGATGTCCAAAATGGCCATTCCCAATGGGGTATTTTCGCTGATTCATACTGAGAATTTGGGGACCTGTACTCACCACTAAGATCCTTTGGGAACAATTGGAAGAATCAAATTGACTATGAGGTAGATTGTGTTATAAACTTTTAATGCAAAATACATTCTTAGTCATATTAAAAAGTCTTGGCCACAATTAAAATACAATTTGTTTCCCCAACATAAGGATTCAAGGATTCATGGATAAATGGTCAATACAGAAGATGGTAATAAGAATGAATTTCTCATTTTATGATTTGTCATATCATCTTGTTTACTCAACACCTTAACCTAATTATAAACTATAAATCACTTTTAAACATTAGAGAATTATTTAATTAGTTTTTATGTGGCTAATAAAGTCTCTGATTACCATTCAGTGTTCTAATAAAATACTCTTGTATCTGAGATGTATGTGGTGGCCAGTTGCCTCATACCATACTTCTTCATTTTTTATTAAACCAGGCTTGAGTTGTGAAAGACTTGTTTCTGTGCATTTGTTTTATTTTTCCTGTTCAGTAAATGGTAATCAAACATCTGTCATGTGCCTGTCATTGTGCTAGGAGCTAGAAATACAAAATCAATAGCAAATTAATAATATCCTTAGACACTCCATTCCCACCCCCAATACATCACACATATGAGTATGCTCACACACATGCATACATAGTCTCTCATTTTATAGAAAATACTGTTATTATGCATTTTAAGGGTTAAAGCTATTGATTTTAAAACAAGAACATTGTTTAAAAAGTATACTTTCTAAAGTCTTTTGTGGGCAGATACATTTAATTCTGTTGCTTTGCTATACGGAATTTTGTAGTCTTTTATTTTTTTATTTTTATTTTTTTAAATTTTTATTTATTTATGATAGTCACAGAGAGAGAGAGAGAGAGAGAGAGAGAGAGAGAGAGAGAGGCAGAGACACAGGCGGAGGGAGAAGCAGGCTCCATGCACCGGGAGCCTGATGTGGGATTCGATCCCGGGTCTCCAGGATCGTGCCCTGGGCCAAAGGCAGGCGCCAAACCGCTGCGCCACCCAGGGATCCCTGTAGTCTTTTAAATAGAGAAATTAAAATAGTGAAAGGGATCATAGGGGAAAGGAGAGAAAATGAGTGGGAAAAATCAGAGAGGGTGACAAAACATGAGAGACTCCTAACTCTGGGAAATGAACAAGGGGTAGTGGAAGGGGAGGTGGGCAGGGGGATGGGGTGACTGGGTGACGGGCATTTGACAGGATGAGCACTGGGTGTTATACTATATGTTGGCAAATCAAACTCCAATAAAAGAATATACAAAAAAGAAAAAAGAAATAGAGAAATTATTCTCTTTTTTTCCCAAGTTAAATTGTGGTACATTAGGTGATATTTGAACCAGTTTATGAGCTTCTGCTATGGCATGATGGGCTGACTCTACATACTGAAGAACACTATCCCCAAATTTAATTATCTTGGGGCATCAGCACTGCTTAGGACAAAATGAGCCATTTTGTTCATCATGACTGCAGCCTTTGCCGAAATGGAGGTTACAGGATAACAACTTAAAGGCTAACTCATTAATGCTCAGGGATAGATGAGGTATTGCGCCAGCAGACCAAACTGCTGCCGAAATATTTTCATCTAGAGACCTGTATCTCTTTCCCATGTTGTGATATATTAATGGGGATATCTTTATCCATTGTCACTTCCTGTAGACATTTGAATAATGTAGATACAATGCCTGCTGGGCATTGAGCCCTGTGCACTTCAATTTCTCAAACTCTAAAGATCTTTCAGTGACTAGAGAAAAATTGTGGTGGTGCCATAAACTAATTTATAAATATTTAAATGATGGCATCAGTGCAGCCTCTGCTTTTATTCTCACAGGTGTTTACTAGTGAGCACTGAGTCCTCCCAAACTATTTGATGAAGGCAATGGAGTAAATTAGTCCTCCAAATTGTAAGGCCTGTGGATTTATGCCTACTGAAAGTATTCTCATCCTCATAATGTCGAAGCAAGTGATCTTTCTGACATTAATTTGTATCTCCATCTGTGCTATGCATTTCCAGAGGACATGAGGAACAGGCTTGATGATACCCAAATGTGTTTCCCCCTTTTGTACTACTGTGTTGATAGCTTGATGGAGGAGTCACCTATCCTGGCGACAGATCCTGGAGGATGTTCTTTCACCAGACTGCAGTGAATGAGGGCAGAAGATCCATCTTCATGGAACCTGGAATATGATGAGTTTTACTATCCTTCCTGAAATGAATGTCCCCCCTCCCACCACCACCATCGTTAAGATGCCATCCTGGTCATTTGCCATCCCAAATGAAATTTTTTCTAACTTTTCCCTGGCTTCCGAATGTGTGTTGTGTAGCTCAAAAGTTACAGGTTCATGCAACATATTTTTAAAAGTTATTGAATCAGTCAGTATAACGAAATGCGCTAAATTTAATCACTAAAGTTTACGTTATTCTTACAACAAGCCTATGACATAGGTACTATATTTATTTCTATTTTACAGTTGAAGAAAGTGAAGCTCAGAGGAAGTAAATACTTTTCTCAGAATCACATGGATGATATGTAACTGTTACCCAAGTCCTTATGATTCTACAGTCTATCAATCTATGCTTTTTCTGCTAAAGCACATTGAAATAATCTTTTAAAAACCCTATTTGCTAATCTATTCATCCTTTTACTTTAAATCTAATGGTTCTCAACATTAGTTGCACATTAAAATCACCTGGGGGCTTAAAAATATACACAGATGCCATTCTCTGATTCTGATTTAACTGGTCTGAGGTGGGGCATGGGCAATCATATTTTTATTTATTTATTTTTATTTTGTTTTTAATTTTTTATTTAACTTCAATTTGCCGGGGATCCCTGGGTGGCTCAGTGGTTTAGTGCCTGCCTTCAGCCCAGGGCGTGATCCTGGAGTCCTGGGATCGAGTCCCACATCAAGCTCCCTGCATGGAGCCTGCTTCTCCCTCTGCCTGTGTCTCGGCCTCTCTCTCTCTCTCTCTCTGTGTGTGTGTGTGTCTCATGCATAAATAAAATCTTTTTAAAAAACAAATAAATTCAATTTGCCAACATATAATATAACACCCAGTGTTCATCCCATCAAGTGCCATTCTTAGGCCCGTCACCCAGTTACCCCATCCCCCCATTCAGCTCTCCTTCCACAACCCTTTGTTTTCCAGAGTTAGGAGTCTCTCATGGTTTGTCTCCCTCTCTAATTTTTCCCCACTCAGCTTCTCTCCTTTCCCTTACAATTCCTTTCACTATTTATTATATTCCATGTATGAGTGAAACCATATGATGATTGTCCTTCTCTGATTGACTTATTTCACTCAGCATATTACTCTCCCATTCCACCCACATCAAAGCAAAAGGTGGGTATTCATTTTTTCTGATGGCTGAGTAATATTCCATTTTTTAAAAAGATTTTTATTTATTTTATTTGAGAGAGAGAACACGAACGAGGGGAGGAGGAGAGAGAGAGAGAAGCAGGCTCTCCACTGATTAGGGAGCCCAATGAAGGGCTTGATCCCAGAACCGTGGGAACATGACCTGAGCTGGAGGCAGACACCCTGCAATCCTATTTTTAAAAAAACTTCCCACATGACTGTAATGTATTGCCAGAGTTGAAAACTACAAAGTTAGAACTTTGTGCTGTGTTCCTTTTTCTGTTTCCTGGTTATAAGGAGCATACTTAACTTTAGTTGCCTAATTCTTCACAGGGTCTGAGAAAGACTTCAGAGATTTCACTCAGTATAACAATGGGGGAGAGCTCTTTGCACAACGGTCTGGGACCATTGCCTTCAGATCTTCACAATTGCTTCCTACTCTATAGAATTTTGACCGTCATTGAAACTGAACTGCGATCTTAGACAAACCCAGTGAATCTTATGAAGGCATTTCAGGAATGACTGTAGATACCATTTGCATCCCTCTCCCACCAGGAGATCTGGAGAGACACATTCTTGATCATAATTCTCAAAGCTATGAAGTACTTTTACTGAGGGGTACTCTTTCTCTCTCTTTCATACAACAAACTTTTACTGAACCCTGTGTGTTGCAGGGACTGTTCATGGCTCTTAATTAGAATGAGAATTCCCTTATAAAGGGCACTTGGAATTTTGTGGAAGATTTAAAAAAATTTTTTTGATTGTGAAAATAATCGTGAATACTGATATTAAGTCATAGGTGGCCAAATGCTCTATAATGGTTAAAAGAGTTTTATGCAATTCTCATGACCAGAATCTTCAAACTTCAAATACCAATAGCACCTTTATGAAGAAATAATATATAATCCAGGTCTGAGATCTGACTTTTGCCCCTTCAATGACAGTGGCTATGATCTCCCAGTGGGGAGCCTGATATGGATCCAAGATCATGACCTGAGCCAAAGGCAGATTCTCAACCACTGAGTCACCCAGGTTCCCCTGTGTTGAGACTTTTTATTTTTATTTTATTTTTATTTATTTTATTTTTTATTGGTGTTCAATTTGCCAATATATAGAATAACACCCAGTGCTCATCCCATCAAGTGCCCCCCCAGTGCTCATCAGCCAGTCACCCCCACCCTCTCCCCACCTCCCTTTCTACCACCCCTTGATTGTTTCCCAGAGTTAGGAGTCTCTCATGTTCTGTGTTGAGACTTTTATTTTTTTATTTTTTATTTTTTTTGTGTTGAGACTTTTTAAAGGACTTTTCAGTCAGTCAACTTGTCAGTCAGCAACTATCAAGCCCTTAGTGTACACTGAAGCTTTACCAGGCACTATGTAAAAGGAAAAGAAGACAATCTTTAACATCAGAAAGCTCACAATCTAGTTGGAGAGACAAAATATATACTTATTAATAAGATTTAAGAACATTCCTCCAAACAACATGCTAACCAGTAAATATATCAAGCCAAAAGTAGTACAGCATAATGAAAAGAATATGATCTTCAGAGTCAGACAGAATTTGCTTCAAATTCTGTTCTCAAAGTTTTATTTCTGTGTGATCTTGGGCATGAAGTTCAACATCTCTGAGTGTCAGTTTTCTAATCTGTAAAATGAGATTTTACCTTGCAGTGTTTAAATCAGTATTACAAATAATTATCCATACAGCACCTGTAACATAGAAAATGCTCAGTAAACAGCATTCTCTATCATCAAAAACATTATACAATAAACAGTATTAAACTGAACAACATCATCAATCAACTGGAACTAATTGATGTTAATAGAACACTCCACTCATCAATAGCAGAATACATGTAGCAAGACAGACCAAACCTTAGGTCATACAGTAAACCATAACACATTTGAAAAGAATCGAATTCTTATAAAGTATGGTCTCTGACCATAACTGATTTAAACTAGAAAACAATTAAAACAGAGCAAAAAAAACCCCAATTACTTGGAAATTAAACCACCTAAATAATTCGTGGATCATAGAAGAAATCTCAAAGGAAATTAGAAATTATTTGGAATGGAATTAAAATGAAGATGCAACATAAAATTTGTGGATTTCAGTTAAAGTAGTGGATAGAGAGAGAATTTTTAGAATTAAAAGCATGTATTAGAAAATAAGAAAGGTCTCAAATCAATTATTTGAGAATTTGTTCGGGAAATTACTAAAAGAATAGCAAATTAAGACAAAATCAAGCAAAAAGAGGGAAATAAAAAAAAGCACAAGTCAATGATTTGTTTTTAAAGAGAGAAAGAAAATTGATTAAACCAAATCTAGTTCTTTGAAAATAAGTAATAAAAATGATTGCCTAACAATACTGAAAAGAAAAAAAAAACACAAATTGCCAATATCAGGAATAAAAGGATGTTATTACAGACCCTGAATATATTAAAAAGAAAATAAGTAAATACAATAAACAATTCTACACATCGAAATTCCACAACTCAGATGAAGTCACCAATACCTCAAAACCCAAATTAACAAAACTCACTAAAGATTAAATAGATAGGTTGAATAGTTCTTTAACTATTACAGAAATTGATTTCGTAGTTAAAAATCTCCTGAAAAATAGACCTGCAGGCCCAGATAGTTCCACTGATAAAATTTACCAAATAACTGAAGAAGATACAATACCAATCTATTTCAGAATATAGGAGTAAAGATTTCTGACTTACTTTATGATGGCAGCATTACCCTGATACCAAAACCAAAGATACTGTAAAAATGAATAAATAAATAAATAAATAAATAAATAAATAAATTAATTAATTAATTAAATTAAATAAAAACTGCAAACCAATATCTCACATGAACATAGAGGCAAAAAAACCTTAACAGAATACTTAAAAATTGAAACCAGCAATATGAGTAAAGCATCACAACCAATTGAGATTAATCCAGGAATGCTAAACCAGTTCAATATTCGAAAATCAATCAAATCAATCAACATAATCTGCCATTTTAACCACCTAAAGAAGAAAAAATCCACATGGTTATATCAATAGATATAGAAAATACTTGACAAAATACAACATCCATTCATGATTTTCTTTTTTTCTTTTTTTAATGAATTAATTTTTATTGGTGTTCAATTTACCAACATACAGAATAACACCCAGTGCTCATCCCGTCAAGTGTCCTTCTCAGTGCCCATCACACAATCCCCCCCACCCCCCTCCCTCTTCCCCTTCCACCACCCCTAGTTCGTTTCCCAGAGTTAGGAGTCTTTATGTTCTGTCTCCCTTCCTGATATTTCCCACACATTTCTTCTCCCTTCCTTTATATTCCCTTTCACTATTATTTATATTCCCCAAATGAATGAGAACATATAATGTTTGTCCTTCTCCGATTGACTTACTGCACTCAGCATAATACCCTCCAGTTCCATCCACGTTGAAGCAAATGGTGGGTATTTGTCGTTTCTAATGGCTGAGTAATATTCCATTATATACATAAACCACATCTTCTTTATCCATTCATCTTTCGATGGACACCGAGGCTCCTTCCACAGTTTCACTATTGTGGACATTGCTGATAGAAACATCGGGGTGCAGGTGTCCCAGCGTTTCATTGCATCTGAATCTTTGGGGTAAATCCCAGCAATTGCTGGGTCATAGGGAAGGTCTATTTTTAACTCTTTGAGGAACCTCCACACAGTTTTCCAGAGTGGCTGCACCAGTTCACATTCCCACCAACAGTGTAAGAGGGTTCCCTTTTCTCCACATCCTCTCCAACATTTGTGGTTTCCTGCCATGTTAATTTTCCGGATTCTCACTGGTGTAAGGTGGTATCTCATTGTGGTTTTGATTTGTATTTCCCTGATGGCAAGTGATGCAGAGCATTTTCTCATGTGGTTGTTGGCCATGTCTATGTCTTCCTCTGTGAGATTTCTCTTCATGTCTTTCGCCCATTTCATGATTGGATTGTTTGTTTCTTTGGTGTTGAGTTTCATAAATTCTTTATAGATTTTGGAAACTAGCCCCTTATCTGATATGTCATTTGCAAATATCTTCTCCCATTCTGTAGGTTGTCTTTTAGTTTTGTTGACTGTATCCTTTGCTGTGCAAAAGCTTCTTATCTTGATGAAGTCCCAATAGTTCATTTTTGCTTTTGTTTCTTTTGCCTTTGTGGATGTATCTTGCAAGAAGTTACTGTGGCGGAGTTCAAAAAGGGTGTTGCCTGTGTTCTCTTCTATGATTCTGATGGACTCTTGTCTCACATTTAGATCTCTCATCCATTTTGAGTTTATCTTTGTGTATGGTGAAAGAGAGTGGTCCAGTTTCATTCTTCTGCATGTGGATGTCCAATTTTCCCAACACCATTTATTGAAGGGACTGTCTTTCTTCCAATGGATAGTCTTTCCTCCTTTATCGAATATTAGTTGACCATATAGTTCAGGGTCCATTTCTGGGTTCTCTATTCTGTTCCATTGATCTATGTGTCTGTTTTTGTGCCAGTACCACACTGTCTTGATGACCACAGCTTTGTAGTACAACCTGAAATCTGGCATAGTGATGCCCCCAGCTATGGTTTTCTTTTTTAAAATTTCCCTGGCTATTCGGGGTCTTTTCTGATTCCACACAAATCTTAAAATAATTTGTTCTAACTCTCTGAAGAAAGTCCATGGTATTTTGATAGGGATTGCATTAAACGTGTAAATTGCCCTGGGTAACATTGACATTTTCACAATATTAATTCTTCCGATCCATGAACATGGAATATTTTTCCATCTCTTTGTGTCTTCCTCAGTTTCTTTCAGAAGTGTTTTGAAGTTTTTAGGGTATAGATTCTTTACCTCTTTGATTAGGTTTATTCCTAGGTATCTTATGCTTTTGGGTGCAATTGTAAATGGGATTGACTCCTTAATTTCTCTTTCTTCAGTCTCATTGTTAGTGTATAGAAATGACATTGATTTCTGGGCATTGATTTTGTATCCTGCCACGCTGCCAAATTGCTGTATGAGTTCTAGCTATCTTGGGGTGGAGGCTTTTGGGTTTTCTATGTAGAGTATCATGTCATCGGCGAAGAGGGAGAGTTTGACTTCTTCTTTGCCAATTTGAATGCCTTTAATGTCTTTTTGTTGTCTGATTGCTGAGGCTAGGACTTCCAGTACTATGCTGAATAGCAGTGGTTAGAGTGGACATCCCTGTCTTGTTCCTGATCTTAGGGGAAAGGCTCCCAGTGCTTCCTCATTGAGAATGATATTTGCTGTGGACTTTTCGTAGATGGCTTTTAAGATGTCGAGGAAAGTTCCCTCTATCCCTACACTCTGAAGTGTTTTGATCAGGAATGGATGCTGTATTTTGTCAAATGCTTTCTCTGCATTTAATGTGAGGATCATATGGTTCTTGGTTTTTCTCTTGCTGATATGATGAATCACACTGATTGTTTTACGAGTGTTGAACCAGCCTTGTGTCCCGGGGATAAATCGTACTTGGTCATGGTGAATAATTTTCTTAATGTGTTGTTGGATCCTATTGGCTAGTATCTTGTTGAGAATTTTTGCATCCAAGTTCGTCAGGGATATTGGTCTGTAATTCTCCTTTTTGGTGGGGTCTTTGTCTGGTTTTGGAATTAAGGTGATGCTGGCCTCATAGAATGAATTTGGAAGTACTCCATCTCTTTTTATCTTTCCAAACAGCTTCAGTAGAATAGGTATGATTTCTTCCTTAAATGTTTGATAGAATTCCCCCGGGAAGCCATCTGGCCCTGGACTCTTGTATCTTGGGAGGTTTTTGATGACTGCTTCAATTTCCTCCCTGGTTATTGGCCTGTTCAGGTTTTCTCTTTCTTCCTGCTCCAGTTTTGGTAGTTTGTGGCTTTCCAGGAATGCGTCCATTTCTTCTAGATTGCCTAATTTATTGGCGTATAGCTGTTCATAATATGTTTTTAAATCATTTGTATTTCCTTGGTGTTGGTAGTGATCTCTCCTTTCTCATTCATGATTTTATTAATTTGAGTCTTCTCTCTCTTCTTTTTAATAAAGTTGGCTAATGGTTTATCTATCTTATTAATTCTTTCAAAGAACCAACTCCTGGTTCTGTTGATCTGTTCCACAGTTCTTTTGGTCTCGATATCATTGAGTTCTGCTCGAATTTTAATTAACTCTCTTCTGCTTGGCGTGGGGTCCATTTGCTGTTTTTTCTCTAGCTCCTTTATGTGTAAGGTGAGCTTTTGTATTTGAGATCTTTCCAGTTTTTGAATGGATGCTTGTATTGCGATGTATTTCCCCCTCAGGACTGCTTTTGCTGCATCCCAAAGATTTTGAACGGTTGTATCTTCATTCTCATTAGTTTCCATGAATCTTTTTAATTCGTCCTTAATTCCCTGGTTGACCTTTTCATCTTTTATCAGGATGGTCCTTAACCTCCATGTGTTTGTGGTCCGTCCAAACTTCTTGTTATGGTTTAGTTCTAATTTCAAGGCATTATGGTCTGAGAAAATACAGGGGACTATCCCGATCTTTTGGTATCAGTTCAGACCCGATTTGTGGCCCAGTATCTGGTCTATTCTGGAGAAAGTTCCATGTGCACTTGAGAAGAATGTGTATTCAGTTGAGTTTGGATGTAAAGTTCTGTAGATATCTGTGAAATCCATCTGGTCCTGTGTATCATTTAAAGCTCTCGTTTCTTTGGGGATGTTGTGCTTAGAAGACCTATCGAGGGTAGAAAGAGCTAGATTGAAGTCACCAAGTATAAGTGTATTATTATCTAAGTATTTCTTCAGTTTGGTTATTAATTGGTTTAAATATTTGAGAGCTCCCACATTCGGGGCATATATATTGAGGATTGTTAAGTCCTCTTGTTGGATAGATCCTTTGAGTATGAGATAGTGTCCCTCTTCATCTCTCACTATAGTCTTCGGGGTAAATTTTAATTTATCTGATATGAGGATGGCTACCCCTGCTTTCTTTTGAGGACCATTTTAATGGTAAATGGCTCTCCAACCTTTTATTTTCAGGCTGTAGGTGTCCTTCTGTCTAAAATGAGTCTCTTGTAGACAGCAAATAGATGGGTCCTACTTTTTTATCCAGTCTGAAACCCTGTGCCTTTTGATGGGGTCATTAAGCCCGTTCACGTTCAGAGTTATTTTTGACAGATATGAGTTTAGTGTCATCATGATATCTATTCAGTCCTTGTTTTTGTGGATTGTTCCACTGAACTTCTTCTTAAAGGGGAATTTTAAGAGTCCCCCTTAAAATTTCTTGCAGAGCTGGTTTGGAGGTCACATATTCTTTCAGTTCCTGCCTGTCTTGGAAGCTCTTTATCTCTCCTTCCATTTTGAATGAGAGCCTTGCTGGATAAAGTATTCTCGGTTACATGTTCTTCTCATTTAGGACCCTGAATATATCCTGCCAGCCCTTTCTGGCCTGCCAGGTCTCTGTGGAGAGGTCTGCTGTTACCCTAATACTCTTCCCCATAAAGGTCTGGTATTTCTTGTCTCTTGCTGCTTTAAGGATCTTCTCTTTATCTTTGGAATTTGCAAGCTTCACTATGAAATGTCGAGGTGTTGAACGGTTTTTATTGATTTTAGGGGGGGGGATCTGTCTCTTTCCTGGATCTGAATGCCTGTTTCCCTTCCCAGATTAGGAAAGTTTTCAGCTAGGATTTGTTCAAATACATATTCTGGCCCTCTGTCCCTTTCAGCGCCCTCGGGAACCCCAATTAAACGTAGGTTTTTCTTCCTCAGGCTGTCATTAATTTCCCTTAATCTGTCTTCATGGTCTCTTAATTGTCTGTCTCTTTTTTCCTCAGTTTCCCTCTTTGCCATCAACTTGTCTTCTTTGTCACTCACTCGTTCTTCCACCTCATTAACCCTTGTCGTTAGGACTTCTAGTTTGGATTGCATCTCATTTTATTGATTTTTAATTTCTGCCTGATTGGATCTAAATTCTGCAGTCATGAAGTCTCTTGAGTCCTTCATGCCTTTTTCTAGAGCCACCAGTAGCTGTATAATAGTGATCTGAATTGGCTTTCTGACATTGAATTGTAATCCAGATTTTGTAACTCTGTGGGAGAGAGGCCTGCTTCTGATTCTTTCTTTTGAGGTGAGGTTTTCCTTCTAGTAATTTTGCTCAGTTCAGAGTGGCCAAAAACAAGTTGTATTGGGAAAATGAGAAAAAAAGAGAAGAGAAAGAAGAAAAGAAAAAGAAAACAAGAAAGAAAAAGGGAAAAAAAGGGTGGGGGAAGCAAACAGAAATCAAAAAGCAAAAAAAAAAAAAAAAAAAAACCACACACACAGGGATGTATCTTCTGATTCTGTATACTTTAAGTCCCTTGACTTCCCCTGGAACTTGTCCATCTAGCTGGTCTTCTGGGGGAGGGGCCTGTTGTGCTGATTCTCAGGTGTTAGCACTTGGGGGAGCTGCTCAGCCCCCTGCCTGGCGCAGGGCTCAGTGGTGGTTGTTTACCCCGTGAGGCCCCAGGAGGAACAGCCACAGTGGCGGGGCGGCAGCTCTGGAAACCTGGATTCAGCCCCCGCAGTAACTCCGGGGCTCTTGTCTGCAGGGCCTGGAGGCTCCGGGGCGGGGCCGCTGATCTGCTCAGCTCAGGGCAGGAGCGTCCCTGCTGTCCTGAGCCCTCCCGGCCTCTGACTGTCCCGGGAGGAGGCCGGATCCTGGGCTGTGTCCTGGCGCCCAGTGCTTCGGGGCCTGCGCTGTTGGATTCGCGCTCCCGGCCCCGCAGCCCCCTCCGCGGAGCCGCCGTCCGAGCCCCTCCGAGCTGCTCCGGGTCCTGCCGTGCGCGCTGCAGTCCTTAGGGAGGTCGGCTCTCTCCCCGGGGCGCAGGTGCCTGTTAGTGTCCCAGGGAGCCTGAGGGCATCCCCGCCCTCCTGGGTCCTGCTCTAAGTCCCTGCGAGGCCTTTCCACCCGGGAAGGTTGGTGCAGCTCCTGCTCCTCCGGGACGGGGCTCTCCTGTCCTGGGGACACTCGCCCCGGCCTCAGCCCGGCTCCTCGCGGGGCCCCTCCCCCTTGGAGGCCTTTAGTTTCTTTATTTCTTTTTCCCCGTCTTCCTACCTTGATGGAAGCGCGAACTCTTCTCACTGTAGCATTCCAGCTGTTCTCTCTTTAAATCTCAGGCCGAATTCGTAGATTTTCAGGATGATTTGAAGGTTATATAGGTAATTTGGTGGGGACAGGTGATTTGGAGACCCTACTCTTCTGCCATCTTGCCCCTCCTCCCCATTAATGATTTTTAAAAAAGAAAAACTCTAAGAAAACTAGGAGTAAAAGGAAATTTCCTTAACCTGAGAAGAGGCATCTAGACAAGACCAGCTGGAAAGAAAGGGGAAGAGCAAGTTGTTGGCTGAGCAGCACTTGAAAGCTCCAGGGGAAGTCGAGGGATTTACAGTATATAGAACCAGAGTATACCCTTCCTTGTTTTTTCTTTTTCTTTTTTCTTTTTTCTTTTCTTCCTTTTTCCAGGACAACTCGTTTTTAGCCACTCTGCACTGAGCAAAATGACTAGAAAGAAGAACTCACCACAAAAGAAAGAATCAGAAACAGTCCTCTCTCCCACAGAGTTACAAAATTTGGATTACAATTTGATGTCAGCCAATTCAAAAGCAAATTATAAAGCTACTGGTGGTTCTGGAAAAAAGGATAAAGGATTCAAGAGACTTTATGACTGCAGAATTTAGATCTAATCAAGACGAAATTAAAAATCAATTAAATGAGATGCAATCCAAACTGGAGGTCCTAACAATGAGGGTTAATGAGGTAGAAGAGAGAGTGAGGGACATAGAAGACAAGTTGATGGCAAGGAAGGAAGCTAAGGAAAAAAGAGAAAAACAATTAGAAGACCTTGAGGAAAGGTTAAGGGAAATAAATGACAGCCTCAGAAGAAAAAAATCTACATTTGATTGGGGTTCCAGAGGGCACTGAAAGAGACAGAGGACCAGAAAGCATATTTGAACAAATCATAACTGAGAACTTCCCTAATTTGGGGAAGGACACAGGCATTAAGATCCAGGAGATAGAGAGATTCCCCCCCCCCCACACACACACAAAATCAATAGAAACCATTCAACATCTCGACATTTAATAGTGAAACGTGCAAATTCCTAAATAATGAGAAAATCCTTAAAGGAGAAAGAGACAAGAGATCCCTAAATTATGGGGAGAAATATTAGATTAACAGTAGACCTCTCCACAGAGACCTGGCAGGCCAGAAAGGGCTGGAAGGATATATTCAGGGTCCTAAATGAGAAGAACAGGCAGACAAGAATACTTTATCCAGCAAGGGTGTCATTCAGAATAGAAGGAGAGATAAAGAGTTTCCAAGATAGGCAGAAACTGAAAGAATATGTGAGCACCAAACCAGCTCTGCAAGAAATATTAAGGGGGATCCTGTAAAACAAAGAGAATGCCCAAAGAAATAATCCACAAAAACAAGGACTGAATGGGTATTATGATGGCACTAAATTCATATCTTTCAATAGTAACTCTGAATGTGAATGGGCTTAATGATACCATCAAAAGACACGGGGTTTCAGGGATCCCTGGGTGGCGCAGCGGTTTGGCGCCTGCCTTTGGCCCAGGGCGCAATCCTGGAGACCCGGGATCGAATCCCATGTCGGGCTCCCGGTGCATGGAGCCTGCTTCTCCCTCTGCCTATGTCTCTGCCTCTCTCTCTCTCACTGTGTGCCTATCATAAATAAATAAAAATTAAAAAAAAAAACAAAAGACACGGGGTTTCAGACTGGATAAAAAAGCAAGACCCATCTATTTGCTATCTACAAGAAAAGAAAACCCAAAAGACTCCACCCCAAGATTCCTAGAACTCATACAGCAATTCAGCAGTGTGGCAGGATACAAAATCAATGCACAGCAATCAGTGGCATTTCTATACACTAACAATGAGACTGAAGAAAGAGAAATTAAGGAGTCAATCCCATTTACAATTGCACCCAAAAGCATAAGATACCTAGGAATAAACCTAACCAAAGAGGTAAAGGACCTATACCCTAAAAACTACAGAACACTTCTGAAAGAAATTGAGGAAGACACAAAGAGATGGAAAAATATTCCATGCTCATGGATTGGAAGAATTAATATTGTGAAAATTTCAATGTTACCCAGGGCAATTTACACATTTAATGCAATCCCTATCAAAATACCATGGACTTTCTTCAGAGAGTTGGAACAAATCATCTTAAGATTTGTGTGGAATCAGAAAAGACCCCAAATACCCAGGGCAATATTGAAAAAGAAAACCAGAGCTGGGGGCGTCATAGTGCCGATTTCAAGTTGTACTACAAAGCTGTGATCATCAAGACAGTGTGGTACTGGCACAAAAACAGACACATAGATCTATGGAACAAAATAGAGAACCCAGAAATGGGCCATCAACTCTGTGGTCAACTAATATTTGACAAAGCAGGAAAGACTATCCACTGGAGAAAGGACAGTCTCTTCAATAAATCGTGCTGGGAAAATTGGACATCCACATGCAGAAGAATGAAACTAGACCATTCTCTTACACCATACAGAAAGATAAACTCAAAATGGATGAAAGATCTAAATGTGAGACAAGGATCCATCAAAATCCTAGAGGACAACACAGGCAACACCCTTTTTGAGCTTGGCGACAGTAACTTCTTGCAAGATAAATCTATGAAGGCAAGGGAAACAAAAGCAAAAATGAATTATTGGGTCTTCATCAAGATAAAAAGCTTCTGCACAGCAAAGAAACAGTCAATAAAACTAAAAGACAACCTACAGAATGGGAGATCTTTGCAAATGACGTATCAGATAAAGGGCTAGTTTCCAAGATCTAGAAAGAACTTATTAAACTCAACACCAAAGAAACAAACAATCCAATCATGAAATAGGCAAAATACATGAACAGAAACTTCACAGAGGAAGACCTAGACATGGCCAACAAGCACATGAGAAAATGTTCTGCATTGCTTGCCATCAGGGAAATACAAATCAAAACCATAATGAGATACTCCCTCACACTAGTGAGAATGGTGAAAATTAACAAGACAGGAAACAACAAATGTTGGAGAGGATGTGGAGAAAGGGGAACCCTCTTGCACTGTTGGTGGGAATGTGAACTGGTACAGCCACTCTGGAAAACTGTGTGGAGGTTCCTCAAAGATTTAAAAATAGAACTTCCCTATGACCCAGCAATTGCACTGTTGGGGATTTATCCCAAAGATATAGATGCAGTGAAACGGCAGGACACCTTCCACCCCGATGTTTATAGCAGCAATGTCCACAATTGCCAAACTGTGGAAGGAGCCTCGGTGTCCATTGAGAGATGAATGGATAAAGAAGATGTGGTCTATGTATACAATCGAATATTACTCAGCCATTAGAAACGACTTATACGCACCATTTGCTTTGACGTGGACGGACCTGGAGATTATTTTGCTGAGTGAAATAAGTCAGTCAGAGAAGGACAAAAATTATATGGTCTCATTCATTTGGGGAATATAAATAATAGTGAAAGGGAATAGAAGGGAAGGGAGAAGAAATGGGCAGGAAATATCAGAAAGGGAGACAGAACATGAAGACTCCTAACTCTGGGAAATGAACTCGGGGTGGGGGGTGGGGGTGACTGGGTGGCGGGCACTGAGGGGGGCACTTGATGGGATGAGCACTGGGTATTATTCTGTATGTTGGCAAATTGAACACCAATAAAAAATAAATTTATTATTCAAAAAAAAGAAAAAAAGGAATATTACTCAGCCATTAGAAATGACAAATACCCACCATTTGCTTCAATGCTCACGGAACCAGAAGGTATTATGCTGAGTGAAGTAAGTCAATCAGAGAAGGACAAACATTATATGGTTTCATTCATTTGGGGAATATAAAAAATAGTCAAAGGGAATAAAGGGGAAAAGAGAGAAAATGAGTGGGAAATATCAGTGAGGGTGACAGAACATGGGAGACACCTAACTCTGGGAAACAAACAAGGGGTGGTGGAAGGGAGCTGGGTGGGAGGATGGCGTGACTGGGTGATGGGCCCTAAGGGGAGTACTTGATGGGATGAGCACTGGGTGTTATACGATATGTTGACAAATCAAACTCCAATAAAAAATATACCAAAAAAAAATAAATAAATAATATAAACAAAAGATCTGAAAAAAGAAATTTAAAAAATACCAGTATCATTCACAGTAGCACAATAACAATAAAATATTTAGAAATAAACTGAAGGATTAAAACCTGAGAAGAGGCATCTATGAAAAATCCATGGTTAACATCATAATGTGAAGGACAAATGCTTTCCTTTTAAGATGAGAAACAAGGCAAGGATACCTAGTTTCACAACTACTATTCAATATCACATAAAAGTTCTTCCTGATAACATAAGGTAAGAAAAATAAAAAATGTACAGATTGGAAAGGAAGAAACAGTCCCCATTTGTATACAGTATGATTATCTATGTAGAATATCTCAGAAATATAAAATGAAACCTTCCTAGAACTAATAAATGAATTTAGCAAAGTCACAGGATATAGGGTCAGTACACAACATTTACTTTATTTCTAAATACAAGCCATCTGGGTGGTGCAGTTGGTTGAGCTCCAACTCTTGGTTTTGGCTCAGTTCATGATCTCAGGGTGGTGAGATCAAGCCCTGTGTAGACTTCCGCACATAGCATGGAATCTGCTGGAGATTCTCCTTCTCTCTCTGCCCTTCCAGCTCACACACTCTCTCTCCCCCTCACTCTGTCTCTAAAATAAATAAATAAATTTTAAAAAATAAATTTAAGCAACGAACAATTGGAATTCAAAATTATAAAATATATATGTATAAGATGAAAATTGAGAGGAAGACTAACCATAAGAGCTGCTGAACTCCAGAGAACAAACAGGGTTGCTGGAGGGGAGGTGGTGGGGCAATGGAGTAACTGGGTGATAGGCATTAAGGAGGGCACTTGATGTAATGGGCACTGGGTGTTATATGCAAGTGATGAATCACCAAATTACCTCTGAAACTAATAGGACAGTATATGTTAACTAAATTGAATTCTAATAAAAAATATATATGTATACCAATTTAAAGACCTCAAAAAGTGAAATAGTTATGTATTACTATAGCAAACTTGCACAAGATTTATATGCTGAAAACTACAAAAACCTAAGGAAAGATATCAAAGAAAAAATAAATGATGAGACACACCATAAGCATGGATTGGAGGATTCAATGTAATAAAGATGCCAATTCTTCCCAAAGTGCAATAGCAATGAGTGAAAATCCCAGAAGGTTTTTTGTGGTTATCATCACTATAGACAATAGGAATTTCTAAAACTCTACATTCTAAAATTTATATGAGAGGACAGAGAAAAAGAGATGAAACAATTTTGAGAAAAGGAACAAAGTTGAAGGACTTGCACTAGTAAGTTTTAAGACTTACTATAAAGCTACAATAATGAATATGGTGTACGTGGCAAAGGAATAAACACTTGGATCGGTGGACAAGAATAGAGAGTTCAGAAGTAGACACACACAAATGTGGCTGTTTGATCTTTGACAAAGGTATAAAAATAATTCCTTGGAGAAATAAATTGTAGTGTTTTCAACAAATGGAGTAAATGCTCATTCATATGTAAAGAAAATGAAAAATAGAAACGAATCCTGACCTCAACCTCACACATTATGCAAAGATAAATTCAAAATTGTGTAAGATGTAAATATAAAACATAAAGCTTTAAAACTTTTAGAAAACTTAGGAGAAAACCTATATATAATCTGAGTTTAGGCAAACAGTTTTAGAAAGGAAACAAAAAGAATAATGTATAAAAAAGATAAGTTAGTTCTTATTAAAATTAAGAACACTCTCTCTGTCAAAGGCCCTGTTATGAAGATGAAATGACAAACTGAAGAGTGGGAGAAAATATTTGCAATTCATATATTCAGCGAAAGACTTGTATCCAGGATATAGAAATAATTCTGAAAACTCGATAGTAAAAAACAATCCAATTAGAAAATGACAAAAAGGCATGAGCAGACATTTCACTGAAGACCACATACAGATGGCAAATAAGTACAAGAAAAGATATTTAACATCATTAGCCATTAGGCAGATGCAAATTAAAATCAAGGTAAGATAACACTCCATACCTATTAGAATGTCTTTAAAAATACTGAAATACAAGTTCTGGTGAGGATATGGAGCAACTAGAATTCTTATACATTGCTCTTGGGAATGCAAAATAGTACAACCACTCTAGAAAACAGATGGTAAGTTTCTTTTATCATGTTAAAAATGCACTTACCATACAACCAATTGGCTCTTGGTAATTTTTCTTTAAAAAAATGAAAACTTAGGGGTGCCCAAGTGGCTAAGTCCATTAAGCATCTGCCTTTGGCTCAGGTCTTGATCCTAGGGTCCTTGGATCAAGCCCAACATCAGGCTCTCTGATCACTGGGGAGTCTGCTTCTCCTTTTCCCTCTGCAGCTCTCTCTCTCTCTTTCCCTCTCTGTCAAATAAATAAATAAAATCGGTTCTAAAAATGAAAACTTATATTCAGAGAAAAAACTGTATATGATTGTTTATAGCAGTTTTATTCATAATAATGAAAACCTGGAAGCAATGTCCTTCAATAGATGAGTGGTGAAACAACAAACTTTGGTACAGTCATACAATGGAATACTACTCAGAAAAAAAAATGAAAGGAAGGAAGGAAGAAAAAAGGAAAGTAGGAAGGAAGGAAGGGAAAGTTTCTGTCCTGGAGGCTTTTATAGTCTTAGACAAGTGCATATGGAGGTCAAGATGATTCTGATTACCATGTTATGAATGAAACTTTCTAGTGGCAGAATGGAAGGACATAGGAAATAGAGAAACATGAACCAGGGAAACAGTCATCGGATATTTATGGAGTGCCTTCTGAGCTCAGGCAGTGCACTATCCTAGCAACGGGGATTGGTGAACCTAAAATGTATTGTACAACAAGGAAATGTGTAAGTGATAGGGGCTCAGTTGGTTAAACCTCTGCTTTCAGCTCAGGTCATGATACCAGGGTCCTGGAATGAAGCCCCACATCGGGCTTCCTGCTCAGTGGGGAGTCTGCTACTCCCTCTCCCTCTGCCACTGCCCCTGCTGGTTCTCAATCTCTCTCTCTCTCTCTCTCTCTCTCTCTCTCTCTCTCTCTCTGTCAAATAAATTAATAAAAAAATTTTAATGTGTAATTGCAGGAGGAAATCAGGTATCAGCCACACAGAGCTTATAGACTAAGTGCATTCATAATAAGTTGAACATAAAGTGAATAGCCTACCATATATAAAGTCATATTTTGTTGCTGACTTCCATTATGACTAGAGAGATGTAGGACTTTTATTTCACCTCAGCTAAAATAAACATTACATTTCAGTCTCCAAATGGTTGATTCAAAAATCATGCTGACTTTGTCACTATATGTGAGGTTTAAATCTCTTTCAGAAGCAAGTTCCAAATGGTCAATCAAGCCATTTAAAATTCCAAAATCTTTTAAAGTACCCTATAAATGCTATACCTCCAAGCTAATCCCCATTTGATAGGCATTCTCGCTGATATCAAGTCAGAAATAGTAGTGCAAAGAGCACAAACTCTGAAAACAGACATAAGAAGATTACAATCCTAGTGCTACCATTATACCATCTGTGTGACCTCGGGATTTGACCTATTTGAGCCTTGGTTTCTTGTATAATGGACTTTGTCCCATGAAATCATGATATATGAGGAACCAGGTATGCTATTCAAGTACATAGTACAAGTTTGTACTTCTACAAATCATGCAGAAATTTCTGAGACTCAGCAGAGATGATAAACCAGGCCCTTATCTGCACATTAATATTTTAATAACAAATATTTGAACACATCTCTTACCTTTAAGCAAATCTTTCATTAATGGTAGTGTATTAAAAGCAATGCCTCTGATATGAAATGTGTTACTTCACTGAACTTTATAAAATCTATAAATAGTCTGCAGTAAGGGAATATGTGCAAGCCGTTGTTGACTTTTAATGAACTAGTCTAGTGTTACCTCTAAACTTTTAATGAAAGTTTCATCTGAACAGGTGGAATAGAAGGATAGATTGAATTTGGGGGAAAAAAGCTTTTTTTCCCAAAACTTTGTTCTCTAGATCTTTTGGATTGACATCCTTGGTTTTTGCTGTCCACATTTACAGAACTTCAGTGGGGATTTCAACCAGTAAGAATCACATTATTTCTCTGGCTGAGGTATAAAAAAATAAGACATGAGAGATAAGAGATACCACCATCCTGACCCTATTACACAGTCCGTAGGGTAAATGTTGGGGAGCAAAGCCTTAGAGGAAATAGAAGACCAGGATATTGACCATTAATGCAATCTCTTGGTAATCAGGCTGGAATATCAGGCCAACAATGTTGCCACAGGAGTATGCCTGGGTGTATGTGCATCTTCTTAACCCAACTATTAGGGATATTCCAACTTCTTAATCTCTTTGAGTTCATTCTACCCTCTGTGCCTTCAATGCTGACCAGTATGCTTATGCTTTTCCTCTCCTCTCAGCAGTCCAAAATTCTCTTCCTTTTTCACCTCAAAATGTTCTTCAGAAAAAGTGTCTCTGGGAAACCTGGGTGGCTCAGCAGTTTAGCTCTGCCTTCAGCCCAGGGCGTGATCCTCAAGGCCCAGGATCAAGTCCCGTGTCAGGCTCCCTGGATGGAGCCTGCTTCTCTCTCTCTCTATCTCTCTGTTTCTCACGAATAAATAAATAAATAAAATCTTTTAAAATAAGAAAAGAAAAAGTGTCTCTGATTGTTGCTTTCTCTATATACCTACTTTCCTTTCTTTACTGTTTCTGGAATTTATTAACAATCATGCATATATTTCTCCCACGAGTAACTGAATTCAAGCCTCTGACTACATCTAAGTCCCTCAAGGCAATCTCCCATGGCTTTTTAGTCCTCTCTCCATCCAGTCCCAGTCTCAAAATTTTATTCTTTCTTTGTACGCACAATTCCATTCCCTCTAGGAGGTTCTACTTCTCTCACCATTATTTTTCAGTCTTTTGCTGGCTCCTCTTCTTCTACTCAGATTTTAATTTGGGAGGTACTTTTATTCACTCATTTATGCATTTAATTTAATTTACAATTACACTTATTATGCACCTACCATGTATCATGACACAGTCTGTGCATATTGTTTATGACTCCCCTTCTTCCCTTTCCTTTGCCTTCCCTTCCCTTTGCCCTTTCCTCCTCCCTCCCCTTTCTGTTGCCCTCCACTCCTGTCCTCTTCTCTCTTCTATGCTTTCCAAAACAGATTCAGTCTCAGTATTATAGCTTCAACCAACTCAAAAGAGCTGATGATCCCAAATTCCTAACATTAACCCAAAAGTTTCACTTCAATTTCAGTCTTGTTTATAGCTATTTACTGGACATTCTTTCCTGGACATCATACAGTCATCATAAGACCAATGTGTTCCAAACCAAATATCCGCTACCTCCTTCAACCTGGCCTTATTCCTATGTCCCTCATTAATTTTACCAATTCAGTATCATTATTGGTTTCCTTGTGTTTACTCCCTATGTCTAATCAGTCACAAAATTTTACAGATTCAAACCTTTAAAAAGTTTTCAATTCTCTTTACCCACATCTTTTTATGTCTCTACTATTATTGCCTTCATTCTAGACTTCATCTTCTCTTATGTGTGCTATTGTAATGGTGAGTTTAATTATCTTTCTTCCTAGCTCCCCCTAATCCATTCTCCACCTGCTCTTAGATTTATCTTGCTAAATGGATTTGACCATGTCATTTCTCTGGTTTGGAAATGCTTAGAATTATCCACTTTATATAGTATGAAGTCCACTCAGTTGGGCATAACATTTTCAAGTCAATACAATCTAGACCTAAATCAATTTTCCAGATGTACTTCCCATCATTCCCTCCATGTACCCTACATTCCAGCTCCACTTAATCTACAATTCTCCAGCACATGAATATATAACATAACGTGAAATATTCTATTAAAACACTTTGAGTGCAAGTACTATGTATTACTTACCTTTGTAGCCCTAGTGTTTGCCATAAACAGATCTCAAGAAATATTACATAAAGTCATGAATGAATTCTATTTCTGCCATTCCTCAACAATGCAACTACTGGTCAGTAGTTTTCAACTTTTCAAGCTCTAGTTTCCTCATCTGTAAACTAAACATAGTAATAATTGCCATTCAGCCCCATAGATTTTGAGAGGAGTTCTCATGTCCCTTTTACGTCTTTTAATCTCTAGATTCTCATGATCCTACCCAGGCTTTGGCAGACAGTGGCAGAACCAACAGAGAGAGGGCTATAGGGCCAAAACCTGAGCAGCAGCTGCAGTGGGCCTGCCTCACAGCTGCTACCCAGGCTCTTGAGAACTTTTCACTGTTAACCCTTTGGGCCTGGTTCTTGAGAATCCTATGGATTATTCAGCCTCTAACTCTTATCTTCTTGGTTTCTGGGTAAACAGCACAGATTATTACCTGCCAACCTGTTTCATCTTTTTGGGCAACACTTCTTAAGTAGACCACTGATTAAACACAACATACCCATGTCTCAGATGAATGAGTTTTAAGCTTTCCCCATATTGGTGGCTCTCTGCAGACATGTTTCTTGTTTTCAGTTAACACAATGTTTGGCTTGGCACATATAAAAAATGTTGGACACAAACCTCTATTCTTTTAGACATTCATATTCTGTTCTTGACAGCTCAACTTGTATGATTTTATTTAGCAACTGTGTCCCACCCTTGCCTCATATAAGCCTATGAGCAACTGAAAAACTCAAGGGCATTTCACACTAATTTCTGTCATGACAAATTATATTGTATATGTATTGTTAGCATTCTGAGTTTCCAAGAACAACTATGAAATTATTAATTTCCACTCATCATTCCATTCTCTTGATAATTGTTACAATCATGATTTTATTATCCACCTTTTCAGCTCCTATGTACTCCTGTCTTCTTATACCCAACCTTGAGCTGTCTGTATATTTGATTATTTCTCTTTGTCCTCATCCTTGTAATCTGTATAATCTGTACATTTTTTGTTTAATTTTTTATTATGGAAAATATACATAACTTAATATTTACCAATTTTACCATTTTTATGTATAGAATTCAGTGTGATTACCAACTCTTTATGTTGAAAAATTTCAAACCTATACAGAAGTACAATAAATGAGACAAAATAAAAATAAAAAAATAAAAAGTACAATAAATGCCCATATACTCTTCACCTAGAGTCACTCTTTGCTAATATTTTACCACATTTGATTCCTCCCGCTCTCCCGCCATCCCTCCCACCATCCCTCTTGATATAGATAGATATATAGATATAGATATAAATATATAAAGATATAATGAATGTCTGTGCCCCCCATTCATATCTTGTTATAGCAGCTAGAATTGACTAAGACAGAAATACATATTATATGTATATGTGTATGTATTTATATCAATTACTTTAAGCAGTTACATGCCTACACTACAAAATTATGAAATGTGATCCCAGTCTTTATGCATTTTTGAAGATCCCCAGATGAGTCTGATGCATGATGAGAGTTGACAACCACTGCTGTAGAGTGATTATTCCTCTCCTCTATTCGAAACTCTACCCTCTTGTGGTCCCCTCTACCCAAACCTGTTTGTATGGCTGCAATGACATCCATAATCTAGCCTGGGATTCATCTCCTAACACTTTTCATATCACTCTTCATAATCTTGTAATATATCCTCTAAATGGGCAGAACTGTTTCATAACTTTGTAGCTCTTCATGCACTGTATCCTCTGCATGGAATATCCTTCCTTTCCTTATCTGTTAAAATACTTTTCATTCTTCAAAATGTATATGACACCTCTTTTAGGAAATTTTTCCTGAACCTATTGTCTCTGTAGCTGGTAAAAATTTTTACTGTCATTTATGAAAAAAATGAATTGTAATAATTTGTTTACACATTTATCCCTTACTCAAATGTGCAATCATTGATAGTTGGGAATGTGCCTTATTTACCTTTGTATCCTCAAAACTTAACCACTAGATCAGTGGTACAGTAGTACCCAATCATATTTGTAGACTGAGTTGGTGAATGAATGAATGAATTTTAAAAATGTTTCCACACTTCTAAGACAGAAAAGTGAGGAAGAAAGAATGAGGCAGATTTTTTTAAAAGGAGGTTTGTTAGTTGAAAATACTCAGTGAGAGGATTTCTGTCCTTGGGAAGAAAGGCTTTTGTCTGGAGTAAACTAGACTGTGCTAGGAAGGATAACTAATTCCATACAGACAGGCAGCCAAGAACAGTCTGTGGCCAAAGTGTTGATGGATGACAGCTGGAAATATGGCTTGTGAACCAACTAGAAATGACACATCAATCTGAGGTGCAAAATAAATCACTGGGACTCCAAAGGATTTGTTCACTTTAAAATCTCACTCTACGTGAACATTTAATAAGAACACTTAAAATTGTTATAGCATTTTACCACTTTATACTTCACACATTCACATATATAATCTCATTTAAATTTCCCAACAACCCAAATAAGGACAACATTATCACCCTGTTTTATGATGGGAAACTGAAACTATACAAAATTCAACAACTAGCCCATGATCACACAGATGTTGAGTGGTACAGTCAGAACACAAATAGACCTTGAGATAATAAAGGGAGAAGAAATAAGAAAACAAAACAAAAAAACAAGGAAAGTAAAGAAATCCACAGCATGCACTTTAAATTTCATTCTGGGGTTTATTAACACCAAGTTTGTTGGTCTTTTCTCAATGATACTTAAATGAATGTGTCAGAGAAGGGGATGCTTCTAGGCTAAGAGTAATTGATTGATTATCTATGATGTATCAGTTATAGTGCAAGTCATTTTATATTTCATACCAATGACGTCCCTCTATGGTGGATATTATTATCCACAACTTCTTAATTAAGAAATTTTTATTGAAGTATATAGTTGGCAAACAATGTTACATTAGTTTCATAATGATTTGACAAGTCTATATATTATGCTATCCTCAGCACAAGTGTAGCTAACACCTATCACCATATAATGCTATTACAATACCATTGACTATATTTCTTACACTGTACCTTTCATTCCTGTGACTTATTCATTATATAACTGGAAACCTATAGCTCACTCCCCTTCACCCATCTTGCCCAATCCCCACCTCATCCCCTCTGACAACCATCAGTTTCTTGTCTATATTAACAAGTATGCTTCTGTTCTGCCTTTTTGTTTGTTTTCTAGAATCCACATATAAGATAAATCATATGATATTTGTCTGACTTATTCCACATAGCATAATACTCACTAGGTTCATCTATGTCTTTGCAAATGGCAAGGTCTCTTCCTTTTTATAGCTGAGTAATATTCATACATATATGAGTAATATTCATATATTATATGAATATATATACATATATATATATATATCTTCTCTATTCATCTATTGAGGGACACTTGGGTTGCTTCCATATCTTGGCCATTGTAAATAATACCGCAATAAACATAGGGATGCCTATATCTTTTCAAATTAGTATTTCCATTTTCTTTGGGCAAATATCCAATAGTGGAATTACTGGATCATATGGTTTTTCTATTTTTAAGTTTTTAAGGACTTTCCATACTGTTTTCCAGAGTGGCTATTCCAATTTACATTCCCATCAACAGTGCCTGAGTATTCCTTTTTTTGCCCTGTCTTTACCAACACTTGTTATTTCTTGTCTTTGATTCTAACCATTCTGGCAGGTGTAAGGTGATATCTCATTGTGTTTTTGATTTGCATTTCATTGATGATTAGTGATGTTGAGCATCTTTATCCACAGGTTTAAAATGGAGAAATTGAGACGCAGAAAGTTTAAATAATTTTCCTAAAGATCTACAAAAGTTGGGGGAAAAAATCTGAACCTTGTTCTGTTTAACTCTAAAACCACCACTTAGATGCCAATCATATAATTAATTCCTATATATCGGTTATATTTAAGGAAAACATTCTTTGAAAGTATTGTTTGGACTGTCCATTATCTTTTTATGAAAGTAAAACACAAAGAGAAAGAAGAGAACAGTGTTCTGAGCAGGACTAGTAATCACGAAAATCAACCTTTTTCAATCATAAGAAAAGTGAGACTTGAGTCTTGAGGGATGAGTAAAATTTGGAGCATCAGCTATGCCAGGGAAAACATTTCAGGAAGGGGTAACAACCTTAATGAAGGTACTGAGGAGAGCAGCACCTGCTGGAGAGTAGTAAAAAGCCCAAGAGTTGTGGGTGTAATTGATTGCTATCATCTTAGAAATGCAGTATAAACTTCACAGTTTGAGGAGTATATTCTGCCTCTTGGGATTTTTGGGTTTGGGGAGAGTTATTTTCTTGGATGCTAACATCAACTGAGGGCCTTTCTGGTACAAGGAAATTGAATTGCTGATTGCTGGACTGTGTTATGAAAGAGAGGAAGCCACTGATTACCATCAGCTCCCTGCAGGGCCCCACTGGGACAACAGTGATAACTGGCAAATAGACCTTGAGATAAGAACAAGAGAAGAAATGAGAGATGAGATAAGCAACCTTAAAAAAAGAAAGATCCAAAATAGGCATCTTTGATAGATTTGGGTTTTTATTGAAAAAAGTAATACATGTACTTCACACACAAAGTTTCAAAGAGTGCAAAAGGGTATAACAATGGAAGACAGTCTACCTCTGCACACACAAACATATGTACATACATACATCTTATTTATTTATTTATTATTCACGAGGATTATTTAGTTCAGTCTCAATTTTTCATTGGTATAAACAATGTGGTAGTCAACACTGTTGTATATGTATACCTTCGCATGCTTGTGCAAGTATTTTCATAAAATAAAGTTCTAAAATGGGACTTTTTGAGTCAAGAATAAATGCTATTTTCATAATCACATATGTTGCAAAATTATGCTCTCCAAAGATGTTGCACCAATTTATAACCCTGTGTATAATGCCCATCTCTTTATTCTCACCAACACCAGGCGTTATTTAACTTTTGATCTTTTCTAACCTGATGGAGGAAAGCAATAGTTCACTACTCTTTTCATTTATGTTGCCTTATTTATGAAGTTAAACATCTTTTTCTGTGTATTTCTTTTTTATCTATTGATTTGTGAGAGATCTTTACATATCAAGTAACGATCCATTGTTAACCAGATGTACTGAAGATGTTTTTCTAAATTGCTTTTCAACTGTGTTTATTGTATTTCCATGCAATTTTTTTTCATTTTGTTTATAATCAGATTTATCAAACTTTTTTGTTTTATTTATCACTTCCAGATTGCATATAATTTCTCCATGTTTTCTCCTGGTATCTTTACAATCACCTCTTCCATTTGACTCCTTGATATTTCTAGAACTTATTTTGTAATAAGTTGGGCAATTTCTTTTCCATGGCATTAATTTATTACTCACATACCAGAGCCAAACTTTTAAAATCAGTATAGATTTATAATGCCTTTTAATATATGGTATATGAGAGTTTTTCCTCATACTCCCTCTACCTCCAGCCACTTACTTTTCCCTTTTGAATTATCTTGGCTTGTCTCACACTAAATTATATATATAATTATAAATTATATATAAACATATATATTTTAATAGTTAAAAGATATGTTGTTAAAGTGATTGTTCCCTGTTGTGTCAAGATTGAGAGTGTGCTCCAAAATCTTTATTTTGAGAGGCATTCACACACACACATCACTCCACAAAACAAATAATGCATTTTAAAAATATAATGGTTTAGACATGAAATTCTGAGGATACTTATAATAAATAAAGAGTAGGCTTACCAGATTCAGTGAATAAAAATACAGGATGTCCTATTAAATTTTAATTTCAAATAAACAGTGAAATTTGTTCTAATCATTTCACAGGATATATATTTACCTAAAGGCTATTTGTGGTTTACCTAAAATTTAAATTTTACAAGGTATGTTCTGTTTTATAGGCAAACTTAATCAAGAGGAAAATGACCAGTATCTAATAAGTGCAAAGGAAAGTTGCATAGATTGCTGAATTAACACTTTCTGGTCAGTGGGAAGCCCCCCCTTTTTTTTGGGGGGGAAGCCCTTAATACAGGCACTTAGACATTGGCTTGAGCAGAGCAATTACAATTCTAGGGTGTGAATTAAATGAGCTTGTTTTGTCTTTTGGGCTTTGGCTTGAAAAATGAAACTTCTTAAATAAAATGCAAGGGTCTCAATGGATTTGAAGGGTTTTTTGGCTTTCCAACTCTGCTTTAAAAGAAAAATCAGTTTCATAGAAATTGAAAATTAAGATTCTGTTATATGTGTCATACTATAAAGACTTTTGATATATAGGCTTTCTCTTAAGATTAGTGTTTTGAGTTCAAATTATTGGGTAAGTTCCCAAATTGATTTTATCATTTGGAGTTGGTGGGGAAATGTCATTCTTATTAATCACTTTAGATAATAAGTTTTTTAAAGATTTTATTTATTTATTTATTCATGACACACACACACACACACACACACACACACACACACACACACACACAGCGGCAAAGACACAGGCAGAAGGAGAAGTAGGATCCATGTAGGGAGCCTGATACGGGACTCAATCCCACGACTCCAGAATCACACCCTGAGTCAAAGGCAGGTGCTAAACCTCTGAGCCACCCAGGGATCCCCTAGATAATAAGTTTAAGTAGAACTCTTTATGATTGATTAAGCCCTTTATTTTTTAAGTGGCCAAGTGATTTGGAACTGAAATTTGGATATTCTCTAATTCATGAATATTTCTTATTTAGTTATTTTCTAAAAATGAACTTCACTTTTGGATCAAACTCCTGTACTTACTGTTGTATATTGTTGCATATTGAGAAAAGCATTGGCTCTGGAGTGAGAAGACCTGGATTAAAGCCCCACGTCTGCCTCTTAGTAGCTCTGTACTATAAATGTGTGGTAAATGGCTTACCAACTTTGACCCTAGTCTCCTCATTGATGAAACGGGCATAATAGGGAAGCCTGGGTGGCTCAGCAGTTGAGCGTCTGCCTTCGCCTCAGGGCGTGATCCCTGGGTCCAGGATGGAGTCTCCCAATGGGCCCCTTTGCAGGGAGCCTGCTTCTCCCTCTGCCTGTGTCTCTGCCTCTCTCTCTTTTTCTCTCTGTGTCTCTCATGAATAAGTAAGTAAATAAATAAATAAAGTCTTTAAAAAAAAGAAAAGAGCATAATAATCTCTCCTTTATAGGGATTGAGAATTAAATGATATATACAGGCCATATGCATGGCACTTTGTAGATAATCAATAAATGTCAATTTTTATATAGATACTCATATTAAAAATTACATATATTTTGATAATTGTTTCCATTGATACTTTTCTAGAAGGTGTAATTTTTTTTCAGAGAGGGAGCGGGGAGAGACAGAGGAAGAGGGAGAGAGAGAGAATCCCAAGCAGGCTCCATGCCCAGCACAGATCTCATAACCGTGAGATCTTGACCTGAGCCCAAATGAAGAATATAAGACACTTCAAGGATTAAGCCACACAGGCACCCCTAGAAGGTAGAATTTTGTTTGGCATTCAATTTCTCTTTAAAGGCTGATGAGTTCTTTAGTCTCACAAATATGGGGGGAAACCAGATAAATATAATGATCTGATGTTGGTATGCTCAGTATAAAACAAACCAAAAAACCTCAAATATATAACAACATGTATCAATGGGGTTCCTTCTGTAAATTTACTGAATTGTAATAATGATGTTTGCCTTTGTTTGTAAATAATAAGGTTCTAAGAAGATTGTCTTAACTTTGGGAGAAAAAAACCACTAGCTAGACTTGGGGTGCGAGTTGGTGGGTTGAGCCTCATGATTCTTCTAAGGTCCACCCTTTGAAATGAACCTATGCTTGACCACATCAAGTCACAGATAGAGAGCATTTGGTTTCTGCTAGTTTTTTTTTTCTCATTGGAAATTTGTCAAGGACTTGTTAGATGCTGTGGAATGATTAGATGTGGGAAAAAACCTGAAACACTGTGCCTGGTCCCAGGCCTTTTGGATGACTGTTGATGATCTGTAGGAGTAGGAAGGCTGCTGGTGAGAATTTATGATATCCAAGAGATGTCCAAGGGAGAGTGGTGAGAAGCAAGGTTTCACAGAGGCAGAAATTTAAACATACCATAGATGATCCTTAGTCACTTTCTTCTATATAGGCTCTACCTCCAATTACAGACAATGCTAAGCCTCACTTTTCTTCATTTATAGGATGGAGGTGGTATGTGCAGGTGGAAATGGGGATGGGGATTGCTTAACTAACTCCATGTCTGGTGTGAGAAGAAAATGAGAAAACAGATTTTAGTGTTCTTTGAAAAAAGCAAGAAGTACTATCTAAGTTCAAATGCATGCATTGCATTAGGTGGCATGCAAACCCGGGATTTCTTGGGAAACTGAAGGAGCAGCAACATATTCTTTCATCACCTCTTCTTCATCCCTTTTTCTCTTGTCAGGATCATGGCCCAGTCCAGGTCAAGGAGTCTTTATCTGCTAGTGTCTCTGAGAAATGTATAGTTGTCTTCATACCAATAGCTAGATGTATGCTAAAGCTCTCCTGAGAGGGAACTTCCTGAAAGCTTGAAACCATTCACTTTTTCATTTAATTTGAAAATAAAATGTTATTTCACAATGAAAAAAGTCCTCTGACTTAGAACCAATGAAAGGAAAGTTATGTCATCAATCAAATGAAGAGCCTGGACCATCAGATTATTTCTAAAGGTCTCTTCCAGCTCTGACATTTTAATTGAGAGTCCTTGTGACGAAATTTCAGCTACCTTTCAAATCCAATCTCCCCCTACTTCTAGCCTCTCATTGTAAACTAATTTCCCTTGCCTTCCCTTACCAGTCTGTCCCAGTTGCCCTAGGTATTTTGATGTACTTCCTTACAAATGGAAATTCAATCTTTTTTACTCTTCACCTACCTAAAACCTATTGAGCCTTTGAGACTGAGTTACCAGTGAAAATTGGGACTATTGGTCAGGCAGTGTACTAAGTACTTTATCTGAGTAATTTCTAACCTTTACGTAAGCATTTTGAAGTGGGCTTCAGTCTTAGCCATTTACAGGAAAGGAAACTGAAGCTTAGAAAGTTTAAGTAACTTGCTAGACATCACACAGGTAGTGGCAAAGTTAGGGTTTGATTTCAAGTCTATCAGCCTCCATAGTTAGGTTTTCAAGTTCAAGACCCACCTTTCCCAGCTCCAGAGACCTTCACCTTCTTCAGACCCTCCAGGTCTTCAAACCAAGCCCACATTTAATACTATCTTTTAGTAGACACATCTTTTCTTTTCAATCTCTTTTTGAGTTGTCCAAGAGAAAGGACCATGGCTGATTCAATCCTATATAGCCAGTGATGGCCACCTCTGTGATTTGTACACAAAAGGAGCTTAATAAATATTTGTTGATGAGTGGACATCAGATTAATTTTTTGTTTAAAACCTGTGTTTAGGGATCCCTGGATGGCTCAGCGGTTTAGTGCCTGCCTTTGGCCCAGGGCATGATCCTGGAGTACCGGTATCGAGTCCCATGTCGGGCTCCCTGCATGGAGCCTGCTTCTCCCTCTGCCTGGATCTCTGCCCCACCCCTCCCTCTCTCTGTGTGTCTCTCATGAATAAATAAATAAAATCTTAAAAAAATAAAACCTGTGTTTGAGTATTATTGAATATGTTTTTATCATTAGAAGAAAATTGTAGCTAGGGTAATTTGTGAGCTGAAGCCATTGTTACCTCTGTTGCTAAGGGAAGTCAGTTACCCTGGGATACTAATTAACTGCAGCTATTGTGGAAATTAAGCCAGCAGCCCCCAGTGGGTTCAAAGAGCTTATGGGAGGAGGGAATCTAGAGGTGTCAAGTAAGAAAGTATCTTTTCTGATTTAAGGGAAAGAGACTAGGGGAGAGGGTGGTTTGTACACTTTCAACACCATCACACCTCTGTGAAGCTTATTTCTCTTCCTTAGTGGGCAGAGTTTTCCCTATAATTAGCTCAAACAGTGGAGGCAAGGTGAATAGACAGTCTGTGGCTGAGGTCAACAGATCGGTCTTTGCTAGCCATTGAGGGATAAGCATGTGGGGGGCTTTGATGACAAAGCAGCTCAAAGTCTGAATGGAAAGTACCTGTTGGAAGAGACTTTAATATTCCAGTTCAGCTGATGAAGGGAAAGGAAGAGATCAATAAAGAAAGTAACAGACTCTACCTGGGGCGCCTATTGCATTTAAAAGAATTATCTACTCTGCTGTCTAAATTGGAGTTCAATGGTTTTAAGAAAGAGATTTATTCATGATTCCAGAAAAAGTCTGGACAGTGTAATTATTTATCTGTAACATACCCAGAGCTCAAATTTTTGGACTTGGCCTCAAGTTGCTCTAACAGACTAGTTCCACCTAGTGATAGTGTACCTAAATTGCAGTTTGTTTTTCTGAGAAAATGAAAACGTGGCCTTTACAAGTGGATACTGCAGCACTGAAGTCATGAAATTATTCAACAGCTGAGCACTGGCTTCATAAGATGCACTGAGCTAGGGACAGCTACGCATGTCTGGAGACAGGAGAGTGAGTGTTTTGCATATTGGCTAAGTGAGACAATAATAAAACTTTTGATTAACAGCAGGAAGTGAGAGCACCAGACCTACAGGAAGCATATAAAATAGTATTTAGAGACCATAGCAAGTGGGATTAACTCTCTCCCTACTGACTCATGCTGTTGAAAGGTCTGTACAAAGAGCCCTGCTACAGGACAGAGAGCCATGAGAAGATAAAGAAGAAAATTCCAGGGAGAATCCTGAACAGAAAGATAGGAAGACACAATGTAATCTAGCAGCAACATGGCACTCCTCTCATTTAATGAAATAATTTGAGAAGATAATTGTCTAAGTTCACCAGGGTGACACAAAGATCTTCTTAGCTCTAGATTCACATATTCAAATGCCCACAGGATTAAGCACCTTCAACTCTAAGCATCCAAAGCTAAAAAAAGCATCAGGTGAGCCAAGGTACATGTCTGGCAGTCCCCAGCCAGAGCTATCTGAGCTAGGAATTAGAGCAACCATACCCTTCAATGCCAGAGACGGGGAATAAGTACTGAGCCCAAAATGTCCAGGGTAGATAAGGCCTTCTATACTTCAGATAGAGGAGAGTATGAAAGCTCATCCTGTAGACAGGTTTCAGCAAGCTCACTGACCTGCAGGTGTAGGCTTTGGGCTGCTGTACCACATTTGGGGAGCTAGATCCTGAAAATGCTCTCCAGGGATCAAAGACCTTTTCCTTTCCCATGGATGGATGTAGCTCCACTAGAAGCACAGATTTTTACCCACACAGTATTTCCCACTTCCACATCATTCTCCCTAGAGCCACAGATTCCTGCTGTTCATGCCCGGACTCCACCTCCAACCCACCTCTGGGGCAGCCAGTGAGCACTTAAGGTCCTCCTGCTGTGACCCAGGCATTCAGTCAATTTTAAAATCCAAGCTTCTAATGAATACACATATTTAAAAAAGTGTTTCTTAATTTAGGTTCCCCTCAGGTTACTTGGTGGGGGGAGGGGTGATGAGTAGATTGTGGAGGAGTAAGGCTCGCAAATCTGTATCTTAACAAAATTTTTCCAGTTTGTTCTAATTCAGACAAGACTCTGGACTGGATTATCCTGCAGCACTTCCAGTTCTACCTCATCTAAGAATTTTTCCCAGTTTTATCAGCCTTCATTGATGTTCTACTCCTTTTGAACTCTTGAAATACAAAATCAAGATTTGTGAGCTTCTTTTTTTAAGATTTAATTTACTTATTCATGAGAGACACAGAGCACCGAGAGAGAGGCACAGAGAGAGACAGAAACATAGGTAAAGGGAGAAGCAGGCTCCCTGCAGGGAGCTCCATGCAGGACTCGATCCCAGGACCACGGGATCACACCCTGAGCCAAAGGCAGACGCTCAGCCATTGAGCCACCCAGGTACCCTGATTTGTGGCTTCTTAAAGACTCCAGAAACTAATCAGTAAACAATTACCTGGCACAGAAAACCCCTCCACAGCACCTCAATACATGCTCCTCTTCAATCGCCATGTAACATGGAACCCATCACCTCCATTAATAACTCTAGTAGCCAAAAGATCTCCACTATCTCACTGATTTCAAATGTTTCCATGTTACAACCTGAACCCAATGGGGCAATTGGTAACATTTAAACAAGAACTTTTTAAAATATTTGCAAAGTTTTCACTTTAAAAAGTATTTTGCTTTGAAAGTGATGCTGTCTCTTACAGAAAACATCTTGTAGAAATTCTTTTGCTAAAGGAGTTTGTAGTCATTCCCCTGGGTGTGTGTCTTCTATTAAGGCAATGATCTCAGAATCCTTGCTACAAAAGCCCAAACAAAATTCTAAATTCCCTCAAGCATCCCTGGACAGGCAGATATATTGGTGGTCAGCTGCAGAGGGCAGCTTGGAAACTGAAATCAATCTGCTTTAGCCTCTGTGCTTTGGCAGCATTTTCTTAAATTGCTCTTCTGTGTTGTTAGTTGCTGCAAGGCACCTTCCGTTGAAAAGGAAATTTGTGCATGACCCCCTAAAAAACACCTGTCTAGTACAGACCCTTGAAATCATAAATTCACACCAAAGACGAAAACAGAAAAAAAAGAGAAATTTGTGGATGGAAAGAATTCTCCTTTTACCTTGCAAAAATCATCATGCAGGACCTTCGCTTAAGATGGTATAAAATAATGATTCACCTATCAGGATTGAATTGAAAACTCTTAAGATCCAGAAAGGGTTCATTGGGGAGAGAAAGGGATGGTTACTGTCATGTTTCATAACTCCAAGGGGCATCACTTAACAATTTGAGGGATGTGGAGAAGACTCTAAAGAATGGTCCCCTGGTAGCAAATGAAAACAGGTGGCCAGAGGAGGTCTAGAAAACAGCTTGATACCAGAGTAGGGCAGAGTGGCTCAGGATAATAAAATCAGTGAGCATTGAGGTTGGCATCTGTATAGAGCTCCAGCTCTGCAATAGTCTAGGCAAAGGAATCTACCAGAGGCCAGAAAAAGCCAGTACAGTCCAAGGTACATTGCCAGGGAAGGTAGAAGTAGTGCTAGGGAGTCAACATGGGAACTTAGGCCACCAGGTTATAAGACTAACTTTATAACAGGGGAGACTGGAGAGGAAAGCAAATCTAGAATGGAAGAACTGAAATTGCTGCTAGGATTTCTGCTGGAAGTAGCAACAGTTCAGAAAAGAGTGAAACAGAGCTTGCAGGTGAGGGATTTATTTGCCTCCTCTGGAGGAGGTATAAACAGCCCAGGAAATGAGTTGGGAACTTATAGGGGCTGACCCTGACAGCATTCCTCAGAATCCTTTTGTGCTCCATACCAATAAACATCAAAGCCTAGAATTTTACATTTTATTTTCTACAACAATAAAAGTTACCAAAGCTGACTACCAGAACACATAGATAGAATGTATAACCAAACTAATTACCACAGAACACAGTAAGAAAATTGTTAAAGAGCAAGTCTCCCCCAGAAGCACTAGGCCCAAATTGTTTCATGGGTAAATTCTATGGGGTTTTTAAAAATATTTTTTCTTTAGATGTTAGGATACTTTTAAACTTATAAAAACTGCAGATAGTACAGAGAGTTCTCAAACAGTCCACACCAGGCTTCTCCTATTTTCAACATCTTACATTATTATTGTATATTTGTTAAAGAACTAATAATGACATATCATTAAAGTCCATATTGTATTCAAATTTTCTAATTTTAACTTAATGTCCTTTTCCTGTTTCATGATATTCCAGCAAGCATATAGTCATCACGTCTCCTTAGGCTCCTCCTAGCTGAAATGGTTTCTCAGACCTTTCTTGTTTTAGATGATTTCGGCAGTTTTAAGGGGTCTTTTGTAGAATATCAGGTCTTTTGTAGAATGTCAGGTCTTTTGTAGAATATCTCTGAATTGGGATTTCTACACAGCTTTTCTCATGATTAAACAGAGATTATAGGCTTTTGGGAGTACCATTCACAACACATCACATCAAGTGTACATGCTGTCACCGTAACTTATCACTAGATACTACCTTGATTACCTGGCTGAGGTAGTTTTTATCAGGTTTTTCTGATGCAAAATTATTCTCCCCACTCCCATCTTTTCATGGTGTACTCTTTTGAAGGAAGTCACTATGTGCAGCTCATGCTTAATGAGAAGTAATTTGAGAGTGAAGCATCTATATAAATTTGAAATTCTGTACATATCTGTCACGTTTCTCATATCATGATTCATTTAATCATTTATCTATATGAGTACCGACTCATGGATATTTATTTTATATTTCGGGTTGTAATCTAATCTATTACTACTTTATTTTGTTGCTAAATCATTCCAGCTTTGGACATAGGGAGCTCTTTTGGTTGCCTCCTATGTCCCTTTGACATACTTCCATCATTTTAAGGATTGTTTTTAGTATTTTTCTATTTTCTGGCACTACGAGATTCTTTTAGCTCATTTTGTATAATTTCTGCCCCAGTCCTAAAATCAGCAATTTTCCCAGGGAGCCCTGATTCTTTTTATTAGAAAACAGTATTAGAAACCAATGTCTGGGGGCTAGGTGTACTTGTTGCTACTAGAGTGTCATTGATTTTAGGTTCTCTCGCCTAAAATAGAAGGTAAATTTATGTATTTATACTGTGTATATACACATATCTACAAATATTTCTATAGATAAACTTCTGTATCTAAATTAAACATGAGGGGATGCCTGGGTGGTTCAGCAGTTGGGTGTCTGCCTTTGGCTCAGGGCGTGATCCTATAGACTTCAGGATCAAGTCCCACATCTGGCTCCCAGCATGGAGCCTGCTTCCCCCTCTGCCTGTGTCTCTGCCTCTCTATCTCTCTGTGTTTCTCATAAATAAATAAAAATCTTTTAAAAATTTTAAAAAATAAATCAAACATGAGTTTATACCCTTGTCTCTAACTATAATTCATGTGTACATGGATCATTCCAGTCTCTTTTCCTTGCTTATCTGTGAATTCCCACTTCAATGGTGAGAAATGTGGCTCCCACTATGTACTATCCATTTAGTTAATTTATTGTTCAATGCCAGTATACATATATAGCAGTATCAGAATGGTTAACCTGTACACCCATGGGACAACTTTACTAACTACAACACAGTGCTTATGTACATTTCATTTTGCCTTAGTGTTACAGACTCTACTCATTGCCAAAGTTACTTATGTCAGCCTCTTTCCCCACACTCCCTTCAGTGAAGTTTCATATATTGATAATACAGTCAGATTTTCTTTTTTTAAAAAAGATTTTATTTATTTATTCATGAGACACACACACACACACACAGAGAGAGAGAGAGAGAGAGAGAGAGAGGCAGAGACACAGGCAGAGGGAGAAGCAGGCTCTATGCAGGGAGCCTGACATGGGACTCGATTCCAGGTCTCCAAGGTCACACCCTGGGTGCTTAAGGCGGCGCTAAACTGCTGAGCCAACCGGGCTGCCTACAGTTAGATTTTCTTGTCACAGTCTGCATTCTTTTTTGTTATCTTCTGACCTAAATGAGTTTTTTATCTGCATACATTAAGATTCACTCTGTGCCTTAAAATTTTATAGGTTTAAATAAATGCATCATGTCATGTATCCACCATTACAGTATCACATAGAATACTTTCACCATTTGAACAAATCTGTGCTTCACTTACTCAACACTTTCCACCTTCCTGTCCTCCCCTCCACAGAAGCCCTGCCAAATACTGATCTTTCAAACATATTTTGTTTTGCCTTTTCCAGAATATTATGTAACTGGAATCATATAATGTGTAGACTTTCCATACTGGCTTCTTTCACTTAGCAAACGTGCATTTTTCAGATTCATTCATGTGTTTTACGGTTTGATTTTTTTCAATTGCTGAATAATATCCCATTGTATGAATATACCACTGTTTATCCATGCAGTTATTGAAGGACATGTAGGTGTTTTCTAGCTTTTAGAAATTGGAAATAATCTGATTTCTTTCAGGATTTATTTGTCTTTGGTTTTCTAAAGTTTTATATGATATGTCTAGGTATAATTGTGGGGTTTTTTGGGGAGGGGGTGGTATTTCACCTGCTTGATATTCTCTGAATTTTTAGATCTGTAGTTTGTGTCTGTCCTATATTTTAAAAGATTTTATTTATTTATTCATGAGAGAGAGAGAGAGAGAGAGAGAGAGAGGCAGAGACATAGGCAGAGTGAGAAGCAGGCTCCGTGCAGGGAGACTCAATCCCGGGTCTCCAGGATTACGCCTTGGGCAGATGGCAGGCACTAAACCGCTGAGCCACCCAGGGATTCCCTGTGTCTGTCCTATATTTTGAAAAGGCCTCTGCTTTTATCACTTCAAATATTTCTTCTCTTCTATTCTCTTTCTTCTCATTCTGGTATCCCAATTGTGCCAATGTTATATCCTTTGAAATTGTTCCATAGTTCTTGAATGTTCTGTTCTGTTTTATTAAATTCTTTCTTTCATTTTAGTTTAGGAAGTTTCTAGTGACCTATCTTTAAGCTGTTTTTTACTCAGTCTGTCCAGTCTACTAATAAGACCATAAAAGTTATTATTTCTGCTACAATATTTTTCATTTCTAAAATTTCCCATTTATTTTTAATAGAATTTCTATCTTTCTGTTTATATTACCCATTTGTTTTTGCATGTTGTTTATTTTTTTCCATTTGGATCCTTAGCCTATTAATTTATAGTTATTTTAAACTCCTTACCTGGTACAAGGGAAACAAAAACAAAAATGAACTATTGGGACTACATCAAGATAAAAAGCTTCTACACAGTGAAGGAAACAATCAACAAAGCTAAAAGACAACCTTCAGAATGGGAGAAGATATTTGCAAATAACATATCTAATAAAGGGGTAGTATCCAAAATCTATAAAGAACTTATAAAACTCAATACCTCCAAAATCCCAAATAACCCAGTTAAATGGGCAGAAGACATGACTAGACATTTTTCCAAAGACATCCAGATGGCAAAAAGACATATAAAAAGATGTTCAACATTACTTATCCTCAGGGAAATGCAAATCAAAACTACAATGAGATACAACCTCACACCTGCCAGATTGGCTAAAATTAACAATATAGCAAATAACAGATGTTGACAAGGATGTAGAGAAAGGGGAACCCTCTTACACGTTTGGTGGGGATGCAAAATGGTTCAGTCACTGTGGAAAATGGTATGGAGGTTCCTTAAAATGTTAACAATAGAACTACCTGATGATCCATCAATTGCATTACTATGTATTTACTCAAAGGATGCAAAAATATATATTCAAAGGGGATACATGCACCCCAATGTTTATTGCAGCATTATCAATAATAGCCAAACTATGGAAAGAGCCCAAATGTCCATTGAGTGATGAATGGATAAAGAAGATGTGGTATGTATATATAATGGACTATTACATAGCCATAAAAAAGACTGAAATCTTGCCATTTGCAATGACATGGATGGAGCTAGAGACTTATTCTAAATGAAATAAGTCAGTCAGAGAAAGACAAATACCATATGATTTCAGTCATATGTGGAATTTAAGAAACAAAACAGAATCACAGGTAAAGAGAGGAAAAATAAAATAAGATGAACTCAGAGACGGAGACAAACCACAAGAGACCCTTAACCATAGGAAACAAACTGAGAGTTTCTGGATGGGAGGTGAGTTGGGGGATGGGGTAAGTGGCTGATGGACATTAAGGAGGGCACATGATGTAATGAACACTGGGTGTTATATGCAACTGAAAAATAACTGAACTCTACCTCTGAAACTAATAATATATTATGTGCTAATTAATTGAATTTAAAGTCAATCGGAGAAGGACAAACATTATATGTTCTCATTCATTTGGGGAATATAAATAATAGTGAAAGGGAATAGAAGGGAAGGGAGAAGAAATGTGTGGGAAATATCAGAAAGGGAGACAGAACATAAAGACTCCTAACTTTGGGAAATGAACTAGGGGTGGTGGAAGGGGAGGAGGGCGGGGGTGTGGGGGTGAATGGGTGACGGGCACTGAGGGAGGCACTTGACGGGACGAGCACTGGGTGTTATTCTGTATGTTGGCAAATTGAACACCCATAAAAAATAAATTTATTATAAAAATAAATAAATAAAAATTTTAAAAATACTAAAATTAGCAGAAAAAAAGAAACAAAACAAATGAACATGGAGGGGAAAAAGAGAGGCAAACCATAAAACAGACTAACTATACAGAACTCAGCATTGCTGGAGAGGAGGTGAGCAGGGGGGATAAATTAAATGGGTGATGGGTATTTTTTTTTAAGATTTTATTTATTTATTCATGAGAGGCACACACAGAGAGAGAGAGAGAGGCAGAGACACAGGCAGAGGGAGAAGCAGGCTCCATGCAGGGAGCCCAATGTGGGACTTGATCCCGGGTCTCCAGGATCACTCCCCGGGCTTCAGGCGGCGCTAAACCACTGCGCCACCAGGGCTGGCCGGTGATGGGTATTAAGGAGAGCATTGGTTGTGATGAGAATTGGGTGCTGTATGTAAGTGATGAATCACTAAATTCTATACCTGAAACTAATGTTGCACTGTAGGTTAACTAACTGGAATTTAAATAAAAACTTGAAACTAAAATAATTATTAAAAAGATTAATTCCCTGCCTGGTAATTTCAACATCTGTACAATACCTGAGTCTGGTTCTAATGCTTGATTCATCTCTTTGGACTGTGTATTTCCTTGTGTTTCAGCATGCCATGCAATGTTTTTGTTGTTGTTGAAAGCCAGACATATAGCAGGTACTAAGAACTGAGGATGAGACTTTAGTGAAGTGATTTATGTTAATCCAGCTAGGAGGTGGGCTGAATTTTATGTTTGCTATAGGTGGAGGTTCCAGAGACCTCAACTTCCTTTGGCATCATCATTTTTGTCTCCTCTCTAGATTTTGAGTTTCCTTAAGTACTCCTATTCAAATAGAGTCTGTTTTGCAGTTCTTTTAGATGTAAGCAATCCAGTTATTATACTGGCACCTTGTTGGTGTGGTGGTAAGGTGTAGGGGAATGATAGTGTTTTATAATCTTACTATTAAATTTTAGTCTTCTGGGTCCATTTTCTAGGTTGTGACCTTCTTCAATGGTATAGTTTTCCTCTTTTTGATGAGACAGGAAGGCTACAGAGGACTGGAGTGGCAAGAATGCCCTTCAGCCAGCTGGTATAAGGCTCTGGTAAAGTTGTATGCCCTGAATAATAAGCACTTGTTACAGAGAATACTCAGGACATAGTTCATAAGGATTAGTATTCTCAGTAAGAGCCACAAAGGGATCTTTGTTAGTTCTTCTCCATAAGAACCTATTAAGGTTCCTGGAAGTAAAATCCATAAAAGTGTGGCCCCCAGGAGTTTCTTACTCTCACACTAGTCCATACAGATCCTCAAGCAATTTGTCAAAATTACTATTTAAGTGTTCCTACCAGTTTATAGCTCCAGCAGCTTCTGTTCCAGGTAAGTAGATCTGGGCTTTGACTCTTTGAATTCACCTGTTTTTCAAGATTTGGGGGTAATAATTTTCCCGGAAATGTTAGTTTTCTGATGAGTCCACAAAAAGTCATTGATTTTCACTTTATTCAGGTATTTATTATTATTAGGACAAAAGAGATGACTTCTAAGCTCTGAGGAATCAGTGGGCTGAGGATATGGCAATGGGGCCATTGGCTACAGAAACCACCAGCATAATCAGGAGATTATTACATACAAGAATATTGAGCGTATCAGTAAATATATTGAAAGTAATGGGAGCTAGTTTTTTTTTTTTTACTACCAGAGAAGAGATTTACAAATATGGAAAGGGGGAAGGCTGGAAAGAATCTTGGGAAGTTGGATTTAAATTGGAAATGTTGTGTATTCATCAGATGCACACACAGAAATAAAAATAGATATAGATGTATGTGGTGTGTAAGTATGTTGTGTGCACACACACACACACATACAAATATTTCCTAGTTTTCTTTACTAGAGGGCACTGAGTGCACAGATCTTAGTTTCCAAATATCATCCTCTTCTATTTTTTAAAAATTTTTTATTCATGAGAGACACAGAGAGAGAGGCAGAGAGAGAAGGAGAGAGAGAGAGAAAGAGAGAGAGAGAGAGAGAGGCAGAGAGAGAAGGAGAGAGAGAGAGAAAGAGAGAGAGAGAGAGAGAGAGAGGCAGAGGGAGAAGCAGGCTCTATGCAAGGTGCCCGACGTGGGACTCGATCCCCATTCTGGGTCTCCAGGATCACACCCTGGGCTGAAGGCAGTGCTAAACCACTGAGCCACCTGGGCTGCCCCAAATATCATCCTCTTCTAAAAGGGATCAGGGCTCCTTTGAAAAATGACTCATTCTAGGACTGGAGCAGAAAAAGTACAAGATTATCCTGGAACATCTAATTGTGTTTGACAAGCAAGGAGGTGATCAAAGAATGAAGGAGTTGTGTCAAACCGACACTGGAGGGAGCCTGAAAGGGCTCCCACTGGACAAATATAGGAAGATTTGAGAATCAAAATAAATAAGGATAGTAAAAGATTACAACCAACTGAATAATACAGGAATCTATACATAAGTCCATACTGATACAAAAAAATGAATTAATAAAAAATGAAATGGAGGAGAACCAAAAGCTCTTCCTTAGAGTAGAATAAACTAATGAATGTAGAAAGAATGATGTACAGATAAAAATCACCATTTGATTTAGGCAGGAATCATTAAGGCAAGTGAGTAGGTGTTTAATTGAAGAGCAGGACAGTGAAATCTCCTCACAAAATATTTAATGATTATAAAGGGAAAAATGATGACTCCATGTTGGAGAAACCTGGCAGACTCCACCTCACACAAATAATGAAAGTTATGAACACCACTGGTGGAACAGGATTGCCATCATGTTTCCTCATGCTCTGCCAAAAGCACAATATCATTTTGGCGGTCTTCCTCCCAAGAGTTCATAGCTTGAGTTTGGACAGGAGTAATTACCAAATAGACCAGATTGAAGGACATCATACAAAATGAAAGATACACACTTCTTAAACTCAAGGTCATAAAAAATAGGAAAAGATTGAGAAAATGTTCTAGACTGAGGAAGAATAAAACTAAATGAAGACTAAATGTAATATGTGATCTTTGACCTTAAAATTAAGAGATACTGTTGGACACTTGGACAATTTTTAGTAGAATCTGTGAGTTGGATGGTAGTGGTGTATCAGTGTTGATTTACTGATTTGGATGGTTCTATTTGTGACTATGAAAGAGAACATCCTTGGTTTTGGGAAGTACACACTGCAGTATTTGGAGATGATTAGGCACAATGTCTGAACCATGCTATCAAATCAATTGACTCATAAAAAAATTAATGACTGTGTATGTTGTGTGTGCATGTGTGTGTGTCTACAGAGAGAGAGAGAGAGAGAGAGATGGAGTAAATATACTAAAATGTTAATGACTGGGTAATATGGGTGAAGGGGATACAGGAATTCTTTATTCTTTCAACTTTTTAGTAAAGTTGAAGTATTTTTAAATGAATTATGAAAAAAATAAACCTGCTACACAACTTTCTAATTTAAACCTAAGAAAATCATTAAAATAAATATACTGTAAGATAGAAAAGAGTAAGAACTATAAATATTGTGAAATCATCTTTTCTATAATAGGCAGAAAAGTGCTATCAAGTATTCTATATTAAGATTTATAATATAATTCAAAATTAATCCAAACTTATAGTTTATTTATCTAAGAATAGACAGATTTTATTCTTTAAAATATAGCGAAATAAATAGGATGAATGACACAAAAATAAAAATTTTAAAAATGCAAGATTCATATATAAACACATTTTTTAAATGTCATGAAAGACATAACATTTACAATTGCAACTATAAGACCAAACAAACAAACAAGAATAAACTCCAGGAATAGACTTAACTAGAAGCATATAGGGAGTATATAAAGAAAACTTAAAACACTGTGTTGTGTTGGGTCATAAAAGTCTATTTAAAAGAATGAGATAACATATTTTCCTCCTTAAATTTATCTATATTAACATGATTCTATTGAAACAGTAACAAGAATTTTTTTCAACTTATTTTAAGCAGTCTAAGTTTTACAGCAACATTGAGAGGGAGCCACAGAGATTTCCCATATACTCTCTATCCCCAAACATGCATGGCTTCTCCCTTTATCAACATCTCTCACCAGAATGATATACTTTATTTCTTACCAAGAATGAACCTACATTGACACATCATAATCATCCAAAGTCCATAGTTTATTTTAGGGTTCACTCTTGATGCTGTACACTCTCTGGGCTTAGATGAATATATAATGACATATATCCACTGTTGAATGAATTTTAAATTAATCAAGTTTGTTTTATAGTTTCTCTGGACAAAAATAATTGAAGAAAACAGGTTTTTCCAAAAAAATAAGGAATGGTTTTTCCAATAAAATGGAGCCAGCATACAACATTTTATGTATCATAAAGTAAAGGTAAAGCAATTAAAACATGTAGCAATTGTTCATGTGATCAATGCAATGAAACAAAATAAAGAGCCAAAAAGAAACCTAAATTATATTGGAATTTGGTATATGGAAAACATGGCACTTCAAATGAATAGGAAAAAGAAAATGTGGTTTAATTAATAAATGATGCTGAGACAAATTGATTTTCCACTAGGAAAAATAAAATTGGTTTCAAATATCACTCCTTATATCAAAAAAACTTCAGGTGGATCAAAGATGCAAGTTAAAAAATGAAAACAAAGTACTAGAAGAAAGTATGGGAGATCTTGGCTTTAATTTCAGAGTAAAGAAAACATTTCTAAGTATGATACAGACCCAGAAACTATAAAAGAAAAGACAAATTAGCTATTCAAACATGACTTTCTGCTTCTGGAAAAATAGAACAGATTGAATTTTCACAATTTATCCTACTATACACACACACACACACACACACACACATCACATAAAAATATTGAAAGATGGAGAGAAAACAACAAGCTTGGGACCTCAGGACTGAAGGAATGGCATGACAGAGAGTTCCCTAGGTATTATTTATCTTTCATATTCTCAAACTAGGTAATGAAGAACCTGGAAATCGGGAAATACCAATGGACACTGACAAAAAAAAAAAAAAAGGAAAAGAGAGTAATAAGAAAAGCCTGCTCTCCTTACCTAAAGGAACAGAAACTTTTAGATAATAAGTGCTCTATTCTGGCCACACACTTCAGAAAATCATTGGCCCATCCCCATTCCCACCAGCAGAGGCCAAATGAAAGTATAGACTTGGAACTTCTCCAGGGTATAAAAAGGTGTCCTGACACATCTGTCAGGGTGATATCAGATAAGGTAAATGAGTAGTCAGGATTTTCATCCCTACTTGACAGTACTGAGATGTCCTCTTCATCCACAGTGACTATGGAAGTCATATAGGGAGCAGTAAGAAAATGTCCCTCTCTCATACAGTGTGATATCAATGGATGCCTAATAGAGAACTTAAACTCCCACATTCCACCAGTGATCAGTGATAATGAGGAACTTATCTGCACCCTGCCCTGTGTCAATAGAGGCCCAATGGAAACATGAACTCCCACCCCTACCTAGCAGTAACAAGACAGGATCTCATTCTCCTATCAGAGCAATATTAGAGGAACAAGATTTAAATAAAATCAAAAATATCATAACATAATAACCAAAATATTTGGTTTTTAATTAAAAATCATACCAAGGACCATAAAAATCTCAACTGGAATGAAACAATACAATCAACAGATGCCAACCTTAAGATGACAGAGATCTGAGAATTATCTTATAAAGATTTAAAAGCACTCATTGTAATAATGCTTCATCAGAAAATTATAAACACCCTTGAAACCAATGAAAAATTAGACCAGTCTTAGCAAAGAAATGGAAACTCTCAGCAAAGAAATTGAAGGTATAAAAAAAGAACCAAATGGAAATAATAGGACTGAAAAATATATGAAAGACTAAAGACATATAAATGGCTCAGCAGAAGGATAGACATGATGTAGAAATCAGTGAACTTGAAGATAGCGCAATAAAAATTACCCAATTTAAACAAAAAAGAGAAAATTGAGCTAAAAAAAGAACATATCTTCAAGAGTACATGGGACTCTAACTAAAGAATGGGCATTCCTGTCATTATAGTCTCAGAAAAGTGGAAAAAGAGGATGGGGCTTAAAAATCGTGAAGTTTAAAGTAAAAAAATATAAAGCTTGAAGATATAATGGCTAAGAATTTCCAAATTTGGCAGAAGACATAAACCAATAGATTCATGAAGGAGAACAAACATTAAACAAGAGAAACTAAAAATATCCATGCCAAGACATTTCATGATTAAAATTCTGAAAACTAAACACAAAGAAAAAGTTTTGTAAGCTTCCAGAGATAAACATCTTATTAATAGAGGGGAAGCAATTAGAATGATAGGGAATTCCTCATCAGAAATGAGGTAAAGCAGAAGAAAGTGGCATGATATTTTTCAAATGGTGAAAGAAAAGAACCATCAACTCACAATTGTACATCCAGTAAAAACATCCTCCAGGAAAGAAAGAAAGAAAGAAAGAAAGAAAGAAAGAAAGAAAGAAAGAAAGAAAGAAAGAAAGAAGAAAGAAGAAAAAAAAGAAAGAAAGAAGAAAGAAAGAAGAAAGAAAGAAAGAAAGAAAGAAAGAAAGAAAGAAAGAAAGAAAGAAAGAAAGATGCTCTCAAATTAAGGAAAATCAATATAATTTTTCACCAGTACATCTACCCTAAAGAATGGTTATTGGTTCTTTAAACAGAATAGAAATGATAAAAGAATTTTGGAATTCAGAAAGTAAGAAACAACAATGGAAAGAGAAAATATAATTTAGCACTGCCTAATGTGGTTCTCAAAATATAGAGAGAAAATATTTAAGGCAATTATATAATAAATGAAGAAAGGTAAATAAATAGGTGTAAAGGGAGTTAACTTTTCTAGGTTTCACATGAATAGGTAAAATGTTGACACCAGTGGGCTTATGTAAGTTACATATATATAATGTAATACCTATTGCCAGTAGTAAGAAAACTATATAAAGAGATACTCAAAGACATTATATATTTAACATACATATATAGAATATTGCATCTAATAGCAGCAGAATATATATTCTTCTCAAGCACACATGGAACATTGTCCAGAACAAGTCACATGTTAGGTCACAAAACAAGACTTAACAAATTCAAGAAAATTGAAGTCATGACAAGTATTCTTTCTGACCACAATGAAATGAAACTAGAAATCAATAGCAGAAAGAGAAATGAAAAATTCACAAATATGTGGAAACTAAACAGCACACTCTTGAACAACCAATAAGTTATAGAAGAATAGAAGAAATCAAAAGGGAAATTAGATAATATCTTGAGACAGATGAAAACAGAACACAAGATAACATACTGAAACTAATGGGATCCAGCAAAAGCAATACTAGGAGGGGAGTTTATAGCCATAAATGTATACATTAAAAAAGAGAGCTATCCCAAATAAACAACCTAACTTTACTCCTCAAGGAACTAGGAAAAAATCTTGCCCAAATTTAACATAAGGAAAGAAATAAGACAAAATCAATAAGTGAAATAAAGAATAGAAAAACAATAGATAAATTAATGACATTAAGAGTTGCTTTAAAAAAATATTAACAATATTAACAAACCTTTAGCTAGACTAAGGGAAAAAAGAGAAATGACTCAAATAAATAAAATCAGAAATAAAAGACATTACAACTGATGCCACAGAAACAAAAAGGATTATAAGATTACTATAAACAATTATGTGACAACAATTTGAGTATTATAGAAGAAAAGGAGGAATTCCTAGAAACATACAACCGACCAAAACTGAATCATGAAGAAATAGAAAATCTGAGGATAACTGTATCAAATAAGGAGGTTGGATCAGTAATCAAAAACATTCAAAAAAAGAGAAGCCAAGGAAAGATAGTTTCACTAGTTGATTCTATAAAATATTTAAAGAAAAATTAATGCTACTTCTCAAATTCTTTCATAAAACTGAGCCGGAGAAAACACTTCCAAACTCATTTCATGAGGCCAGCACTATTATTATACCAAAGCCAGAAAAAAACACTATAAGAAAAAACAATTACAGGCCAGTGACCCTAATTAATAGAGCTGCAAATATCTTCAACAAAATGCCAGCAAATCTAATCTAATAACACATGAAAAGTACATCGTACACCATGGCCAAGTGGGATTTATCCCTGGGATGCAAGGATGGTTCAACATATGAAAATCAATCAATAAGATATACCACATAACAGAATGAAGGATAAAAATCACATGATCATTTCAGGAGATGAGGACAAAGTATTTCACAAAATTTAACAGTCTCATGACAAAAACAATCAACAAACTAGGAATAGAAAAAAATTATCTCAATAAAGGTCATATACAGGATGCCTGGGTGGCTCAGTGGTTTAGTGTCTGCCTTCAGCTCAGGGTGTGATCCCGGAATTCTGGGATCTAGTCCTACATCGGGGTCCCTGCTTCGAGCCTGCTTCTCCCTCTGCCTATGTCTCTGCCTCTGTGTGTGTGTCTCTCATAAATAAATAAATAAATAAATAAATAAATAAATAAATAATCATAAAAAAATAAAGGTCATATATGAAAATCCCCTAGCTATGTAATAATGATGAAAAACCGAAAGCTTTTCCTTTAAGATCAGGAACAAGGCAAGGATGCCCACTCTTGCAAACATAGTACTAGAAGTTCTAGCAGAATAATCTGACAAGAAAAAGAAATAAATTATTCAGATTGAAAAGAAGTGAAACTACCTCTCTTTGCAAATGATGTGATCTTATAGTTAAACAAACAAACAAAAAACAACAACAACAACAAAAACCCTAAGACTGGGCAGCCCAGGTGGCTCAGCGGTTTAGCGCCGCGATCGGCCCAGGGCCTGATCCTGGACACCTGGGATCGAGTCCCACGTCAGGCTCCCTGCATAGAGCCTGCTTCTCCCTCTGCCTCTGTCTCTGCCTCTCTCTCTCTCTCAATCTGTGTCTCTCATGAATAAATAAATAAAATCTTTAAAAAAAACCCTAAGACTATACACACATACACACAAATGTTAGAATTAATGAATGGGTGAATGAATTTAATGAATTCAGTAAAGTTGCAGAATATAAAATCTAGATACAAAATCAGTTGTCTTTCTATACACTAACAATGAACAATACCAAAAAGGTAAAAAAAAAATCCCATTTTCTGGGTGCAAGATGGTGGAAGTGTAGGGGTCTTCTGAACTGGTCCCACCAACTTACCTAAATAAGTTTCAAAACATCTTGATCACCTATGAATTCAACCTGATATTTATTTATTTATTTATTTATTTATTTATTTATTTATTTATGATAGTCCACAGAGAGAGAGAGAGAGAGAGGCAGAGACATAGGCAGAGGGAGAAGCAGGCTCCATGCGCCGGGAGCCCGATGTGGGCTTTAATCCCGGGTCTCCAGGATCGCGCCCTGGGCCAAAGGCAGGCAGGCACCAAACCGCTGCGCCACCCAGGGATCCCTCAACCTGATACTTAAAGAGAGAATAGCCAGAACACTACAGAAAGAAAGATTTTTGCTTTTAGCAAGATAGGAAGGCAGAAAAAAAATAAAAATAAAAAAGAATCAAGTGGGGGAGGGGCACCACAAGAAGTCACGCTGTAGCCTGGCAGCAAAAGCCTCCGGGACAGGAAAGCCCAGCCCCGGAGAAGTGGGAACTTTAAAAATCTGCACCGGATCTTCCCGGACGCAAACGCACTTAGCAGGGAATCACAGGAGGAGCAGTGGAACCTCTAGCTTCCTGGAATCACCAATAGAGGAAGTGCGCCCAGGGGAAAGCACACCACAGACTGGGCGGATCTCTGTAAAGGGCTGGAGCGCACACCTGGTGGGGCCTTGGGGAGAAGCTGGTAGGTCAGGTGAGTGGCTCTGGGCGGAGGGGTCTGTGCCCTGCTGCCCTTAGGAGCCGCACGTCCCAGGAGCGCGATTCCAGCAGCGCAGGCCCCAGATCCCAGGGCACCGAGTGGACACAGCCCACGATCTTGCACTCCCCCTGAGACAGGGGGAAGCGGGGAGGGCACAGGACAGCAAGGACTCTCCTGCCACGGGGTGCCCTTTAAGCTGTGCAGAGCAGTGCACCCACACCGGCCCAGGGAGCATCTAGGACACTGTGGACTGGAAGACTGCGGTTAGTTACTAGTGGGAAGCTGACTCTGGAGCTGGAAAGCTGGCCTCCGCCATTGTTGTTGTTCCTCCTTGTTTCACCCTGTGCCTGGGAGGGGCGGGGCCCCCAGGGAACAGAGGCCTCATGGGGTAAACAGCTCACACTGAGCCCAGCACCTGGCAGGGGGTGGGGCATCTCTGCCAGGTGCACACACCTGAGAATCAGCACAGCAGACCCCTACCCCAGGAGACCAGCTGGAAGAAAAGGGGAAGAGCAAGTTCTTGACCAAGCATCACTGGAAAGCTCCAGGGGAAGTCAAGGGATTTACAGTATATAGTACTAGAGGGTACTCCCCTTTTCCCAGTACAACTTTTTATATCAGACTAAAAATTTCCAATATTTTTTCTCTTTTCCCACCTGTTAATATTTTAACACCTCTCCATTTGAAAATTTTTCTTCCTTTTTGACTTTCATATTTCTACAATTATATGTCTTAGATATATTTTCCACTTCTAGATTCCCTTGAACATACTCAATTTAAATTTGGGAGATATATGAGTTATGTTTTTTGTTTTGTGTTGTTTTCTCTGTCTCATTTTGTTCTACAATGGTATAAGTTAATACCTTGTAAAACATGACCAGCATGCACCCAGAACCAAATGGAATACTGTGTTGGCTCATTCTGTGAGATTATATTCTCTCTTCAATCCCATTCTACCCCCCTCTTTTATCTCATTTATGTTTTGGTGGTCAATGTTGGGGCCCTCTACAAGTATTTCTGGTTTATATAAATTTGGCACTGAGCATCTTCTAACCTACAGAACTTAATATACTCAGAACCAAGAGATAACCCCCTAAGACCCCTCAGGTAGACTACATTCTCCCTTCATTACAACATCTTCACCACCACCATCCCCCAGTCCCACTCTTCTTCTTCATTTTTTTCTCTTTACTTTTGCTTTTTTCTCTTCTTTTTTTCTCCTTTTTTCCTTCTTTGGGATTCTTGGCCTTTTATTTTTTTACTACATTGTTTTAAAATTTGTTTATCACTTTAGTGGTCCTTTTGTTTTATTTCATTCTGATCTTTGTTTTCAATTTCCGGTCTCTGACCTTGGCAGAATCATCCAGGGTGATATTTACTTAGGTCATGGTTGATATTCTTGACTCAGTCAACTCATACGGCCACTCTGCACTGAGCAAAATGACTAGAAGTAAGAACTCACCACAAAAGAAAGAATCAGAAACAGTACTCTCTGCCACAGAGTTACAGAATTTGAACTACAATTCAATGTCACAAGCCAATTAAGCACAATCATAAAGCTACTGGTGGCTCTGGAAAAAGCATAAAGGATTCAAGAGACTTCATGACTGCAGAATTTAGATCTAATCAGGCCAAATTTAAAAATCAATTAAATGAGATGCAATCCAAATTGGAAGTCCTAATGATGAGGGTTAATGAGGTAGAAGAAAGAGTGAGTGACATGGAAGACAAGTTGATGGCAATGAAGGAAGCTGAGGAAAAAAATAGAAAAACAAAAGACCATGAAGAAAGGTTAAGGGAAATACATGATAGCCTCAGAAGGAAAATCTGTGTGCAATTGGGGATCCAAAAAACGCCGAGAGGGACAGAGAGCCAGAAAGCATATTTGAACAACTCATAGCTGAGAACGTCCCTAATTTGGGGAGGGAAACAGGCATTCAGATCCAGGTGATAGAGAGGTCCCCCCCCAAAATCAATAAAAACCATTCAACACCTCAACATTTAATAGTGAAGCTTGCAAATTCCAAAGATAATGAGAAAATCCTTAAAGCAGCAAGAGACAAGAAATCCCTAACTTATATGGGAAGAAATATTAGATTAACAGCATACATCTCCACAGAGACCTGGCAGGCCAGAAAGAGCTGGCAGGATATATTCAGGGTCCTAAATGAGAAGAACATACAGCCAGGAATACTTTATCGAGCAAGGCTGTCATTCACAATAGAAGGAGAGATAAAGAGCTTCCAAGATAGGCAGAAACTGAAAGAATATGTGAGCACCAAACCAGCTCTGCAAGAAATATTAAGGGGGACCATGTAAAAGAAAGAGGAGGCCCAAAGAAATAATCCACAAAAATAGGGACTGAATAGGTATTACGATGGCAATAAATTCATATCTTTCAATAGTATCTCTGAACATGAATGGCCTAAATGATCCCATCTAAAGGTGCAGGGTTTCAATCTGGATAAAAAAGCAAGACCCATCTATTTGTTGTCTATAAGAGACTCATTTTAGGCCTAAGGACACCTCCATCCTGAAAATGAAAGGTTGGAGAACCATTTACCATTCCAAAGGTCCTCAAAAGAAAGTGGGGTAGGAATCCTCATATCAGATAAATTAAAGTTTATCCCAAAGACTGTAGTAAGAGATGAAGAGGGACACTATATCATAATTAAATGTTCTATCCAACAAGAGGACCTAACAATCATGAATACTTATGCTCCTAATGTGGGAGCTACCAAGTATATCAATCAATTAATAACCAAAGTAAAGGCATACTTAGATAGTAGTACACAAATAGTAAGAGACTTCAACACGCCATTTTCTGCAAATGACGGGTACAGCATAACATGATTAAAGAAACAGGGCTTTAAATAATAACACTGGACCACATGGATTTCACAGATATATACAGAACTTTCCATCCGAACACAACTTAAATACACATTCTTCTCAAGTGCACATGGAACTTTCTCCAGAATACACCACATACTGGGGAACAAATCATGTCTCAAACAATACCAAAAGATTGGGATTGTCCCCTGTATATTTTCAGACCATAATGCTTTGACACTTGAACTCAATCACAAGAAGAAATTTGGAAGAAACTCAAACACGTGGAGGTTAAAGAGCATCCTACTAAAAGATGAATGGGTCAAGCAAGAAATTAGAGAAGGATTAAAAGATTTATGGAAACTAATGAAAATGAAGATACAACCGATCAAAATCTTTGGGATACAACAAAAGCAGTCGTAAGAGGGAAATTCATTGCAATACAAGCATCTCTCAAAAAGTTGGAAAAAACTCAAATACATTAGGTAACCTCGCACCTGAAGGAACTGGAGAAAGAATATCAAATAAAATCTACACCAAGCAAAAGAAGAGAGATAATAAAGATTTGAGCAGAACTTAATGAACTAGTGACCAGAAGAATTGAAGAACAGATAAAAAAAAAAAAAACAGGAGTTGGTTCTTTGAAAGAATTAATAAGAGATAAACCATTATCCATCCTTATTAAAAACAAAAGATAAAAGCCTCAAATTAATAAAATCACAAATGAAAGAGGATAGATCACCACCAATACCAAGGAAATAGAAACTATTTTAAAAACTTATTATAAGCAGCGATACACCAATAACTTAGGAAATCTGGAAGAAATGAATGCATTTCTGGAAAACCACAAGTTACCAAAACTGGAACAGGAAGAAATAGAAAACCTTAACAGGCCAATAACAAGGAGGACACTGAAACAGTCATCAAAAACCTCCCAAGACACCAAAGTCTAGGGCCAGATGGCTTCCCAGTGGAATTCTATCAAAAGTTTAAAGAAAAAAATAATACCTATTCTACAAAAGCTGTTCTGAGGGATAGAAGGGGATGGAATACTTCCAAACTCTTTCTATGAGGCGTCACCTTAATTCCAACACCAGACAGAGACCCACCAAAAAGGAGAATTACAGATCAATATCCCTGATGAACACAGATGCAAAAATTCTCAACAAGATACTAGCCAATAGGATCCAACAGTACATTAAGAAGATTATTCCCCATGACCAAGTGTGATTTATGCCTAGAATGCAAGGTTGGTTCAACACTTGTAAAAGAATCAAGATGATGGATAACATCAACAAGAGAAAAAAGCAAGAACCATATGACCCTCTCAATAGATGCATAGAAAGCATTGGACAAAATACAGCATCCATTCCTGATCAAAACTCTTCAGAGTGTAGGGATAGAGGGAATGTTCTTCAATGTCTTAAAAGCCATCTACAAAAAGCCCACAGCAAATATCATTCTCAGTGGCTAAAAACTGAGAGCCTTTCCCCTAAGATCAGGAACATGACAGGGATGTCCATTGTTATTCAGCATAGTACTAAAAGTACTAGCCTCATCAATCACACAACAAAAAGAAATACAATTCATTCAAATTGGCAAAGAAGTCAAACTTACCCTCTTTGCAGATGACATGATACTGTACATAGAAAACCCAAAAGACTCCACCCCAAGATAGCTAAAACTCATACAGAAATTTGGCAATGTGGCAGGATACAAAATCAATGCACAGATATCCGTGGCATTTCTATACACTAACAATGAGACTGAAGAAAGAGAAATGAAGGAGTCAATCCCATTCACAATTGCACCCAAAAGCATAAGATACCTAGGAATAAACCTAACCAAAGAGGTAAAGGATCTATACCCTAAAAACTACAGAACACTTCTGAAAGAAATTGAGGAAGACACAAAGAGATGGAAAAAATTCCATGCTCATGGATTGGAAGAATTAATATTGTGAAAATGTCTATGCTACCCAGTGCGATTTATATGTTCAATGCAATCCCTATCAAAATACCATGGACTTTCTTCAGAGAGTTGGAACAAATCATCGTAAGATTTGTGTGGAATCAGAAAAGACTCCAAATAACCCGGAGAATATTGAAAAGGAAAACCAGAGCCGGGGATACACAATACCGGATTTCAAGTTGTACTACAAAGCTATGATCATCGAGACTGTGTGGTACTGGCATAAAACAGACACATAAATCAATGGAACAGAATAGAGAACTCAGTAATGTATCCTCAACTCTATGGTCAACTAATATTCGACAAAACAGGAAAGACTATCCACTGGAAAAAGGCCACTGTCTTCAATAATAGTGCTGGGAAAAGTGGACAGCTACGTGCAGAAAAATGAAACTAGACCATTCTCTTATACCATACACAAAGATAAACTGAAAATGGATGGAAACATTATATGGTCTCTTTCATTTGGGAAATATAAAAAGTAGTGAAGGGGAATAAAGGAGAAAGGAGAGAAAATGAGTGGGAAATATCAGTGAGGGTAACAGAACATGAGAGACACCTAACTCTGGGAAATGAACAAGGGTGGTGGAAAGGGAGGTGGGCAGGGTGTTGGTGTGACTGGGCACTTAGGGGGGAATTTGATGGGATTAGCACTGGGTGTTATGCTATATGTTGGCAAATTCAACTCCAATAAAATATATACAAAAGTAAGATAAAAAGCTTCTGCACAGCAAAAGAAACAGTCCACAAAACTAAAAGACAACCTACAGAATGGGGGAAGATATTTGGAAATGACATATCAGATAAAGGGCTAGTATCCAAGATCTATAAAGAACTGATTAAACTCAACAGCAAAGAAACAAACAATCCAATCCTGAAATGGGCAAAAGACATGAACAGAAATTTCACAGAGGAAGACATAGACATGGCCAACATGCACATGAGAAAATGCTCTTCATCACTTGCCATCAGGGTAAAACAAATCAAAACCTCCCTCACACCAGTGAGAATGGTGAAAATTAACTAGACAGGAAATAACAAATATTGGAGAGGATGTAGAGAAAGGGGAACCCTCTTGCACTGTTGGTGGGAATGTGAACTGGTACAGCCATTCTGGAAAACTGTGTTTAGGTTTGCAAGGAGTTAAAAATAGCACTACCCTATGACCCAGCTATTGCACTACTGTGGATTTACCCCCAAGATACAGATGCAGTGAAATGGCAGGACACCTGCACCCCAATGTTTATAGCAGCAATGTCCTCAATAGCCAAACCGTAGAAGGAGCCTCAGTGTCCATGGAAAGATGGATAAAGAAAAAGTGGTATGTATATATACAATGGAATATTATTCAGGCATTAGAAATGACAAATACGTATCATTTGCTTCGATGTGGATGGAACTGGAGGGTATTATGCTGAGCCAAGTAAGTCAATGATTTCACTCATACGGGGAATATAAAAAACGGTGTGGGGAATTTTGGGGGAAGGGAGAGAAGATGGGTGGGAGAGATCAGAAAGGGTGATAAAACATGAGAGACTCCTGACTCTGTGAAACAAACAAGGGGTGGTGGAGGGGGAGGTGGATAGGGGGATGGGGTGACTGGGTCACAGGCACTGGAAGGGGCACTTGGCAGGATGAGCACTGGGTGTTGTACTATATATTGGCAAATTGAGCTCCAGTGAAAAAATATACATATAAAAATTACTATTTCTAAAAAAAATCCCATTTACAATAGCATCAAAAAGTAAAATATTTCAGAAAAAATGAGACAAAAGACTCGTACAATGAAAACTACAAAACATTGCTGAAAGAAACTGAAGAAGACGCAAATAAATTGAAAGACATTATAGAGTGGAAGTTGCTGGATTAGAAGACTTAATATTCGGGGGGTGGGAGTAAATGGGTGACGGGCACTGGGGGTTATTCTGTATGTTGGTAAATTGAACACCAATAAAAAATAAATTTTTTAAAAAAGAAGACTTAATATTGTTAAAATATTAATATCCATACCACTCAAAGTTATCTACAGATTCAATGAAATTCCTATTAAAATCAATGACATTTTTTACAGAAATAGAAAAAATAATCCTAAAATCCATATGGAAGGACAAAGGACCCTGAATATCCAAAGCAATCTTTAAAAAGAAGAACAAAGCTGGAGACCACACACTTCCTGATTTCAAAACATATTACAAACCTACAGTAATCAAAACAGTATGGTACTGGCATAAAGACAGACATTGACCAATGGAGCAAAATAAAGAGCCTAGAATAAACAGAATAAGATCACATATACATAGTCAATTGATCTTCAACAAAGGTGTCAAGCGTACACAGTGGAGAAAGAATAAGTCTCTTTGACAAATGATGTTGGGAAAACTGGATATTCACATGCAAAAGAATGACATTGAACCCTTATCATACACCATATACAAAAACAACTCAAAATGGATTAAAATCTTAAACATAAGACTTGAAAGTATAAAACTCTGAGAAGAAAACACAGGGGAAGAAACATAACACCCGTTTTGGCAAATATTTTTTGGATATGATGCCAAAAGCACAGACAACAAAAGTAGAAAAGTGAGACTATAGCAAATTAAAAAGCTTCTTCATATCAAAGGAGACAATCAATAGGAAAAATACACCTAACTCTGGGAAACAAGCAAGGGGTAGTGGAAAGGGAGGTGTGCAGGGAGTTGGGGTGACTGAGTGATGGGCACTGAGGGGGGCACTTGGCAGGATGAGCACTGGGTGTTATGCTATATGTTGGCAAATTGAACTACAGTAAAAAAAATTTAGGGATCCCTGGGTGGCTCAGCTGTTTAGTGCCTGCCTTTGGCCCAGGGCATGATCCTGGAGACCTGGGATCAAGTCCCGTGTCGGGCTCCCCGCATGGAGCCTATTTCTCCCTCTGCCTGTGTCTCTGCCTCTCTCTGTGTCTCTCATGAATAAATAAAATCTTTAAAAATTGTTTAAAAAATTTTTTAAAAAGAAAGAAAAAGGCAACCTACAGAATAGGAGAAAATATTTGCAAGCCATATACCTGATTAGAAGTTAATATCCATAATATATAAGGAACTCATATAATGTGATAGCAAAAGAAACCCCAATATTTTTAAAAGTACTCAAATAGGTATTTGTCTGAAGAAGACATATAAATAGCCAACAGATGTATAAAAAGATGCTTAACATCATTCATCATCAAGGAAATGTACATCAGAACCACATAGCTGGGACACCTGAGTGTCTCAGTGGTTGAACATCTGCCTTCAGCTCAGGGCATGATCCTGGGGTCCTGGGATCAAGTTCTGCATCAGCCTCCCCGCAGGGACCTTGCTTCTGCCTATGGCTCTGCCTCTGTGTCTTTCATTCATAAATCAATCAATCAATCAATCAATAAACCAACCTTTAAAAAAAAGAACCACATAAGCTATCACCTCATACCTTAGGAGTAAGATATTATTAAAATGGCTATCATCATCACCATCATCATCATCATAATGTGTTGAGGATTTGGGGGAACTTGTAACCCTTGTGCATGGTTGGAATATAAAAAGGTGGAGCCACTATGGAAAATAATATGGTAATTCCTCAATAAATTAAAATAGAGCTACTATGTAATTCAGCAACCTCACTTGCTAGGTATTTATCCAAATGAATTGAAATCAGAACCTTGAAGAGATATTTGTACTCCTATGCTTGTTACAGTATTATTCACAATAGCCAAGATGTAGAAGAAACCCAAATGTCTATAGACAGATGAATGGATAATGGAAATGTGTATATATACAATGGAATACTATTCGGCCTTAAAAGGGAAAGAAATCCTGTCATATGTGACAACATGGATGAAATCTGAGCATCTTATGCTAATTAAAATAAGCTAGTCATGGGGCATCTTAGTGGCTCAGTTGGTTAAGTGTCTGTCTTCAGCTCAGGTTATGATCCTGGGGTCCTGGGATCAAGCCCCATGTCAGGTTTCCTGCTCAGTGTGAAGCCTGCTTCTCTCTCCCCTTTGCTGCCTCCCCTGCTTATCTTCTCTCTCTGTATGTGTGTCACCTAAATAAATACAATCTTTAAAAAGATAAAATAAAATAAGCCAGCACAAATGTGTGAATCCACTCACATGAGGCATCTAAAGTAATTAAAATAATAGAGGCATAAAATAGGATGGTGGTTGCCAGGGTCTGGGAATAGGAGAAACGGCGAGTTGCTGCTTAATGTCTATAAAGATTTAGTTAGATGAAAAAAAATATGATAAATCAAAATAGAATTCTAAAAATTGTTCAAGCAACACAAAGGAAGTCAAGAAAAAGAACATACACAAAAGTAGAATATAATGGCAAAATTAATCTCTAACATAATTACATTAAATGTAAATGGTATAGTACACAGATTAAAAGACAGATTTGCGGATCAAACCAAAAAAATGACCCAATTAGATTTACCCCAAAGATGCAGATGCAGTGAAACGCCAGGATACCTGCACCGCAATGTTTCTAGCAGCAATGTCCACAATAGCCAAACTGTGAAAGGAGCCTCAGTGTCCATCGAAAGATGAATGGATAAAGAAGATGTGGTCTATGTATACAATGGAATATTACTCAGCCATTAAAAATGACAAATACTCACTATTTGCTTCGACATGGAGGGACCTGGAGGGTATTACGCTGAGTGAAACAAGTCAATTGGAAAAGAACAAACATTATATGGTCTAATTCATTTGGGGAATATAAGAAATAGTGAAAGGGAATAAAGGGAAAGGAGAGAAAATGAGTGGGAAATATCAGTGAGGGTGACAAAACACGAGAGACACCTAACTCTGGGAAATGAATAAGGGGTAGTGGAAGGGGAGGTGGGCAGGGGGTTGGGGTGACTGGGTGATGGGCAATGAGGGGGGCACTTGATAGGATGAACACTGGTGTCATGCTATATGTTGGCAAATTGAACTCCAATAAAAATTTTTTAAATGACCCAATTATATGGTATCTATAAGAAACTTCCTTCAAATATAACAGTATAGGTAGGTTGAATGTAAAAACATGGAAAAAGTTATACTATGATAAGATGAATCAAAAGAAAGTAGAGATGCTATGTAAATATAACGTCAGAGCTAAGGAAGCTACCAGTGACAAAGAATGACATTACATAATGATAAAAAAGGCAATTCACAAAACATAGTGACCTCATATACACAGTAAATAAAAAGGTGCAAAATATGCATAGTAACCCTACATATATACACACTAAAGAGGTGCAAAATATACAAAGTAAAAGCCATAGAATAGAAAGGATAAATAGACACATCCATGAGTATAGCTAGATACTTCAACACATCTGTCAGTAATTGATGGAGCAAGTAGGCAGAAAATCATTAAGGATATAGATGACCTGAATAGCACTATTAATTTTGTGTAATTGACATTTACAGAATATTCTACCCAACAGATATTCACCAAAATAGGCCATATCTTGGGCCATAAAAGAGATCTCAACAAATTTAAAATAATTGGAATCATACAGATATGTCCTTTAACCATAATGGAATCAATATAGAAAAAATATGTTAAGGGCACCTGAGTGGCTCAGTGTGTTGAGCAGCTGCCTTCAGTGTCCTGGGATTGAGCCCCACATCAAGCTTCCTCCTCCATGGGGAGCTTGCTTCTCCCTCTCCCTCTGCCTGCTGCTCCTACTGCTTGTGCTCTCTCTCTCTCTCTGTCTGTCAAATAAACAAACAAATCTTTTTTTAAAAGAAAAAAATCATAAAAATAACAGAAAATTTCCCAAACACTGGAAAAGTAAACAATATCTTTCTAAATAATTCATTGGTCAAAGAGATACATTGAAATGAATGAAATAAAATAGACCATATCAAAATTTGTGGGAGACAACTATTGCAGTGTGAGGAGGAAATTTGTAGCATAAATGTTTATTTTTACAAAGCAGAAAAGTCTCAAATCAGTAATGTAAGCTTCCACCACAAGAAACTAAAAACAAAGGAGTAAAATAAATCCAAAGCAAGCCTAAGAATACAAATAGTAAAGATATGAGCAAAAACCAATGAAACTGAAAACAGAAAAACATTACAGAGAATCAATGAAACAAGAACTTGTTATTTTAAAAATGACTACTGTAACATAATAAAATCATAATATTAAACATTTTATAATTGTGTAATAAAACAATATAAAAACATTTAAGATTTCTATATGGAAAAATAAATTCTTCCATAATCAAAGTTTAAAACTGGGGAAAATATTGACAACACCTATCACAAAGGGCTGATTTTCTTAACATTTAAGAAGTCTCTATCGGTTCATGAGAAAAGGAAAAACAATCTAATTTCAAAATGGGCAAAAGAAAATGAACAACTCACAGAAAACCAAAACTGTCTTTAAATACAACAACTGTTATGCCAAGATTAAGAGGTTTCACAATACATTACATGGACAAAATGTGAAAAAAGCAACCTCATATATTATCATTGGAAGTCACATTTGAAATCACATTTTTTTTTTTTTGCCCAGCAACTCTGGTTTGATGAATTTATCTTGCAGATATACTACACATATTTTCAAAAGTTTATTTGCAGATATTTATTGCACTTTGTTGCAGTAACAAACAATGGAAACTATCTATTAATAGGGGACTGATTCTACTTTCGTGCATTCATACTACAAAATACCATGCATTCATTAATCAATGAATAAGATATCTCTACATCATTTGATGTGTTGGATTGAATATATGTTCAAAAACTCTTGTCCCTCCAGACAAGAGGCTCAAAATGTGTGCTACCACCACTTTAACCTAGCTGGAGTTTGGGGACTGCTTTAATGAATAGAATACAGCAGAAATGATGGTGCATGACTTCAGAAGCTAGGTTAGAAAAGATCACATAACTTCTGCTGGTTTCTCTTAAAACGATTCCTCTAGGAGCATTTAGTAACCATGCATGAAGTCTGGCTACCATGAAGCCAACATAATGGGGAGAGGAAGAAAGAGGGAAGAGAAGAATGGAGAAAGAGAGACAGAGACAAACACAGACAGAGAGGGAAGAACATATTCCTGAGGAGGAATCGGTCCTTGTCCCCTGGTGCCAGACATAGAAGTGATGAAGCCTTTGAGATAGAAAACTATTCCACTCAAATCTCCATCTGATTCAGCAACCATATCAGGGATCCTGAGTGTGAACTGCCTATTGGAGTCCAGTCAGCACCAGATCCATGATCATTATAAATTATTGTTATTTTTTTATGTCACTCTTTTGAGGTTTTCTCTTTTGCCTGAATAGATAACTAGAACAACTGATATGGAACATTCCCCAAAGGATCGTTTTAGGTGAAAAAATTAAGGTACAGAACATATGTACAGTGAATGACCTTTTATGTTTTTCCAAAGGCATGTTTTTATGTATTTATAACATAGAAGGCTGAAGAAAAATGCATAAGAATAGTTGCCTCCCTGGAGAAAAAATGGAGGACTGGAGACAGGTGGATAAGAGATAAATGGTTAACTATATAATGCTACCATGTTAAAGTTCTTTATCTTATGCATATGGCATTTAAAAATCATTTTTATTTTTTTTAATTAACTTTTATTGGTGTTCAATTTACCAACATACAGAAAAACACCCAGTGCTCGTCCCGTCAAGTGTCCACCTCAGTGCCCGTCACCCATTCCCCTCCAACACCCGCCCTCCTCCCCTTCCACCACCCCTTGTTCGTTTCCCAGAGTTAGGAGTCTTTATGTTCTGTCTCCCTTCCTGATATTTCCCAACATTTCTTTTCCCCTCCTTTATATTCCCTTTCACTATTATTCATATTCCCCAAATGAATGAGAACATACACTGTTTGTCCTTCTCCGATTGACTTATTTCACTCAGCATAATACCCTCCAGTTCCATCCGCGTTGAAGCAAATGGTGGGTATTTGTTGTTTCTAATTGCTGAGTAATATTCCATTGTATACATAAACCACATCTTCTTTATCCATTCATCTTTCGATGGACACCGAGGCTCCTTCCACAGTTTGGCTATTGTGGCCATTGCTGATAGAAACATCGGGGTGCAGGTGTCCCGACGTTTCATTGCATCTGAATCTTTGGGGTAAATCCCCAACAGTGCAATTGCTGGGTCGTAGGGCAGGTCTATTTTTAACTCTTTGAGGAACCTCCACACAGTTTTCCAGAGTGGCTGCACCAGTTCACATTCCCACCAACAGTGTAAGAGGGTTCCCTTTTCTCCGCATCCTCTCCAACATTTGTTGTTTCCTGCCTTGTTAATGTTCCCCATTCTCACTGGTGTGAGGTGGTATCTCATTGTGGTTTTGATTTGTATTTCCCTGATGGCAAGTGATGCAGAGCATTTTCTCATGTGCTTGTTGGCCATGTCCATGTCTTCCTCTGTGAGATTTCTCTTCATGTCTTTTGCCCATTTCATGATTGGATTGTTTGTTTCTTTGGTGTTGAGTTTAATAAGTTCTTTATAGATTTTGGAAACTAGCCCTTTATCTGATATGTCATTTGCAAATATCTTCTCCCATTCTGTAGGTTGTCTTTTAGTTCTGTTGACTGTATCCTTTGCTGTGCAAAAGCTTCTTATCTTGATGAAGTCCCAATAGTTCATTTTTGCTTTTGTTTCTTTTGCCTTCGTGGATGTATCTTGCAAGAAGTTACTGTGGCCGAGTTCAAAAAGGGTGTTGCCTGTGTTCTCTTCTAGGATTTTGATGGAATCTTGTCTCACATTTAGATCTCTCATCCATTTTGAGTTTATCTTTGTGTATGGTGAAAGAGAGTGGTCCAGTTTCATTCTTCTGCATGTGGATGTCCAATTTTCCCAACACCATTTATTGAAGAGACTGTCTTTCTTCCAATGGATAGTCTTTCCTCCTTTATTGAATATTAGATGACCGTACATTTCAGGGTCCACTTCTGGGTTCTCTATTCTGTTCCATTGATCTATGTGTCTGTTTTTGTGCCAGTACCACACTGTCTTGATGACCACAGCTTTGTAGTACAACCTGAAATCTGGCATTGTGATGCCCCCAGCTAAGGTTTTCTTTTTTAAAATTCCCCTGGCTATTCAGGGTCTTTTCTGATTCCACACAAATCTTAAAATAATTTGTTCTAACTCTCTGAAGAAAGTCCATGGTATTTTGATAGGGATTGCATTAAACGTATAAATTGCCCTGGGTAACACTGACATTTTTACAATATTAATTCTGCCAATCCATGAGCACGGAATATTTTTCCATCTCTTTGTGTCTTCCTCAATTTCTTTCAGAAGTGTTCTATAGTTTTTAGGGTATAGATCTTTTACCTCTTTGGTTAGGTTTATTCCTAGGTATCTTATGCTTTTGGGTGCAATTGTAAATGGGATTGACTCCTTAATTTCTCTTTCTTCAGTCTCATTGTTAGTGTATAGAAATGCCATTGATTTCTGGGCATTGATTTTGTATCCTGCCACGCTACCAAATGGCTGTATGAGTTCTAGCAATCTGGGGGTGGAGGCTTTTGGGTTTTCTATGTAGAGTATCATGTCATCGGCGAAGAGGGAGAGTTTGACTTCTTCTTTGCCAATTTGAATGCCTTTAATGTCTTTTTGTTGTCTGATTGCTGAGGCGAGAACTTCCAGAACTATGTTGAACAGCAGTAGTGAGAGTGGACATCCCTGTCTTGTTCCTGATCTTAGGGGAAAGGCTCCCAGTGCTTCCCCATTGAGAATGATATTTTCTGTGGGCTTTTCGTAGATGGCTTTTAAGATGTCGAGGAAAGTTCCCTCTATCCCAACACTCTGAAGGGTTTTGATCAGGAATGGATGCTGTATTTTGTCAAATGCTTTCTCTGCATCTAATGAGAGTATCATATGGTTCTTGGTTTTTCTCTTGCTGATATGATGAATCACATTGATGGTTTTACGAGTGTTGAACCAGCCTTGTGTCCCAGGGATAAATCCTACTTGGTCATGGTGAATAATTTTCTTAATGTGTTGTTGGATCCTATTGGCTAGTATCTTGTTGAGAATTTTTGCATCCATGTTCATCAGGGATATTGGTCTGTAATTCTCCTTTTTGGTGGGGTCTTTGTCTGGTTTCGGAATTAAGGTGATGCTGGCCTCATAGAACGAATTTGGAAGTACTCCATCTCTTTCTATCTTTCCAAACAGCTTTAGTAGAATAGGTATGATTTCTTCTTTAAACGTTTGATAGAATTCCCCTGGGAAGCCATCTGGCCCTGGACTCTTGTGTCTTGGGAGGTTTTTGATGACTGCTTCAATTTCCTCCCTGGTTATTGGCCTGTTCAGGTTTTCTCTTTCTTCCTGCTCCAGTTTTGGTAGTTTGTGGCTTTCCAGGAATGCGTCCATTTCTTCTAGATTTCCTAATTTATTGGCGTACAGCTGTTCATAATATGTTTTTAAAATCGTTTGTATTTCCTTGGTGTTGGTAGTGATGTCCCCTTTCTCATTCATGATTTTATTAATTTGAGTCTTCTCTCTCTTCTTTTTAATAAGGTTGGCTAATGGTTTATCTATCTTATTAATTCTTTCAAAGAACCAACTCCTGGTTCTGTTGATCTGTTCCACAGTTCTTTTGGTCTCGATATCATAGAGTTCTGCTCGAATTTTAATTAACTCTCTTCTTCTGCTGGGGGTGGAGTCGATTTGTTGCTTTTTCTCTAGTTCCTTTATGTGTAAGGTGAGCTTTTGAATTTGAGATTTTTCCAGTTTTTGAATGGATGCTTGTATTTCGATGTATTTCCCCCTCAGGACTGCTTTTGCTGCATCCCAAAGATTTTGAACGGTTGTATCTTCATTTTCATTAGTTTCCATGAATCTTTTTAATTCTTCCTTAATTTCCTGGTTGACCTTTTCATCTTTTAGCAGGATGGTCCTTAACCTCCATGTGATTGTGGTCCTTCCATACTTCTTGTTGTGATTAAGTTCTAATTTCAAGGCATTATGGTCTGAGAATATACAGGGGACTATCCCGATCTTTTGGTATCGGTTCAGACCCGATTTGTGACCCAGTATGTGGTCTATTCTGGAGAAAGTTCCATGTGCACTTGAGAAGAATGTGTATTCAGTTGAGTTTGGATGTAAAGTTCTGTAGATATCTGTGAAATCCATCTGGTCCAGTGTATCATTTAAAGCTCTTGTTTCTTTGGAGATGTTGTGCTTAGAAGACCTATCCAGGATAGAAAGAGCTAGATTGAAGTCACCAAGTATAAGTGTATTATTATCAAGGTATTTCTTGAGTTTGGTTATTAATTGGTTTAAATATTTGGCAGCTCCCACATTCGGGGCATATATATTGAGGAGTGTTAAGTCCTCTTGTTGGATAGATCCTTTGAGTATGAGATAGTGTCCCTCTTCATCTCTCACTATAGTCTTCAGGGTAAATTTTAATTTATCTGATATAAGGATGGCAACCCCTGCTTTCTTTTGAGGACCATTTGAATGGTAAATGGTTCTCCAACCTTTTATTTTCAGGTTGTAGGTGTCCTTCTGTCTAAAATGAGTCTCTTGTAGACAGCAAATAGATGGGTCCTGCTTTTTTATCCAGTCTGAAACCCTGCGCCTTTTGATGGGGTCATTAAGCCCGTTTACGTTCAGAGTTACTATTGATAGATATGAGTTTAGTGTCATCATATCTATTCAGTCCTTGTTTTTGTGGATTGTTCCACTGAACTTCTTCTTAAAGAGGAATTTTAAGAGTCCCCCTTAAAATTTCTTGCAGAGCTGGTTTGGAGGTTACATATTCTTTCAGTTCCTGCCTGTCTTGGAAGCCCTTTATCTCTCCTTCCATTTTGAATGAAAGCCTTGCTGGGTAAAGTATTCTTGGTTGCATGTTCTTTTCATTTAGGACCCTGAATATATCCTGCCAGCCCTTTCTGGCCTGCCAGGTCTCTGTGGAGAGGTCTGCTGTTACCCTAATACTCTTCCCCATAAAGGTCTGGTATTTCTTGTCTCTTGCTGCTTTAAGGATCTTCTCCTTATCTTTGGAATTTGCAAGCTTCACTATTAAATGTCGAGGTGTTGAACGGTTTTTGTTGATTTTAGGGGGGGAATCTCTCTATTTCCTGGATCTGAATGCCTGTTTCCCTTCCCAGATTCGGAAAGTTTTCAGCTAGGATTTGTTCAAATACATATTCTGGCCCTATGTCCCTTTCGGCGCCCTCAGAAACCCCAATTAAACGTAGGTTTTTCTTCCTCAGGCTATCATTTATTTCCCTTAATCTATCCTCATGGTCTTTTAATTGCCTGTCTCTTTTTTCCTCAGTTTCCCTCTTTGCCATCAACTTGTCTTCTATGTCACTCACTCGTTCTTCCACCTCGTCAAGCCTCGTCGTTAGGACTTCTAGCTTGGATTGCATCTCATTTAATTGATTTTTAATTTCTGCCTGATTGGATCTAAATTCTGCAGTCATGAAGTCTCTTGAGTCCTTTATGGTTTTTTCTAGAGCCACCAGTAGCTGTAAAATAGTGCTTCTGAATTGGCTTTCTGACATTGAATTGTAATCCATATTTTGTAACTCTGTGGGAGAGTGGGCTGTTTCTGATTCTTTTTTTTGAGGTGAGGTTTTCCTTCTAGTCATTTTGCTCAGTGCAGAGTGGCCAAAACCAAGTTGTATTGGGAAAAGGAGAAAGAGAGAGAGAAGGAAAGAAAAGAGAAAAAGAAAAAAGAGAAAGAAGAAAAAAATAGGGGAAAAAGAGAAGAAAAAGAAAGAAAAAGAAAGAAAGGAGAAAAAAGAAAAAAAGGGGGGGTGGGGGAAGCAATCAGAAATCAAGAAGAAAGAAAGAAAAAGCACAAAACAAAACAAAACAAAAAAAAAAAAAACAAAAACAAAAAAACAAAAAACAAAAAAAACCACGGGGGAGTATCTTCCGATTCTGTGTAGTTTAAGTCCCTTGACTTCCCTTGGAACTGGTCCGTCTGGCTGGTCTTCTGGGGGAGGGGCCTGCTGTGCTGATTCTCAGGTGTTAGCACTTGGGGGAGCTGCTCTGCCCCTGCCTGGTGCAGGGCTCGGTGGGGGTTGTTCACCCCGTGAGGCCCCGGGAGGAAGCCACAGTGGCGGGGGCAGCTCTGGGACCCTGGAGTCAGCTCCCGCAGTAGCTCCGGGGCTCTCCGTCTGCAGGGCCTGGGGCGGGGCCGCTGATCTGCTCAGTTCCAGGCAGGAGCGTCCTTGCTGTCCTGGGCCCGCCCGGCCTCTGCCTGACCCGGGGGAGGCCGGATCCTGGGCTGTGTCCCGGCGCCCTGTGCTCCTGGGCCTGCGCTGTTGGATTCGCGCTCCCGCCCTGCAGCCCCCTCCGCGGAGCCGCCGCCCGAGCCCCTCCGAGCTGTTCCCGGAGCCGCGCCGCCTCCTCCGCGCGGAGCTTCTTCCTCCGCCCGAGCCGCCGCCGCTGAGCTGTTCCCGGAGCCGCGCAGCCCCCTCCGCGGAGCCGCCGCCCGAGCCCCTCCGAGCTGCTCCCGGAGCCGCGCAGCCCCCTCCGCGGAGCCGCCGCCCGAGCCCCTCCGAGCTGCTCCGGGTCCCGCCGAGCGCTGCAGCCCTTAGGGAGCTCGGCGCACTCTCCGGGGCGCAGTTCCTCTGTTACTATCCCAGGGAGCCCGAGGGCATCCCCGCCTTTCTGGGGATCCTGCTCCAATTCCCCGGGAGGCCTTTCCGCGGGAAGGTTGGTGCAGCTCCTGCTCCTCCGGGACGGGGCTCTCCTGTCCTGGGGACACTCGCCCCGGCCTCAGCCCGGCTCCTCGCGGGGCCCCTCCCCCTTGGAGGCCTTTTGTGTCTTTATTTCTTTTTCCCCGTCTTCCTACCTTGATAGAAGCGCGAACTCTTCTCACTGTAGCGTTCCAGCTGGTCTCTCTTTAAATCTCAGGCCGAATTCGTAGATTTTCAGGATGATTGGATGGTTTTCTAGGTAATTTGTTGAGGACCAGGTGACCTGGAGACCCTACTCTGCCGCCATCTTGCCCCTCCCCCTAAAAATCATTTTTAAATTTACTTTGTATCATTTATGAAGCAGAGGTAGAATTTGTTTAGAAGTAGAACTTGCTTTTATGAACATTCCATTATTTCTTTCTGGTTAGAAATGTCAGTCTCAGGGAGTCTTTCCATGGTTTCTAAGATGACACTATAATAACAGCTAGCCAGAACTAGATAGACTGATCATTTTTAAAAATAGCAACCTCAAAAAAAAAATAGCAACCTTATTTTTTAAGATTTTATTTATTTATTTCGGGGAGAAAGCGAGGGAGCAAGCACAAGTGGGGAGAGGGTCAGAGGGAGAGGGAGAAACAGACTCCACACTTAGCAGGGAGCCCAGTGCTGGGCTTGATTCCAGGACCCTGGGATCATGACCTGAGCTGAAGACAGATGCTTAACCCAATGAACCACTCAGGTGCCCCCAAAGTAACAACCTTATATAGATAAAATTCACATATTAGATACAACTCAGGTATTTAAATCGTACAATTCAGTGATTTTTACTATATTATCAGAGTTATGCAATCATCATCACAAATGGTTTTTAGAATATTTTCATCAAAAAGAAAGAATATTTTCATCATTCTTCCCTGAAATCCTTGTAGCCATTAACAGTTACTCCTGATTCTACTCTCCCCTAGCCCCTGACAACCACTAATATACTTTTTGTCTCTGTAGATTTACCCATTCAGGACATTTCATTTAATAGAATCATAGAATACATGGTCTTCTGGTACTGGCTTCTTTTGCTTAGTATAAGGATTTAGAGATTCATTCATGTTGTAGCATATATCAGTACTTCATTTTTATTGCCAAATAATATTCTATTTTATGGATATACCACATTTTGTTTATCCATCACTTGATAGACATTGGGGCATTTCTGCATTTTGGCTATTATGCCTATGAATAGCACTGCTACGAACATTCATGTACAAGTTTTTGTGCAGACATATGTTTTGAATTATCTTAGATATATACCTAGGAGTAGAATTCCTGATTTATATCATAACTCTGTTGAACGTTTTGAGAGACTGCCAGACTGTCTTTCAAAGTTATAGAACCATTTTACATTCCACTAGCAAGATATGAGAATTCCAATGTCTCTACATTCTTGGCATTATTTTTTATTATATATCTATTTGATTATAACCAACCTAGTGGTTGTAGACTGATATATTTCATATATCTTTATATATTCTGGACATTTAGATGAGACCCTTATCAGACAGATAATTTGCAATTTTTTCTCTCATTCTATGGATTGCTTTTCTCTTTTTTTCCTCTTTTGTTTCAAGTTTTTATTTAAATTCCAGTTAGTTAACCTAAAGTGTAATATTAGTTTCAGGTGTAGAATTTAGTGATTCATCACATACAACACCCAGTGCTCATCACAACAAATGCCTTTTTACTTTCTGTTAATATAGACTTTTTTCTGCTAATGTAGTAAATTATACTGATTGCTCTTAAATTAATTTTAATGATTAATTTGCTAATTGTGCTTTATAAAAGAGTAAAGAGTATAAGAGATTAAGAGTGCAGACTCTGAACTCATATATACCTGAATTTGGTTCATGATAATAATAGATTCTTTCCTACCAAAAATCTGGAAAGTAATCTTGCTTATATATCTATCCTTCGTAAATGTTCATCCATCCATAGTCTTAAGGGAAATCTTTATTATTCTAAGCCAGTCATAGTGACTTGATACATATTGTCATTAACTGCTGAGAGTGAGGATGTGGCAGTTTTTATTATTTTAACATGCGTAAAATGTACTCATTTAAAGTGTACAATTCATTGATTTTTAGTATATTCACAGTTGTGCGATTATCACCACAATATACTTTTAGAACATTCTCACCACTCCAAAAAGAAATCCTGTATGCATTTGTCAATCCCAATTCTGTCTCCTTCACTCCTCAGTCTTTAGTAACAATGAATTTACTTTCTGTCTCTATAGATTTACTTATTGTAGACATTTCATATAAGTGAAATTGTACAATATGCAGTTTTTTCTATCTGGTTCCTTTCATTTAGTGTGATGCTTTCAAGATTCAGCTACGGTGTAGCATGTATTACTACTTCCATTCTTCTTAAAACTGAATTTTATTGGGGCAGCCCTGGTGGCTCAGCGGTTTAGTGTCTGCCTTCGGCCCAAGGCATGATCCTGGAGTTCTGGATCGAGTCCTTCATTGGATTCCCTGCATGGAGCCTGCTTCTCCCTCTACCTGTGTCTCTGCCTCTCTCTGTGTGTCTCTCATGAATAAATAAATAAAATATTTTTTTAAATTTAATATTATTGCATTGTATGTATATACTACATTTTGATTATTCATTATGCATTGAAAGACACTTGGATAGTTTTGTCTTTTGGGCCTTTATAGATAATATTTCTATGAAACTTAATGTACAAGTTTTTGTGTGGACATATATTTTCATTTTTCTGTATTGACTTAGAAATGCTGGATCATATGGTAACTCTATGTTTAACCTATTGAGAAACTATTTTTTAAGATATTATTTATTTATTCATGAGACACAGAGAGAGAGAGGCAGAGACACAGGCAGAGGGAGAAGCAGGCTCCACACAGGGAGCCCCACATGGGACTCCATCCGTGGTCTCCAGGATCACAGCCAGGCTGAAAGTGGCACTAAACCGCTGTGCCACCCGGGCTGCCCAAGAAACTGTTTTTCACAGTGACTACACAATTTTTACATTCCCACCAGCAGTTTATGAAGTTTCCAATTTCTCCACATCCTTGCCAATAAATTGATTGTTAAAGGAAGTAACAAGGCCTTGACGCAAAGGAAAGTCATGAGAAAAAGAAGTGGTGAGGGGATCAGGAAGCAGACAAAAAAAGATAGGAAGGCTGGTGGTTTCAAAGAAACCAAAACTTCAAGAAGTTTAGATATTAAGTCTGTCTAGATTCAAAATTCCTGCTCTTTCCACTGTATTATTTCTATATGAGAAACAGAAGATGGAAATGAGGGAAAAGTGAGGTTAGAGAATAAAGATAAGAAAATGACTAATAAGATTATCCTTTCTCTATTGATACAGACATAACAAAGCCCCCATTAGGCACTGGACATGGGAAATTTTATATGACCCTTGAAAAAAGGATGATTCATCCTTTATCCTGGTTTGAAGCTATGTTCTCCCACCTGCTACTACCTTGACACTATCACCCCATTAAGGTACAAAGGAGTAGCAACATGTCATCCAAGATCCCATTTCTCCCTGCTTGGAATTTCCCACTCGTATGAGCTCTATGTTTTGGAAAATGCCTTGCTTCTATTCCTGGATCCTGAGACTAGAACATCATAGGCTTAATGTTGATAGATAGCACACATGGTATTTGTGTCTTATAAGTAAGGAAGTGGAGGTTATACCCTTCAGTAAAGAAGTATTTTAATTCCATGACCCACTGGATCTTTTTCATAGAACTGAGTTGCAAAGTTTCCCAAAGTTTTCTCCTGTTAGTAGTCAATGTTATTGCTTCTTGTTTTCTCCACTGTGTAAATAAAGACCTACTGCTTGGCATTTTTCCTTAGGTGTATGTTTTGCTAGTAGTTGTTATTTTTTTCATGAAATACCTTTTGTGTAACATTATCTTACTGAGTTCCCACAATTCTCCAGAAAGAAAGAACCTGTGATTACCTCTGGGTTAAATATGAGGAAACTGAGGCTATATTGTCTTTGGCTGGATCAGAAGATTAAGTTAAAGATAAGAATATATTGTTGGACAAACCAAAGAACTCTCACCTCTCAAGAGAATACATATTGGGGGTGCATGGAAGGAAAGGTGTGTAGGTGTACAGTGTTAGCAATGCTGGCAATTATCAAGTAGAATGGAAACAGCCACTTATCCAGATGGTTTAGACTAATGATTCCCAGCATGTTCCATGTTATGACACACTAATTTTTTCTAATTTTACTAATTCCCCAAAGCAATATGTGGGTTCTTAAAAGTAATTAAAGTAGAATTAAATATTATGCTAATTAAACATTGCTTTAAATGAATTTTAAATTATGTGAATTGGTTTTACCCCTTGGGATAACTGTAAATTGTCTATCCTCATTTTGTGACAACTCAGAGTATTATTAGGAACTGAAACTAGAGGGCTGAACCAGAATATGTATCCGATCCCTGAGTTTGTATCTTTGGAAGTCTGTGCCAGATGTCTTTTGGGAACAATGGAAAGAAATTTCAGTGTGCTGGCAAAGTTCCTTCTAAGCATAGCTGATACTCCTCAGATTTGTCTTTATTTTAACCCTTTTCTTTGGACTACTCTTACTCCTCAGTGCTATTGTTATAGTAGGGAAACTGGCTAGTCATCTTCGCTGGGGACAGTTCCCATTTATCTCTCTGTCTTGCTTATATTTCTCCATTCACCATGTGCATGGCCAGGGTCTCGTCCAGTCCAACCTGTTTTCCCAGCACGAGGGGGGGCCATCAACTAGTGAAGTACTAGTGAAGTTAGTAGTGAAGTTACCAACCTGTACATTCTACCTTCTCTTCTGCAATTTCCACTACTGACCATTTCTGTGATATTCCTCCTTTGGTCCAGCTGGTAGGCTTTCTTCCTTCTGTGACTTGGATGCCTTTGATTCCCTCTGCACTGCATCCATAAACATTCATCATCCTTACCATCCCTAGAAGGCTCCAGGGCAAGCACAAGACTTTCTTACACTGGCCTCCCACTTTATTGCTCTCAGCCTAAGTTATAGAACTAGGACTCTTACCTGCTTTCCCACTTCCATCCATCAGATGCACGCCCACTGAGTTGACACAGGCTGTTTCACTGATCTACACCAAGATATTATGCACATTAAACTCCAAAATCTGAGAGAAAATTTCTGGTAAATTCTTTCAGACTATCAGGTCTTTCTTTTTTCTACCTGTTCAAATGAAAGTTTCATTTAAAGCCTTTGTGTTCACATGAGATTTGATCATAGAAGATAATTCTTCCTAATAACTTCATTTAGTCTAGGCTTTTATTTATGCATTTAACAAAATGCAGTCAGATTCCAAACTGTGTATTTTATTTCTTGCTTTGAGCACATTGATAGAAACTATTGTTTGCTGTATGTTCTTTCTATCAGTCCTCTCAAAGTTCTTTGTTAACTTGAAACCATAAAAGCCCTAGAGGAGAACACAGTCAATAACCTCTTTAACATCGGCCATAGCAACTTATTCCTAGATATGTCTTCTGAGGGAAGGGAAACCAAAGCAAAAATAATCTATTGAGACTACATCAAACTAAAAAGCTTCTGCACAGTGAAGGAAACAATCAACAAAACTAAACGGTAACCTATGGAATGGAAGAAGATATTTGCAAATGGTATAGCTGATAAAGTGTTAGTATCCAAAATCTATAAAGAACTTATAAAAACACCCAAAAAAAGAATAATCCAATTTAAAAATGGGCAGAAAACATGAATAGACATTTTTCCAAAGAAGACATCCAGATGGCAAACAGACACATAAAAAGGTGTTCAACATTACTTATCCTCAGGGAAATGCAAATCAAAATTACAATGAGATACCACCTCACATCTCTCAGATTGGCTAAAATAAAAAACACAAGACACAAGAAGAGTTGGTGAGGATGTGGGGATATGGGGAACCCTCTTGCATTGTTGGTGGGGGTACAAACTAGTGCAGCCATTATGGAAAACAGTATAGAGGTTCCTCAAAAACTTAAAAATACAACTACTCTACAATCCAGCAATCCTACTAGTAGGTATTTACCCAAAGCATACAAAAATACCAATTCAAAGGGATATATTCACCCCTACATTTATAGCAACATTATCTGCAATAGCCAAGTTATGGAAACTGTCCATTAACTGATGAGTGGATAAAAAAGAGGTGAATCTTGAAATCTTGCCATTTGTAATGATATGGATGGAGCTAGAGAGTATAATGCTAAATGAAATAAGTCAGTCAGAGAAAGACAATTACCATATGATTTCACTCATATGTGGAATTTAAGAAACAAAGCAAGTTAGAATAGGGAAAATAAGAGAGTGGTAAACCAAGAAACAGACTCTTAACCATAGAGAACAAACTGTTACCAGAGGGGATGTGAGTGGGGGAATGGGTGAAATAGGTGATGGGGATTAAGGAGGGCACCTGTGATGAGCATTAGGTGATATATGGAAGTGTTGAATAATTATATTGTATACCTGAAACTAATATTACACTGTATGTTAACTAATTTAAATAAAAACTTAAAAAAATAGTCGTGAGAGTTCATCCATACACTGTGGTATTATGGAACCATTAGACTCGAGGAAGAATGCTTATTGACATACATATTTTTCTAATATAGTTTTAAGTGAAAAGAACATGGTAGAAAATAGTATTAAATTATTATTCTACTACAAATACAGTTATACACACATACACAGAGACACATGCATGTATTAAAAAGCGTAAGACTAAAAGGATATATACCAAAGGGTTAGTGGTTATCTCCAGGTGCTGATTTATATATTCCTCTAACTTTTCAATTTATTAATAATGAATATGAAATTCTTTTATAATCAGTATAAAAGAAATATCAGGGTCAATTAGTTATCAGGGTCAACTAGCATTTGTGGAAAAGATGGCAATTCTTACTGAAATCAAAACCTTTATTGTTTTGAATTGAGGTTACAGTTTTTAAAGTAGGAACTTATTTCTAAAGTTAAAACATTTTTAAGTCAGTAGGACGTTACTGAGTTTGAAAGAATCATTTTACATACTACTTTTCAGGAAAATATAGAGGGAAATCCATTTCTATTTGATTTTTCTTTAAGTGCTTAAACATTTTCTTCTCTGAGGCCTATATTTTATGCTCCCCAAGAGAAAGGGTTTTTAATTCCTTTGGCATCTCCCACCTCTCTCCCCATTCTCTTCTCTATATTGCTATACTGCCTGACTAGAATCAGTTTGTACACACCATGTGCACTCATAAAATATTTGTTGATGGACTTGCTTATTTCCATTCTCCAATAATCCCAGCCTAGCCATGTTCTCAGAATTGTACAAAATAGATTCAGCCTTTTCTACTACCACTGCTTAATGCTGTGGGTCCCTGAATTCCATTCATGCAACGTGAGATGGGCCTCAGCTAGTTCCAACTTATGTAATGCCTCCCCTTGTAGGGATTACATGTTTATTCCAGCCAGTCTCTTACAGAGGTTTGACCAGCAGGTCATTCAATATCCAGGAGGCTGGACTGGGATAGTCCTTGAATAAGATACCCCTGACCAGGTCTCTGCATGAAGCCCAAGTGGCTGACAAAATTGTCAGTTCTGAGCCAAAGGAGTCCCAAGATATCCCTGTTGTGGACAATACCCAGGAACCAGACAGACAGCTGGATTGTGCTGCTCAGCCTTTGGGTTTGTAGGATATTGTCACTGCCCTCCCTCTGTTCCCCTGCCCTGAGAACTAGCTGCCCTCCAGGGTCTACATTTGACCAAGCCCCCAGATGCAGCCCAATGACCTGCTCTGGCCAAGTTCAATGAGGCTGAGGACTATCTCAGCAGGATCCTTCAGTCAGAGAGCCCAAGATCAGATGCTGCTTTGAGCACCACCACCTAGAGCAGTACCCAGGAGGCATACCCAGCCCAGAGTAGCTGAAGAAGCCCACTCCCCAAGTAAAGCTGACTGCAACCCATCCTAAGTGTGATGGGGATGGAGGGTGTGGAGATGTGCTGAGAGCTCCCTGAATAGCAGGGCTCAGTTTCTCTAACAGATGCAGAAAAAGGTCAATGATTATTCTCTTGTAGCGCTGGAAGAGACAGTGTTGCTGCCTTAACTTGTAGATGCTGTCCTCTACTCACCATCTCTCACCCCCTCACTTGGAGAGGCCTTGATCCCTCTTAAAGGGCTGGCCTAGGCTCCACTGCTTTCAAGTCTTGTTCTGACTTCAAGTCCTTGTGAACATCCACGACTCTAACTCCTAGTACTGGGGCAGCAGTATTGAGATGGGGGCACCAGAGTTTGCTTTGGATAGTCTTTCCCATTAGCCAGAAATGACTATTTACAAGATAATGAGGATATCCTCTTGAAAGCCTGTGAGAGAAGCAGCAGAACTAGATGTGAGGTCCCCAGTGCTCAATTTGATAGTCTTGTGGCTGTATGGTAAGGTCTAATGCCAACTTCAATGGGTCCTGAGTCTGTAGAAGTAAAAACTCTGAATTCTACCAGTGACAACTGACTGGGCTCTCTCAGTTTGTACAAATCTAGTGGAGTTCCTCTTAAGCCAGAGAAGTCACTGGAGACTCAAATCTGATTATATGCTGTGTAAACTGGGCAAATACAATTTGGAGCACAGGCCTGCAGAAGATCTAGGGTAAACAAAACCTAATGCCTGTATTGGATATCTGAAAAATGTGGAATCCTAGAATAAAAAAATGATACTAAAAAAGTTATTGAGTATATACTATGCCTGAACACCATTCTGACCAAGTGCATGCATCACCTCATATAAACCTCACAGCAATCTTAGGAGATAGATAATCTTGTTATCCCTATTGTAGAGGTGAAGAAACTGAGATGCAGAAAAGGTAAGTAAGTAACTTGTCTAAGGTCAAAAAGTTAGGAAGTGAGAGAGGTGAGTCTCAAATTATGACAGTCTGATTCAGAGCTTGTACTCTTAACCACTATACTGCCAGATAAAGAGGAAAGAAATCCCTCTCTCTAAGTAAAACTGGCTTCATAGACATGTGATCAGTGCAATAGTACAGGGCCTGAGCTCAGAATGGCCTTGTACTTGGGGTTTATTGTCACTGTATTAAATTTTTAATAATTTGAATTTGTGCTTTGTTAACTGAAATCCAAAAATGTGATAAAATAATTGACTATGCACCAGGAGCTTGAAGTCTGCTAGTAGAGTCACATCTTTTACTGCCTCTCCACTTCCCTGGGACAGATTCCTGGCTACTCACTCCCTTGCCCCTTAGTACCAAGGAAACCCATCCAGCCTCTTTCTGTCTCACCTAGTGACTGCTGCAAGCCTTCACTCTCTGGGGCCTGAGCAAGAGCCTTGGGAGGATTGGAGTTAGGCACATGTGCCCTGCAATATCTTTGGGTTGGTTGCAGTAATAGCTGTCCTGGCCCTAGGGTAGTGCCATGGTGCATTTGGCATATGACTCAGCAGTACTCCTTGCCCACCCTGATCTAGGTACCTAGTGCATCCTCATGCAGAGGTTGCCATAACCATGGTGGCCACCTGTCCTCCATGGGTTGAAACAACTAACCCTTGGGAAAGGGACATGCCTGGCTCAATTTACTCTTGACCAAGGTACAATGCATCTGTCCAGCAGTTTGTGGGAGAGGGAAACTTGCCAGATGACCATACACATGTGCATTGAGTCAAAGGGTGGAGTCACTGGGCACCTATGGGGGGCTGTACTTGCCCCATAGGTATCCTTGTGCCTGAGAGGGTGTGATATTAAATAGAAAATTTAAAGCAATGGAATATTACTCAGCCACTAGAAACGATGAATACCCACCATTTGCTTCAATGTGGAAAGAACTGGAGGATGTTATGCTGCATGAAGTAAGTCAATAGGAGAAGGACAAACTATATATGGTTTCATTCATTCGAGGAATATAAAAAATAGTGAAAAGGATTAAAGGGGAAAGGAGAGAAAATGAGTGGGAAATATCAGAGAGGGTGACAGAACATGAAAGACTCCTAACTCTGGGAAACAAACAAGGGGTAGTGGAAGGGGAGGTGGGCGGGGGGATGAGGTGACTAGGTGATGGGCACTGAGGGGGGCATGTGACAGGATGAGCACTGGGTGCTATACTATATGTTGACAAATCAAACTCCAATTAAAAAAATATACTAAAAAATAAAGCATCATGACAGATTGAGAGAAAGACTGCAGTAGAAAATAAAAAAACTTTATATTTGAGTATCTTAAATGGCACTCTTCTCTGCTTTTTAAATACAGGACTTCACATTTACATTTTGCACTGGACTCACAAATTATTTGGCCACAAATTATTATTACAGTCCTGACTGTACGAACTGGCTATTATTAAAGTGTTTTGGTATCCCCTGAGCTCCACCATTTCTTATGTGGAAATTATGAAATATGATGAGGTTGTTGCTCTCTCTAGTCTTACTTGAGCTATTCAGAGGATAGGAGACATTGCTACTTCCCAAGGAGATAGATGTTAGGTCAATGTGTACTATTTAGTCTAGTCTAATGAGGCCCATTTCATCCCACCCTCTCAACTGTGTTAAGTATCTTATATCATTAGAGAGGCTTAAGAAAATGTGATAAAAGATTATATTCTGGGGTTTGAATCAGGAGACCTGAATTCTAAATCTGCCTCTGCCACTGACTAGTGGAATGATTTCCAGAGTATTGCTCTCCTTGGGAATACTGTTTCCTCATATGTGAAAAGAAGTTTTGATTAACTTAGTGTTTGCAGATTGTTGTTGAGGTTTTAGAGAGGTGTTTCACAGAGGGAGAAGTGAGAGCTCGGCAACAGAATTATAGGTGGCTTACACAGATTCCAGCTAAGCATGTCCTGCTTTGGTGTTTTATATATTTTTGTCCTACATTGAAATTCACTTAAAGAAATAATTTCAATGCTTAAAAATTAAAAATCATCATTCTCCAAGATCGCTATGAGCCTTTCTTCCTCTGATTTCTGATTCTAAGACTCTTTAAACCTCAAATCCTACAAAAGGGATCATTTTTCTTCCAGGAAGCATCTGCCATGTGCTCAGTTGGACCCATTACCAGAGAAGGACAGGAATCAAGGGAGAACAAGGGGTTGGAGGGCAAGTACCTGGGTATAGAGAGCTGAAAGACAAGGACAATAAAGAATAGATTCGGGCTGTGGATTGAATGTCAACAAGAAACATCTGCAAAAGCAGGAGATTCAGGTAGGTGGTCATGCCCCAGGAGGTAAGATTTTTCTACCTTTCCTCCATTACACAAAGGATATAACAATACTTGGAAAAAAATTAACTGAATAATTTTTATTAAATTTTTAGTTGTGAAGAAATCTTAGCTCTATTAACATTTTTTAAGCCTTTACTGGGTACTAGACTCTGCTAGATCTAGGGTGAGAGATGAAATGTTAACCACATATGGTTCCATCCTTCTGAAAGATTTAAGTGTATGTGAGCAAAACAGAAATTCTGAAAAATGCAGAGGATTTTTATAAGGCCAAGTGTCATAATGTTACAAAGAGTTGCAATACACAGTGGGAAAACAGACTATGAATCCTCACTTCCATCAGGAAAAGTTATCCAGAAAAGAAGATGGGATTTAAGTTTGGACTTTAAAAAATGGATAGGACTAAGACGGACAAGATAGGGAGAGCTTTGCATGCCAAATTATAACAATTTGAAATTTATCTTATAGACAAAGAGAAACATGGAAAAGTTTTAAGCAGTATGGAGAGTGGAAGGCTGATCTGGTTGAATTTACATTTAACCTACTGTGGTCATTATGTGAAAAGCAGATTTAATTGAATCCAGGTAGATTCAGGGAGAAAGGATAAAAGATTATTATGCTAATCTAGGCAAAAAAGGAGTATATCATGAACTAGGACAATGGCAGTGAAGAAGAAACTACTTTATTATTTTTTTTAAAATTTATTTATTCAGAGAGAGAGAGACTGAGAGGCAGAGACACAGGCAGAGGGAGAAGCGGGCTCCATGCAAAGAGCCTGACGTGGGACTCGATTCGGGGTCTCCAGTATCAGACCCCGGGCTGCAGGTGGCGCTAAACCGCTGCGCCACCGGGGGTGCCCCAAGAAACTACTTTAAAAGGCATTTAGGAGGTAGAATTGGCAGGATTTGGCAATTGATTGAATGTAGGGAGTTGAAGGAGAGGAAATTGTCAGAGATTAACTTTAGGTTTGGGGTTTAAAACTAGGTTGTGCCATTCACTTACATAGGGAACAGGGGGAAAGGAAGAGCAGGTTTAGAAGAGTTCAGTTTTTGAACATTAAGTTTGAAGTGCCTGAGGAACTTTCAAGTGTAGTTTCCAGCTGGTAGTTGGATATAAGAATCTGGAGCTCTAGGGGCTTTAGTTTTACCTGGTAGTAAACCACACTGCCTCGCAACTGGGGCTGAATCTTTGGCAGATGGCTAGTAAGGCTAGAAATTTTTGGAGAAAAGAGGCAGAAACAAAGCTACCTTAGGGCCCAAAGATTGTGTCTGACCTAGATGTAGATAAATACTACTTTCTGTTTCTCCTTGCAGCTTTAGCCAATTTGATTCCCCTAACTAGTTGTTTTATATTGGTCTCTTTCTTTTCTCAAGGCTTTGGTTTCCTCAACTATAAGAATAAGATATTAAGTTTTATTGTCTTCAGGTATAGAATGATATGCTTTTATAGATAGTTTGTTGTTCAATATATTTAGAAAAGATAGTATTATCCACAAATTTCATGTGTCTTGTCAAATTCTGAGGGCTAGCCATGGACTAATTAATTAATTGGAGTTTTACTCATCCTTGTGTTTCCTGTTGGAAGTATATTCAAGATACCAATGGGCTTGGCTCCTTTATAATTTGCATACAAATAGTCCATTTAGTATTTACATATAAAAGAAATTGTTGGTGTAATTCAGGCCTAGAGTTCCCACTAATCAATGGTCCATTGTCCCTTACAAAAAATCTTTCAAATCTACTCTAATTAGCGAACTCAATCTGTTGTTTGGCTGAATATTACTATCTTTAAGATTTATCCTTATAAATCTCAATAATTGCACATGTGAATACATATATAAGTTCACATTTTATAGCCTCACAGTGGCAGTGATGGCACAGTGTTTGGAAAACATAAATGCAGGAATCTTATGAATCCTTATGAAAGATATGGACTGAACTTAATTCAGCCTGAGATATACCAAGTAAATCCTCCATGTAAGCACATGAATGGTAAAGCAAAGGTATATGAATCTCAGTTGTCATTCATGTTCTCTTCTACATTTTATAGTCAAATTATGCTATTTTCTAATGTTATTATGGAATTATTTAAACTTATGACTAACTTTATACCAGTTCACAACTCAGATTGACATATTCATACTCACATACACATTTCCCTCTTTTAAAACATTTCTTAACACACAGTTGCTTCAGAAAATACACGTTAGTTTGTCTATATAATTTCCTATTGTGTTGTTGTTTATCTAAACAACTATTCTAAACACTTAGCCAGAGCAATTCAATTGTTCTTAACAAGGCTTCATTTGCAGGCAAGGAAAACTCCGTGAAGAGAACTGTAAGCAAGTCTTCATAGAACATATTATATTCTTGAGACACAGAATGGAAGATTAGGGACTCTGGTTCAATACTTTCCATAAAGCAACTTTCACTTCCTGGTTTCTCAAACTGTAGATAAGAGGATTTATCATGGGGATCACCATTGTATAAAACACTGAAACCATCTGATTTCCTGCTTGGGATCCACGTTGAGAGGGCTGCAAGTAAGTATACATAGTTGTTCCATAATACAGGCCAACAGTGGCAACGTGGGAAGCACATGTAGAGAAAGCTTTTTGTTTTCCGGAAGTTGAAGGAATTCCCAGAATCGTCATGAGGACAGACATGTAGGAGACAAGGATCACCACAATGGAGGTGACCAGGGTGAATCCCCCACAGCCAATAACTAGTACCTGGGTGACCCAGGGGTCTGAGCAAGCCAATGCCAACAGTGGAGGAATGTCACAGAAGAAGTGGGGAATGACATGTGGTTGACAGAATGATAGTCGTATGATGGAAGTTGTCACAGAAACCATGTTAACTAGCCCCCCAAAGTAGCATCCTGCTACCAAGAGGAAACAACGGACTCTAGACATGGTGACATAGTAGAGCAATGGGTGACAGATGGCAGTATAGCGATCATAGGCCATGGAAGCCAAAAGGTTGCACTCAGCAGAGGCAAATATTATGAATAAGCCCATTTGAGTCATGCACCCAAGAAAAGAAACAGCTTGCAACTTAAATAACAAATTTGCTAAAGTCTTTGGGATTGTGATGGAAGAGAAACAGACATCAAGAAGGGACAGATTAGAAAGAAAAAAGTACATGGGAGTGTGGAGACAGGGACTGACTCTGATCAGGATTACCAGGCCCAGATTCCCCAAAACAGTGACAATATAAACAATAAGGAAGACTGCAAATAGTAGGACTCCAAGCTGAGGGTTGTCTGTCATTCCAAGAAGGATGAAGTCAGTCACCATAGATGAATTCTCCATCGACACAAGCTGGGTATTATTCTTGACTAGTTAGGAGCTTTTTAGACATGCTTTAAGTGAGGAAATAATGGGAAACTGGATGACATGGGTAAAATAGTCCTACTCAAAATGTATAAATCCACAACACTCTCCAACCCTTCCCCTCATCTATATTTTCACTGTAAATGCCTTCCTAAATAGTACTGCCATTTCCTAAACCTAACATTGAGACAGTGAAGATGGAAGGGAAAAAAAGGAAGGAGAAAAGTAAGTAAATTCAGAGAGTCAAAGGAATACAGATAAGGAAGAGGGTAAAGGTCTAGGATGCAAAATGCACTTAATATTTGTTGAAGAAATGAATGAGGGAGGAAGAAAGAAAACAGGTGTCATCAAGACATGTTCTGACTGATACAGGACTACATATGCAGACTCTCCCCCTTTTGTGACATTATTTCTGAAATAATGGAAGTCATCAATACTTACTATTCTGCTTAATCAGTAGAGGGTTTTCCAGGACTTTGAACAATTCTTCACCAATTGATTATTGCAGAATCAGAATGTCCCTTAATGGCCATCAGAAACCCAACTCAAGTCTGAAGGTATCACTTGGATCCTGTGAAAGAGCAAAGGATTCATGTAGCTCCTGCCTGATCATCACCTTACTGATTCCTTTAACCATGCTTGGGGGCAAATGTAATGCAGATATGCAAAACAAACTATGAATTCCACAAAGATTTGTTGGTCAGATCCATCTGAGCAAAGGACCAGGTCACAAAATGGTTGGAATCAGATAGCACTGAGACTGAGTGCATGGACTCTATCTCTCTCTATTATAGTCATAGGAAATCTCTAATGCTGGCTTGGTGCCTCACACAAATGCCTGGATCTTGCCTTGGGTGAAGCACCAGACAAGAGAAGGGGTACATCCATGCAAATCCATTTCCATTTATGGGATCTAAACTAAGTGGGAGTCCCTGTGGTTCAATGGATGGTTATCAGTGAGGGGTGTCTCAAAGGGATTTCTGTATTTGGTGAGCGGCTGGACAAGCAGACCTGATTTTGGCTCAGGTCGTGATCTCAGGGTCCTGAGATTGAGCCCTGCATTGGGCTCCACAGTCAATGAGTAGTCTACATGAGGATTTTCTTTCTCCCTGGCCCCTCTCTCCCTCCTTTCTCAAATAAATAAATAAATAAATAAATCCAAAAGAAAAAGAAAGACATGTGTGATTCAATGTCTTTCTTAATTTGGTGTAGTAGTTAAGATGTCCAATCCTGGAGCCATATGGACATACTTGAACCCTAACGCAGGAGATCACTGGTTCTGTGATTTAGGACTTAACCTATCTAAGTATCTTAGTATCTAAGAGATACTTAGCATCTAAGTATCTTAGTTTACTAGTCTGTGAAAGAAGGACACTATATAACCTATGTCATGGGGCAGTAGTAAAGATTAAATGAAATATTTTAAGGAAAGCACTCGATACATATTAGGGGCTCACTGAATTCTACTTTCTTCATTCCTTCATGACATTCCTGCCTATGTATTCATTATTTTTTTCTCTCCATTTCATCAAATGGAAGTGGAGGTATTGGTGTGTACACTATTACCATTTTAGATCAACAGAAATGAACTCTTGGGATGCCTGGGTGGCTCAGTGGTCGAGTGCCTCCCTTCAGCCCAGGGCGTGATCCTGGGGTCCCCGGACTGAGTCCCACATCAGGCTCCCTGCATGGAGCCTGCTTCTCCTTTTGCCTGTGTCTCTGCCTCTCTCTGTGTCTCTCATGAATAAATAAATAAAATCTTTAAAAAAACAGAAATGAACTCTAGAGAGACTGGCTGAAGTATAATCTTCAATTCTCCACTCTAACCATCCCTCAGACCCCCCCCCACACACACACACGCATACGCACACGTACACACACAGTCTCACACACAGTTTTCTCAGAGCAGATGAAAGAAGCGTTTTTTATTTGTGGTAATAATTCATTCCTTATTGCTGTACCCTAACTGTTGGGGTTAACTGCTGCTGCTGCTGCTGCAGCTCAACACAGCAGCCAGCCCAGGAGAACATTCGACAACTTATGCCTCTAACTAGTGAGATTAGAAAATACTGGGATGAATGAAGGTAATAGAAAGAACACTGCTTTCATAGACAGAAATACATGAGTTCTAGTCCTGGCACTAATTGGTATTCTTTTTCCCATGTGATAGCCACTTAACCTCTTGGAACCCCATATTTTCTCATCTTGAAATCGGAAAAAAAACAATACCCGCTATGCCTTTCTTTCAGGGTTGGCATGAGGATAAAATAAGATAATGAATGTGAAAGCACTCTGTAAACTCTGAAGGGTGATACAATACACATGGAACGGATCCCTATTATTACTCCATCATGGAAGGTGGGAGAGGGAGGAGGAATGCGTCAATATGATCGTTTTCCGCTACGTGCTTCAGCTCCTGCTTACAGAGCTGCACTCTTTGCCCTCCCACTCACCCCCTACACACACATCATCTGCTCTGCCTCTCTACTGTGAAAGTTTCAGCCTGTGAAGCTTTAAACAAATAGCTCTCGGCTTTTCACGTACGTATCTTGAATCATAAAAAAGACAGGTTTTTAATGTTAATTTCATGTTCTTGTATCATTTTTTAAATTTCCTATTTTAGGATAATTCTGTTCCTTGACATGTGCATGTACTGTAGGCATTCAATAAATATTAGTTGAATGAATAAATGACTATTAGTCTTTAGAACATGGCAAAATCTTTTTTCCTTAAAATAAGATTGAATTGCTTTTTCTTTCCAAAGGAAATAAACATACAAAATTAAGACCTCATTAAGGAAATGATTTAATATAACCCATCTGCACATGCCACTGCATATGTCAAAATTGCAGCCAGAATTGGTGTACTATTAACTTGGCAAATGTGTCTTATATATATACTTATTAGAAATAATCAGGCACTCCTTTTATTTATTTTAAGAAAATATCTTTCATGTTTAAAAAAAGGTGCATTAATGCATGTATCCCTACAGACATGTAAATTTACAGTACTGGTTCCTTAAAAAATTTTTTGGTTACCTCTCTTTTTAGCTTTTCAGTTATGTAGTTCACTGGATACCTTCCAAAAATAGTATATCATTTAGCATTTATACAAAGGTTCACTTATTTACTCATTCAATATAATTGTGGGAATGTATAATAAGTGCAATCTTCCAAAAGATCATATATTCCACCTTAAACATTTCCAGATGAAGAAACAGAAGTCCAAAGAGGTTAAGTGACTTGTCTAAGGTTTCACAGTGAATTAGTGGCAGAGCTGGTGTTGGAATCCTGACCTTCTGACCTAATTCAGTGACCTTTCAACATCACTATCTTGTTTTCCTTTTAATTTGTTATTTGCAGTTATTCTGGATGGGACTTTCGCTTTTGGTGCATTTCTTTTTCCAGGAACAGATGAAAGGTCATCCTCTGTCACCATATTTGAGCTATATGATCTTGAACAAATAGCTTGCTCTTTCTGGGTTCTAGTTTCGTCATCAATAAAATAAAACAGCTAGACCAGGTGGCCCCTGAGGATCTTTTCAGCTTTGAGCTCTAATTTCCCATGGCTCTGTGAGTCAAACTGCACAGGTCATTGGTCATTCTCAACATCTGATGGAGGAAAGTTGAAAAAGCAAATTTCTGTATATCCATGAGTCTATGCTATACAAAATATTCTATTCTACTCTACTCTTGCAGCCCTCGCAGTGTCAGAAATATCATATTGATGTTTTGTCTCTGTGGAAGGCACTCAGGACCACTGAGGCAAGAGTATTGGAGAGATGTTTTCCAAACATCCTAACTACCTTAAGACAGAAAGAGCTTGGATAGAGATCTGGTCAAAGCATCCAGATTATGTTAAATCCTAATCCTGTGATCTCGAACAAATTGCTCAACTTTTCTACCTTTAATTCCCTTATCTAAAATGGAAATATTACCTAACTTAAATGGCTGTTTGAAGATTAAATAAGAAAAAATATAGAAAGTGCTTAACAGAGATGTAGGTCCTTAATAAATGTTGCTTTGCTTCTACTTCAAAGTTCATTTTTAATTTCACGATTTCATACATAGGAAATGTCCAGATTAGGCAGATTTATAATGAACTTAGCATATAAAAACAGATTAGTGGTTGTCAATGTCTTGAGAAGTGGTGCAGGAATGATAAGTATAGGTTGCTTATATTTTATTAGATATGTTATTTAATTAAAATTTATGGACTTATACTTTCAAGATGTCTAAAATTGTTAACACTTATACTGCCCAAAACTCTATAATTCCTTTAGTTCAATGTCCACCATGATTTGATATTCCCATATGTTTGTTTACATTTCTCACTCATTATTTTTAGTTGTAAAAATATTCTAAAATTGATTGTGGTGAAGATTGCACATTTCTGAACATACTAAAAACTATTGAATGTACACACATCTATATGTATATGTGTAAATTGTATGGTATGTGACTTATATCCCAATAATGCTGTTTCCAAAAAAAAAAAGTAATCCTGATGAATAACAAGAAGAAAATATCCATTAAAAGTCAATCATTCAGGACGCCTGGGTGGCTCAGTGGTTTAGTACCTGCCTTCAGCCCAGGGCATGATCCTGGGGTCCTGGAATTGAGTCCCTCAACAGGCTCCCTGCGTGGAGCTTGCTTCTCCCTCTGCCTGTGTCACTGCCTCTCACTCTCTCTGTTTCTCTCATGAATAAATAAATAAAATCTTTGAAAAAAAAAGTCAATCATTCTTGGCTGCATCTAAATCCTTCCACTGACCTACAGCAGAGTCACTGAATGAGATCATCAATTTAAAAGTACTTTGAAAAATTTAACAATGACAAAAGAAATGTACTAAAAGGAAATAATAAAATCATAATTGAAGAAATAAAGAACGACGTGAATAAATGGAAAGACACACTTTGCTCCCAACTGGCAAGGCTAAAATACAAGAAAGATAAGATAATAAGATAAGTTAATATATAGATTTAGTGCACTATCAATTAAAAATTATGCAGGGTGTTTTATAGACCATGACACATTTATAGTGAAATTAACCTGGAAGAATAAGAAGACAAAAATGCCAAAAAATACTATTTTAAATAATGATGGTATATAGCTTCTCAGATTTTAAATCCTATTACAAAGCTATACACATAAAAAAGACCTTTTGGCACTGAATTAAAAATAAAGATTAAAGAAACAGAGACAAATTTTTAAAAATATCTCCAGTTCACTACAAATAACATACACACACACTAAAGGGAATACTAACAAATCACTAACAAATAAATATTGGTGAGTAAACTGTGTATCCATAAGAAAAGAAGTGAACTTGGTTATATATCTCTCACATCATATGCTTCAATAAATTCCAGATGGATCAAAAAGTTAAACATACAAATCTAAACTGTGAAACTAGAAAAAAAATATCCCAGACTACCTTGTTTATCTAGCTATTGTAGCAATAGAAAGAATAGATGGTATCATCAAAGCCAGGATGATGTGTTCAAATATATGACAGAAAATCTTGTGCGCATTGTACTATAAAAAGATGAAGATCAAAAAGGAAACAACCAAAAGGGAAGGTATATATGATTGAAAACTTTCAAAACACACCAGTCAGAACATATAAATAAAATAATGAAACATATGAGATCAATGTATAAAGCTTACTAAATGAGTGGTAAAAAAAAGAGGGGGGCAATAAGCACAATAGGGAACTTAATCAGTATATAATCACAAAGCAAAACATGTGACCTCAGCATAATACAAATTAAAATATGATATTCCCCAGCTTGGTAGTATGTATGCAATAAAGACCACTGTCAGGAAACAGGTCACCACATACATTACTGGTGAATTTTCTGGAACACACTATGACAATGTGTAACTGCTCTTTGCCCCAGTAATTCCACTTGCAGAAATACTCCCAAGGATTTAATCCAAAATAAATGAAAATAATTTATGCAAAAATGTTCATTATATTACTGTTTAAATATTCATCTACTGTATATGTATATCTGTAAATCACTGTGTCATATGCTTAGGGGATTCAATTATGTGTAACACCAATGCCTGCCCTCAAAAAGCCTATAGTATAATAGGGAAGACAACTGGACATGTAATACATTCTGTCATGGAAATAAAAACAAAGAGCCACAGGAGAAAAAAAAAAGAAAGAAACTGACTTCATTCCATGGGGCTGAAGCAGGATGGGGGTAGGGAAAAGAAAGGTATTGTGGAGGAGGTAGCATTGAACCAGAACCTTGAAAGGCGAGGAGAGTTTGGTGCAAAATGGAAGTGGTTAAAAGACATTGCATGAAATATTACAAATGCTCAATAACTGGAGGATGGCTAAATACACTATTGGATATTAACAGGCTGGATTACTATATGATAACTAAAATCAACCAAAAGAAATCTATTTGTGAAATAACCTCAAGCCACATAAAACTGTGACTGGACCTGAAAAAAAGTCAGACAGGCATTCAAAGTGGATATCCATGTTTGATTCAGTAAAGTTGCTCAAGTTTCATAATTTTAAAAAGTCAACAACACTACATAAACATGAGAGCTAAAGCAAACCTACATGCATTTGCTCTGATCCTTCTCTAAGATTAAACTCTCAGAGTCAGGAGGGCTGTGAACTTTGGGTTTCTGCAGTGTCCTCAGGAAAGTAAGAGTGGCAGTTGCTTGTGGTTACTGTAGGGGTGGATTCTGTGTTTCCTCCACTTTCACATCACCTATGAATGAACACAAATAATTTCCTATAAATGAGCAGCTTAACGTGCTGCTCCCCACACTCTTCACCTTCTCTCCCCCTCACATCCTAGCCCACTAAATCTTCTTCTGTTTCAACAAAGCAATTGCAATGCCCAGTCTCCAAAATCCCTGAGTAATGAGACAGGAGTTAGGACTCAGAACATTTGTCTTGTTTTACTAAGTCTACTGACAGGAAAAAACAAAAGCACCTGGGATTGGGAAACTGAGTTTATGTAAGCTTGGAATTCATCAGCTCTGATTTCTGCCTGCTACATTCTTATCCAAATGTATTGTGTGTTCCCTCTGCAGACATAAAATAGAAATGTGAAAAGTAATTTAGTTACCTAAAGAAAAACTTGTCTCTCTGGCTGAAGTTTTTCAAGTTCTAGGCCCCAGACAGACACACCAAAATAGATCAATTTTGACTGTGTAGCCAAAATCAGTGGCTCTCTGTGAAAGGGCCTGACCCATTGTTTGGTCCCGTTCACTCCAAATGAAAGGATTTTGATGAAACGCAAAATGCCACAAACTCACCTGCAATGTCTTGTCATTTTTACCAAGGTTACCTCTAGCATTTAGCACTGGTCTCTCTCAGTGGTTTTTGCTGGAAGAACTGAGGATGTTAGCTTCTTGGATTTCTATCCATATAAATAGCCACTCATGGACCAGCTGTGGTATTTAACACAAGCAATATACGTCATATAATACAGAATCATTCTCCCCTGAGGGAATCTAAGGCTAATTGAAAGGCTACTGTATAAATAATCTCTTTCCTTAACTGTATCTTATGTTTGTGTGTTAAAAAAACTCATGCTGCTATTTTTTTTAACTAAATCCCACTCAAATCTATCACTATACTTTTACTGTTCTAACACCCCTGTGAGATTAGCTGGCCAATGATGGTACACACTTAGACAATTGGGCTGTTTGGATCAGGCCATATCTTCAGGTCCCAAATTAAAAAGAGCAATGAGCAGGTGGTCTGAAGAGATGGGCCCTGGCCTCAGCTCTGCCACTAATTAGCTGTCTCATTTTTGGCTAATAACTCCCCCTTTCTGGTCCTCAGCTTCCTTATCTGTAAAACAAGATATTAAACTGAATAATTTACATTTTCTTCCCTACTTCTAAGATTCAGTGAGTTTAAGTTCATAGACGTGTTTTATAGGTAGCCCACTATGAACAAATGTATCATTATAAAGTTGAAAATATATTGGTTTTTTGGTAAGATACACTTGAGTCTGAATCTTGGATTTACCACTAACCAGCAGTGTTATTTTGGCCTGTTGCCCTCTCTGAGCCTCACCATTCTTGTTTGTAAAAAGGAGATCATAATACTAACCTCATATTATTGTGATGATTAAATAAGAAACATAGGTAAATTACATGGCACATGATAGCTTTGCAATAAATGGTAGCTGCTATATAGGCTAACACACTCTTAACACACTCTCTTCAGAACATATTTATATGTTACTTATTTACAAATATTTCTAGCTCCCAGAATAAATATGATTCTTCTCTACTTTCCCAAAAAATACATTAGTAAGAGTGTAATTTTTGTATTAGCAACCTGGTTTTGCATATAAGGAACCCAAAGTTATATGCCTAGTCGAAATTCACATGGTGAGTTAATAACAGAATTGAGTCTAGAACCCAGTTTATTTCATCCTCAGGTCAGTAGATTTTAAGCACTCAACTGATATTCTTCACATTAGCCTTTACTGCTCTTAATAGTTTGTGGTATTGGGCAAAAATAATAATAGTAACTTTGATTCATTCTGTTGCTTAGTTAAGTCTATGCAAGAAGAGCAAATACTGGAAGTCTGAGTAACTCAGGCTAAAACTTTTTTCCTACATTTTGAGACAAAATAACCAAATTAAAACACTTGGGCAGTTGTAGAAGCAATGCAATTGAATGTCAATGCTTATCTCCCCAAATCTACTTTTGTCCTCCTCCAGTTACTCTATCTGTGTGAATGGTGCTACTGTTCATCTAGCCAAAAACCTAGGAGTCACCCTTAATACCATAATCCTTCTCCTTTCTCCACTCCTCCCTTACCCAAAGGTAACTATGCTCTTCTAAATTCCTCTTACCTCTGTTAAATTCTTTCTACACCCTCTACTAGGTCATAATTTTTCTCACCTGGACTACAGTAACTATCTGCTAACTGATCTCCATTTGGTTTTGCCCATTCCTCTAAAATACATTTATGATGTACAACCAGTTAATCTTTTAAATGAAAATTGGGGTATGTGTTGGAAAAGTGAAAATAAATGTGCTATTATGTGTCTTATCTTATATACCATTTTTCTTGAGTCTCTAATTCTCTCATTTTGATTCAATTAATTTGCTATATAGTTATCTTCACTTTTCTTCCATAACCACTATCAGATGCTATGACTACAAATATCGTTCTTAATTAATAAAATATGTCAGATAATTTATGCAGCAAATACTATCTATTATGTTCTAGGCACTAGGAATCCATAGTGAACAAGATAGACCATATCCCTATTTTCATGAAGCAAGCATACTTGTGGATGGAGGTATATAATATAATATAATATAATATAATATAATATAATATAATATAAGTGCTACAAAATAAATATGTTAAATGTAGTGATGAGAAATAAAGGTTTTCTAGTTAAATGTTGTGGATTAGATATTCATATTTATGTATAAATGACATTAAATAAACTATTTTAGAGGCATAAACCCATGATGAAAAACAAACAGGAAACAGTATGAAAAGTATTTTAGGAAAAGGAAAGCAAAAGAGCAACAATTAACCGATTGGGAAGCCCAAGAAACCTGAATCTAAACCAACAGTGAGAAAATAAACAGCACAATTTGTACCAATGATTTCTCAAAAGGCTCAAAAATTGGCAGCATCCAGTCATCATTGGGCGCTTCTATAAGTGAGGGTGAAAGTGGAGCTGAAAACATGGGAATTGGTTGAAAAATGGTTTATGAAGCAATTAAGCCCCCAAATATCCTCCCCTTTTCTTCACAGCTGGGTAATTCCCCTCCATACTTCCCTCTTATAGAAGACTCTTCACAGTGGAGTAACTCTTCTGCATACTTCCCTCTTACTGAAGAGTAGACACTTATTCTGATCATTAAAATACAAGATATTTGGACTGGGTGTCTCAGCTAGAACTCATTGTGCAATCTAACTATCTATTGTATGTTGAGACCACCAGCCTTCTTCTCCTGTTTAGTTCCCAGGGAAACCTGCAGCCAAGGCTTGCCCCGGGTAGAAGATTGGAAGATTGTTTTCTGAAAGAACCTGATCAGCCCTATAGAAAATTATCTAAAAAAAAAAATTAGTAATTCACCAACAGAAGGGGTCCAATCAAGTCATCCTATAGTAGGGCCCACCATGACAAAACTTTTAAGCAGTTTTTTTGTGTCCCACTCAAACATAACCAAACATCTAAGAACCTAAGACATAACTCTTTTAAGTCTATCATAAAAAGAAGAGATAAAAACAGAAAAGTTAAGAAAAAATAACTTAGGAAAACATATCTCGGGAACAGGAGAAATTTCAAAATCATTAAGATCATCACAAATATGTAGAGGTTCCTCAAAGTGTTAAAAATAGAGCTACCCTATGACCCAGCAATTGCACTTCTGGGGATTTACTCCAAAAATACAGATGCAGTGAAACGGCAGGACACCTGCACCCCAATGTTTATAGCAGCAATGTCCACAATAGCCAAACTGTGGAAGGAGCCTCGGTGTCCATTGAAAGATGAATGGATAAAGAAGATGTGGTCTATGTATACAATGGAATATTACTCAGCCATTAGAAATGACAAATACCCACCATTTGCTTCGACGTGGATGGAACTGGAGGGTATTATGCTGAGTGAAATAAGTCAATTGGAGAAGGACAAACATTATATGGTCTTATTCATTTGGGGAATATAAACAATAGTGAAAGGGAATAAGGGGAAAGGAGAGAAAATGAGTGAAAATATCAGTGAGGGTGACAGAACATGAGAGACACCTAACTCTGGGGAACGAACAAGGGGTAGTGGAAAGGGAGGTGGGCAGGGGATTGGGGTGACTGGGTGATGGGCACTGAGGGGGGCACTTGACAGTATGAGCACTGGGTGTTGTAATATATGTTGGCAAATTGAACTCCAATTTAAGAAAAAAAGAGATAATCCTCAATCTAAATAATTAGCACAGTAACTCTGACTTCCTGATTCTGCTGGTTGATCAAATCTCTTAATTCCTGTTTCTTAATTTTTCACCTGAAAGTAGGAATAATAATACCCATCTGTTTTGGGCCATTGCAAATTCTTCTTTTGGAATTAAATCATTGGATGGGCATGGATCAAAATATTTTCCTCAATGTTTTTTGTGTTTGTGCCCATGGTTCCCAAACTTGAGTGGCTATGGAAATCACCTGGAGAGCTTGCAGCCTATAATTTGCTGAATTTGCATTTCTAACAAATGCCCAGTTGTTGCTGATGCTGTCAGGCTCATGGTCCCAAGACTACACTCTGAGAACTCCAGAAATATGTTTTGATGTTTTGGGTTTTTTGTTTGTTGGTTTGTTTACCAAATATAAAGCACATCATGCATAACTCAAGCTTCTGCTTCTCAATAAATTATCACCGACAATAAATTTTTTTAAATTAATAAAAAGATCATCAGAAATATGAAAGAAGATATTGTAGTCATTAAATGAAAATAGATTGCTATAAAATAAACATTAAATAAAAAACAGTTCTTTGATATTTTAAGAGACAACAGAAATAAAACTTCAATAGTAGTAGTGGAAAATGAAGTTGAGGAATTCTCACAAAAACTAGACCAAAGACAGATCAAAAATAAGAAAAAATAATAATCTAGAAGATCAAGCCAGGAGGTCCAACAGAGCAATGGTGGATTTTCAAAAAAAAAAAAAAAAGAAAGAAAGAAACACAGAAAACAAGGAAGAAATTATTTTAAAAAATCATTTTGAGGAAAATTCCCATTACTGAAGAAATAATATCCAGATTAAAAGGAGTAATTGAATATCCAGCAAAACTGATGAAAATAGATGCATACTAAGGCATGCAATATTGAAATATAAGAACACTGGAGACCAAGAGATTATATCTGAATGAAAGCAAACAGGAGTAAGGGCCCCAGAGATAGCCACAATCATGCCATTGCATAAGCCATCGAATGCTGCCTGTTCTACCCCAAAAGGATATCCAGTATCCAAAACCTTCGCTCTATCTCCACTGTACCATCTTAGCTCAATCCACTATTATCTTTCTCTTGGAGTACAATAGCCTATAATTGGGCTTTCTGCCTTCACTCTGGCTCCCTATATCCAATCTTCCAGACAGCACCCAGAAGCATCTTTGCAAAGTGTAAATCAGACCCCTTTCTTCCCTTCTTAACCCCTTCAATGGCTCTCCACTGCATCTAAAATTAAACACAAACTTTTCACCATACCGTTCTGGATTCCTCATAGTGTTTCCCCTAAATATCTTTTGACATCGTCATCTGTGTCTCTCACTACTTTCAGCAACACTGATTTTCTTCGTGGTCTACATATACACCCCATACATTTCCAACTTAGATCTTTTGCACTAGTCTACCTGCAATTCTCTAGGTCTTTCTCATCACTCACCACTTAGTTCTCAGCTCATTTATCATTTCTTCAGAGAAAAATTCCTTAGTCACCTTATGTAAGGTGGTCACTGATTCAACAATTCTCCAGTCCGTTTTATTCACAGCAGCTATTCACAGCTGAAATTGTTTTAAAATTCATTTCTCTATATATTTATTATCCATCTTCCCCCACTAGAATGTAAGCTCTATACAGGCAAAAAAAAAAAAAAACTTTTGCCTTTCTTATTTGTCGCTGTATTTCATCATCTAAAACAGAAGTATGCCATAGATGCTCAATAAATATTGCCTGGATTTATCAATAAATTAACCACCAAGAGTTCATAGTCCTTAACACGGTAACAGAATATAGTTTCAGATACACTTAGTGACATAATGGCCATATATCAAGGAATCCAAAAGGTAACCCGTGGATGAGGAAAAAATAAACAGGCTCATCAAGGTCACATCTGAAGAAAAACCAATAGTTTTGAACTCTGCTGTTATGTCCTCCAGTTTTCCTGTCCATGACTTGAAGAGTAGCAAACATGGAGAAAAAAACACACTACTGAGGAAGAAATACACAAATGCTGTGAAATGAAGTGTATATGTGCAAGAAAGGGAGAGTCGTTTTGATACAAAGGAAGGTAATCAAGCCCAGTTTATCACTATAACGATGCATCAAATTACTTGTATTACCCTACACCTGAAGAGCTGGACTCTAATGGATTCTCAGGAATATGAACTCAAGTTGATGGTATTATATTTCTTTTCTTTACAGATCACATGGCAGGTCCTGCTTAGAAGATGGGAATTGCCCTAGTCTGCTCAGGCTGCCATAACAAAATACCATTGGCTAAATTAAACAACAGAAATTTATTTTCTCACAGTTCTAGAAACTGGAAGCACAAGATCAAGGTGCCAGTATGGTTGAGTATGAGAGCTCTTCCTGGCTTGCAAACAACCACTTTCTTCCTGTGCCCTCACATGCAGAGAGAGCACTCTCTGGTATCTCTTCTTTTGAGGGTACTAATCCTATCTACACCTACTTACCTCCCAAAGGTCATATCTCGAAATACCATCACACTGAAAGTCAAAGCTTCAATATAGGAATTTGCAGGAGTGGGGGAAAATTAAGTCCACAGTAGTAATAAAACAAACATAGAAAAGAGGCAAAAGGGATCCCTGGGTGGCGCAGCGGTTTGGCGCCTGCCTTTGGCCCGGGGCGTGATCCTGGAGACCCGGGATCGAATCCCACATCAGGCTCCCGGTGCATGGAGCCTGCTTCTCCCTCTGCCTGTGTCTCTGCCTCTCTCTCTTTCTCTCTGTGTGACTATCATAAATAAATAAAATAAAATTAAAAAAAAAAAAGAAAAGAGGCAAAGGGTCAGGCAGGCCTGCTAGATGATATACAGTTGAGTAAATAGTCTACAATCATATTCCCTTCCAGATTTATCTATCTGTGGAGCTCACTAAAGCACTTGTACATTTACAATTATCCAACTCTCAGCACTACCCTTTTCATCCTACCACCCTTCCAAAACAACATGTGATGAATATAAAGATCATTTTACTCTAAAGTCATCTGATGGGATCGTTTCATAGCAAAAAAAGAAATTCCTTTGTGTTTAATAGATAACAAATCCAATATCTGTATTAGGAGAGTAATATGTTCAAAGTCACTCTGAAAATAAGATTTCAAGCCAGAATTGAGGCACAGAGCTCTTCTATCCCAGCAAAAATCTTTTCCCTCTACAGACTTAGCTATTATCATAAGAGACCCATGTCTCAGTTTGGTTCTGAGAGAATTCAACACATATCTAAGCTGCTAAAATGCTGGGTCACTGTGACCCTTTGTATTTCACTGTTGAATTCTGTCTTCCTGGACATTCTATCCAAGGAACTAAAGATCTCCCTCCTCCACCACCCTTGAATCTTATTAAGGAAGAAGTATACTATGTACTTGTTCCCCTGGCACTTCAGGTGGCAAATTTTATCCTCTCCCAGGCCAATTAGAAACTTGCAAGAATCCTGTTCCCCTGCCAGATGTCTTCAAGGACAGTGTGCACTCTGAGACCCACATGACAATAAATATTACCTAACATAGACCAGTAATTCTATACCACAGTAGAAAAATATCAAGATTACTACTGAGATTGAAGCATTAACTAGAAAACGGCCCCAGTGATCTACTGATTATGAAGCAGCTATGGGTATCACTTTCCCAAAACTCATGTTCTCCAAGGAATCTTTATTTTTTATTGTGATGTTTATTTACGTATTTATTTATTTTAATTAAAAATTTTTTATTGCAGTTCAATTTGCCAACATATACCATAACAGCTAGTGATCATCCCGCAAGTGCCCACCTCAGTGCCTATCACCCAGTCACCCCAACCCTCCGCCCACTTCCCCTTCCACTACACCTTGTTCATTTCCCAGAGATAGGTGTCTCCCATGTTTTGTCACTCTCACTGATATTTTCATTCAAATTCTCTCCTTTCCCTTTATTCCCTTTCACTAATTTTTGTACTTCCCAAATGAATGAGACCATATAATGTTTGTCCTTATCTGATTGACTTATTTCACTTAGCATAATACCCACTAGGTCCATCCACATCGATGCAAATGTTGGGTATTTGTGATTTCTAATGGCTGAGTAATATCCCATTGTATACATGTACCACATCTTCTTTATCCATTCATCTTTGAGTGAACATGGAGGCTCCTTCCACAGTTTGGCTATTGTGGACATTGCTGCTATAAACATCGGGGTGCAGGTGCTCCGGCGTTTCACTTGATCTGTATCTTTGGGGTAAATCCCCAGAAGCGCAATTGCTGGGTCATAGGGCAGGTCTATTTTTAACTCTTTGAGGAACCTCCACACAGTTTTCCAGAGCGCTGTACCAGTTCACATTCCCACCAACAGTGCAAGAGGGTTCCCCTTGCTCCACATCCTCTCCAACATTTGTTGTTTCCTGTCTCGTTAATTAACCCGATTCTCACTGGTGTGAGATGGTATCTCATTGTGGTTTTGATTTGTATTTCCCTGATGGCCACTGATGCGGAGCAATTTCTCATGTGCTTGAGGGCCATGTCTATGTCTTCCTCTATGAGATTTCTGTTCATGTGTTTTGCCCATTTCATGATGGGATTGTTTGTTTCTTTGCTGTTGAGTTTAATAAGTTCTTTATAGATCTTGGATATTAGCCCTTTATCTGATAGGACATTTGTAAATATCTTCTCCCATTCTGTAGGTTGTCCTGTAGTTTTGTGGACTGTTTCTTTTGCAGTGCAGAAGCTTCTTATCTTGATGAAGTCCCAATAATTCATTTTTTGCTTTTGTTTCCCTTGCCTTCATAGATGTATCTTGCAAGAAGTTGTTGTGGCCAAGTTCAAAAAGGGTGTTGCCGGTGTTCTCCTGTAGGAGTTTGATGGATTCTTGTCTCACACTTAGACCTTTCATCTATTTTGAGTTTATCTTTGTGTATGGTGTAAGAGAATGGTCCAGTTTCATTCTTCTGCATGTGGCTGTCCAATTTTCCCAGCACCATTAATTGAAGAGACTGTCATTTTTCCAGCTGATAGTCTTTCCTGCTTTGTCGAATATTAGTTGACCATAGAGTTGAGGGTCCAATTCTGGATTCTCTGTTCTGTTCCATTGATCTATGTGTCTGTTTTTGTGCCAGTACCACACTGTCTTGATGACCACAGCACTGTAGTACAACCTGAAATCTGGCATTGTGATGCCCCCATCTATGGTTTTCTTTTTTAATACTCCCCTGGCTACTAGGGGTCTTTTCTGATTCCACACAAATCTTAAGAAGATTTGTTCCAACCCTCTGAAGAAAGTCCATAGTATTTTGATAGGGATTGCATTAAACGTGTAAATTGCCCTGGGTAACATTGACATTTTCACAATATTAATTCTGCCAATCCATGAGCACGGAGTATTTTTCCATCTCTTTGTGTCTTCCTCAATTCCTTTCAGAAGTGTTTTGTAGTTTTTAGGGTATAGGTCATTCACCTCTTTGGTTAGGTTTATTCCTAGGTATCTTATGCTTTTGAGTACAATTATAAATGGGATTGACTCCTTCATTTCTCTTTCTTCAGCCTCATTTTTAGTGTATAGAAATGCCACTGTCTTCTGGGCATTGATTTTGTATCCTGCCACACTGCCAGATTGCTGTATGAGTTCTAGCAATGTTGGGGTGGAGGCTTTTGGATTTTCTACATACAGTATCATGTCATCTGCGAAGAGGGAGAGTTTGACTTCTTTTTTGCCAATTTGAATGCCTTTTTTTTCTTTTTGTTGCCTGATTGCTGAGGCTAGGACTTCTAATACTATGTTGAATAGCAGTGGTGAGAGTGGACATCCCTGTCTTGTTCCTGATCTTAGGGGAAAGGTTCTCAGTGCTTCCCCATTGAGAATGATATTTGCTGTGGGCTTTTTGTAGATGGCTTTTAAGATGCTGAGGAATGTTCCCTCTATTCCTATAGTCTCAAGTGTTTTGATCAGGAATGGATGCTGTATTTTGTTAAATGCTTTCTCTGCGTCTATTGAGAGGATCATATGGTTCTTGTTTTTTCTCTTGCTGATATGATCGATCAAATTGATTGTTTTCCGAGTGTTGAACCAGCCTTGCATCCTGGGGATAAAACCCCTTGGTCATGGTGAATAATCTTCTTAATGTATTGTTGGATCCTATTAGCTAGTCTTTTTTTTTTTATTAGCTAGTGTCTTGTTGAGAATTTTTCCATCTGTGTTCATCAGGGATATTGGTCTATAATTCTCCTTTTTGGTGGGGTCTTTGTCTGGTGTTGGAATTAAGATGATGCTGGCCTCATAGAACGAGTCTGGAAGTACTCCATCTCTTTCTATATTCCCGAACAGCTTTAGTAGAATAGGTATGGTTTCTTCTTTAAACGTTTGATAGAATTGCCCTGGGAAGCCATCTGCCCCTGGACTTTTGCGTCTTGGAAGGTTTTTGATGACTGCTTCAATTTCCTCCCTAGTTATTGGCCTGTTCATGTTTTCCATTTCTTCCTGTTCCAGTTTTGGTAGTTTGTGGTTTTCCAGGAATGCGTCCATTTCTTCTAGATTGCCTAATTTATTGGCGTATACCTGCTCATAATAGGTTTTTAAAATAGTTTGTATTTACTTGGTATTGGTGGTGATCTCTCCTTTCTTATTCATGAATTTATTAATTTGAGTCTTCTCTCTCTTCCTTTTAATAAGGCTGGCTAAAGGTTTATCTATCTTATTAATTTTTTCAAAGAACAAACTCCTGGTTTTGTTGATCTGCTCCACAGTTCTTCTGGTCTCTATTTCATTGAGTTCTGCTCGAATCTTTATTAATTCTCTTCTTCTGCTGGGTGTAGGAACTATTTGCTGTTCTTTCTCTAGCTCTTTTAGGAGCCAGGTTAGCTTTTGTATTTTAGTTCTTTCCAGTTTTTGGATGGATGCTTGTATTGTGATGTATTTCCCCCTCAGGACTGCTTTTGCTGTATCCCAAAGATTTTGAATGGTTGTCTTCATTCTCATTAGTTTCCATGAATCTTTTTAATTCTTCCCTATTTTCCTGGTTGACCCTTTCATCTTTTAGGAGGATGGTCCTTATCCTCCATGTGTTTGAAATCCTTCCAAACTTCTTCTTATGATTTAGTTCTAGTTTCAAAGCATTATGGTCAGAAAATATGCAGGGTACGATCCCAATCTTTTGGTATCGGTTAAGACCTGATTTGTGAGGCAGTATATGGTGTATTCTGGAGAAAGTTCCATGTGCACTTGAGAAGAATGTGTATTCAGTTGTGTTTTAATGTAAAGTTCTGTAAATGTCTTTGAAATCCATCTTGTACAGTGTATCATTTAAAGCTCTTGTTTCTTTGGAATGTTATGTTTAGAATATCTGACGATTGTAGAAAGCACTGTGCTCAAGTCACCAGGTGTAAGTGTATTATTATCTAAGTATGTCTTAACTTTGGTTATTAATTGATTGATATACTTGGCAGCTCCCACATTTGGGGCATAAATATTCATGATTGTTAGGTCCTCTTTTTGGATAGATCCTTTTAGTATGATATAGTGCCCCTCTTCATCCCTTACTACAGTCTTTGGGATAAACTTTAATTTTTATTATATGAGGATGTTTACCCCTGCTTTCTTTTGAGGACCATTAGAATGGTAAATGGTTCTTCAACGTTTTATTTTCAGACTATAGATGTCCTTACATCTAAAATGAGTCTCTCAATGACCGCAAAATGATGAGTCTTCCTTTTTTATCCAGTCTGAAACCCTGCACCTTTTGATCGGGTCATTAAGCCCATTCACATTCAGAGTTACTATTGAAAGATATGAATTTAGTGTCATCATGATACCTATTCAGTCCCTGTTTTTGTGGATTGTTTCCTTGGATTTCCTCTTTCTTTTACAGAGTCCCCCTTAGTATTTCTTGCAGACCTGGTTTGGTGCTCACATATTCTTTCAGTTCCTGCCTATCTTGGAAGATCTTTATTGTCTTTCTATTTTGAATGAGAGCCTTGCTGTATAAAGTATTCTTGGCTGCATGTCCCTCTCATTTAGGACCCTGAATATATCCTGCCAGCCCTTTCTGGCCTGCCAGGTCTCTGTGGAGAGGTCTGCTGTTAACCTCATACTTCTCCCCATAAAGGTTAGGGATCTCTTGTCTCTTGCTGCTTTAAGGATCTTCTCTTTATCTTTGGAATTTGCAAGTTTCACTATTAAATGTCAAGGCTTTGAGCGCTTTTTATTGATTTTAGGGGGAATCTCTCTATCTCCTGGATCTGAATGCCTGTTTCCCTTCCCAAGTTAGGGAAGTTCTTAGCTATGATTTGTTCAAATACACTTTCTGGCCCTCTGGTCCTTTTGGCGCCCTTGGGAACACCAATTAAACGTAGATTTTTCCTTCTGAGGCTGTCATTTATTTCCCTTAACCTATCCTCATGGTCTTTTAATTGTTTTTCTCTTTTTTCCTCAGTTTACCTCCTTGCCATCAACTTGTCTTCTATGTCACTCACTCGTTCTTCTACCTCTTTAACCCTCTTCATTAGGACCTCCAGTTTGGATTGCATCTCATTTAATTCATTTTTAATTTCTGCCTGATTAGATCTAAATTCTGCAGTCATGAAGTTTCTTGAATCCTTTATGCTTTTTTCTAGAGCCACCAGTAGCTTTATAATTGTGCTTCTGAATTGGCTTTCTGACATTGAACTGTAATCCAAATTTTGTAACTCTGTGGGAGAGAGTACTGTTTCTGATTCTTTCTTTTGTGGTGAGTTTTTTCTTCTAGTCATTTTGCTCAGTGCAGAGTGGCCAAAAACAAGTTGAACTGGAAAAAGGAGAAAAGAGAGAAAAAAAAGCAGGGGGGACAAACAGAACACAAAAAACAAGGGGGAGTATCCTCCTTTTCTATATAATGTAAGTCCCTCGATTTCCCCCTGGAACTTTCCAGTGCTGATTGGTCAAGAACTTGCTCTTTCCCTGTCCATCTAGCTGGTCTTCTGGGGGAGGGGCCTGCTGTGCTGATTCTCACGTGTGTGCACCTGGGGGAGCTGCCCAGCCCCCTGCCTGGTGCATGGCTCAGTGTGATCTGTTTATCCTGTGAGGCCCTGCTCAGTCCCAGGTACAAGGTGACACCAGGAGGAGGAATAGCAGGAGTGGCGGCCAGTTCTCCAGCCCTGGAGTCAGCTCCCGCAGTAACTACTGCAGCTCCCAGTCTGCAGGGCCCTGGATCCTCCGGAGGTGGGGGGCGTGGATCTGCCCAGCATTGGGGCCGGGTAGGAGCGTCCTTACTGCCCTGTGTCTTCCCGGCCTCCTCCTGTCAGGGGGGCAGCGCCGGGTCTTGGGCTGTGTCCCCCAGCGCCCTTGGCTCTGGGGCCTGCACCAACGGAATCCCACTCCCAGGGTGGGCAGGCCTCTCAGAGTGGAGCTGCCACTGGAGCCGCTCTGGAGGCTCCAGTGGGCGAGTGCTCCAGCCCTTTCCGGTGCTCGGCTGGCGTGTGGGTGCTCTCCCCCAGGGCGCAGTTCCTCTGTTAGTGCCCCTGGGAACTTGGGGGCTCCACTGCCCCTCCTGGGATCCTGCCCGAGTTCCCTGCGAACGCCTTTCTGTTGGGAAGATTGGTAAAGTTCCTGCTCCTCCGGGACTGGGCTTTCCTGTCCTGGGGGCTCTCGCTGCCCAGCCATAGCCCGGCTCCTCCTGGGGCCCCTCCACCTTGGATGCTTTTATTTATTTTTTTCTATCTTCCTAGCTTGATAGAATCGGGAACTCTTCTCACTGTAGCATTCCAGCTGTTCTCTCTTTAAATCTCAAGCCGAATTTGTAGGTTTTCAGGATGATTTGAAAGTTATCTAGGTAAGTTGGTGGGGAGAGGTGACTTGAGAACCCTACTCTTCCGCCATCTTGCCCCGCCTCCTCTCCAAGGAATCTTTTATGATAAAAACTCACCTAAGTCCGCCTAATGAATTACTCTACTTTGCATTCTATTATTTGCCTTTCTTAAGTTCTTGCCTTGTAAACACTACTTTGGTATTCAGAGTTGTCTTTGTACAAGCGTGAGGTCTCCCTAACAGACTTGTGGGTTCCATATAGCTGTATCTAAGTATGGTCTAGAATACCTGGGCTTTATGTGTTCTACATTTTACTTTATTACATTTCCTTTCACAGACACAACAATCTAATATTATGAGGAAGCATAAAAGCTAAAAATTGGCCAAATATGGCTCATGCACCAAATACAGCATGCTGAATAGTAAAATGTGACACCATCTGCTATGATTCTCTGTAATGATAGTAGCTAAATGGTTAAACTTTGATGCTCCCATATATCCCTCCTGACCTCCCTTTAGCAATCCTATGTCTCAAAGTCTCTGTTATGTAATTGCCAACAAAACCTTGATAAAGCTAATAATTGGATGGAGCAGGAATGCCATACATAATCTAGCCCTTGCTCTTCCACTCCTCTTAGTGTTTCCTTTTTATCCTTGCTGCTAGAGATGTTTGTGGGGGATGGAGAGAAGAAGGCAAAAGGGGATTTACTGAATCCTTGAGCATTCTCTGCCAACTGCATGAGTGGGAAGAGATATATGGGCTGCTTCTCTCACTTCATTCCCTCTTCCCTAATCCTGAAGAAAAATTTTCATACTGCCTCCTCCTCCCATTAGTGAAACAATGAATAAATGGATAGTCTGGTTGTCCATCTTCTTGAAGAGGTTTCCAATGACCAATGAAGGTATAAAAAGAGATTGGTTCTGATTTAGTTGACAAGCTGATAACTGTTTCTAGTGTTTTTCAAAAACTTTTATCAAGCAGATTACTTAAAGCTATACTTGATCCTTTTCTTCCCTTTCTCCTGTTTCCTCATCTCAAACAGAAGCCTATTTCTACAACCACCTCCAGATGACCTTTCTTAGCTAACACACTCTTTTGTAGTAAACTTCCTACCCACATATATAACATAGGTGAAATTATTAAGCAGAATGTAATTTTACTGTCACAAAATCTAAGTGTGAAATTTGGGAACTTCATGAATTATACATCAAAACACATATACAAAACCCACTGTGTTCATGGAGAAGAAATTGTACTATCCCTACTACCCACCTTCTAGTCATATACAATCACATTTCCACCACAACACATATAAATGTACTCAATTAGAAATCACAGAATTGTAAATTTCAGACTGGAAATTGACTATACAGATAATTTAGTCTAACCCTTTCATTTTTACAGAGGATAAAACTACTATCCAGATAGAAGGCTTTCCAAAGGTCACTCAGGTAGTTGAGAATTGAAGCGAGACCAAAACAATGGTAATGTTTGTGATCTTCTGTGTCAAAACCAAAAAAAAATATGCAAACAAGAATTTAAGAGTATATGGATCCATCCTCCAGATGAGGAAGCATCAATCTTTTCATAGCAATGATGACCCTATTCATCATGTCTGAACCTCTCTGCTCTTTTCTGTGCTGCTTTCCTGCTATTGTCAATTCCCAGGGCATTTCCCTTCCCCTGCCTCTGAACAGCCTCCATGAATGAATGATTCCTGAATGCATTTACTATGACGTTTGCAAAAGCAGCCCCTCAGAGAAAAGGTCAGTGTCAGTGTACTCTGTTTCCAAATATGCCCCTTAAAAAAAAACAGACATTACAATACTAAATACCAATTGCCTAAAGACTTACAAGCTCCTCTAGAAAAGTCCAAGGCTCCTGAAAAAATGTAAAATCCAATGCAAGTTCTCATGTAATTTACTAAACTTGATGAAGAATCACAAAATGGGCATAAAGAGACACTATTTTACTACTGGCCCGGGGATTCTATCTGAAAGAGGATTACACAACTCCTCATTCCTTAGTATGCTCAGCCATTTCTCTAATCAGGCAGACCCCACACATACTCTTGGTCACTAGAAATAGAAATACAGGTCTCTAGGGATCCTCCAAACAAAGAAGTGGAGCCAAAAGGGAAAGGGATACTCATTGATATTCATTTTGCCTAGTATTTTTGATATTAATCTTTCCCTGGTAATTGTCAGTCTGCTCTGAACTCTGAATTTTCCACAACACAAAATCATGCTTGCTGTTTCCCCTAGATGCTGCTGCTGAACATCATTAATCAGGTGGTACATGCAAAGATCTTCATAGTTATACCCAATCTGCTACCTTCTACCACTCTTTCCTGTACTACAGCCACACCAGACAATTCCAAGTTACTACACACATCATGTACTTTGAGGACTCACACTTTTCTTCTCTGTATCTTTACAATAGTGCTTCAGATTGCTTTTTATTCTCCAAGACTCATTTAAAAAGTCATTTTCTCTTTTAAGTCTTCCATGACCCCTATTGCCAACCCAAATTAATTGTTCTATATATAATTTCTATTCTATGAATTCAATCATTCACAAATTTTTGAGTACCAACTCCTTGTCAGGCACTTCACTAAGCATTGGGAATATAGAAGAAGATAGACATGGTCCCTATCCTCATAGAATTTAGAGTATAATAGGAGGGACAAGTAGTTCCAATAAATACTTTTTATAGGGGAAGTATGCGTGGCTATGGAATGTCACTGCAAGGATCTGACATAGACTTGAGAGGTCAGAGAAAGTCTATGTGAATAAAAAGCATTTAAATTGAGACTTAAGTTAGTAATATGAGTTAACCACATGTAAAGGGTATTACCTTCCAGACAGGGAATATGAGCATATAAAAAAATAGTGAGATAAGAAAGAGCTTGGAGTTTTCAAGGAATTGAAAGAAGAGCACAACATGGAAATTCAGAAGAAGGCCAAGCATTGTAGGATACATTAATAATTCTGGACCTTATGCTTTATTCTCCACAGGGGGATACATGCTAATATGGGTTGGGCTTATGCTAATGTTAACTATGTACAGAACTGAATAAAGTGGCTCTCTGAGAAGAAAACAATTCTGGGCCTTAAGTTAAGAGGAATAAGAAGTCACTAAAAATATTAGCCTGGGACTGTTTGGAGGGAACAAATTAGATACAGACACATATTAATGGCCTAGAATAGGGTGGTGAAGAGAAGGAGATACATTTGAGTGATATTTAAGAACAGGAATCTATAGGACTTAAATAATGGTATCTTAAGAAAGAAAAAGATGGGAGGTTTCAAAATGACAAAAATTAATAAAATTAAAATGCTATATTTTATTTAAGTAAGGAATAATAGAGGAGGGTCAAAATGGTTTCAGATAGTGGAGTGAGTAGACAATGAGTTTGGTTTTGAAAACACTGAATTTAAGGTGCTTATGAGATATATAAGTGAATATAACAAATAGGTGCATGGTTCTAGAACTCAGAAGAGAGAGTTGAAGATAATAATCAGAATCATCAGCATAAAGATGATAATTGAAGTCATGAAAGTGGGCAATTTTATTTTAGGGAGAGAGAATGAGCAAAGAAAAATTCCATGAAATCACAACAAACATTTAAATGTTATATGGAGAAGCCACAAAAGGAGATGGAGAAAGAATGGCCAGGGAAATAAAAGGAAAACCAGAGGAATAAGGTTCTCAAAAATCAAAGGAAAGAGGGTACATCAAGAAAGAAGGCAATCATCTGAGGTAAATGCTGTTGAGTTGCCAAGAAGTGTGAATTTAGCAGCACAAGTGTCATTGTGACCTTATCAAGACCTATTTTAGTGGAGTTGTGTGGGGCAGAAGACAGATTGGAGTGGGTCGAGGTGAAGAGAGGAAGACAAAAATGTAGACAATTCAAGAAATATGTGTTTAATGGTAGGAGCAATATTGTTCTGTAACTGAGAAAGCTGAGGGATCTGGTGGGGGGGGAGAGGGGTTCACTTGTTTGAACTTAGGAGACTACAATATGTTAAAAGCTGAAAAAAGAATCCAGTAGAGAAGGACTGGTTGAAGATATATGAAAGAAATCAACCAATGGCATAAATCTTCTGGGAAGGCAAAAGGGAAGGGATCTGGAATATAGATGAAAGGACTGACTTCTATTTAAAGGAAGGATATCCCTTCATGATAACATTAAGAAAAAAGAGAGTAGTTGAAATGTACATAGTCTCTAGGTTTGAAGGTAGACTTGCCTAGGCAGTGAGAATTCTGCTGGTATTCAGGAGAGGGAATATGACAGGAGAAAAGATTGAGAAGATAATTTTCAGCCAATTTCCCAAAATGCCTTCTTTTTCTAGAGATCTCCCATGATTACTAAGAGATAGAATAATGCAGTAGTTCAGAAAACGGGAGCAAGAGCAAGAGTTTCTGGTAAGAATCATGGCTCTACCATCAACTAGTTGTATGACTTTATGTAAATCATTTTTTTCAGTTTTCTCATCTCATATTTTTACCTCCTTCAATTTTATTATAAAAATTGAGTTAAGGGGCGCCTGGGTGGCTCAGTCAGTTAAGCATCCAACTCTTGGTTTCAGGAGAGATTATGATCTCAGAGTCATGAGTTCAGGCCCCATGTGGGGCTCAGTGCTTAGCATGGAGTCTGCTTGAGATTCTTTCTCTTCTTTTCCTTCTGCCCCAACCCCTAACTCATGCTCGCTCACTCTCTCTCTCTCTCTAAGAAAGAAAGAAAGAAAGAAAGAAAGAAAGAAAGAAAGAAAGAAAGAAAGAAGGAAAGAAAGAAAATTTTTTCACAAATCAATTGAGGTAATATGTATGAGGGGCTTAGAACAGTGCCTGACAAATAATAAACACTCTAGTGTTGCTTTCATTATTACTCTTCTCCAAATATCACCTGGGTCAGTTTGTTATTGTATTACATACAGATGCAAAAAGGTATGATGGAAAGAAAAGTTTTTCTTCAAAAGTAGTTGATATTTTTGTTTTCTAACTAGAGTAAAAATATAACAGGGACATAAAGTATGCAAATATATATATATATATACACACACACACACACACACACACAAACATTACATATATACACATATATATATACATTACATATGTATATGTATGGATTTTTAAAGATTTTATTTATTTATTTATTTTTATTTATTCATGAGAGACACAGAGAGAGGCAGAGACATAGGAAGAGGAAGAAGCAGGCTCTATGCAAGGAGCCCAGTGTGGGACTTGATTCTGGGACTCCGGCCACCAGGTGTCCCATATATATGGTATATATCCATAAATATATACCTGATTTCTTGGTTGATATATATATATCACAGTAGGGAGGACTTGGTCCATAGAGAATGGAATTGAGAGTGGTTTCTAATAAGAAGCCTAGAGGATTGCCCTGAGCCTTAGGGTGATCCTTTTATAAATATAACAGCAGAAACACCACTACTGGTTGAGGTTTTCAGTTCTATTCCAGCCCTCTTCACTTTTTCTATTTTAGGAGGAAAGGCTCACAACAGTTTTTGAAAAAAATCACTGATTTTTTTTTTTTTATGTAGAGACAGTGGAACTATTTCTTACTGGAATAGCTTTGGAAATAGCCACAAAATATCTGGGTAAGTTGGGGGGAAAACCCCAACCTAAATACATAAACATTTGCTCCCCACATTTACTACAAGAGTATTGTGCTAAATTAGTGACTTGAATATAAAAGTTGAAAGCCTGAAGATACTTATGTGTTTGGTTGTAAAATAGGGTGCCAGCTTGAGGAGAACAGAGAACAAGCAGTTAAATGGAACTAGCTTCTATGGTTCCTAGAAGGTCAAATCAGAAATGTGGACTGTCAAATTTTGCTAATACAATTTACATTAGTGAAAAGCCTAGATTACATGTACATGATAATATGCCACTTGATTATTTTCAGTACATTCTGTACATATGAAATGGCTAAATGTTGCCTAGCAGAGGTCCCACCAGACCTGATCCTGCCTGATTTATAATTAGCACATTTATTTGTTAGTATGCAAATGAGTACTGCTATATAGTACTTGGGAAAAATTATGTTGTTAAGTAAATGCAGCATTCCTCCTGCTGTTTTGCTCCTACTATCAATTTGTGCTGCCAAACTCTTTTTTTTTTTTTTGAGAGTACAACATTAAACAGCAAACCAGCAGAAGTATGTGAACTTACACTATCTATGGTGGTCCAGTTACATTAGACTGGGAAGGTGGTATGAATGCATTGTAGATCTTTAAGTAAGTAGCAAGTGTGTAAAACAGATCTCACAGCAGCATAGATAAAGTGCAAATTGGAATAGGCAAGGACAAATCTTCCATTTGTAAATCCATTTTCTCTCATTTAAACTTACACAGATATAGAAAAACACTTTGGTATCAAGATTTAAAGTCTAGCTCCATCACTTACTAGCTTTTGACTTTGGCTCTTATGTGCCTAGGACATAGGTTTTGCTCTTCACAAACGTGAAGACATAAGCAGTGTAGTGACAATATAGCATAGTGATTAAACAAGAGGGTTCTGAAGTCAGAACTGAGCTCAGAATGCTGACCACTACACTAGCTATGTATCATTATCATCAAGTTATTTAACCTCTTTATCCTTTTTTTCTTTATCTGTAAATTGAACATCTTAGTAGCCCTACTTAACTCGGAGTTGTGGTGAATATTTAATAAGATAATCCACAGAAAGCACTTAGTAGAGTGTCTGCAACATACTAAGCCCTAAATAAATACTATGTCTTAAAGTGTCACCCCTAAATCTTCTTCATTTTGGCTTATGCCCAATCAACTCCAGTATAAATGGCCTTGTTAAGAACACTAAACATTACCTCTGTGTTGCTTAATTCAATGGACATCCCTACATTACTTCAGCAGCACTTAATTCAGATGATTAATTTCTCTTTTTTGAAATGTAAAAACTGAGAAGATTTCAGGAAGATGTGAGGAAGAGCTATTTACCTAAAGGATAAAATATTGAATCAGGTACTGGAAGGGTATTGTGGCATCTCTGTCTCTGGAATCCTAAAATGTGATCAAATATACCATCATATGTGTATTGAATACTCAACTGCCCAAATATAGAAGCTGGGTTGATGTTCTCTGAAGATTTCTTTTTTGCCTTTAGAGTCTATGACTTTTCCACATTAGTGAATGATAACAGCTACTATTTGTGCAGCAACAGCTAAAATATAGACATGGCATTTTGCATGTGCCCTGCAATTCTCACAAAAAACTTTTTAAGGTGGGTATTCTCCACATTTTAAAATTGATGAAATTGGCTTAGAAAAGCACAAATAACAAGATCATGAAAATATTGAGTGGTAAATTCAGAATATTAATTTTTCATTTATTCACGCTTTCTTATATAAATCCAACCAATATTTATTAGGCACCTGCCACGTGCCAAGAACCATCTTTAACACTGGTCTACAGTAATGAACATAGTATAAAATTCATGCCCTTGTTGAACATGTATTTTAGTAGGAAGGGAATATGACCCACTACTGTCTGGTTCCAAGACCTTGATTCAATTCTATAATCTAGTATAATGTCCTCAGACCAGTTTTTGTGTCATGTTACTATTTTACAGTGAGGTTAATTTTTTTTCCTTTTTAGACACAGCAGAACCATGCACCAAGGAAACAGAATTATTTCTAAATTCTTCCTCCTGGGACTCACTGTGGGGCCTGAACAGCAGAAACTCATTTTTATGCTATTTATATGCATGTATCTGGTCACCATGGTAGGAAACTTTTATTATCCTGGCTATTATCAATGATGCTTACCTTCACAGCCCCATGTACTTTTTCCTTGCCAACCTATCTTTCACTGACATCTGCTTCACAACCACTACAATCCCCAAAATGTTGGCAGAAATCCAAAGTCAGAACCCAGCCTTCTCTTTTGCAGAATGCCTTATACAAATGTACTTTTTGATGTTGCTGGTAAACCTGGACAATTTCCTCTTGGCAACCATCGCATATGACTAGTACATTGCCATTTGTCCCCCATTACACTATGCTGTATTACTGAAACCCAACCATTGTGCCTTATTGGCAATGATTCCATGGGTCATTTCCAACTTTGTCTCAATGCTGCATCTCACTCTGCTGGGTCTCTTGACCACCTGTGATAAAAAAATCTCACTTTTTCTGCAACCTAAAACTCATTTTAAGGCTTGCTTGCACAGACACTCAAATCAATGCATTGACAATCCTAGTCATTGGGGGAGCAGTTATTTTTATCCCTTTCACCTTTATTATTGTCTCCTATGCCTTTATTTGTTGCACTGTACTTGAGGTTCCTTCAGCCAAGGGGAAGTGGAAAACATTCTCCACTTGTGGCTCTCATCTTTTAGCTGTAGTTTCAATGTAGTTTCAATGTAGTTTCTATGGATCCATCGTTGGGGTCTACTTTAGCCCCATTTTCTGCCTACTCAGCAGAAAGGGATAAGGTAGCTGCTGTTGTGTATACATACAATTGTAACTCCCACGATGAACTCTTTCATCTATAGTCTAATGAACAAGGATATAAATGGAGCACTGGGGAGGCTATTCAGCAAGAAAACATTTTTCCGGAGATGGTGAACCCTGACATAAGAGATACCTCTATCAACTTTTTAGACTTGGATTAACACACTTGGGTCCAAAGCCTCAGGCTACTGTGCTATTATGATAGTTTCTTTCTCATCCATCTCCTGCCCCCAAACCAGGTCCAAGACTCTAGATGAGACTCATCTTTCCTTTAAAAACAACCACAACAATAACAAAACAAAACAAAAATGTTACATTATTCCACAGTCTTTTACCACTTACCTACAGTTTTCTCTGAATTAGTTCATGGTTGTATAATCAGTACTTACTTATTTTTCTCTAATTTTTGGTTTGTGTTTCCCTTTCATCTCTACTAGACTACATCTTAGGTCATTGATAGGAAGAAAGGAAGGAAAGAAGGAAGAGAGGGAGAGAGGAAAGAATTGATAATAGCTCATGTAACTTATAGATAATACCATTATTATCATGTTAAGGTTCACAACAGGTATTCTACATTTTTTAAAGGCTCCACCTCAAGTCTTACATTCTCTTTGAATTCTTTCATAATTCTCCCATTTCTCTAGGTAAAATTATTCCCTTTTCTCCTCTAGGCTCCTATAGCAATTTATTTTGTTATTGCATCATTTATTCCAATGAATCATAATTATCAGGATATTTGTTGATGCTATCCAAGATGATCTGAGCTCATTGTGGGGTGCAGGGACTATATTTTATTAACATTTGTAGCCCTAGCTTGGCATAATGCCTGGAACAAGGTAGGTGTTCAGTAAGTAAAATTGACCAAAAAAATTGTCCTTCAAAAGAGAAAATTTAGTTTTAGTTTATCTTGCTGACTTGTTGAATAATATTAAATGAGTCCATTAATCTGTCTGGGCTTTAGTGCCCCACTGATACAGTCTGTAAAACAGTATATTAATTTCTGCATACTAGCTACCCATATTAATCATATAGAACCTGTTTGAGGTTAAAATATTCTGAGACAGAAGGCTGTGAAAATGCCATTCTGGATAGGTGTCAGGAGTCCAAAATAAACCCCAAGAAATATAAAGAAAATCAAGTATTAAACATATCTATGAATATGAGTGCTTGAGGTACATAAGGATTTTTGTGTGGGTATAGAAGCTAAGATAAAATATCTGGTCCCTTTTATACTGTATCTGAGTAGTATCTTAACACTTGATCACAGAAGAGACTTCAAGCTTTTCATGCACGTAGTACTGCTAAAATGTATCCCATTGCATTATACCATGTTGGTTGAATGAAACTAGCTCTTTGTTTTATGACATTTTCAGGGATGGGCTTGTGGTTTTGTGGTTACACAACCACCACAATAGTCTAGTCAGTGCTCCTCAAAGTGTAGTTTGCAGACTTATGCTAATCACAACACTATTTGTTACTGGTCAGCAGAGAGATTGAGCTAAGTTCAGGAATTGAGATGAACATTTAGAAATGTAGAGCAATTTCACATTGTCATGAATTCTTAATTTTATTTTACAAAGTATCAGTCTACAAAAATTTGGAAATTAAAAAAAATACTAGAAGCATTAGATTCTTCTTCTCATTCTCCTCCTCCTCTTCCTCTTTATTTTCCTCCTTCTCCTTCTCCTTTATCTTCTTCTTCAACATAAAATCTTAATTAAGCAGGGCTCTGTATGATGAGTAACTTTTTAGCCAATGTAATCAGCATCTGATATTTGTTAAGTTAAAGAGTCAAATAAAGCAGAGTCATAACACACACACAGATACACCCTTAACACTTTATTTTATCAGATACTCTATTTTGACTTACTCCATGAAAGATCTATTCTTTTTTAAAACATTTTTATTTATTTATTCATGAGAGACACAGACCACAGGCAGAGGGAGAAGCAGCCTAGTCTCCCTGTGGGGAGCCTGATACAGGACTCGATCCCAGGACCCTGGGACAACCTGAGCCAAAGGCAGATGCTCAACCACTGAGCCACCCAGGTGCCCCATGAGAGATAAATTCTTTAGCTAGTCTTTTTATTTAGGGCCAAGACCCTTTTTTCTTTTTTGTCAGGATCATTTCTTTGACTGTAGGTTGTGATTGAGTTCTGTGTAATCATTCTTGTATAAACCTTACCCTTAATGCATCATTTTTGATTTCCAGTTTCAGTCTCTTTAAAATGAAGCAAGAACTTAAACACACTTGCAAAGCAAGCTAAGTACATAATCTCCTTGGATAGTTTTTAATTTTTTCCCAATATTTTACATCTAATTCAATAACAATATCTTTAGTGACCTATCTTTATTTAGTCTTCTTAATGCATGTAACTTAGTTTTTGTAGAAACAATTTTCTTTTTCCTTCATATTGTGTTGGTTCATATAATTTTATTAAAGTTTACTAAAATAAGACTCACAAAAACAAGTGCAACAAACACAAACAGGTTTTGGAAAAATACAGATGAATCTTGGTAAGGTAACACAGAATTAGTGGGACAAAATCATAACTGTGTGGGCATACATATAGAGAGTAGCTGACTAGATGCAGGTATTCATCAGGGCATGGCCATTAGCCAGATTGCTTTGTGCAGAGAATGAGGAGTGTCTTTAATCTAGAGTTATTTACATCAAGATCAGTTAAGAGAGAGGTCATTGTGTATTCAAAAGATAAAAGCTGCTATGGTTAAAGTTGAAGCAGAGAATCTGAGGGCCTGCTCTTTCATGCAGGGGACCTGAAGGCCTACTCCTCACCTATCTTGACTTATTTACAGAAACTTGGTCTCTAATAGGAAGCAAGATTGTACACTGGCAGCTGACTACAGGTTGCCCATGCTTTCCTCTCCTCCTTTGCCCTTTTTAAACTACCAAATATTGTTTTGCAGGATATATATATATATATATATATATACACACACACATATATATATAATTTATATAATTATATATTTATATATTATATATACACTGGCAGCTGACTACAGGTTGCCTATGCTTTCCTCTCCTCCTTTGCCCTTTTTAAACTACCAAAGATTGTTTTGCAGGATATATATATATATATATATATATATACACACACACATATATATATATAATTTATATAATTATATATTTATATATTATATATAATTATATATAATATATAGAACCATATAATATAAATTATAATATATAATTTATATAATTATATATAAGATATATTATTATATTATATATTATATATTTATTATATTGTATTTATAATATATTATATAATATATAATATTATATATTAATAGTTAATAATATATATAAATTATATATGATTATATATATGATTTCTCCCCACCCTATAAACACACTCATCAAGCCAATGAGGGATAAGCAAAAACAGTATACAGAAAAGGAAGTACTGGGATGGAACAATTGACACACAAACAAAATTAGATGTCAGTTCCCAAGTCATATCTTGAGGCCAGAAGGAGCCAAAGCAGATAGTGTTCAGTCTAAGGTGTTGGTGAGAGGACAGAACATCTTCTTCTGTAGTGGCTGAATTGTGAGACTATCTAAGAGAAGGCCCTGCCCTGCCTATGCAGCTGATTTTACTACTTTGGAGGAAAGGGAGCTCTTTGGAGCATGTGGCCTCCATAAGGTAGAAGCTGCATTTTATTCATTTCCGATGCACTACTCTCCAGTCTGATGCCTTTAACAGAATAGTAGCTAAAACTACCTCCGAAATAAATGAGTGAAAATTTGCATATAACCCCAAGATTTGGGGCAGAATTTTGCCTAAGGGATTTGAGATAAACCAATCATCTGATCCTAAAACATCTGGAGCTTCAGCAGATCTGATTGCAAAATCTATGGCCAGAAAAAACGTATTTGTAGATAAGATCAATAGTGGCTGATGGGGTATAATTTGAGATGCTTCAAAAATACAAAAAAGAAAAGGCATATGTGACATACTTAAGGGATTGTGTATAAAGAAATGAGAAAATCCACCATTTTTGTTACATATGTATCTGATCATAATGCTTTCAAAGCCAGATTGGGAAAAATTTTCCTTTAATACTAGAAGCTTATAGTAGTCTGTAACAAACTATCTTGATGCAGACCACTCAATAAAAGAAAAAACACATTCATTTAATACACTGATAAATGAATTATACTTTTACACTCTGAGTCAGCAAAGAAAGAAATGCCTATTACAAATTATGGTGGAGAGCTTTTTTCTTTGGGAGTACATCAGTTATCACAGCATCAAACAGACCTGGCTTTGAGTCTTAGTTCCTCCAGTTCTTAGCTATATGACTTTGGATAAGTCACCTCACTTATTTAGTCTTCGAATATCTTCACATGAAAAATGAAGTTGATAATACCTATCTCAGTGATTTCTTTCAGATATTAAATAAAATGTTGCATATAAAGTGCCTGGCACATGATACATGCTTAGCAAATGTGAATACCCTCTCTTCTTTACTTACATATTTAGATCCCAAAGGCCCAAAAGAACAGGAATTCTGTTCCAAGTCATCTGAAAGTTTACCTCAAAGATGATAGGGATTTAAAAATCTTTCCAAAAGAAGTAACTTAAAAATAAAAATAGATATGGAAGAAAGAGGAGAGTGGTATGAAGAATCAAAGGAAAGATAAAAAAATCCTCAACAAAATATTAGCAAGCTTAATTGAACAATACATTAAAAGGATCATACACCAGGATAAAGTGGGATCTATTCTACAGATGCAAGGATGGCTCACATCTGCAAATCAGTCAATGTGATACACCACAGTAATAAAATGAAGGATAAAAATCTTATGACCATTTCAAATAGATGCACAAGAGCAATTTGACAAAATTCAAAATCCATTCATGAGAAAAATTCTCAACAAAATGAATAGAGAGGTATTGTACCTCAACATAATAAAGGCCGTATATGACAACCCAGTTAACATACTCAATAGTGTTCTTTTTTTTTTTTTTTTTAAAGATTTTATTTATTTATTCTTGAGAGATAGAAGGAGAGACAGAGCCAGAGACACAGGCAGAGACAGAGACACAGGCAGAGGGAGAGGCAGGCTCCATGCACCGGGAGCCTGATGTGGGATTCGATCCTGGGTCTCCAGGATCGCGCCCTGGGCCAAAGGCAGGCGCCAAACCGCTGCGCCACCCAGGGATCCCTCAATAGTGTTCTGTTGGCAAATTGAACTCCAATTTAAAAAATACTTTTAAAAATAAAAATTAAGGGGGGAGGGGCAAGATGGCGGAGGAGTAGGGTCTCCAGGTCACCTGTCCTCAGCAAATTACCTAGAAAACCATCCAATCATCCTGAAAACCTACGAATTCGGCCTGAGATTTAAAGAGAGACCAGCTGGAACGCTCCAGTGAGAAGAGTTCGCGCTTCTATCAAGGTAGGAAGACGGGAAAAAAGAAATAAAGACACAAAAGGCCTCCAAGGGGGAGGGGCCCCGCGAGGAGCCGGGCTGAGGCCGGGGCGAGTGTCCCCAGGACAG